>NC_138887.1:42047875-42777875 GCF_965194825.1 Balaenoptera physalus | reverse complement strand
AGTAACATTCAAAGAACTATTAGAGATATTTTGAAAATTGAAACTATTAGAGCAGAAAAGAAAAATTCACAAGATTTGGAATATGAAGTCAACAATTCTCACATAAACTAGGGTAAAGGAGCAAATAAATAGGAAACAGTGAGGGGAAAAAAGAAAGGAAACAGTCCAAGAGATCTGATAGAAATTTCCTAAAAGAGAAAAGAAGTCTGTAGAAAGGATAAAGTCATGAATAAAATAATTTTCAAAAGATTAGCAGATCTGGAGAATATAAGTTTGCACTCAAAAGGGATTCACACACAGAGTGCCTAACGTAATGGAAGGAAACAGAGCCCATCAAAGTATATACCTGTGAAACAGAGGAATATTGACAAGGTGAGAGAAAGAGAGAGAGACAACCAGGTTTCAAAGAAAAGATAAGAATTTGAATGATTTCAGTCACATTTGGGCCTAGAAGACAGCGGAGAAATAACCTTCAAAATTTTGTGAGACACCAATTTCCAGTCTAGTGTTCTACACTTTGCCAAACTATTAAGTAGAAAGATGATAGAATAAGGGAATATTCACATATGCAAATTCTCAAAAAATGTTTCACGTGCATCTCTTTATTAGGAATATGCTAGAAGATATACTCCACCCAAACAGGAAGTAAACAAACAAACAAACACTTCCTTCTTCCCCAACAGGAGATGGAACCCAGGAAATAGGAGATCCTACAAAAGAGACAGGTGAAGGGGATTAAAATGATAGTGAAGTGTGTCCAGGACCAAAGGTGGGCACAGAGAGGAACGAGTCCAGATTGTAGCAGCTTAGAAGTTTCCAGGAAAGTTATTTTTTAGTAAGAAGAGAAAATTCAGAGAAGACCTAATGTGTTTGGATATAATAAGAAGTTTATTATATAACAGAAGGAGCCTTTGGGGTTGAATTAGTGAAGAGTACATATAAAGTTGATAGAATATGAAAGAGAAAATATTAGCTCAAAGTTAAACAAAATGTACAAGAAAAAGTGATCATAGTACACTGGATTCAGTCTTAAAAAACAAAACCAAAATTTCACTCTTACCAAGTTGAAAGGATGTGTGTGTGTGTGTGTGTGTGTGTGTGTGTGCGTGTGCATGTGCGTGTGTGTGTGTAGTGGGGGTTGAGAAGGGATTGTGAAAAGATATAAATCCTCATCTTCCAAAAATGGGAAGTCAAAAGGTACTTTCAATGAGAAAATACAGGAAGTAGAAACATGTATAAACATGTTACATGGAGATACAGAGGTAAATACCAAAAGATCAAGTTGAAAGATTCAAAGCAGTTGCCACTTGGAAGCAGGAAGTGGGATGGTAGAAGCTTAATAGAGTCATTAGAAACTTCAAGCTTTGGGCCAGCCTTTCCATAAATAACAACCTCAAATAAAGGGAGGAAAGGAAAATGAAGTGAAAAAATCATAAAATCTGGAAGAATATAACGAAAAATGATTCTGTGTCTTTCTCTATGGCTTGAATATGTAGCAACGAAGGTATATCATATTTATAATAAAAGACTTATTTTAAAAATTAAGTATATACATAAATAAACAAGTAATGCACAAACACACTGGCCTAGCCAGCCTGTGGTGTAGTGAACGTATCATTATTAGCAGCAGCTTTTGGAAACAAAACCTTATTGTTCCTTTAGTTTTATCATTATGAGATTAACATTTTAAAAGGAAAAGAAGCATAAAGATATAGAAATTTTCTCCCACCGCTGTAAATGCTACTCTTCTCTCGTTGCCTGTGACATGTGACAGTAACATGTTCTCCAATGATCACAGTGATTTGTGTACTTGAATAGTATTTTTACTCAATTGCCTGATTCTGCTCATGATATTCTCTTAAAAATTAGACTAGTTTTCTGATATGGGGGGAATTTTCACATTCTCTATATTTCACTTTTTTAGGTGTATTGAGTATCAGAAAGTTATAGTCTTCCTATCTTAATACAGACATAGACTTTGGAACATGACGAGACAGGTTTAAATACTAGCTCTGCCATTCAATAGCTGTGTAACTCTGCTCAGATTATATTGTATTTCTGAGTTTCAATTTCCTCATTTTAAAAATGGCAATTATAATGCCTACATTGTAGGTGTGTTATAAAGATTATAAATAATTTGTGTAACACAGTAGGTGCTCAATAAATGATTACTTTGGCTATTAATTTAGGTTAGCTAGGAAAGGGAAAAAATGCATCTTATATCCAAATTTTCTAAAACATGATGTCTCACATTGATAGAGATCGTGTTTTTGACATAAAATACAATGGAATAGTATTGGGGTGTTCTTCATGAACCGCAAATAGCCTGTTTTCTGTTTTCCACAGGAACTGCTTTGGGGATGCTTTTAGGACAGCCTGAGTGGCATACTGGTGGTACTAACGGTATGAAGTATTGATTTTGGTTTATATTAAATGCAATTTTATTTAAACAGGGGACCCCCCCTCCCCCCACCCCTCTCCCCACCCCCTCCAAATGCACTCTCTGCATAAAGACAAAAGTCTCCACAAAATATTGAGAGGTAGAAGTAGGGAAGGGTGCATTTGTATGGGATGTTGACATCTTTTATCTGTATAACTATATATAAGTGAATAGAAAACTAAAACACTTTAAATCTAGATTTTGCTATTAAGGACAAATGATGAAAGCAGAAAGCTGAAGACCCAAAGCTGTCAGAAAAATCTGACTAAGCCTCATTAGTCATTTAAGGAATAAATCATAAATAGATCACAATAGAAAGGCTGTCGGCTCCGAGGGACTGCTGAGCATACACTTTGTGCATCTTCTCCATTAGCGGGATTGGCACTAATGAAAGAGCTCTTGCTGCACTCAGTATAATCATGCAGTATTGATCCCACATCTTTAAACCAAAGCTGTAGGGCTCCAGCAGAGGGCATGATTCACAAATGCTGCAGTGGGGGAAGCGTTATCTATTTATTCTATCTATCTATCTATCATCTATTTATCTATCCATCTATCTGGAGATGGATCTGAAATTTCCAATTTCTCTCAACCTCAGATTGCTTTCCTTTTGGCAGTGGGCTCCATTCAGGGAGTTAGTAATGAAAGCTAATATACTTCATGTTTTTTACCCTAGAAAATGGCAATGAGAAACAGGAAGCTGGTTTTCCAGAGAGAGATTAATTATTGAATAAAATATTTAAAAATATTTACTGAAAAATGATTCTTTTTGGCAAATTGCATTTTTTTCTTTAAAATGCTTGGATATGTTTCTTTCTTTATGGATATGAGCTGCCTTATTGAGTCCAGAATCTGAAGGAGGGGGAAAAACCATATTTTTTAATGCCAAGTTAACAGCCTATCTTAAAGGAAAAGTGACTGCAGTTGAGAAAGCACCCAGAGCTTGATAAGAGTTCTTAATAATGAATTCTAAACAGCACATGCATGCACACATACATAAACCCCACCACTGAATAATAATTAGCTTTTCTTCTCAGCCGAGTGTCTTAAAATATATATGTTGTAATTTAAAAATATTCCTGAGGTCAAAAATATTCAGGGAATATGAGGAAACGGGTAGAGGAGCTGAGGGACGAATCTCCATCATCAGGATTTCTCCGCCTACTCAAAATGTCCTGACCTCAGAGCAGCTTCCATACAACGTTCCTCTGTGGGTGGGGTCACCCCACCCCGCCGCCGCCACCTTGTCCAAGTCAGGCTAAACTTCATGATGACTGGAAGAAAAAAGTCCCCAATAGCGCTCTCTCACCTTCTGACTCAAGATCCCAACATTTGATCTCGATGTTTCTGAAAACGATGGGTTTGAGTTTTTAGCTTTAGCTTGTATTTGGCCCTCAGCCCTGAATCTGTCCTGTTGTACATAGGAGATTTCAGACATTAGCTCAGGTTGGATAACATATAACACATTGAAGGCAAAGTGATACTTTTAATAGTGACTTTTGATAATGTTGATGATAGTGATGAAAAACAATACGGTGCAAATAGAACAAAGAACCATAGAGAACATAGAAAACAAATACGCATAGAAAGGGCAATAGGCTGTTTCAACTGAGGTCCTAGACCCCAGTGAAAAACATAAAATATCCATCTTAATTACATATCTAAATGTATGTAGGTCCTGGGATTTTTCTTCTTCCTTGGGAGCAGACACGCTTTCATTTTCCATTTTATGAGAGTACCAAAGAATTGCAGAGGCAGTGGCTCGGCATTCCTTTGAAGTATTTACTAAGGAGGCATTTCAAGCTCTACTAAATGTCTGCTGCACTATCATTAAAAGCCAGTATTAAAATTCAGGGACCAAAAGCAAGTTTACACTAGGCTCAAACATTTTTTTCATACATTAAAAGAACATCAAGCCATCCAAAATCATGTGTTAAAAAGGGCTGTTCTTGTTTACTCATCAACAAATAAAGCACTTGGCCAGCATTATTCTTAGCATTTTTAGTGTTCTCTTTGTATAATTTTTGATTATTTTTATTTATTACAAGTAATAAAGACATAAACACTTATGCTTCCTAAAATTTTTACTATCAGATTCACATCTGATTTTTTTAAAAAAGCTTAACCCTATTCCTGCACTCAAACTTCTCAAATTATTTGAATCTATTTGGCTAGAAGGCATGATTTGTTTTCCAAAACTGTTTTTTTTAGTAAGCAAACAGAAATTCCAAAAATAAAAAATCTTTTTCTCAAAAGGAAACTTATCAGAACACTAAAATTAGAGGTTGCAGATTCTAACCTAAGACCACTAAATTTCTGACTTCGGGAAACACTTCAAAAGCCTCTCCTCTGAGCTAAAGGAATAAGTAGATAACATAGTTCACACAGCATATTTCTGAAAACTCCAAGATCACCAGACTTGAAGCTACAGTTGAAACATTGTATCTCTCTTTAATTGCACATTTATACAATTATACAATTGCAAATTGTGTAATTTTTTAAAGGGCAAACTTTACCTATGCATCGTATTTGGTGTAAGAAATAGACTATTTGAGGGAAACATACTCATTTGGGTTAAATATCTAAATTTTACTTAAACAAACAAAAAGTCATGTTCAGTATTTTCCAAAGTAGAATGGAATATGAGGTACACTGGTTTCTAATTCTAGACCTAATCCCAATTTTTCCATAGTCTTAAGTTTTAATTGCCATTAAACTTCTCTAGCCTGTTTCTGTGTCCTACAGTGGATTCTTGCATATGAGTTGTGGTAGCTGTGGAAGTGGCCACGCCCACATGAAAACCTGCTGTGTGGAGCCTAGCGGATCAAGCACATTAATGAGCTACCCCCATGAGCCCTGAAGCCATGCATCCCAACTACTCCCAGCCAATGGCTAAGCAGGGCAGGGGATGAGACCCAGCCCAGGCCTGCCTGAAGTCATACTTCTAAGAAACGAAGTTTCCTTGGAGCCTCCCCTTAGCTTGTCCAAGATTTTCTCAGACTTCTTCTGTGATCCGAGGCTCCCTTCCTTGCCCAGCCTTCCTTTTCTTCCCTGTCTTCACAGTTGCCACCCTTCCATCTCAGCCTGAATGCTCTCCCTGCCTGCTTCTCCTCCCCCCTGCCTTATCCTTCACAGGCAATACCCCAAACCCCTGACACATCCAATCCTGCCCAGGTGTCTACTCCAGATGTCTTCTTCTTGGAAGACACAAACTGACACAAATTGTACACAGGTGACGAGATGTGGTTTGGGGTCACTGTCCAGCTGGCAAGTGAGACCTCATCTTGAATGAAATGTGAGGCAAAGAAAGTTCCTGCATAAAGAGGCAGCCCAATTGCCATGATTTCACGAGTGGTGACTCAGGAAAATGTCTCGATGGAGAGGAATGTCCTTGCTGGTGTGATGATTAAGGCATTTTAAAGATATAGGGTGAAAAAAGCCTACAAGGACAGCACAGTTGACTGTTTACTACTGAATTAAATTGAGGCTTTATAGAAGGACAAAGACAAATTGAGGGCAGTTAGCAAATAATTAAAATGTGATGGCTGGAGGACCACTGTTGTAGTGTGCAGTAGAAGCCCTTGTTTCCTGTATTGGAAGAGCAGATGCAGTAGAGGAGCTGACCCAGATTTCATATTTAGAACTGCAGAGCTCCAGAGACAAATATATGTTCAGCACAGACAGTACTGGTACCCTGAGGTCAGGGCAGTGGCTGGGAAAACGTGAACCTTGGAAATGCTGATCAAAATGGCCTTAACGCTCCCCTCTCCTTGACTAAACTTTAGACAGGCTTCATCCTGCCTCTAAGCCCCTGACCTCTCTTTCCTTAGAGCATTTACTTTAGAAAATGTGTTATACATTTTTCTTTGTCCTTTTCCTATGTAAATCCTTTAAAAAAACATCTTGACTGCTTTACAACCCAGGAAAGTCTTTCTGGGATGAACTGGGAGCCATCCTTTCAAAACCTAATCATCAGGAAGCTAGGGCATCATCTCCCAGTTTCTCTGGGAAAGTAGGAGCCTAACTTCCATGGGCACCAATTATACAGAAGGCCTAATAACAGAGAAAAACATTGGTGAACTCAGGAATGACTCAATGTGCTAGACACATCCCATTGTCAACCCTGCCCCTGACATCCTCCAGCACACTTCTGCTAGCTCACCCCAGAGCTGAAAAACCCTCTTGACATTTGTTTCCATGGGGTTGAGGTCAGATGAGTTCTGGCCTCTCTCCCCTATTTCAACAGCCTTGAATAAAGTTTTCCTGTGCAATTTTTGTTTTAACAACATCCCTGAGAATAGTAGCTCTTCAGATCCCTCTGACCTGGGGGACTCACAGAGGGGAGGAGGCTGTCCCTCCTTAGGAAGAGCTAATGCTTCTCCAGGCAGGAATAGGCTGCAAGACACCAAGCAGGTGCCCTTCTCAAGCGTTGCCCCTCCCTGCATCCTGGCTACTAGGCTGATGACTATGATTAAATTCTAGCATCATTTAACGAGAGACATGATGGGCCTGATAAAGGAGGAATGAGGTTATACGCTGAAGAAGCTACAAGTGGTAGCCAAGGGAATACCACTGGGATTAGGTTTTGAGCCTGTTTGATCAACGGGGCCAGAATTAAAAACTGAACAAGAGCAATATATTGACTCGGCAGCATTTTCTTGGAACGTTTGATTTTATACCTGGAAAGGACCCCAGAAAATGGAACACTCACCACTAAGAGTGACTCTTAGAAGCTAAGAATAAGGTGGTTCACACTGAGCAAAGTGCAAATGCCTTTGTTGCCTGGCAGGTTGCAGAGGAAGAAGAAGAAGACTCAGGAATGTGGGCCCAGTGGAACTGATGTTATGTGAGGTCAGAAGACCCACTAGAGGATGCCAGCATTGAGGGGAATCCAGCATTCAGCAGGGCAGTCAGGAATGCATTGCTAGGGGTACCAGCATCCATAAGTTCAGTGGCAGTTCATCTCGGAGTGACAGGGCAGTCATTAGAAGAAGTGCTCATAGAGCTGGTCTGATCACTATCCATGAGGATGACAAGCCCTGAAGTAATTGAGTCTAGGTGGCAGTGATTAACTGCCAGAAACAAGGGGCCCATAGGATTGGAGTAGTAGCCAAAGGGGGCTGGACTTCCAGGGAGTTACAGAGATTGTTAATAGAACATGACACCACCACATGCAAAATAGACAGGTAGCCACTGAGTGTGCTGTTTGACTTCTACAATCAGAAGCAGCCTAGAATGGAAGAGCAGGAAGCTGAGGGCTATTGTCTCAGTAAAAACTCGCAATTCTCTGCTCAGTTCTCAAACGTAAAACAGAATTCTTCGACAGAAGAGATGGCCATGCATCCAGGAGGAACAAGTCTGTAACACCACAGCAAGTATATGCTGTACTGATTCCCCAGGTCCTTCCCCCAAGAGACTTACAGCCATTTCCCCATGTGATTATACACTGGGGAGAGGGAAACACCCAGAGGACTATTAGACCCAGAGTCTGAGCTGACAGTGGTACTTGTAGATTTAGTGTATCATCATGACCCCCTAGTTACTCTGGGGTTTACAGGAGCCATGGAATAAATGGAATCCTGCTAAAATCTGGCTTAGAGTGGCTCCACTGTGTCAATAGATATAACTGAGAGTCATTTCTTGGTCTCCAAATACACAATTGGCATGTCACTTGGAAGTTGGGGTATTCCCCATGTTGAGTCCTTGAATTTATTGGAAAGACCAAGTGGAAGACTCCAAAATTATTTCCTCTACTCTCCTCCCAGCCAAGATAGTAAATCAAAGCATCCCTGGGGGACAGGAAGGAATATAGAAATTAGCACCACCATTACAGACGTAAAGGATGCATGGCCCTAATGTTCATCATTCTGGCCCTCAGAGAAAATGAATGGATTGTGGAGAGTGACCACAGACTACTATAAGCTCAGGCAAGTAACGGCTCTGGTCGTATTGCTATGCTATATGCGGTATTGTTGCTAAAGCTTACTAATAAGGCTTCAAGTGCATGGTATACAGACATGGGTTTTGCGAATGCACTTTTTAAAAAAAAGTTTGATCACAAAAGATCAGGAAAAAGTTGCATTTTTGTGGAATGGACAACAACATTTACTTATGGCTTTCCCCCAGGACTATATTAACTCTCTCACTCCTCTGACATAATTCAGATTTCTTCTGAATATATTATCTGGACAGATTATCACATTATTACACTGATGACATTACATTGATGCTAAGTTAGGCACTATGAAGAACTGGTGGCTATTAAATTGGAGGCCTTGCTAAGACACATTTCACAGAACTGCTATTTCAGTAAAGTTTTTAGGGGTCCAGTGGCCAGGGACATTTGCAATATCCCCTGAAAGGTAAAAGACAAATTGATGTGTCTTACAACTCCTATAATAGGAAAGAAACCACAACACATGGTAGAACATTTGGGGTTCTGGCCGGAACACATTGTGCACATAGAAATGTTGTTATAACACTTAAGTACAATGATATGGAAGGTTACCAGATTTGAATAAAATCCCAGAGTAGAAAAGGGTTTTGCAGCTGGTCCAGGCTATGGTACAAGCGGTCCTGCTACTCAGGCCACATAATCTTGTAGGTTCTATATTGTTAGAAGTGTCAGTGGTGGGAAAAGATGGAATCCAAGTTTATGGCAAACCTTAGTGAGAGAATCCTAATGCATGCTACTGGGCTTCTGGAACAAGGCCATGCCATCTGCAGTGGAGAATTCTACTTCATTAGAGAATCATCTCCTGGCATGATACTTGACAAAGGGGCACCAAGTGACCATGTGTCTGGAACTGCCCATAATGAGTTGAGTTCTCTTAGGCCCACAACGTCAAAAAGCAGAAGGCTGAGCAGCAGTCCATAATAAGTTAGAAATAGTGCATTTGGGATCAAGTTTAAATGACAACAGAGGACATAAGCAATCTGCATGGGCAGGTGGCCCAGACCCCATGTCATTCACAATTGTTGTACTAGAGCCCCTTTGTGGGTAAATTCCCTATGACCAGCTGAAGAAAGAGGAAAAGGCACAAGCTTAATTTCTGGATGGGTATAAGAGTGCAAACTGAAACTGGATAACAGTGGAGAGCAGTATTTCTTGATAATAGTGAAGAGAGAAAACTTTCCCAATGGATAGAAGTCCAAACGGAGACTCTGATCACCCACTCTTTGTGGAAGGAGAAGTGACCTAAGGGGAGAACATAAGTACATTTCTGGACGTCTGCTAATGGCCTAGTAGACTGGTCAGGAGCATGGAAGGAAAAGATTGGAAGATCAGAGATGAGAAGGTCTGGGATAGCTGTGGATGGATATGTGGGAGTTGGCACTGAGTATAATTTTTGAATCATATATTAATGCCTAACAGAAAGTACCCACCAAAGAAGAGGCACTGAACAATGAAGTAGACAAAATGATTTGGCTCAGTTGACATTAGCCACTTTTGTCATTGGTCAGTCTAGAACTGGCATTAGGGACACATGAATGGAATGGCCACAGTCACACTACGGGTATTTCTTGATCATGGGCAAAGATGATTTTTTTTTTTATGGGCAAAGGTTAAATGATGTTTATGCTTACTGCTTTGTCTTTTAATTGTCCCCATACCTTTCTATTGTGTTTAAAATCTAGAACCAAGAATTATGATAATTATATAAACAAGTCATGAGGTTTAGAAGAAAAGTATCAATACCAGAATTATGTAGCAAGACAGTATTCAACCAGAAGCACAGTAAGTTCCACAGAAAGTGAGCCTTACTTTATTGATAACACTTATTTAGATTCAGAGTTTGACTCAGACTTTGTAGAAAAATCTTGCTTTAAAACATGGCTACTTATAGTGATTTGGTGGTGGGGGGGAGAAACTACATAAAATGGGAGCAAATGAGTCAGCAGAAAGGTTTTGTTTCAGGAATGCAACTGCATTCTCAATTTTGTTAGATTTGTGGGGAACCTTGTGGATTATGTAGTTCAACTCTTTAGTCTGGGAAAATCAGGCCTTGAGAAGGGAGACAGTGTCATAGCACTAATTAGTGGTAAAACTATTGTTAGAATCCAGCTATTCTGACAGTCTAATATTTTTCCACTATGTCATATAATCTATTGTACCTAGAATAATGCTGTTTGAAAATACTGTCGTTACCCACGTGAAATTCATATTCCTTGAAATAACTGATCTCTTAATTTGTCTTAATGGTGGCCCTGAATAAATCCTGCATTTGCTTTGTTCAAAAGAAGAACTAAAAATGCAACTTGAGGAAATGGTGATAATGCTGAAAAGTATGAAAATTGATAACAGGTAACTTTCTAAATTATGAATTTATACCAGCTGTTTTCTGACATATTTAATAGTGACATTTTTTAGAAAAGGTTAATCAACCTATTCTACCCCTGGACACTCTTCTTTGATTACCATGTACCTTCTTGAGATGAGGTTATAGATTATCCATCCTCAACTCTAAGATTTCATTTAAAATTTAAATTTGCTTTTGGTCAGTTTAACGACAATAGCTCACTTTCAGGGTTTTTCCCATTTCAGATTCTAAACTTCAGATTATTTCTGTAACACTAGCTAATCAGCATTTCACACCGATTTTCTTGAAAAATTTTTTTTTCTTTCTCAGATTCCTCATCAGTGCAAGTATTTTCATCACTCAGGTGATGATTCTGAGATCATAAGGTGACAAAAGTTTATCTGAGAATAATTTTCTCCTTCTTCTCTATATATTTTATAAATTCAATAGCCTTTTACTGTGAAATATTTTTTATTATGTAAAATGTATTTTGTATGATCACCTTATATTAAATTCATTGACAAAAATATTTAATGACAAGAAATGTTCTATCAGAATTTGTAAGAAAAAAGGTCCACTTGTCTAAGATTTGACTGAATGCTAGAATCAGAAAGGAAATAACATAAGGCCAAGAAAGTTTAAGTGATTTTTTCCACCCTCCTATTCTCTAAAGTATTGAAACTCGTGAAAATCTTTTACTGTTATACCAACACCATTCTGGCCTCAAAGTCCTTTTTCCCCTTCTCCCTTTCCACACCACACTTTCTGACAAGCCATCACCTCCCTCCTAACCTTACTCCTTATAAAGACTAAGAGGGATGTAACTCTCTGTTCTATCAGTGTTTCTCCTGACTTTCATCCCACCTGGTATTTATCCTTTTTCTTTCCAGAGAAAAGGAAAAGTGTCTGTGTGTATGTAGTATGTATGTGTGTGTGTGTGTGTGTGTGTGTGTGTGTGTGTGTGTGTGTGTGTGTGTGTGTTTCTGTGTGTATGTTGAAGATGGGGGGTGAGCAAGAAATAAGTTGGTGACCAAAATGGCCTTAACATTTCATTCAGCTTTGCCAAACTTTAGACAGGCTTCTTTCTGCCTCTAGGCCCCTGACCTCTCTTTCCTTAGAGCTTACTTTAATTTTAATTTCTTAATATAATCTTGATATACAAAAGATATATATTTAATGAATAAGATTCAATGAGTTTGGACATATATAAATGTGGAAACCATCACCACAATCAAGGTAGTAAACATATTCATCGCCTCCAAAACTTTCCTCATGTCTCCCTTTTTAGTGATAAGAACACCTAACATGAGATTTACCCACTTACATTTTTAAGTGCACAATTCAGTGTTGTTAACCCTAGGCACTACCTTGTACAGCAGATCCCTAGAATTTACTCATCTTGCACAATTGAAACTTTATACCAATGGAAAAACAACTCCCCATGCAAGTGGGTGAACCAAACAAGAAGCATTTGCAATAGTTCAAGTGTGAGAGAGAATTAGAACAACAGAAGGATGAAGTTTTTTTAATGGCTTGAATTTGAGGGGGAGAGTATAAGAGAAGAAGGTGTCAAGGATGTTGTCTGGTTTCTTGGTATGGTTTGGCAATAGGAACCACTGTGAAGTTTTAGAAGGGACATGTTATGGTCAGATATGGATTTTAGATAAGTCACAGGTGGCTGTGCAGGGGATGTATTCGAAGGAGAGGAGGTGGCAAAGCCATTAAGAAGCTACTGTGGGAATCCAAGTAGGAGTTGATAGGGTCTGAATGAGGCATAACTGAATCAAATATTCTAGGCAGCTGTAATTCATTTAGTCTGCAAGTCCTAACTACTGTTAAAAGGAAGTAATTCAATAGTGTGTGACTTTCTTTTCAAGGTCTACAGCAGATTTGAGTAGTCCCTTTCAAGGGAATATGGGGAGCATTCAAAAGCTCTAATCAATTGACAAAAATAGTCCCTTGAATTTCACAGGTAGAACAGAAAATTAAATTCTCCAGCTCAACAGAATAAAGCTGGCCCCCACATTAGAAACTTTTCTTCATTGAAAGCAGAAATGTCATCTGATGAAGGAAAATTGGTCAGTTTTGCTAATAATCAGTTATTGTCTCTGGTTCAGCTATCTTTTTTCAAACTTTTAAGTGCAATACTGTATATTTTGAAGAAAATGGTAATCTCTTATTATTTTTGGAAACATTCTTTGAAGAATAGAGACTAAAATATGTTTAGAAATATATTATTTGCAAAATTTTCAATTGATAAATAAAAGATAGAATCAGATATTGTCCCATTGGAATCATAACACTTATTTTATAGCAAAACCTTTATTACCAAAAATCAGAATTTATGACAGTTTATGCAATCTGATCCTGATACTTTATAAACCTCTCTTTTTGGGTCTTCTTTACCATTGTAAACTGTGCTTGGGAAATACAGTTTCTCAGTAGTTTTGAAATAAGCAATGCGTTTTCACAACACTTGTTTACAATATTCCCTTAGCCTAATTCTTAGTCTCTTGTTTCAACCGGTAAATTCTAGTCCCCTTCTTAGACTTTACTCAGAGTTCCCTAAAATTTCCCTGATTTTCCCAGGAAGAATTAGTTATTCCATCTTACTTAATTTTTTATGTTATTCTTTTACCCAATCCAATCGTCATTCACTTTCTTTACTTCCCTCCTTAACAATTATACCAGGACTTCCCAGGTGGTCCAGTGGTAAAGACTCCACCTTCCAATGCAGGGGACATGGGTGGGTTTGATCCCTGGTCGGGGAACTAAGATCCCACATGCAGTGGTGCAACTAAGCCCGCATGCCACAACTACTGAGCTCGTGTGCCTCAACAAGAGGGCCCACTTGCCACAATGAAAGAACCTGTATCCCTCAACAAAGATCCCCCGTGCCACAACTAAGACCTGACACAGCCAAAAAACCAAAACAAAACAGTTATACCTCCTATGGTTTGGCAATGTAAAGGTCCTGAGACCTGTGCTCCCTCGCACATCTGTCTTTTTGTCTAATTCATTTAATTAAAATTTACAGTGTCTGTTCTCTGCTCCTAGAAATAAACCAAGTCAAGGCTGGGGAAAGCCATATGGGAAGGAAGATTGGTGTGACTACGTGCTGTCACTAAGCTCCAAAGAGCCTTCAATACAGCACAACATCCTTCTCTTCCTGTCTACTCGCTCTCCCACTCATTTCCAGGACTATTTTAAACCTCCTTTGCTCTTCAAATATCTAACTTCTATTAATTTCCTCTTCACTCAAAGCAGATGACCTCATAGCTCACTGAGAAAAATATAGCCATCAGAAGGAAAGACTCTTAACCTCTTCCTATCAAACTTACAATGTCTACTTCTGTACTAATGATCTCCCTTTCTTTTTTTTGTTTCATTAGGGTAGTAGTTTTAAACCTTGGCTCCACATTGATAATAGCACCTGGGGAGCTTTCAAAAAATACTTCTGCCTGGGCTCAAACACCAGAGATCCTGGTTTAAATAGTCTGGGTTGGAGTTTGGCTATCCATGTTTTTGAAAGCTCCTCATATGATTCTAATGTATAGTCAAGGCTGGGAATCAATCCTTAGAAAAATTTTTCTTTCTCCTCTTAAAGAGGAGTTGCTGAACAAGTATTAACATTCCATCTTCTCATATCATACACTCAAAATTATTTGTTTGCTCTTTATATGTAGAGGGAGTGTAGAGAATCACTCCCTCTCAAATTTGCTTTTTCCATTGACATTGCAATTTACTCAGTCTTCTTTCATATTGAAAACCAAACCAAAGGGAGGACCTTCAAGATGGTAGAGGAGTAAGACATGGAGATCACCTTCCTCCCCACAAATATATCAAAAATACATCTACATGTGGAACAACTCCTACAGAACACCTGCTGAACGCTGGCAGAAGACATCAGACTTCCCAAAAGGCAAGAAACTTCCCACGTACCTGGGTAGGGCAAAAGGAAAAAGGAAAATCAGAGACAAAAGAATAGGGACAGGACCTGCACCTCTGGGAGGGAGCTGTGAAGGAGGAAAGGTTTCTACACACTAGGAAGCCCCTTCGCGGGCGGAAACTGTGGGTGGCAGAAGGGAGAAGCTTCGGAGCCGTGGAGGAGAGCGCAGCAACAGGGGTGCGGAGGGCAAAGCGGAGAGATTCCCGCACAGAGGATCAGTGCCGACCAGCACTCACCAGCCCGAGAGGCTTGTCTGCTCACCTGCCGGGGCGGTCAGGGGCTGGGAGCTGAGGCTTGAGCTTCGGTCAGATCCCAGGGAGAGGACTGGGGTTGGCTGCGTGAACACAGCCTGAAGGGGCTACTGTGCCACAGCTAGCCAGGAGGGAGTCCAGGAAAAAGTCTGGAGCTGCCGAAGAGGCAAGAGACCATTGTTTCGGGGTGCACAAGGAGAGGGGATTCAGAGCACTGCCTAAATGAGCTCCAGAGATGACGCGAGCCGCGGCTATCAGCACGGACACCAGAGATGGGCATGAAATGCTAAGGCTGCTGCTGCAGCCACCAAGAAACCTGTGTGCAAGCACAGGTCACTATCCCCACCTCCCCTTCCGAGAGGCTGTGCAGCCCGCCACTTCCAGGGTCCCTAGATCCAGGGACAACTTCCCTGGGAGAACACACGGTGCGTCTCAGGCTGTTGCAACGTCATGCCAGCCTCTGCCGCCACAGGCTTGCCCCGCATCCGTACCCCTCCTCCCCCCAGCCTGAGTGAGCCAGAGCCCCCTAATCAGCTGCTACTTTAAACCCGTCCTGTCTGGGTGGGGAACAGATGCTCTCAGGTGACCTACGTGCAGAGTCGGGGCCAAATCGAAAGCTGAACCCCAGGAGCTGTGTGAACAAAGAAGAGAAAGGGAAATCTCTCCCAGCAGCTTCAGGAGCAGCAGATTAAATCTCCACAATCAACTTGATGTACCCTGAATCTGTGGAATACCTAAATAGACAATGAATCGTCCCAAAAATGAGGTGGTGGACTTTGGAAGCAACTCTAGACTTGGGGTTTGTTTTCCGCATCTAATTTGTCCCTAGTTTTATGTTTATCTTAGTTTAGTATTTAGAGCTTATTATCATTGATAGATTTGTTTATGATTTGGTTGCACGCTCTCTCTCTCTCTCTCTCTCTCTCTCTATATATATATATATATATATATTTTTTTAATTCCTTTTTCTCTTTTTCAGAATGTGTATGTGTATGCTTCTTTGAACGATTTTGCCTGTATAGCTTGGCTTTTACCATTTGTCCTAGGGTTCTGTCTGTTCATTTTTTTTATTATAGTTTTTAGCACTTGTTATAATTGGATTTGTTTATTGGTTTGGCTGCTCTTTTTTTTTAATTACTTTTAAATTTTTTAATTTTAATAAATTTAAATTATTTTATTTTAATAACTGTATTTATTTTATTTTATCTTTTTCTTTCTTTATTTTTTCTTTCTTTTCTTCCTTTTCTTCTGAGCCGTGTGGCTGACAGGGTCTTGGTACGCTGGCTGGGTGTCAGGCCTGAGCCTCTGAGGTGGGAGAGCCAACTCCAGGACATTGGTCCACCAGAGACCTCCTGGCCCCTTGTAATACCAATCGGCAAGAGTTCTCCCAGAGATCTCCATCTCAGTGCTAAGAACCAGATTCACTCAACGACCAGCAAGCTCCAGTGCTGGACATACCATGCCAAACAACTAGCAAGACAGTAACACAACCCCACCCATTAGCAGAGAGGCTGCCTAGAATCATAATAAGCTTACAGACATCACAGAACACACCACTGGACGAGGTCCTGCCCAGAAGAAAGACAAGATACAGCCTCATCCATCAGAACAGAGGCACCAGTCCCTTCCACCAGGAAGCCTACACAACCCACTGAACCAACCCTGTGGGCAGACATCAAAAACAACGGGAACTATGAACTTGCAGCCTGAGAAAAGGAGACCCCAAACACAGTAAGTTAAGCAAAATGAGAAGACAGAGAAATATGCACCAGATGAAGGAGAAAGGTAAAAACCCACCAGGCCAAACAAATGAAGAGGAAATAGGCAGTCTACCTGAAAAAGAACTCAGAGGAATGATAGTAAAGATGATCCAAAATCTTGGAAATAGAAAGGAGAAAATACAAGAAACGTTTAACAAGGATCTAGAAATACTAAAGAGCAAACAAACAATGATGAACAACACAATAAATGAAACTGAAAATTCTCTAGAAGGAATCAACAGCAGAATAACTGAGGCAGAAGAGCGGATAAGTGACCTGGAAGAAAAAACTGTGGAAATAACTAGCACAGAACAGAATAAAGAAAAAAGAATGAAAAGAATTGAGGGCAGGCTCAGAGACCTCTTGGACAACATTAAACACACCAACATTCGAACTATAGGGGTCCCAGAAGAAGAAGTGAAAAAGAAAGGGACTGAGAAAATATTTGAAGAGATTATAGTTGGAAACTACTCTAATATGGAAAATGAAATAGTCAATAAAGTCCAGGAAGCACAGAGAGTCCATTAAAGGATAAATCCAAGGAGAATCACACCGACACATGTTAATCAAACTATCAAAAATTAAATACAAAGAAAAAATTTTAAAGCAGCAAAGGAAACACAACAAATACCATAAAAGGGAATCCCCATAAGGTTAACAGTTTCTTTCAGCAGAAACTCTTCAAGCCAGAAGGGTGTGGCAGGACATATTTAAAGTGATGAAAGGGAAAAAAACCACAACCAAGATTACTCTACCCAGCAAGGATCTCATTCAGATTTGACGGAGACATTAAAACCTTTACAGACAAGTAAAAGCTAAGAGAATGCAGCACCACATAACCAGCTTTACAACAAATGCTAAAGGAACTTCTCTAGGCAGGAAACACAAGAGAAGGAAAAGACCTACAATAACAAACCCAAAACAATGAAGAAAATGGTAAAAGGAAAATACATATCAATAATTACCTTAAATGAAATGGATCAAATGCTCCAACCAAAAGACATAGACTGGCTGAAAGGACACAAAAACAAGACCCATATATATGCTGTCTACAAGAGGCCCACTTCAGACCTAGAGACACATACAGACTGAAAGTGAGGGGATGGAAAAAGATATTCCATGCAAATGGAAATCAAAAGAAAGCTGGAGGAGCAATTCTCATAACAGACAAAATAAACTTTAAAATAAAGACTATTACAAGAAACAAAGAAGGACACTACATAATGATGAAGGGATCAATCCAAGAAGAAGATATAACAATTGTAAATATTTATGCACCCAACATAGGAGCACCTCAATACATAAGGCAAATGCTAACAGCCACAAAAGGGTAAATTGGCAGTAACACAATCATAGTGGGGGACTTTAACACCCCACTTTCACCAATGGACAGATCATCCAAAAGGAAAATAAATAAGGAAACACAAGCTTTAAATGATACATTAAACAAGGTGGGCTTAATTGATATTTATAGGACATTCCATCCAAAAACAACAGAATACACTTTCTTCTCAAGTGCTCCTGGAACATCCCCCAGGATAGATCTTATCTTGGGTCACAAATCAAGCCTTGGTAAATTTAAGAAAATTGAAATCATATCAAGTATCTTCTCCTACCAGAATGCTATAAGACTAGATATCAATTACAAGAAAAAAACTGTAAAAAATACAAACACATGAAGGCTAAACAATACACTCCTAAATAACCAAGAGATCACTGAAGAAATGAAAGGGGAAATTAAAAAATACCTAGAAACAACTGACAATGGAAACATGATGAGCCAAAATCTAAGGAATGCAGCAAAAGCAGTTCTAAGAGGGAAGTTTATAACAATACAATACTACCTCAAGAAAAAAGAAAAATCTCAAATAAACGACCTAACCTTACATCTAAAGCAATTAAAGAAAGAATAATAAAAAAAAAACCCCAAAGTTAGCAGAAGGAAAGAAATCATAAAGATGAAATCAGAAATAAATGAAAAAGAAATGAAGGAAACCATAGCAAAGGTAAATAAAACTAAAAGCTGGTTCTTTGAGAAGATAAACAAAATTGATAGACCATTAGCCAGACTCATCAAGAAAAAAAGGGAGAAGACTCAAAACAACAGAATTAGAAATGAAAAAGGAGAAGTAACTGACACTGCAGAAATACAAAGGATTATGAAAGATTACTACAAGCAACTATATGCCAATAAAATGGACAACCTGGAAGAAATGGACAAATTCTTAGAAAAGCACAACCTTCCAAGACTGAACCAGGGAGAAATAGAAAATATAAACAGACCAATCACAAGCACTGAAATTGAGACTGTGATTAAAAATCTTCCAACAAACAAAAGCCCAGGACCAGATGGCTTCACAGGCGAATTCTATCAAACATTTAGAGAAGAGCTAACACCTATCCTTCTCAAAATCTTCCAAAATATAGCAGAAGGTGGAATACTCCCAAACTCATTTTACATGGCCACCATCACCCTGATACCAAAACCAGACAAAGATGTCACAAGAAAAGAAAGCTACAGGCCAATATCACTGATGAACAAAGATGCAAAAATCCTCAACAAAATACTATCAAACAGAATCCAACGGCACATTAAAAGGATCATACACCATGATCAAGTGGGGTTTATCCCAGGAATGCAAGGATTCTTCAATATACGCAAATCAATCAAAGTGATACACCATATTAACCAACTGAAGGATAAAAACCATATGATCATCTCAATAGATGCAATTAAAGCTTCTGACAAAATTCAACACCCATTTATGATAAAAACCCTCCAGAAAGTAGGTATAGAGGGAAATTACCTCAACATAATAAAGGCCATATATGACAAACCACCAGCCAACAATGTTCTCAATGGTGAAAAACTAAAACCATTTCCTCTAAGATCAGGAACATGACAAGGTTGCCAACTCTCACCACTATTATTCAACATAGTTTTGGAAGTTTTAGCCACAGCAATCCAAGAAGGAAAAGAAATAAAAGGAATCCAAATCAGAAAAGAAGAAGTAAAGCTGTCACTGTTTGCAGATGACGTGATACTATACATAGAGAATCCTAAAGATGCTACCAGAAAACTACTAGAGCTAATCAATGAATCTGGTAAAGTAGCAGGATACAAAATTAATGCACAGAAGTCTCTTGCGTTCCTATACACTAATGATGAAAAATCTGAAAGACAAATTAAAGAAACTCTTCCATTTAGCATTGCAACAAAAAGAATAAAATACCGAGGAATAAACCTACCTAAGGAGACAAAAGACCTGTATGCAGAAAACTAAAAGACACTGATGAAAGGAATTAAACATGATACAAAGAAATGGAGAGATATACCATGTTCTTGGATTGGAAGAATCAGCATTGTGAAAATAACTATACTACCCAAAGCAATCTACAGATTCAATGCAATCCCTATCAAACTACCAATGGCATTTTACACAGAACTAGAACAAAAAATTTCACAATTTGTATGGAAACACAAAAGATGCCAAATAGCCAAAAAAATGTTGAGAAAGAAAAACGGAGCTGGAGGAATCAGGCTCCCGGACTTCAGACTCTAATACAAAGCTACAGTAATCAAGACAGTATCGTACTGGCACAAAAACAGAAATATAGATCAGTGGAACAGGATAGAAAGCCTAGAGATAAACCCAAACACATATGATCACCTTATCTTTGATAAAGGAGGCAAGAAAATGCAATGGAGAAAAGACAGCCTCTTCAATAAGTGGTGCTGGGAAAACTGGACAGATACGTATAAAAGAATGAAATTAGAACACTCCCTAACTCCATACACACAAAAAAACACTCGAAATGGTTTGAAGACCTAAATGTAAGGCCAGAGACTGTAAAACTCTTAGAGGAAAACATAGAAGACTCTGTGACATCAATCACAGCAAGATCCTTTTTGACCCACCTCCTAGAGAAATGGAAATAAAAACAAAAATAAACAAATGTGACCTAAGGAAACTTAAAAGCATTTGCACAGCAAAGGAAACCATAAACAAGACCAAAAGACAACCCTCAGAATGGGAGAATATATTTGCAAATGAAGCAACGGACAAAGGATTAATCCCCAAAATTTACAAGCAGCTCATGCAGCTCAATATCAAAAAAACAAACAACCCAATCCAAAAATGGGCAGAAGACCTAAACAGACATTTCTCCAAAGAAGATATACAGATTGCCAACAAACACAGGAAAGAATGCTCAACATCATTAATCATTAGCACAATGCAAATCAAAACTACAATGAGATATCACCTCAAACCAGTCAGAATGGCCATCATCAAAAATCTACAAACAATAAATGCCAGAGAGGGTGTGGAGTAAAGGGAACGCTCCTACACTGCTGGTGGGAATGTAAATTGATATAGCCACTATGGAGAACAGTATGGAGGTTCCCTAAAAAACTAAAAATAGAACTACCATATGACCCAGCAATCCCACTACTGGTCATATACCCTGAGAAAACCATAACTCAAAAAGAGTCATGTACCAAAATGTTCACTGCAGCTCTATTTACAATAGCCAGGACATGGAAGCAACTTGACATTGACAGATGAATGGATAAAGAAGATGTGGCACATATATACAATGGAATATTACTCAGCCATAAAAAGAAACAAAACTGAGTTATTTGTAGTGAAGGGGATAGACCTAGCGTCTGTCATACAGAATGAAGTAAGTCAGAAAGAGAAAAACAAATACCGTATGTTAACACATATATATGGAATCTAAAAAAAAAAAAAAAAAAGGTCATGAAGAACCTAGGGGCAGGATGGGAATAAAGACGCAGACCTACTAGAGAATGGACTTGAGGACAAGGGGAGGGGGAAGGGTAAGTTGGGACAAAGTGAGAGAGTGGTAGTGTATATATGGACATAAATACACTACCAAATGTAAAAGAGATAGCTAGTGGGAAGCAGTCACATAGCACAGGGAGATCAGCTCAGTGATCTGTGACTAGCTAGAAGAGTGGAATAGGAAGGGTGGGAGGGAGACGCAAGAGGGAGGGGATATGGGGATATACGTATGCATATGGCCAGGAAATCATTGTAAAAATTGTTATTGGCCTTAAAAAACTAAAAATAGAACTACCATATGACCCAGCAATCCCACTACTGGGCATATACCCTGAGAAAACCATAATTCAGAAAGAGTCATGTACCACAATGTTCATTGCAGCTCTATTTACAAAGCCAGGACATGGAAGCAACCTAAGTGTCCATCAACAGATGAATGGATAAAGAAGATGTGGCACATATATACAATGAAATATTACTCAGCCATAAAAAGAAACGAAATTGAGTTTTTTGAAGTGAGGTGGATGGACCTAGAGTCTGTCATACAGAGTGAAGTAAGTCAGAAAGAGAGAAACAAATACTGTATGCTAACACATATATATGAACTCTTAAAAAAAAAAGTGTCATGAAGAACCTAGGGGCAGGATGGGAATAAAGACGCAGACCTACTAGAGAAGGGACTTGAGGACACGGGGAGGGGAAAGGGTAAGCTGGGACGAAGTGAGAGAGTGGCATGTACATATATACACTACCAAATGTAAAACCGATAGCTAGTGGGAAGAAGCCGCATAGCACAGGGAGATCAGCTCGGTGCTTTGTGACCACCTAGAGGGGTGGGATAGGGAGGGTGGGAGGGAAGGAGCCGCAAGAAGGAAGAGATATCAGGATATATGTATATGTATAGCTGATTCACGTTGTTATAAAGCAGAAACTAACACACCACTGTAAAGCAATTATACTCCAATAAAGATGTTAAAAAAAAAAAAAAAAGAAAAGAAAAGACAACCCTCAGAATGGGAGAAAATATTTGCAAACGAAGCAACTGACAAAGGATTAATCTCCAAAATTTACAAGCAGCTCATGCAGCTTAATATCAAAAAAACAAACAACCCAATCCAAAAGTGGGCAGAAGACCTAAATAGACATTTCTCCAAAGAAGATATACAGATTGCCAACAAACACATGAAAGGATGCTCAACATCACTAATCATTAGAGAAATGCAAATCAAAATTACGAGGTATCACTTCACACCAGTCAGAACAGCCATCATCAAAAAATCTACAAACAATAAATGCCAGAGAGGGTGTGGAGTAAAGGGAACGCTCCTACACTGCTGGTGGGAATGTAAATTGATACAGCCACATGGAGAACAGTATGGAGGTTCCTTAAAAAACTAAAAATAGAACTACCATATGACTCAGCAATCCCACTACTGGTCCTATACCCTGAGAAAACCATAACTCAAAAAGAGTCATGTACCACAGTGTTCATTGCAGCTCTATTTACAATAGCCAGGACATGGAAGTAAACTAAGTTTCCATCGATAGATGAATGGATAAAGAAGATGTGGCACATCTATACAATGGAATATTTCTCAGCCATAAAAAGAAATGAAATTGAGATATTTGTAGTGAGGTGGAAGGACCTAGAGTCTGTCATACAGAGTGAAGTAAGTCAGAAAGAGAAAAACAAATACCGTATGCTAACACATATATATGGAATCTAAAAAAAAAAAAAAAAAAGGTTCTGCAGAACCTAGGGGCAGGACGGGAATAAAGACACAGACGTAGAGAATGGACTTGAGGACACAGGGAGGGGGAAGGGTAAGCTGGGACGAAGTGAGAGAGTGACATGAATATATATACACTACCAAATGTAAAATAGATAGCTAGTGGGAAGCAGTCGCATAGCCTAGGCAGATCAGCTCCGTGCTTTGTGACCACCTAGAGGGGTGGGTTAGGGAGGGTGGGAGGGAAACGCAAGAGAGGGGAGATATCGGGATATATGTATATGTATGGCTGATTCACTTTGTTATAAAGCAGAAACTAACACTCTATTGTAAAGCAATTATACTCTAATAAAGATGTTAAGAAAATTAAAAAAAAAACCCACAGAGGCGTTAAAAACAAAGAACAAACCAAACCAATCCACCAGCGAACGAACCAACCAACCAACCAAAACAAAAAACTTTAGATTTCTCCATCCTACCTGTGGTGAGCAGTTTTCTGTATCAGCTTGGCTAGGCTGTAGCACCCAGTTACTCATCCAAACACGACTGGAGGCATTGCTGTGATGGCATTTTGTAGAGATATTTAACATCTCTAAACAGCTGACTTTAAGTAAATTGATTATCCTCAATAATCTGCGTGGGTGTGGCTGATCTCATCAGCTGAAAGTCCTAAAAACCTTTCAAAAGCTTAGGCTCCAAAATGAAGAAATTCTACCTGTGGACTGCAGGGTCCACTTTTGTCCAAGAGTTTTCAGTCTACCCTTGATACAATCCAAAGGTCTAAAAAGAATTAAATATTTGTTGAATCCATTAAAAAAAACTGGTTCTGTCCCCATCATTCCACTCAAAACAGGCTACACATGTTCTAATTAACCTTATTCTGCCAAACAGCTTTCTCAAGTGGCTACCCAACTGACCCGTGCTTAGAGAGTTCATGCTTTTTTGCAGCTCTGCTTTATCTCCTCTGTTAGATATGAAGTGTCCATTCCTGTGCGAGTCGGCTGGTCTCACTATTTTGTTCAGTTGTTCAATTTATAGATATAAATAGATGTTGGATTTTATCAAATGTTTTCCTCCACCTTATGATTTTTATACTTTAATATATTAATGTACTGGATTTCATTAATTCATTTTCCAATATTGAAATAATCTTGTGTAACTGGGATAATTCAACATGGCCGTGAGTCTACCACTTTTATACACTGTTAGATTGGGTTTGTTAAATTTTGGCTTTTGGTATTGGCATCTATGTTACACTTGATCTTAGCAAACCATTGAGAAGGGATAGCACATTAGATAAAAGTTGATCAATCAGTTCAATGCATTCCTAAATTTAATTATTTTACAGAGATAAATAGAAAGAAAAATAAAAGTAAAAATTCAAGTTAAGTAGATTTCCCATACTGTTTTAAGGTTAAAGAAATGATATATAACATTCTTGCCACAGAGAGAAAGTTATCGAATAAACTAAGATACATGTAAGTCCACTCAAAGATGTACCCCCTGGCCCAAGAGGGTAAATTTGAGGATTAATAAGAGTAACAACTTCAATGTATTAAAATGTATCAAATATGTTAAAGTTCAATTTCTTGATCTGGGTGGTGGTTATAAGAATGTCTGATATAATAATTTATTAAGCTATACATTTGTTTAATTCTGTTTCTGTAACCGTGCTGTTGAAAACATACTTTTTAAACTGGGTGAGTGAATGTATCCATCATATAATTTTCAGAGAAAATGTTCCAGAAAGTTCCATGTCTATATTAAGTATCAATCTATCAAGTTGATAAACACAAGAAGTCGAAGTTGATATTTTCAATATTTATTAGTAAGGCTGAGGCCACAGCCTTTATACAGCACAATTTGCATAAGTTATCAAGATACTTCTTGTATACAATCACAAAACCAAGACACATTTTTACATAGAGTAAAACTCAAGACAGATTTACAAGCATTTTTTATACAAATCTCATGTATTTCAGCTCAATTTATACAACCTTTAGCCCAAGAATTTTTATATGTTCATTAGATATTCCAGAGAGATTTGGGTAGAACAGAAAAAAAGGACACATTAGCAAATCACCAACACAGCATGCAACATATAGTTAGAAACAAGACATATCTCCAAGTACTCTATTTTTTATCTTGAAATTAATTTTATTAGGTTTTCATTTTTTCAGACAAGAAATTCATTTCCTTTAACATCAGATGTGTTTTTGTTAGGATATCAGCACACACATTAATTGGTAGTGGGAGCACCTGAGCACATCACCAACAAATATACAGACACAATCAAACAAGAATCATATTCACATGCTGAATGCCACAAGGATTTAATATTTCAACTTCGTCTGGGTTACCAAATGTATAGTTATGTACAGGGCAACGAATTAAGAAAATGCTGTCAATCTACGTATCAGATAAGGAATCATTTGATTAAATGTTTTTGATTTAAAGGGTATATCTTTAATAATAACAACAACATGGAACATACAGAAAACATCAATGTGTCATATTCAATGAGAATATGTTTCACTCATTCATTCTTGTGTTACATCAAAGGCAAGTTATTATTAAAGAGACAGCTCATAATTATTCATTGAGCTTTCTTTTACTTCCAGCTCCAAGCTCAAAAAGAGGGAAAATCACTCTGTCACACATAGAGTTATAAACACATATATAGCTGTAGTTGGCTGCTTTTGGAATATTAGACATTGCAGCAATGAAAATAAGTTTTTAAAAATATTGCTAGTTATGATTTAAATAATAAAGTAAAAAAATACTATAAACATCTTTATGATATATTAATGAAATGAAACGCTGATCAAATCATTTCTAATAAATTGGGCACAATATAGTATATTATTTCATTTTATTTCACATCACCACCAACCTAGTTCACTACCTTTATCACCACGATCATCACAACCGTTCCTATAATAAGAATCAATATCAGCTGGTTACCAGCTATAATATTCCCACAATATGACTATCTTAATGTGTGTGATCCACAAAATTAAATCCACTGATATGCTGAAAATACGCATCTACTAGTGTGATTAATTACAATATGGGCAACATTAAGGAGCAAAGACAATCACTACCCCTTAGTCTTGGATACTCTTCCTTTAAACTGAAGTGATAAAGAGTTCAGAGTCACCAAAAATCTCCTTAACCTTAAGTAAAACAGGGAAACACCAACTTCTTGCTCTTAGTGTTGTCTGTGTCTGTCACGACCATTCTAGATCTCCCTGTCTTTTGTAAAAATTCACTCTGTGCTTTTGCTTCACAGCTAAAGGTTTCTTGAGGACCGAATTTTAAACCAAGAAGCAACTTCCGTCTCTGATGACTCAATGAAGTTGTGGGGAAAATTAAGATGCTTTTCAAGGTATAAGTGCTATAGTCAGACAAATCACGTGTTATTTAGAGATTACAAACTTTGTCTCTATTAGGATAAAAAAAGCTAATTCTGGTAAAATAAATGAAATAAAAAGTGGAAAATCATGTGCTGTGATATATACAAAAAGTAAAAAGTAAAAAACACCAGGAGCCCTATTTGCAATTAAAAAAGAAATAGTTTTGTTGTAAGAAGGGTAATCAATATCTTTCAGAAGAAATGCATTTGTAGAAGGATCAGTGTTGCATAGAATAATTCCAGTACAACCTAGGTGTTTGGTCAGCTGCAAACTTGGCACACTTATGCTCTCTGTAGGGGGATGCTGGTGCACAAAAAGAAGTCACTTAACTCTCTGAATTGGCCTGGCCCCATCACCAGTTGTTGGAACAGAGGGGCAGCTGTAATGGAAAGACTCCTACTTTTTCAGGTCAAATAGTACCAAGGTATGACCTTTGTTTTGGTGGCACCTCCTTTTGTGTATCCTAAAAGAAACTGCAACTGGAATGAAGTAAACTAACTGGTCATAAACCTCTCATGCACACTTCTGGATGTAAGTGACTGCAGAAGAGGACCCACAGGAGCCAGAGTTTCCTTTTAAGGACAAACAGCAGAGCCTTTTTATGTCAGAAAGAGATCTTCCTGAACCCTTCCCTTCCCCAGTTATGAGTGATGATTATAAGCTTCCTAAAGTGCTAAATTCTGCTGGAAATATCCATGGCAACCATCAGCAGATCTAGTTGTCTCTAAAAATAAAATCCTAGCAATATCAAATCCTTAGCGATCCCCTGGCTGCACGTTCATTTTACAGCAATATCAATGATAAATGACATTGCATTTTCGGGGGAGAGGGTCTTAAAAACTAGAGGGAAGAAAAGTGACTTGTCTTTCTTAGATTGGAAAGGAGTGAATTTGTATTTCTTTATGAATATAATAAAGATATATAACCTGGTATTTATTAGAAATTATTTTTTAATGTCTTAAATTTAATCAATTCCTCTCAGATTTCAAGTATGTTTTTCTTTAAAAATGAGAAGATTCAATATCTGAGCAATATATTTGGAGATGATTTCTCTAATCCCACTAAAACCTCACCTTTGAATAAAGAATCGGCTCTTAAACTCAGAATTCACAGAGAAGCAATTTAATTAATTTATTTTTGTGGATACGGGAATAGGGTAAGATCGGCATAATTTATTTAATTTATGATAACCCGATTTGCAAATCAGTTTCATTGAATTTTCTCCCTTTTTTAGGTAAAACGAAAGTTTATATTTTAAAGAAAAAATTAGTTTTGGAGCCAATATACTGCTTTCATCCATGTCAGTGCTTGCTATTGGTTTGGAAGATGCTTTTTCACATATAAAAATTGGGAAATAAAAAACTGCATAATACTTATTCCTCACTTATGTGTATAAAACTATATTTGGAAATGTGCTTTCATCTTCTCTCATAGATCACTTAGTTTGATCATCCCAACATCCCATTAGGAAGGCTAGGAATATATAATTATATTTTCCCACGAATAAGAAAACCGAGGAAAATTGAGTTTAAGTGACATGTGCAAGGTGACACAGTTAGTCAGTGGCAGAACCAAGACCAGAAGCCAAGCTTTTAATCCTAGCCGAGTGCGTCTCCTGTAAGTCCACGTTACCTCCTTTGTTCACGTTGTTGGTTGATGGGGAAGAGGATGCTTCATTTTAATGACTTAGACGTTGGTCCTTTTAATCCATATTATTAAAATAGCTCAAAGGATATTTTCACCTTAATATAATGTTGATTTTTCACATATTTTCCCAACATTGATGAACTTGATCACTGTGATACTGTCACTAAAGTAGGAAAATAGAGCACTAAAGAGAACTTGAATTTAGGGTCAGGGTTTTCATTTTACAACAAGTTAATGTATTAAGGGGAAAAAAAGACCATTGTGGAAGAGCAGGAAATGACACCAATTTAATCAATGTCACAGATTAATACGATTTGTTTGCCAGAGGAAGAATTTTCTCTCTGTCCGTATATCATTCAAGAGAAAGAAAATATATGGGATAATACATTTATTTGCAATTCCACAAAGAACAAGTTATCATGCTTCCTAGAACATACCAATTTAATCTAGGTCCTTTGCTATGTAGACTGAAAATGTCTTGGATTAAGGGTAAATTATGGAGTTTTTGATGTTTCATCCAATAGTTTGTGGGGCAATATTCTTTTTTGTTAGCCAGTCATGGCTTTATTTCTAGATAAATGTAATTTCATTTCTACTTAGTATTGTCTTAACTATACTTTATTTCAAGTTTTACTAATGTGCTTTTACAACATGAATTCTAAAACTGGTGGTGTTCACCCTTGTAACATTTAGACACAGAGAAAACCTGTACAATATGATCTAAAAGCTATAATTTCTACATCCCTGGTTCCCTTTTCCCTGTAAACACAAGCTCCTTACTTCTAGTCTGGACACATATTGTAGGTGTATCCTATGTCAGAATCTCAAAACAGTTAGTTGTCTGAGAAGATAAGATGAAGAAGAGACTTTTGAAAACCGAGATTTGTTCCATTAGTTTTTTCCTTTCAACCAAGTTCTTTTGCATAAAGGATTACTTTTGCCTGCGTTAGAAAACATTTTAATCTTTGAGTCTCAGCCTTTAGATAGCTGTAGCTCAACTCTACTCAAAAATTTCTGCATTAAGTAAACAAAATTTCTCTCACTGTTTTTCTTGACAGCCACAAGAAATCCAAGGTTTCAGAACTTTTTTTCTTGTCTTTAATATATGAACTTTTCCATTTGACTTTTTTTTCTATGTTCCACAACAATACATTTGCAAGCCTTTGAGTATGTTTTTGCCTTTTGTTCCTCTTCTCATGGTTACCCCTGAAAGCATAGCTTAGAACAATTGTATTCGACTATAGTCTTGATTTAAGACTGTTTAAAGCACTTTCTATACCCTGAGCAGACACATTTCTTCAGTGGGTTTGAGTAGGACTGACCAAAAGTTTGTGCCAGTTGACTATTCTTTTTCTGAGATCCACTTTGTCAAGCCAGATACAGGCTTCGCCAATCAAGGTCTTTTTCATAAACTTCCCTCCATTGGAAAAAAGTAAAATCTAGAAAAAATAGCCAAAATTATATATATTTGTGTGTATATTTTCAACCTCTTTTATGGACATTTGCTCATCAAAGAAGTAACAGAGACAAGAAAGGGTGAGGGTGAGAGAAGTAGCAGGCATACTTGTAGGAGAACTAATAACTAACATGTCCTCAAAAGATTTGCATAATATTAATTAATTTACCTCAACATTTCCCAAAGGCAAAGACATATCCTGAAGCACAGGGGAATTCTAGATAATATTAGCTAGCTAGATAAACCTAGCTAATTCTGACTAGGTTTGTGATTAAACTGATTGAAAGTCTCAAAAAAGAAATTTGCTAGGTGCATGTTTTATTACTTAATGAAATATTAACTCAAATACAGAATTATTTGAGTGGTGAGTACATAAATACGAGTTTACAAGGCAGATAGAACATAACACTGACTTTAAATGCCATTTAACTTACTGGGAATTTTATTATAGGAAGCATTTCCAAAGTGGCTTCTTGTCATAGGTAGAGCTTACACTAGTTGAAATTCCATGGGATCTCATACTCAAGAAATTTTTTTCTTTTAGGGATCAGTTGAAAGAAAGGTAGAGAAACTGAGATGGAAATACCATTACTCCTTGACAATTCTTCTCTCACGCTCTCTCTTTCTTTTTGGAATCTCCTTCAGATAATTCATCTTTATTCCTGACTAAAATTTACTGTTACATTTCTGACTTCAAAATCTACTTTTCTGTCTCTTTTAGCCTCTGGTTTGGAGATTTCAAATGGCACATTTATTGGACCCTGCCTTCCTATCAAGTTTATCACATTTCAGACAAACTCATGTTCTTTCTCCCTATCCATCCCTTCTGTAACTACTCAATCTCTGTGACTGACACCTTTGTTCACACACATTTCAGAGTATCCTTTAATTTTTTTATTCCCTTCCACTCTAATATCAGTTAATTATCTCAGTGCAGTTTTTGCTTTGCAATATCTCTTATATACGTCTCTAGTACAGGCCTCTAAGTGCCAGTACCATGGTCTTCTCTTCCCACATTTTTTCAGCTCTTCCCTCCCTCCTCCTTTGTTCTCTTTCATTCCATGTCTCTGTATCTACTAAAGATATGCTATGTACAAGCATTGTGCTAGGCTACAAAACAAAGAGCAATGAAAATCAAGCCTTGCACTAGAGAAGCTGAGAGTACAGAAGCAGTGAGAGGTCAGTACACAAACTGTACAAGACTGGGATTAATGGCCTAATGAGATAAGCAAAACATTATGTGAATAAGGTGTGATAAATTACACCCAGGGTCATTATTAAAGAGCTGAGTTTACATTGAAAGATATGGAAAATTGTGATAGATGGAGAGAGATGGAGAAGGGAGTATTGAAGGAGAGGAAAAATATGAGCAAAGAATTAGAGGTTTAACCTGACTTCAAGATTCTGGTGTGAATGGGGTCAAGAGTGAGTGGAAATGTCTACAAGGAGATGAAATTAAGTCAATACAATCAGAACTCGCCTTAGGGGACTCTGAATGAGTCAGGATAATGATGAATCATTGGAGGGTTTCAATGTAACCTAGCCAGTGTTTTTAAAAGATACCTCTGCCAGCAGTGTGATAAAATGAATTAAAGGGTAAGATATTGATGGCAAGTAGGCCAGGTATACTGCTGAGATGATTTGCATAACAAAGATGAGGACCCAAAAAGGATTAGTGTGGCAGTGAGCATGGAAAAAAATCTATGTAAAATAAACTAAGTAGGTAGAAGAGAGGCAACTTGGTAGCTAAATGGATGGGATGAGTGGGTTGGGGAATTTTAAAGGGCCCCTGGGAAGTTACCTCTAAAAATTAACTTGTAAAATATCACATAGTATATGATTGGCATTTAAATATTGAATAATTAAATGGGAAATAAATACAGTATAAATGAAAATCTAAAAATCGGAACTGTATGAGTTACCTGAAGAGAATGTCCAGCAGGACTTAGGCTGAATCTAAAAGTTTCATTGAATGAAGGCTCTCGATCATGTCTACATACTCTTGTTTTTTTCTTGATCACCTTTTTTTGGGTAGAAATGTTCATCACATATATTTTCACATATAAATCTGAAAGTAAGAATTCAGCTTGGTAAGTGTCCATTAATAATACAATTTTCTATTGAAAGAGTTATAATCGTATACGGAGAGTTCTCCTACATTTTACACAAAGCCAGTAGCCTGTGAACAATTTGTTTCAGACAACATAATTAAAATATACACCAATTTTCTTAGCAACTTAAATGTTTTCTTGTTGTATAATAAATACATCACTCTACATTTGTGTTGAAAAAATCTAATTTTTAACTAGTAAAATATCAACTTGCTCTATATAAGAGAAATTCATTCTTATTTCATATTTTTCAGATATATTTGGTACACAGCCCAAATTTTAATTAGCATTTTCTAGGCTATTTAGGACACACTCCTAAAGAGTTCCTAGATACATTATATTGCTCATTATCATAAAATTAGATACCTGGTAAGTGATCAGGAGATTTAAATTTGTAGGTGATATTTCTGCACTGGAGGATTTCAACTATGAGTTGTTCCCCATCTGTCTTCATTTCTTTCTTCAGTGCAATCTTGATTTCTCCCATTACCTGAGTTTTAACTGGAACAATTTAATTTAAAAGTTAAGGAATATGTCATGCCATTAATTAAGTGGTTAGTTCAATAATTTACTCATATTTTCGTTTATTGAGTGTTTATCAAGTGCTAAACACCTTATCGCATCCTGTGGATACACAGATGAATAAAATACAGCCCCAGCCCTTAAAGAGAGGAAGGTCTCATGGAGAGACTGGTAAATTGTACGCTTACAATAAAGTATGTTAAGTATAATGATAAGTAAGTAACAAGAGGGGTATGGAAGAAATGCAAGTAGGTAACTATTACTCAACTGTAGATTTTTAGGCCAAAAGAGGTAATAGATGAGACTACAGGGGACTATAGGAAGACAGTCATACATAAAAATAATAGAATTCTAATATAATATAATATATAGGAAGTACTAAGTCAAGTGAAATGCAAGAAGTTGTTTGCCGACAATTGCTCACTACTTACCAGGCTTGCAAAAGAACGCTTGCTAACACAACTAAATGTCGTTGTATATTATAGCTACTTCCGTTCTATTTTTCTTGTAAAAGAAGTAGGCAACAAAAGTATATGGTAATAACATTACACAAGGGAAAATATGAGTGATTGAAATGAATTCAATGTATTCCTTTCTAGTGTTTATCTTGGATCTTTACATTACTGAAGAAGCTATTCACACTAGGTCAAATTCTTTATTGATTCATCCTTTTCTCTATCGATGCATATATTTATCCACTTATCATTCACCAACAAATATTTTATTTTCCACCTTACTCTGTGATAAGCACTCTGTTAGGAAGAATGGATACAATCATAAGCCAATATACGCATGCTTATTGGTCTTATGGTTTTTCTGTCTATTGGGAAGAAATCCATCAGTGAAATATTTTCGTCAATAAGTGTACAATTAGAAGGAGAGGAAAGGTTCTGAAGTACAAGAGCATGGTTACAAGAAAGCCTAGGAAAGGGCTTCATGAGCTGAAACCAGCAGAATAAGAAAGAATTAACTAGGTGACATGGACGGGGAAGAACATTATAAAGAGAAGGAACAGCGTGTTCACAGAAGGCAACATCATGGGACTGAGGAACTAAATAAATATTCGTGTGATTATAAGATATTGTTAAGTGGTACTATGTTAAGAATTTGGGTTTTACCTTTAGAACAATAGGAATCTATTAAAGGTCTTTAACATGGATGTAGATCATTTGTTCTCAAACGTTTCCGTCTCAGGATTTCTTTATACTCTTAAAAAAACATAGTGGTACTCAAAGAACATTAAAATTTCTAATTAAAAAGTAAAATTGGATATTTAAAAGTTTATTTATTGATTCAGTTAAAATGACATTAATATACCTATAAATAAGTATTTTAATGAAAAATAACTGTATTTTCCAAAGCAACAAAAAATAGTGAGGAGTGACATTTTATATTTTTCAAATTTCATTAGTGCTTGGTTTCATAGAGGACAGCTAGATTCTCATACCTGTTTCTACATTAAATCCAGTTCAATATGCTGTTTTATTTGAAATATATGACAGGCTCACACAGATATATATATATATAGTTGGAAAAGGAAGGAGTATTTTAATATCCTTTCAGACAACTGTGGACAATCTTTGATACTACATTAACACTTGAAAAGTGGTAGTTTCTTTAAGATTAGTGTAAATGTGAAAGCTGAAACTGTATCAATGAACCTTTGGACTGTTACTTTAAAAAACAATTGTCTATCTTGCACCTTGAATGGACCAGTTAACTATGCCTGAATTGGTAACATCCTATATTGTTCGTTTTGGAAAATATGGGTTTACTGAGTTATGCAGATCTTCAAAACATTGGTATAATTCATACAATATTAAAGGCACATTTGTTAATATCACCATCAATATCATCAAAAAAGTCTGACTATGGAAAAGCTGACAAGCTCAGGGAGGCAGGTATAAGTTTTGGAAAATTTTATTTTTACTTAAAAGTTGATTTTTATTATTGACAACAACTACTGTCAATTGTTTTTCTTAAAGTGAAAAACTCACTTTGTTAAATTTTGAGAAAATGGCAGCTGAATACAGTCAGCCTTCTGCACCCATGGCTCCTGCATCCATGGATCCAACCAACCGAAGATCAAAATATCAAAAAAATTTTTTTCCAGAAAGTTCAAAAAAGCGAAACTTGAATTTGCCACATGCAGGCAACTATTTACATAACATTTACATTGTATTAGGTATTATAAGTAATCTAGAGATGATTTAAAGTATATGGGAGGATGTACATAGGTTATATGCAAATGCTACATCATTTTATATAAGGGACTTTAGTGTAAGCAGATTTTGGTATTTGTGGAGGTTGGGGAGGCTCCTGGAAACAATCTCCCATGGATACCAAGGGCTAACTCTACCAAAGTTTGAATAAGCAGAGTTTATCTGTCAGTTGTCTTTCCAGTAAAAATGATATTTCTTGTAAAAAAAGGCTGGCTCAGCTTGCAACTCAAAAAAATTGCACTAACATGTTTTCTCAAGTCAACCTTCATATTTTGGTATGCAGCAGAAGTGTTTTATGTGTAGTTCCCATTTTATCACACAGAATATTCTAGAACATAGACTATTAGAAACACATGTACTTAAGGGTCTAGGTTTAATAACAAGAATTTTAATTTCTTTATCAAGGATATTGTTAAGTGAAACAGGCAAGTTTTTCATACAAGTGCATGGTGGTAAAAAGTAAATACAGCCACTATTAGTACAATTTGGTGCTGCTGCCCTGATTTATGCTAAGTCACCAGCAGTTTTCTGCAGCATTGCTTTTGCATTATCAATGTAAATGTCAACACGGTAAAATGGTAAATAATATCTTAGTATATTTAAAAAATAATTTTGACCTGGATGCACTTCAACAGTCTTGGGGACCCACGGGGATTTCTGAACCATGCTTTGAGAATGACTGTTAAAGAATATAGTTGAGTAATCTCCAAGAGGAAATTAAAGTAACAAAAGCATCATGTACAAAATCTATTAGATTGTAGTTATTTAATCATTTCGATTTAATTTTATCACACTTTTGGATATGGGTTTTTAGAACGTATTTCTTCCCTGCATTAATTTTTGCTTTAATTAACTTATATTTTCATGTCTAGATGTACCCTGACATGTGGGAAAATATCTAACAATACCATACTTCGGCCTGCTCTCTTCCTTCTTTCAAAACACTAAGTTCCCCAAATAGGCAAAGTTGCCCTCCATGTGTTTTATAAAGTGAAACACAGATCTTCTAGACCTAGTTAAATCGTGATAATTCAGCAGCCAATGATCATAGATACTTCACAGTAGCTGGGTGTTAGCTTTACCCTTGAGAAATTCAAGAAAATAAAGTGCAAGCCAAGGATATTTTATACAGCTAAAGTGTCTTTCAAGCAGCAAGCCTATAAGTTTAAGCATAAGGAACTCAAGAATACCATAGAAAAGTTCATTCTCAAGAAATATATAAGAGGATGAATTTCATCACATCAAAGAGATAACTAGAGAGACTTCAGCCTGTAGTAAACCATAATGGAAAAGAATATCAAAAAGAATATATGTATGTACAAATATATACATATATATATATATATATATATATATATATATATATATATATATATATATATATATATATAAATGAATCACTTTTCTGTACACCAGAAACTAACACAGCATTGTATATCAACTATACTTCAATTAAAAAAAAAAAAGAATAGAAAGAAGAAGAGGAAGAGATGACGGATATATAGAGGGCATAGTTCAAAAATGAGATGACAAAATAACAGGTGGGGTGAAAATGGGGATAACAGAGCTAAAACACAAATAATCCCATTTGAAAGCTGTTAATGAATTAGAAACATCCTGGGAACAAAATTAAATAAGATAGAAATCAGTATTATTGACATAGAGGGAAGAAGGCTTAGGATGATACAGAGACAAAAATAAAGAAGTTACAGAACAATGACAGATATATTAGAACTGAAAAATATGATCCAATATATCTTACTGCTCAGAAAAAGTAAATTCAAGAGAATAGAAAATAACATCTATTTAAAATATAAAGATATTTCTCTGAAATAACAGAAGAGTGAATCTCTGGACCAAAAGATCATCCTATACTCATTGAAGTGATAAGTTGGTACACTGATATATCCAGCTTAAGCTACTTCAAGGATACAGCAAACATTCTTTAAAAATCCAGGGGAAAAAAAATAAGTCCTCTGAAAGAGTACATTTGTGTATAAAAGAAACAGCCTTCCTAAAATATATAAAAGACTATGACAAGGACATAGAGGCTATAGTAATGAGGGAAAGAAAAAGAGAGGAGAGAGAGGGGGAGAGAGGGAGGGAAGAGGGAATGAAGGGAAAATCTGAAGATGAAATCCAGGCCACCAATAAAACAATGGAAGAGGAAAGTGGAAGAAAGTGGAAGAGTGTTGATTTCCTTTAAGTGGAGAGTTAATCAATAAAATTTAAATTTGAAATAGAGTATTAAAAAACATAATTACTCAATCTCTTAATATTTTCAATTTTGTTTCTTAAACTTAGTGAGCTCTTTCATAAACTATGGCTAAAATATTTATTGAAATATTTTACATGACTAAAATAGTTATTGAAATTAAGTTATTCCTTTATTTTTACAATGTTATATTCTTTTTTGTTAAATTTAAAAACAATATAATTATTTTTTGACAAGGAACAGGACTAATTTAATTCCATTTTAACAAAATTGTGTGTGTCCCTCTCTTTAGCTAGCTGAAGTGCTCCAAGTAAGTAGAACTGTAAAACTGGCTTACTTTTATCTTGCACAGCTTTCTTTTTTCACACTCTCCAGTGCTTTATTCTCCTTTAAGATATGCAGTGTTCTTTCCACTTTATTTTCTTAAAAAAGAGTTTACATATGTTTTCTCTTTGAAAAACTGTGTATGTTGTATCTGTAAGCAACATTTATACACATACCTATATCTATATCTCCAACTACTTTATACTTTTAGTAAAGTATATTTTAAGAAAAAATTGCAATTAACAGAACACAATCATTATTTCACAAGAAATAAAGTTGGTAAAATCCCCATTTTACAGATGAGAAAATAGTGACTTGCATGTTTTAAGTAACTTGCCAAATTGTTAAGCGTCCTAGGCAGAACTTTACTCTAGATCTTCTGATTTTAAGCATAGGGCTCTGTTCTCTCATGAACACCTTATATTTTCTTATGAATAATATTTGTAGAACACTGGCTCATTCATGGAAATATTCATTTAAAAATATTTTTAAAAAATATTATCAGAATGAAAGGATTTTTCAGGGGCTATTTTGCTATTTTATTTTACCCAAACACAGGACTTTAGAAAGCAGGGAAGCATAGCAAACAATTATTTTAGTTGGTTAAACAATAGCTAGAAGTTATCGTCTACCTTTATACACTACACCGATTATACAGGATATTTATATTAAAGAACAAAAAACAGCAATACTTTCTGAAATATTCGTAATTATATGAGAGTCTATACGGAATTGACTTAGACACACAAAGTAAAAGAAGTGTCTATTGATTAAGAAAATGTTTCTTTTTTATTTGCATTATTGGTATTTTTAACACTTAACTGGATGGAGTACAAATTGAGGTTTACGTTTTCCCAAAATTGTAAGCATTATATTGCAACTTGAGCAGCTTTTGCCAATGCAAGACCATTTCCAACAAAAATCTCTTTAGAGGCAATGTTTAATGAGCTGGAAGTGAATAAAATGTGGAAAAGTAAAGAAGCAAAGAATGTTACTTTGTAAAAGGAAAGTCTGTGTAAGGAAAAAAACAGCGAATAAAATTCTCAACACTTAGATTTCTTTGCATTTGCAAATTTTCGTTAATAAGTACTACATAGCAATGTTGCAGGTCACTGGTGCTAGCTAATACAGTCTGAACTGGTTTTAGGTAAGACGCATAGTTAGCTCTGACAGTCTATCACCTCATAATTTGTTAACTAGCTCCTATCACTCATTCCAAGTCTAAGAAAAGTCCAATATAGAATTAAGATGGATTTTAAAAACCAGGAATTCTGGCTTTTAGCCCTGTGAGATGGCAGGCCTGTCATTAAATATCTCTGTTTTGTATTTCCTCATATTGTAAAGTGAAAATATGTAATAAGATTATTTATAGACCATTTATAATATCTTTCAACTTTACAGAATAATAAATTTTTAGACATTTTCTGATATTATCTAAATATTATTTAGTCCTGACCCTCTACTAAGCATCTTCTATCCTAGATAATTTTGTCTGTTTACTCAGGGATTCTAAACCTTCTCATTATAGAAAGTCTTAATAATGTGCTAATACCTATTAATATCCAAAGTAGTGATGTATATTTCCTCACGTATAATTGTATTTTCCTTCATTTCAATTATTTTTACTCTATCAGTTTTAGTCTAAGGGATGATCCTCTAAAAAAAAGCTAGCACAACAATGGCAAATTGTTAGCGGAATGCCTAAAATGCTAATTATTCAATAAGCATTAATTTTTTTTATGTCTCAACATTTGATGCAATGGAAGATCAGTTCTAGAAGTAATTGACAGTTTACACCTAGCAAGCGTATCTATACCATTAGGTCAATTACTCAATCTATTCAAAGTAAACAAATAAAACAAAAAATATGTCTTGACATATCCATATAAATCAAGACTTTTTAAATGGAAATTTCTTTAATAAAAGGTCTTCTTCTACTTCACTGAGCCTTTTAGAGAAAAGAAGTGAGCTAACTATAGATTGTTCTATTCAACAGTCTCTCTATAATTTGCAAACATGTGTATCAACCTTACCCTACAGCCTATAATAAATTTTACCTTCCATGCTGAAATTCTCTCTCTCTCTTCCAAAAGTTCAAAGTGGTACTCACTAATTTGATGGTGGTACTCAATAATTATCTAAAATTGGTACTTCCTTTGTCTTTACACCATGTCCTTGAGTAGCAGGGAAAGCTACTAGATCTTTAACTAGTCTGGTAATCTTATTTGTATTGAATTTCATCTCCTAGTATATTGTTGTTTTCTAGCAGCTGTATTCAAGTCATTGATATGTTTTAAACTTAGTTCTCAGAAACATGTTTTCTGGACAAAGGTTCTTACCTGTATAGAACACTTTATATGCAGGACTGAATAGAAGGAGTGAAGAATTAGTTTTTAAAGGTTTATCCTAGTAATTTAATGTTCGAAAGGAGGAAGCAAAAATGACACTAATTTCTTCATTCTATATTGTATTAAATTCTATTCCAAGTACTCTCACTGTAAGATCTCCTGAAGTTGACTCTCCATAAATCAGCTTGCTCATACAATGAGAATGACACCATGCAGCCAACTCCATTATCTGACTTCTTTGCTACCTTTGTATATAACAGATGACTGTAAATGCTTGGGTCCAGCACTTTTTACTAAAACATACCATTAATAAAGTGTTAGAGAATTCCCAAGACAGGATTTGTGAAATGCTTTGTGATTAGATATAAATAATTCCATTATAGGCAATTCAATATATTTGTTTCAAAAAAAATGAATCCTCATCCCAAATATATTTCACAAAATATAATTTTCTACTCTCTAACAGTTTAAGTATATATTCATCTGTAACCAAGTGAATAAGTATTACTATAATATTATAGATAAAGAATACAGATTAAATAAATTTTAAAATAACATATGTATAGCACAGAGAACTGTATTTAATATCCTATGGTAAACCATAATGGAAAAGAATATATAAAAAAAGAAAGTGTATATGTATACACATTATAACTGAGTTATATATATATATATATATGTATAACTGAGTTACTTTGCTGTACAGCAGAAATTAACACATGGCAAATAAACAATACTTCAATTAAAAAACAAACAAAAAAATAAAATAACATGTAAACGTCAGTCATATCATCTCAATTTTTCCTAAACTATTTGAAATAGACAGAGGTATGACTAACTTCACTTTCAAGAAAAGAGACTCTAAAGTTCAGGTTGATTAATCTGCCAAAAGTCACATAGCTAGATTAGATGCTTCCAGCAAGACACCCCAAGGTTATTGCCAAAATTTTGATTACCTATTATGTAAAAGTGATTATGTGCCAAATTCATGTATATGCTTGTGAGCATGCCTATGTTGGGGGGAGGAAATTTCAGGTTTTGTGGGGAAGTTGTGCTGGAAAGACCAGGTACAGACAGGAGCAAATGCTCACCCATTTCCTTTCTAAAGCATTAGTTTGTGATCATATACTTCTTGATTTGCTGCATGTAGGGAATTACAATATACTCGAATGGTACCCACAATGCATTCAATTTCTTAAACAACTCTCCTATACCAGGTACATTATGTATGTAGACTACTACAGCCTTTAAAGGGTAAAGACTGTTCCTTATTTATCCTGGTCTTTTTAGCCCACAGAAAAGACACCTAGAATATATTAGATGTTTAATGAATGAATCTGTAAAACTTTCTCTAATATTTACAGCAAACCTACAAATTAGGTATCGTTTTCATTTAGCTCTTAAGAAAGTGATTGATAAGGCTTGAATTAAAAGCCCATGCTCTTCCCATTAAACTAAGCTGAGGCCATAGATCTGGAGATATTTTGGAATCTTTTTTCAAACCTATGGTTTTCACCCCAAATAAATGCTTTTTGTCAGCTAATTAATTGCATTCTCTGTTTACGGGCATATACAAGCCTCTGTTATTCAAAGCCATGGGGAGCCAAAGGAGGAGGCATTTTGCTATGTTTTCATTAAGTTTTTTTTGCAAGGCAAAAGAGTTCTGTACGCTTTCATTAAGGCCCTTGTTTGAAATAACCCAGATTCAAGGAGATATTTTATACAATAAGGCAGGCATTTGGGTCTAACGTGATCTAAGAGTTTTGTGAAAGTAGGCCAGGCCTGAACATTCTCTCTGTCTTCTTACATAAAGAAAGCCTTTCTTTCTGAGACAAAACCAGAAAGAACATCATTTTAGAAGGAAAAAAATAGATTTTTCTGATTGATCTTCAGTGTTTTTGGCATTTTTTGTCCTTTTGGTACATGATTCTTAGCATTCATTTTGCTGTGACTGAAAATAAACGGAGCTCTTTAAAAAAAAACTTTTAACTAAAGCCTCCCATCCATTATCTTGTATGAGACCTAAAAAAAAAAACACCAAAAACCCAAAAATCTTCACACACACACACAAAAAATCCACTGTTAGAGAATAAAAAATGAAAACCTAAAAGGACATTACATTTTAAATATTTGCAGTTATGAAATACCCCTCAGATGTGTCAGGAAAACAAATCCTAAAATGAGTGAAATCAGAGAGCTGGTATGATATAACAAGAGGGCAGTAATGTTCTTTTCCAGAGAAGCGTCAAGTTTAAGAAGACAAGGCTAGCTTCCTGAGTTCTCAAGGCATTGACTAGACCTCCCATCTAAACTTCTTGACCTTTGATCTAAAATCAGGAAGATTACCTACCCAGGAGAAGTGATGGGTCTACACATATTCTCTTTTTACAGAGAAACCTTAGCATCGTCATGTAATGATTTTAGAAAATAAAATCAGGTAATAGTATAATGTTAGGGAAACTAGAAGTTCTTGTGGAAAATAAAAAAAGTTTGTCTCTGTAAGAGTGAAGCTACCGATCCACTGTAGAATAATCCCCAGTTTCTCACAGGAGCGGATGGTGATCAGGCAGTCAGGTAACCTCTGAATAAACCTGAGAAAACCACCTGAATGAGGGTTAAATAGATTATGAGAGTCATATGTTTCCATTGGCCCACTAGGTTACTTACATCATTTTGCTTTCTTTGTGCTTAGATTAATTCTACCACACTTAACATACAGTACTTTTGATCCTCCTCTCAGTTTTAACCAATTCTCCAGTTTTTCACTTACTACTAATGCAATATTTGTTCCATTCTATAAATCCATTCCTCAATTCCTCCATACAATTTTTGCAGCAATCACTTTGTCTTCCTTGCCCTTAACTGCCATGCTAGATAAAAGAGCGCACTATAATTCTACCTCAGTTTTGTATTCTCAGCCCACTTGGACTGTGTGTGTATATATTTGCCACTCCAGTTCCCCTCTTCATCAGTCTTACCTGCTTTGCCCCAAGAAGAACACTCGCTTGCACTTCATCACCTGGGTGTCCTTACCTTATATGACTTCTGTGAGGTTTTAGAAATGAAGAGCCAGCAGGAAATGTGAGGGTAGGAGGAGAGAGGCTGGGCTATTTTTTGCCTTCTTTGACTCCATCCTCTCTGTAAGCTAGTTTTGCAGTGGTTGTGCCTCGGTACAAAGGCTACCACTCCTGTCTGCGATCTCCTGTACCGTGGCTGTATATCTTGCTGGGTTCTGGCAATAGCTTCCTTCCCCATGCTTCATTAGACCCAGGGTGGGAATGGCTTTTTTTGTGGCTGGTCCTTAATACGCATCACCTTTCCTTGTTAGTTCCTTTAACCTTCCCCACCTTGTAAATGGTCATTAAATTCTTTTAAACTACCCCTTTGAATGTGTTACCTGCTTCCCACTAGGGCTTCGTGGGACATCCCCTGTTGCATATAAAGTCAGACAGTAATCCAGGGTTTGTTTTGTTTTGTTTGTTTGCTTTTTCTCTACAGGGAGACATTCTCCCAATTCCATCTATGAAACGGTCCCCTTTGATTTGTGGTGCCACTTTGAGTTCCCATATATTCCTGGGTCTATCTCTATGCTTTGTATTCTATGTCATTGTTCCTTTCATCTTGCACAAGTACCAGACTCTTTTGTCTTTATGTTTTAACACCTTGCAGGGCAACCTCACCCTTGTTTCAGTCAGGATAGATTAGATTCTGCTGTAGTAAGAAACACTACCAAAAGAGATTATCATACTAAGTGAAGTAAGTCAGAGGAAGACAAATATCACATAACATCACTTACATGTGGAATCTAAAAAAAGAAAAAAAATGATACAAATGAACTTATTTACAAAACAGAAAAAGACTCACAGACATAGAAAACAAACTTATGGTTACCAAAGAGGAAAGGGGTAGGGGAAGGGATAAATTAGGAGTTTGGGATTAACAGATACACACTACTATATATAAAATAGATAACCAACAAGGATGTACTGTATAGCACAGGGAACTATATTCAATATCTTGTGATAACCTATAATGGAAAAGAATCTGAAAAAGCATATATATATGTTCATATATTCAATTTGCTGTACACCTGAAACTAAAACACTGTAAATCAACAATACGTCAATAAAAAAAGTTAAGTTAAAAAAACTGAAAGATTTTATTCTCTCTCACTGTACACATCCAATAAAGGTTGGCAGGGTCTCTGCTCTTTTTAGTCACACCATCTCAGGCTGATGGGGAGTCACAATTTTCCCCCTTGCTGACTGCCATGTCTGGAGGAAAAGAGAACTCTACAAGTCTCACACCAGCAGTGAAATGTTCAGTCCAAAAATGGCACACATATTGACCATCCATGACTCATTGGCTAGAACTAGTCAAAGGGCCAACTGTGCTACAAAGGAGCCAAACAGTCTGGGAGTCAGAGAAACAGAAATAATTAGTGAGCAACACTAATGAACACCAAAACTTTCTTTGCTCCTTTTCAAAGTTGACTTGGATGTTGAAAGTTCTCTATTATTTCATATGAAAGTTCGAATAATTATATTGAGTTCCTCGAAAATATCTAGCTGGTAATTTAATCAGAATTTTATTAGATTTATATTTTTATATTTAAATTGTTTCACTACAAAGCACGGAATGATTCTACATTTATTCAGATTTCCTTTTATGTCCTTTAATAGAGTCCAAAAGTTGTAATGGATATCTTGGTTATTTTACAAGTTAAACCTAAGATACTGTTTAGTTTTGATATTATGAGTGATATTATTATTTTTGTTGCTTTGTTGCTATTGTGTATTTATGATTAATTATTGGTGATCTAAAGTAATTCTTATTAGTTCTAACACTTATCTGTTGATTCCATCAGATTTTCTGCATACATATTCAAATTGTATACAAATAATTTATTTTATTCTTTCCCTTCCAATCACTGTACCTCTTACTCCATTTTCTTTCCCTATATATTAACCGAGACCAATGCTATGTTAAATATTAATAGTAGACATCCTTGTCAATCCTGATCTTAAAAGGCATGTGCCAAAATTTCACCTATAAGTAAAATAATTTTTAATATAATCTTTACAAAATTAACGAAAGGCCTTACCCTTTCCTAATTTGCTAGGAACTGTCATCAAAAAAAGATGTTTAATGTAAATCAAATGATTTTTCTTCATCCATATAGTTTAATTTGTTATATTAGTGAGTATATTAAAATTATGTATCAATCTGTCATAAATACAGTTTTCTAATTTACGTTATTATAAACAAAGCTAAAATAAACATTTTTTACACAACTCTTCCCACATGGATAAAAGAATTTAGCTAGGATATAGTAGAATATTTAAGATATGTTGGGATCATTAGCCAATGATTATTCAAACATGATGCAAATTTTCAGATTTAGTTGTTACTGTCAAATTAGTCTCAAAACTGTTTATACTAACATTTTATGCACTGCTTTTCTATCAGCAGTATAATAATTTTGTCACACTTCTGCAAATCCTGAATTTTTTAAGGAGTTTTAGACAAATAATATATACATATATACATACACACACATACTGAATCTTGATCCATTTCTTTTATATGCATAACAAATATCTACTTTCAGTCTTCATATTGTTTTTGTTTATGTTGTAATTTTTTGAACAAAAGTTTTATTTTAATTGTAATGTGGTCAAATTGGTTAGTCTTTTACACTACAGTTTTGGTTTTGTGTTTAAATAGTTTTGTTGTTTTGTTTGTTTTTTAACAGTTCTTTCATATTTTGCCATTAGGAAGAAAGTCTCTATTTTCTTCTAAAAGTTTTTCACTTTAGATACTCAAACCATCCTCAGTTACTCTTTATTGCTTTTTTACAGTGTGAGGTAGTAGGAATTTATTTTTCTTTGCAGGCAGCCAAATTTCCTTTAATCATTTCTTTATCTGCAATGCAATTTTTGTTATAAATTAAGGTTTCATATACATGAAAATATTTTCTGGTCCATCTGCTCTGTTTCATTGTTCTACTAGATAATACATGTGCTGTACCACAGCATTTTGTATACTATAACTCTAATTAATCTTGGTAACTAGGAATAACCCTACTTTATCATTTTTATTCAAAATTTCTTAGCCTTTACTTCCTTTATATAAATTTCAGGATCAGCTTTCAAAATTCCACTATAAACTTTTAGTTATTTAATTGAACTTTCATGGTATTCTCATATTAAGTGGGAAACAATTGCAATCTTTATGATATTAATCTTTATGACATGCTCTATATGCCTATTCATTCACGCCTTCTTTTTGGAATTTCAACAGTATTTTGCAATTTTCTCATAAAAGTGTGAGTATTTTGTTAGATTTATCCTGGAATCTTAGACTTTACCTCTACTGTGAAGAGTTTCTCTTTTTAAATAATGTTTTTGAAGTGGTCATTATAGGTGACATAAGAAGGCCATTATTTCCTGCCTTGATTTTTCTATTTTTTCTGACTCTGATACCATTTCACCAGCTTTATTTTGAATAATAATTGGGTGATGTATATATTTTCACTTCTTTTTTTTCAACTCATCTGTGAGACTTTTACTTTAGGTAGATTTTCTATAAATAGCAGGCAGCTAGATGTGTTTAACTACTTGGATGAAATGTCTCTTTCATTAGGTGATTTTAATACATCAACAAGTTAGAAGTAATTTGGAATTAATTTTACTTTCTGTTTAAATCCTTTTCTTTAAAACTGCACTTTTCTCTATTGTTTTCCTTCTGCCTCCTTAAGGAATGCTTTCATCTGTAAGTAACAGAAAAACTTACTTAGAATGATTAAACAAATAGGGATTCATTTTCTTAATATAAAAGAAATCCAGAGATAGGCACAGGTTTGTCATTTCAGTAATGAGGCAGGCACCCAAGTTCTTTCTTTCTTTCTACTGTGTCATTTTTAGTACTTGTTTTTTTGCCCTTTTTGTCTAATGGTTGCAAGATGCATGCTACATATCCAGGCATCACGTCTACCTTCCAGACACAATAATATGACTCAGAGAGAAAAGGATTTTACATCACAGGGTTCTCGCAAAAATCAAATGAGCTAACACAGTGCTCAGCATATTTAAGCTCTTGACAGATGTAAGTTATTTACATTTCCTCTTTACTATAATGGAAATCATTTCTTATTATGCAATTTTTATAAACCCCAAATCATTTTGGACCCCAAGTCCAGGCAGTATATTTGTACCCTATCCTTCTGGCAGGAACTTCACACTGATACCTCCAGAGTGTACAAATCACTAATTGGCTTAGGTGAACAGTGCCTCCTGGAACTGGGTTTTGCTCATCTTACATACATGAGCAGCACTGACCTCAGGCTTCCTAGTAAATGAAACATGCCAGATCATTGATACTCCTGATAAATACAAAACACAATTACTATTAAAGTTGAAATTATTAAGTAGAGAATTTAGTAACCTACCTTCAAAGAACAAAAAATAGAACGTTCTATGGACTAATTGCTACTGCTTGCCACCACCTTTGAAAACCTGCTACTAATTTCACTATTTCTGATTGACTGAAGCTAAGCCCTTTTCTAATCAAAAATAGCTATCATTTCCCCAAGTGCTTCAACAGCAAAATAAAAGCCTCCTTATATTCTCTCTATACTCAGTTTACACAGTGATACTCTGAATAAGTAGTTAATATTAGCTCTCTTTTAAGTCCTCATAAGTCAATCGTTTTCCTCAAATGAGAAAGATAGTATCTGGTACAAAAGCACTTGGCATTATTATCCTCCAAATTAGTAAATCAGACTTTCTTTGGTTTCTTTTTTAAAGGTTGAAATTATAGGAAATGGATGAACCATAATTTTAGATTGGCCAAAGTGTACTGAGAATATACTACTAGGCATTGCAAAGATCGGTATGTAACTTTAGCTCACAGTAAAATAATCCTTGAAATCAGACTCACATAAAAATGCTTCATCAATAGTGGATTGACATGAGTGAGTTTTCTGAAAAAGAAGAGTAAATTATTTTTAACTAATCAAAACACCAATAAATATTTTAAAAATTAAATAATCAGCGCTTTTGAAAAGAAAGGCAATGACCTAATTTTTAATTGAAATTTACCCAGATAATATTATCTTTTTAAAAATAAATTTATTTATTTTATTTTTATTTATTTTTGGCTGCATTGGGTCTTTGTTGCTGCACGTGGGTTTTCTCTAGTTGCAGCGAGTGGGGGCTACTCTTCGTTGCAGTGCGCAGGTTTCTTATTGAGGTGGCTTCTCTTGTTGCGGAGCATGGTTTCAGTAGTTGTGGCACATGGGCTCAGTAGTTGCAGCTCGCGGGCTCTAGAGCTCAGGCTCAGTAGTTGTGGCGCACAAGATTAGCTGCTCCGTGGCATGTGGGATCTTCCCAGACCAGGCCTCGAACCCATGTCACCTGCATTGGCAGGCGGATTCTTAACCACTGCGCCACCAGGGAAGCCCGTATCCCAATAATATCATCTTTTTAAGGTAAGATGAAGATCATGTTCCTAAACATGTTAGTATAAGTTAATCATTTTTGTTATATTATGATTTATAATCTTGTTTTAATATAAAGGAATTGCTGTATCTATGACTGCATAACTCTCATCCTGCAAAACAACAGCTTTTTTTAAAACTGAAATATACGTTGATTTACAATATTGTCTTAGTTTCAGGTGTACAGCAAAGTGATTCAGTTATACATGTATATATTTTTTCACATTATTTTTCACTATAGGTTATTACAAGATATTGGATATAGTTCCCCATGTTGTACAGTAAATCTTTTTTGCTTATCTATTTTATATATAGTAGTGTGTATATGATAATCCCAACCTACTAATTTATCCCTCCCCCCCTCCCTTTCCCCCTTGGTAGCCATAAATTAGTTTTCTATGTCTGAGTCTGTTTCTGTTTTATATATAGATTCATTTGTATTATTTTTTAGATTCCACATGTGATATATAATGTTTGTCTTTCCCTGTCTGACTTAGTATGATATTCTCTAGGTCCATCCATATTGCTGCAAATGGCAATATTTCATTCTTCTTTGTGGCTGAGCAATATTCCATAGTGTGTGTGTGTGTGTGTGTGTGTGTGTGTGTGTGTGTGTGTGTATCACATCTTTTTAAAGCAATCATCTGTCGATGGACATTTAAGCTGCTTCCATGTCTTGGCTATTATAAATAATGCTGCTATGAACATTAGGGTGCATGTATCTTTTTGAATTACAGTTTTCATCATTCTCAAATATGTGCCCAGGAGTGGGATTGCTGGATCATATGGTAACTCTATTTTTAGTTTTTTAAGGAACCTCCATACTGTTGTCCATAGTGGCTGCATCAATTTACATTCCCACCTACAGTGCGAGAGGGTTCCCTTGTCTCCACACCCTCTCCAGCATTTATTATTTGTACACTTTTTGATGGTGGTCATTCTGTCTCGTGTGAGGGGATACCTCATAGTAGTTCTGATTTGCATTTCTCTAACAATTAGTGATGTTAAATGTGCCTGTTGGCCACTTGTATGTCTTCTTTAGAGAAAGGTCTATTTAGGTCTTCTGTCCATTTTTTGATTGGGTTAAAACAGCACCTTGTTTACAATAAAATAATTTGTTTTATTATTATTATTATTATTTTATTTTTTTAAATCATAGGGACTGGTTATGTCAGTTTTAAGAGGACTGATAATGCAGTGCATCCAAGACTGTAAATCTATTGTGGTGATATATGTTTAGCCAGAAGAAGCCGAAATAAAAAAGAGAGTAAAATGTTGAATTTCTGGAAATAGTCCCCACGCCACATTTGAAAATGATACGCTAAATGAATTATCCATTAATACTTAATGAACTTTGAAACTTTTTTCATGTTTGTTATAGAATATCAAAACACATTTCAGAAATTTATTCTAGCCCCCTGTTCTCTATTTCATTCCAAGCAAAACTCTTCTACCGTTTCTATGTAATAAGTAGTTACCATAATTATTTTTATTATTATTCTTATTAGTTACATTCTTTACCTTTTAAAAAAAATTCCCCTTAATACTTAGTAGAAAAATTTCTAGCATCTATTTAAGAAGTTTGTGTGTGTGTGTGTGTTTGTTTTGCCATATCCCTGACTGCTCCATTCAGATTCATGGATTTCAGTACATTTTTGAAAGTACACACAGATATATTCTAACGTAAATCTCTTATTTTATCTTTCTAGTATCCCTTGTCTTCTTCTACCACTACACTGGGAATGTCTGCCCCCAAATCCAAATGGGTCTGTTAGGTTGTAAACCACTATATTTCATTTTCTTTGCCACAGTGATTGTTCCAGAGGTGGGCATCTGACCCATGTAGGAAAAAGCAGAGTCCTTCACTGAGGATATTTGAGACATAATTTCTCTTTCATTTCAGTCAAGAGCTTAAAAGTGGGTCCCAGAACAGCTGGGAGCTCTGTCCCCAGCCTCACAGAACAGCCTGAGTACAAGGCTAACTTGCAGAGAAAATTGAGAAAAGAGTTGAGAATCTAGAACAGGCTGGAGGCTGGTATTTCCTGAGGCTATTTCCAGCTATGAACTTCTCAATTATAGCAACCTATAAACATTCTTTTCTTTTAAATTAGTTTGTCTTGTTACCTGTCTCTCAACAGTGAAAGATACTGCCTTATATAGGTATAGTTGAGTAAATATCATGTTAAAAAATTGCACCCTAGATATAACGAACAAATAAATGTCAAAATTACTCAATATTGTTTTCCAAAAATTTAAAATACTTTAGGTAGGTTTAATGGAGTATAAATAATACATAGTAAGCACTCATGTAATGACAGGCCAGCTTAAGAAATAAAACATAAATTCAGATGAAGCCAATTATGGAACCCTTCCCCAACTGCATCCTTCTCCCACATCCCCAAAGTAATCATTATTAATTTGATGATTATATTTTAATACTATTACTATGTATATATGTATCATCTAAGCACTTCTCACTACACTGGACCCTAAACCTGGTCTGAGACATCATCATCTGTTCCCTGGATAACTGCAATAAATACCCATCAGTTCTTCCTTCTTTTGCTTTTCTTCGCTGCAGGATAGTCTCCAAAGAGTAGTTGGGATGAACCTTTTAAAACTTAAGTCAGACTGTTGCATTCCTTGGCTCAAAACCCTCCAACAATATCCCACACCACTTTCAATAGAAGACAAAGTTCATGCTGTGTTCTCCTAGGCTCCTGTTCCTCCTCTGACCTCCTCACCTCTGCTCTTCCTTGCCACACTAGCCCCCTTTTCACTGGATGTGTGGGGCTCATTTTTCCTTAAAAATATTTTGTTCGGCCTGGACAATTCTCCCCCCAGGTATCCGCATGGCTCTCTCTTTCATCTCCTGCAGTGTTGACACAACTGTCTCTCAGTGAAGCTTTCCCAGAAAACACTATTCCCAACTTTTTTTTTTAACTGCAGGTGCCCAGAATTGAGCTGCTCACACTCCTCAATTCACAGCCCACAAGCACTCAATCAGCATTGTCTCTGCCAGGTTCCTTCTTTGTTTGGTATTTAATTATCTTTATAGTTTTCCCTTTCATCCCAATAACTTCAACTCATCACCCTCCCAACCACAGCCACCCAATCTTGTGTATTTACTACAATCCTTTCAATCCAACTTCCATATATTTGTTTACATGAATATTTACATAATGATGTAGCTATAAAAAATCTAGCATTATTTTGTATTTATTTATTTTTAATGGAAATAATATTGTGCTATAAATCTCTTTCTTGATTATGACAAATTATATGCCAACAAATTTGACAACCTAGAAGAAATGGACAAGTTTCTAGAAACATACAGCCTAGAAGAGAAATAGAATCTGTAATTAAAAAATTCCCTACAAACAAAAGTCCAGGACCAGAGGGCTTCACAGGTGAATTCTACCAAACAAACAAAGCAGAACTTATATCGATCCTTCTCAAACTCTTCCAAAAATTGAAGAGGAGGGAACACTCTCAAAGACATTCTATGAAGTCACGATCACCTTGAAACCAAAACCAAAAACACCACCAAAAAAGAAAATCATGGGCCAATATCTTTAATGAATATAGATGCAAAAATTCTCAACAAAATATTAGCAAACTGAATTGAACAACACATAAAAAAAAAAATCATACACCACGACCAAGTGGGATTCATCTTAAGTTCACAAGGATGGCTAAACATACACAAATCAATCAATGTGATACACCACATAAACAAAAGAAAAGCCCAAAACCACATGATCCTCTCAATAGATGCAGAAAAAGCATTTGACAAAATTCAACATCCATTCATGATAAAAACTCTTACCAAAGTGGGTATGGAGGGAACATATCTCAAGATAATAAAAGCTGTTTATGACAAACTCACAGCCAATATAATACTGAATTGTGAAAAGCTGAAAGCCTTCCCGCTAAAATCTGAAACAAGACAAGGATGTCCACTCTCACCTCTTCCACTCAACATAGTATTGGAAGTCCTAGCCACAGCAATCAGACAAGAAAAAGAAATAAAAAGTATCCAAATTGGAAGGGAAGAGGTAAAACTGTCATTTTATGCAGATGATATGATACTATAAAAAGAAAACCCTAAAGACTCCACACAAAAACTACCACAACTTGTAAATGAATTCAGCAAGGTAGCAGGACACAAGATTAACATACAGAAATCAGTTGCATTTCTTTACACCAACAATGAAATATCAGAAAGGGAATGTGAAAAAACAATGCCTTTGAACTTCCCGGGTGGTGTTGTGGTTAAGAATCCGCCTGCCAACACAGGGGACATGGGTTCGAGCCCTGGTCCGGGAAGATCCCACATGTCACGGAGCAATTAAGCCCGCCTGCTGCAACTACTGAGCCCATGCATCACAACTACTGAAGCCCGCTCGCCTAGAGCCCATGCTCTGCAACAAGAGAAGCCACCGCAATGAGAAGCCCATGCACTGCAACAAAGACTAACCCCCACTTGCTGCAACTAGAGAAAGCCCGCGTGCAGCAACAAAGACCCAACGCAGCCAAAAGTAAAATATAAATAAATAAATAAATTTATTCTTTTTTAAATGCCTTTTAAAATCAGACCCCCCAAAATAAAATACTTAGGAACAAGTTCTCTGACATAAATAATATCAATGTTTTCTTAGGTCAGTCTCCCAAGGCAACAGACATAAAAACAAAACTAAACAAGTGGAACCTAATCAAACTTACAAGCTTTTGCACAGCAAAGGAAACCATAAACAAAATGAAAAGACAACCTACAGAATGGGAGAAAATATTTGCAAATGGTGAGAGCGACAAGGCCTTAATTTCCAAAATATGCAAACAGCTCATACAACTCAACAACAAAAGAACAAACAATCCAATTGAAAAGTGGGCAGAAGAACTAAAGAGACATTTCTCCAAAGAAGAAATACAGATGGCCAACAGGCACATGAAAAGATACTCAACATCGCTAATTATTAGAGAAATGTAAATCAAAACTACAATGAAGTACCATTTCACATCAATCAGAATGGTCATCATTAAAAGATTTACAAATAACAAATGCTGGAGAGGCTGTGGAGAAAAGGGAACCCTCCTACACTGTTGGTGGGAATGTAAGTTGGTGCAGTCCCTGTGGAAAACAGTATGGAGGTTCCTCAGAAAACTAAAAATAGAATTACCATATGATCCAGCAATTCCACTCCTGGGCATATATCCAGATGAAACTCTAATTCAAAAAGAGACATGCACCCCTATGTCCATAGCAGCACTATTCACAATAGCCAACGTATGGAAACAACCTAAATGTACATCAACAGATGAATGGATAAAGATGTGGTACATATATACAAAGGAATACTACTCAGCCATAAAAAAGAATGAAATAATGCCATTTGCAGCCAACAAGGATACAACTGGAGATTATCATACTAAGTGAAGTAAGTCAGAAAGAGAAAAACAAATACCGTATGGTATCACTTACATGTGGAATCTAAAATATGACACAAATGAACCTATCTATGAAACAGAAACAGAATCACAGACATAGAGAACAGACTAGTGGCTGCCAAGGGGGAGAGGTTTGGTGAAGAGATGGAGTGGGAAGTTGGGGTTAGCAGCTATAAGCGTTTATATATAGAATGGATAAACAACAATGTCCTACTGTATAGCACAGAGAACTATATTCAGTATCCTATGACAAACCATAATGGAAAAGAATATAAAAAAAGTAGAATGTATATATATGTATAACAATCTCTTTGCTGTTCAGCAGTAATTAACACAACATTGTAAATCAAGTATACTTCAATAAAAAAATCTCTTGCTACTCATTTCCTTCCCACTCAAAGTTATGTTTTTGAAATCTACTGATTTTCTTATATGTAAGTCTAGGTCATTTTTTTCTGACAGCTGCATAGTATTCCTTTACCTGCATATCATGTGATTTATTTATGCATTCTTCAGCAATGTACACATATATTGACTCCAACTTTTCACAGCCACACACACACACATACATACACACACTACACACAAACTGGAAAGCATTACTTTACTAATGCCTTTGTAAGTCTTTACATACCAAATAATTTATGTTTCATCAGTAGTATTTAATGTTTTATTTTTGCCTTTAGCTTAAGAAAGCAATTATTCTTAATTGTCCTTGAGGAAAAAAAACCCTTCAATGATATAAGCTAAGAAATGCTTCCATGTATCTCTCTAACCCTCCATCTCTTCACCTCAGTCATTTCAGCTCGCAGTCTGGTGAGGAGATAGAACTTAACAAGATCATTACAATACAATGTGGTTAATGCGATGATAGGGGCGCTGAGGGTACAAAGAGAAGACTTCCCTAACAGAGCCAGTGGGAGTGCGTGCCACAGACAGCTTCTTGGAAGAGATAAGGTGAGGAGTGGGCCTCAAAGGATGAATAGACGTCGTCCGAGATAAAGCCATTTGAGAAGCGGTGATCATATTAAGAAAACAGCATGAGCAAACGTAAGCAGTTTTGATATAACAGGATATAGAGTGGGGGAGGGAACATGCCAGGAGATAAACTGGAGAAGTAGAAGGAGGGGCTTGTTGTATTAGAACCTTGCTAGAGTCAGGTAGCCAATAGGGGTCCCCAGAAATGTTTTATACTGAAGAGTGACAAAGCCAGATTAGACAGTGCCATCAAAGATGATTTTGAAGATGATGATACTATAGGCGAAGAGAACAATTAGGAAATTAGGAAGTTCTCTGGGTAAGCTGTGATGAAAACCTCAAATTGGGCAGTCACTGGGATGGAAAAGAGAGAAGACATTTAAAAACTACTTAAGAGGTAAAATCTTCAAGAATTTGGCAATTGCCTAAGTGAGGAAATGAGAAACTGATTGGAAGACTAATGCAACCAAACCTGAACTATAAAATATAGGAAGAGGAAGAGTTTATAGGTTAAGAGCTGTAGTCTTCCATTCTATCTTCTAGCAAAACAAAACAAAACTACACTAAAATCTGATACATTGGGTTGGCCAAAAAGTTCGTTTGGGTTTTCCATAGCATTTTACGAAATATTTTTTGCGTAAATATTCAATTTCACAGGTGTATTACTAGGCTTGATTTATCCTTTAGTCTCTTGGAGTCTTAATGTCTTGATTCAAAAAATATTTATTGTGTGGGTATTTTGTAGAAGTCTAAGTGCTAGACATTGGGAATATCATAAATATTATACTATCTATTTTAGAGGGTTATTGTGAGAATGGAGCTGCCAAATTTTTAAAGATCCCAGCAAAATGTTTAGCAAATAAATGTCAGTTGTAATGTTGCTGTGGTTATTGCCGTTAAGGAGGATGTGTTGGGTTTTTTGAGAGGATAAGTCATCAAGTAGAATGGATAATATGTATATGTATATATATTTATTTATTCAATAGCAACAATGTCACAATAAAACATGTAAGGTAAAGCCCTGTTACTGCTACTTAGTATTTCATACACCAGTGATAGTTGTCTGCGCTTCAGAGGGTTATGTAAATTACAGAAATCACAGTGGTATGTTATTTAATGGATAAGAAGCATCTTCTGTGATAACAGTCTAAAATTGTATTTGCTTGGTAGAGGAAAATACTCAAATGCAAAAGATGACTTGAGTAGCTAGCAAAGCATATTTTTAAAATAAAAGATTTAAACAGGCAAATGCTTCTTTTCTACAATTGTATTGTCGCAAAGCAAATAGCAGAATATATTGATTTTTTTAGAGACTAACAGTCACTTAATAAAGAAGCAGTGTGGACTTTCCTCAGAGTGTATTACCTCTTGTCTGGGTTACTTTCTTATCTGTAGAATTGGTTCCTTTAGGGAAAGTGTTACTTGGTTGAGCAAGGGTTACTTTTGTGAAATGTGCTGTTTTTGTGGGGGGTTATTTTGTCAGTTCTACTCTTTTTTACTTAAATGTAGGGTTTTTTTTTTTTTCCTGTAGAAAGTTATATAAATTTCCAAATGACTTTCTGGATAAAATAAATCAGAATGTTTCAGTTAGAGAAAGTAACTAATAATCTAAATGGTAGAAAAATGAATTATCTTCAACGAATTTTGCAATTTCCAAAATTCTGAAATTTATTTCTTGCTGGGCATTTAGAAAATTCATTTTGACTTTTGAGTGAAGTGAAAAAAAGGTTAAAACTACTTGGTAGTTTGAATTCTACAGCATTTTTTCCCCAGAGATTTTGTATTTTATTGTTATTGGTTACAGTTAAATTTCTTAAAAGTGAAAAAGCTCCCTGTGTATAGCATTGGTGCTATCAGAATATCTTTAATGAGTATGTTAAACAGAGTACTTAGTTGCAATAACTATTACCAAAAAAGTTTTAAGAGAATGGATATTCATAATCATTTAGGGTAATAATAGGAAATTATTTATTACAAACTGCCACTTTTTTTCTCATACTTGTTAACACTGTTTGATCATTATCCCTCATTTTTTATTTCCTCATATATCAAAAGATTGAATCATTTTACATAATTTTATGACTTCTTTTTCAAAAATCAATTCTCCCTTGGCCCAACTCCTCATTTCCCCAAACCCTTAATAAAATTGCCAAGAAAAATCTACTGTCAACTCTTTTTATCTGTTTCTCTGGTTCTTTATATTCATATTTCTCAGAATAGTTTTGTGTTGCCTTCATAATTTATTGATATTTAAATTTTGGTAGATGAAGAGTTAGCCTTCCTCCTCCTTGACATATAGTTATGTTACACTCTTGATTAAACTAATGTTTGGAATTTACATTAATGTGACTAATATTGTTCACTTCTGAGACCACTGGGTATTTCATGGAGTTGTTTACTTAAAGATTTCTTTTGTGTTTTATCCTCAAGTTATTAATTACTGTGTTTTACAATTTGCTTTGCTTTTTATGTACCTATTCCTAACTGTTCTCAAAATTTCCAAGAGTACTTAACCCCTCTGAAGACCATTTTTCACTTGGCTAGATAGTGACGCCAGTCAGTTCCTCTTTTCCTTCCCACACTAACACCTCACTCGTCATCCTCTTGCAGCTAGAACTCACCATATCTGATCAGATTTTCCCATGTGTTCTCTCTGCCTGCTGCATGACTACTGTCCTTAGAATCTCCTCATTTCACCATTGACGTCCCCTCTTCTTTTCTCTACTCTTCTTGTCTCTTGGCTCCCAAGTTGTGTGTGTGTGGGGGGGAGGGGTCAGTGTGTGTTTGAGTGTGGTTTATTCTCTATGTTGGTGGAACATACCCTCAAGTAACTTCCAGATAGGTAGCATGGAGACCTAAAATTTTTTGAGACCTAGACATCCCAAAATGATTTTATTCAACCCTTATACTTAATGGATAGTTTGTGGATAGAATTTTAGTTTATACTCTCTCCCACTTGGAATTTCAAGGGCATTACCCATGACCCTCTTTTAAGTGTCTATTATTGCTGTTGAGACATCGTATGGATTCTTAACCTTCCTTTGTAAGTAATGTATTTTAATTAGGTTTATAGGAATATCGGAATCTTCTTTATATCTCTTGCTGTTCTGAGTACAGTAATTTTATGGACATTTTAAATATCAGATAGAACAAGATTTAAAATGGTTTTATAAGCTACATATTACCTATAATGTAATTGATGTTAATCTTAGTTAATTGGCCATAATCATCAACAATGTTATTTTTCTTTCCAATAGTTGCAGCTAGTTTTATACATTTATTTTTCATGCAATAGCACTGTAACCATTAATGTAAAACAATCTTGGAAAGTACAACAGGCAAGAGTCAGTTGATATTAGATTATATATCTGTAGATTTTAACCCACACTGTTTAATTAGTTGACTCTGGGTGAATGGTGTCATTGTTCTACGTCTCTGTTTCCATAACTTTAAAATCAAAATCATTATTCTATATTTATATCCCCTACTGTTTTGTGACAATGAACCGGATAATGTAAAGGCATTTAGAACAAAGTAAAACTATATATCTGTAATATTTATATGTCTTGTTTTGTTAATTTTCTACAACTATGCTAAGAGAATATTCTTAGTTTATGTTCATTCACTACGCTTTGTTATGTTTCAATGTCCTTATCTTGACTCAAAAGCCTCCCTCCCATAAATAAATCAGAGCACCAACTCCCAACGCAAGCAGTTTGGGGACTTCTAGGCAAAGAAGACATTTTCAAAAAATATTAAAAACTGCCATTAGAGATATTAATCCCTGAAAGTCTAAAATATTCTGGGCTTAAATTTAGCAATTGCCAATTCTTTGATGTGTGCTTAAGGCTAAGAAACAGTCAAGATCTATTCCAGAAATTTAATTCATTTAATTCGTTTTTAGTGGTCAATTAATAACCTCCAGTGATGAATCTGGCTCACAGTAAAGACCCAGAATTATTTTTTATTTCAATAATAGACAATTTTTAGGATATGCTTTCAATGTTAAATTCCCAGTGAGTAATCCAGGACTAGAAATCAGTAGCACTGAATTTTAAACTCAGGCCATTTAGTAAAGCATAATAAGGTCTAGAAAAGACATCCTTCATAGAGGGGAGACATTACTATACAAGGGATCACATCAGATATATTCTGGGAAGAAGAGTAGTTTGAAATACTGTAATAAATATATGTATCATCTTTTCAAAACAAACTGGAAAATGTAGGACCTTGAAAACGTCTTTTCTGGTGGAATGCCAAAGGCAGAAAAAGAAACCATTTTAGAAAACATGAGTTTAAAAGTCTTGGGGAAAATCAGGTCAGAAGTATTCACTTACATGATATAGGCAATGACTGGGACAATGACCGCTAGCATTTATTGACTACGTGCCAGCCACAGTGCCAAGCGCCTTACACTCATTATTTCCATGAATCCTTGCAACACACTGATAAGGTAAATACTATTGTTATTCTTACTTTTGTAGACTAGGAATCAGAGACTTAGAGAATATGAGTAACTTGTCTAATATCATACATACAAAAATTGTCATGTGCACATTGGCGTATACAGATATACCATGTCTATGAGTAAGAAAATATTTGATGTAACGATGTCAATTCCATCAAAATTATATTAGAATTTTAATATAATTTCAAGAAATATTCATGTGGAACTTCCTTTGCTTCTCAACAAAGAGAGTTTTAAAGTTTTTAAAAATTATTTTTTAACATCTTCAGTGGAGTATAATTGCTTTACAATGGTGTGTTAGTTTATGCTGTATAACAAAGTGAATCAGCTATACATAAACATATATCCCCATATCTCCTCCCTTTTGCGTCTCCCTCCCACCCTCCCTATCCCACCCCTCTAGGTGGTCACAAAGCACCGAGCTGATCTCCCTGTGCTATGCGGCTGCTTCCCACTAGCTATTTTACATTTGGTAGTGTATATATGTCAGTGCCACTCTCTCACTTCGTCCCAGCTTACCCTTCCCCCTCCCTGTGTCCTCAAGTCCATTCTCTACGTCTGTGTCTTTATTCCTGTCCTGCCCCTAGGTTCTTCAGAACCATATTTTGTTTGTTTTTAGATTTCGTATATATGTGTTATAATATGGTATTTGTTTTTCTCTTTCTGACTTCACTCTGTATGATAGTCTCTAGGTCCATCCACCTCATTACAAATACCTTAATTTCATTTCTTTTTATGGCTGAATAATATTCCATTGCATATATGTGCCACATCTTCTTTATCCATTCATCTGTCAATGTCAAGTTGCTTCCATGTCCTGGCTATTGTAAATAGAGCTGCGATGAACATTGTGGTACATGACCCTTTTTGACTTACGGTTTTCTCAGGGTATATGCCCAGTAGTGGGATTGCTGGGTCATATGGTAGTCTTATTTTTAGTTTTTTGAGTAACCTCCATACTGTTCTCCATAGTGGCTGTATCAATTTACAGTCCCACCAACAGTGCAAGAGGGTTCCCTTTTCTCCACACCCTCTCCAGCATTTATTGTTTGTAGATTTTTTTGATGATGGCCATTCTGACCGGTGTGAGGTGATATCTCATTGTAGTTTTGATTTGCATTTCTCTAATGATTAGCGATGTTGAACATTCTTTCATGTGTTTTTTGGCAATCTGTATATCTTCTTTGGTGAAATGTCTCTTTAGATCTTCTGCCCATTTTTGGATTGGGTTGTTTGTTTTTTGATATTGAGCTGCATGAGCTGCTTGTAAATTTTGAAGATTAATCCTTTGTCAGTTGCTTCATTTGCAAATATTTTCTCCCATTCTGAGGGTTGTCTTTTCATCTTGTTTATGGTTTCCTTTACTGTGCAAAAGCTTTTAAGTTTTATTAGGTCCCATTTGTTTGTTTTTGTTTTTATTTCCATTTCTCTATGAGGTGGGTCAAAAACGATGTTGCTGTGATTTATGTCATAGAGTGTTCTGCCTATGTTTTCCTCTAAGAGTTTTATAGTGTCTGGCCTTACTAAAGTTTTTTTTTTAATATTAAAAAAAAATGGGTAAAAACAGTCTAATTTAGAAAAAACTGAAAATAAAGTCAGAATAACAATGAGACTGGCACTGACAGATACAAATAGACTGAAAGGTCAACGAAATATTCCATAAAGTTCATTACCAGCCATGAATATTCTTGAAAATTTTGAGTATGATTGATATGGTATTTCCTATTAGTGAGGAAAGGAAAGCTTATTCAACAAATGTTTCCAGGAACATTTCTTGACTATTACCTCATCACATGGAATAAGCAAAATTTATTTAAATAATTCAATATTACCTTTCACACCACAAAAGAGCTAGAAGAAAATAGAAATCATTATGTACCTAATATCTTCTGTGTGTGTAAAGAATATCTAAACAAATGATTAAAGAAGAAATGATAAATAAAATTACTTATAAATTTGATCCCTCATATTTTTGTATTTAAGTTTAGGGATAAAAGTCAGGGATTTAATTTGTCATTTTAAAAGGACTGGCTGCAACCCTTTGTTAACATGTTATGTTACTCACACCCTGGACTGAACAAACGCCCTCTGCACTGTTCATTCTTCTCAGTAACTTCAACAACTTCTAACTCCTGGGAGGCAGCACCGTGCTGGTTAAAAGTATGGACTTTAGTATCAGACACAACTGGGTTTGGGTCTTGACTTTGCCCCTAATGGCACTAAAATCCTCTGAGTTTCAATCGCCCTGTATGACTTGCAGGGGGAAAAAAGTCTATGAGATGTTACTGAGATTTTTCTTGTATTGGTGGTTGCAGCTTGGAAGAGATAATGCTCCTCTCTGCTCCTGGTTCATGTTAAGTGCCCCACAAATGTTACTACCTCATGACTCTGCATAATTGAGACCTATATCCTGAACTCTAGATTCACAGTCCAACTATATAATATGCATTGTTTCTACTTGGATAGCCTATATTTACTTCAATCCTTGAAAAGTCCTAAGAGGGGATTTGAATAAAAAAGAGGTCTACCTTTGCTCTTCCATAGAAAATTCAATATTGTTAAGCATTGATACTGTCTAAATTCCTCATTAACATTTAATAGCTTCGCACTTCCACAGAAGCATTGAACTCCCTTGTCTGATCTAACTTTGTACAAGTTAGATCCAATTTCTCTGCTCTCCCCAGCAGGCTTTGCTCCAGTTGCACTGAATTACCTTTCCCCTACATACCCCTAATCCTTTCTTCCATTTGTATCTTTCCTCAGATTGTTCCCTCAGTCTGGAATTTGCCTCTCCCATTGCCACATGTTTAGAGTTTGTTCACCTTCCAAAGCAGTCACCACCTGTTACCTCTCTCACAAAACCATGCCCCCTGACTCCTACAGATTTAGCAATGCTTTCAAATCCCAAAGCACATAATTTGCTCTCTCACTTATGAATTTTCATCCTAATTCTTCCTTGCATTGCTGTTATTAAAGGTGATAAAATAGTTAACAAGGGGTATGGCACAGTCTCCAACCAATGCCATTGCTCAATGACTGTACACACTGGTTAAGCATGCATGCCTACTGGTTGATGACGAGACAGGACCACACTAGATCGTAAGCTCCCTCAGATCCGCGTATACATTAAATTGACCTCTATAGCATCCAAATTTTTTAACACAATGTCTTGCACATAATAGACATACTCATATTGATCACTAAGCAACTTAAAAAATATAAAAAAGAAAACGATGTATCAGTCAAATTAGGGCAACAAGCTCACAAACAACGAAACATATTCAGTCGATGGAAAACAATTTTACAATATAATGTGCATGGTGGTTGGTTTTTAAAGACAATATGTGTAGGACAAATAATCAAATGACACAAAAGAATCCACTAATCACATTGTTTTTGACAATATCCTGACCTCAAAATTGAGGTAAAAATCAGATAACATCACAATTCCTTGTTAGTTTTAACAACACATCTACAATATAAATCGGTTGTCAATAAATTTTATCTATTGTCAGCTTTAGTAAAACGGAACAAAATACAGATACTTTTTAAGTTAAAAATTAACTCCTTGAAAGATCATTCTTGACCTCGGTAAAATGAAGAGAATTAGGAAACTTCCAAAATGATAAAAGGGGAAGTGATAGAAGACACAAAAAAGGCATTACGTATTTAATTTGAAAGTTCCTTGGTTTAATTAGAAACAGAGCCTGAAGAAATGGGAATGTCTGGAGTCGTCATGAATTTTTTCTTCAGGAACAAGAGTGTTAACTATCATCTGAGTTGTGGGAACTCTGCTGGGAACTCCTGGAGGCCAAGGATTATGCCACATTCCAAACTGCATCCCCAGGGCTAATGCTAGTGCCGTTAGCCACAGCATTTGCTGAGGGACTCTCTGGATGCCCTAGTAACAGTTGCTATTCTGTTCTAGTTGGGGGGTCTTCCAGAATGGTTTTGTATTTTTGCCTTTGCAAGCTAATTTTTAAACAACACAGTTGGACAGGGAAATGAGGAAATTAAATGAGTATTTTACATAGAGCACTTGGATATTCCAATCTACAACCCCCTAGAGAGATAACTATCATTTACTCCATTTTCTTTTCCCTATTTAAAAAGAGAAAATACTTGGAGAAAATACTTTTAAAAACCTTTTTTTGTGTATTTATCAAAACAAGACAACAAGATAGAGGACTCCAATCCTGGGGCCTAGATTTTTCTTGGTTTAATTCAGGAAGTCATTTCTGTTGTACACTTGCTTCATGGACTTTGCAAAATATGTCCATTCACCTAACAAGGATTCAAACTAATCACTGTTAGAGCTATGTATGAAATATATACCTATATAAAATAGACTTGAGATGCCAGTTAAAATGAGATTGTTGTGGTTATTATAGATTTCCATTATTTCTACATAAATTGTTATGCTTTTTTTTCTAAAAAAAAAAACCCACTTCAAATAATATATTAAATCAAATCTTGCTCTCTACCCTAAACCCCTCCACATCACATCCTTAGGTGATGTGCTTTCACACACTCAAGTATCTGAACACATGTGTGAGTAGACCTTAGCATATTTCTACAGTAGTAGAGGTTTATTTGTTCTGGCCCACTGAAAATTGAAATTGAGTAATTAAATTCAGGCTTCCAAAGATACTTAAGAGAATAAATGATGTATTAGGGCTATTTGTTCTTTAAATGCACGCAGCCAGGCAAATTAAGCTTCATACAAAGTCACAATCCTAGTGCCTGCTGCTAAAGCTTGTGAACACCTGGTTTAGAAGAAAAAGTGGGTCAAGTCAGTCACTGTATGTAATATACATGGATGCCCACCAGCAAAGATAACACTATTAGAAATTTTAAAAATGTGGGAAAGAACCAGATCGTCTATTTTGAGGGTATTCGAAGTTTTTAAGGTAAACTGGGAAAACACTTGTCAGACTTGGAAAGTCTAATGGATTTGATCTAAATCTTTATAGGAAGTGGTCTAGCTCTTCCAAGATTTTGTCTTGACTAATATCACTGTTTTGAATGGGATCCAAATGGCTCTCTCTTATATCCACTTCTCATTTAATAATAGCTACAATTTAAAGAACGTTAATCACGCGTCGCACATGGTCCTTACTCGCTCCTTACTTTGTGCACTTACTTAAATTGTGGGCGTTCAACCATTCATTAGTAGAGATAGCCCACAAGACTATTACTATTTTCCACTACAACTTAGGTCAGAATTCCAGAACTTTTGATTGATCTTATATTCTGACCCACTGAATTAATCTCATGCTAGGATTAAAATTTATGTCACTGCTGTACAGAAGATGTATCATTGTTAGAGAAAATGATTAAGAGGATAGTAGATTTTTAAAAATCAGAACCTAGAATAAGTAGACTTGCTCAATAAGTAGAATAAGGACACAGCTATTTAGCATTAAAAAAAAATCTCAACGTGTTCAACACAAAATTTCAGTCCCACAAAACATTACTTTTTGCATTCTGTACACTATAATTCCAAAACAAGAATAAAAATTTTATGAAAACAGACTGTCTAAAGAAGATTACTTAAAATCTATGATATATGTCTGATTTAAAGTATGACCATCCTAGGGCATATCATTGTAGATCAATTTCACTTAGAGTGGACCAAGGTGTTCACAAAACAAAGTGCTTAGATGAATAATATGAAAGGTTCAAGATGAAGTGGAATATTGCCATATTTACAATTTCAAGAAAACTGTACTAATCTACAAAGAGACACTATTTTTCTGATGCTATGGTGAAGAATTAAAAGAGGAAAATTCTGGTCAGGAAACTATATGTTTAAAAACAAATTGAACTAACTGTTTTGTCTGTTCTTTGTTTTCCCATGAATTGGCTGTTTATGTTGACTGACAACAAAAGGAAGTGAAAGAAATCCTCTGGATCACTCAAAACTGACAAAATTTACATCATACATATACCTCAAGTCCAACACAAGGTTGAGTCCATATTTCTATGGGGACAAAACAAAATCTTACACTTTAAACTGGTATCTTCTTCTTATCTGCTTAGAACAAATAAATTTCTGTCTGATTCAATAATTTTCTCCCCAACCTGTGCCTATATATTCTTCTTAATGTAAAATTGTTCATAAAGATTTTTTTTTAATATCTTTATTGGAATATAATTGCTTTACAATGGTGTGTTAGTTTCTGCTGTACAACAAAGTGAATCAGCTATATGTATGCATATATCCCCATATCCCCTCCCTCTTGCGCCTCCCTCCCACCCTCCTTATCCCACCCCTCTAAGTGGACACAAAGCACCGAACTGATCTCCCTGTGCTATGCAGCAGCTTCCCACTAGCCATCCATTTTAAATCTGGTAGTGTATATATGTCAATGCTACTCTCTCACTTCGTCCCAGCTTCCCCTTCCCCCACTCCCGTGTCCTCAAGTCCGTCCTCTACGTCTGCGTCTTTATTCCTGCCCTGCCACTAGGTTCATCAGTGCCGTTTTTTAGATTCCATATATATGCGTTAGCATATGGCATTTGCTTTTCTCTTTCTGACTTACTTCACTCTGTATGACAGACTCTAGGTCCATCCACCTCATTACAAATAACTCAGTTTTGTTCCTTTTTATGGCTGAGTAATATTCCATTGTATATATGTGCCACATCTTCTTTATCACACTTGTAATAAATGTTTAACATTTACTCTTCTCACTAGATTGTAAGCTCCATGAGGGCAGTCTGTCTTAATCATTGTATGTAGCACAGTACTTGGCACATAGCATTTGCTCAGTAAATATTGTTGTCTGACCATAGTTTAAAAGAAAACTATATTGAAATATTATTTTAGATTTCTTTTTTTTTAATTTATTTTTTTTTTAGATTTCTTTTTAAAATTTACTAACGATATGAAAATTTTATTACATGAAGAGCATAGTGAAAAGGTCTTAATGAAATGATTTATAAAATGAATCTATACCAAGTATTTTGTCTCCTAATTTAGCTATTTCCTTTGATATGATCAGTACCAATTTGTTTTGTGTTTTTGTTATACTATTTCAAAGGAGGGGACTTTCTAGTGAATTAATTGTAAGTGTACACACTACACCCTGTGAAAAATAATACAGAAAAGCAAAGAAAGGTGAAAATGAAAAAGAATTTTTTCATAGATTTTGAAGACTCGACTAAATAAATGGAGAAATTTTGTGTTCCATTTTAAAGCTCCTACAAGTATAATGTATATTTACTTGGTATCTAAGTAAAATTTCTTCACTTGGGACTTTAATCATCACAGTACTTCACGTGGTACTTTTTTGTTTGTTGTTAGACATGGATGCTTTCTGACTCTGGCACGTGGCTAGGCCTAACTGAGATACCCCTCTCTGTTGTATGCTACTGTTCACGTGGGGGCAGGGACCCTGCTGCAGCCAGGGCACTGCTAGCCCACTGGCAGCCTCTCTGAGGCCAGAATATCCCTGTAGCTGGTCCAGGGTATACCTGCTGGATTTTGAAGTACAACTTTCCTATAAAGGTTTAATATTTATTATAGTTTTCTTTTTCGTATTATTAGCAATCTCTTATGTATCTCTTATAGAACTACTCATAACTTCACATAAATGCGTTACTTGTAAATTTGCTTATTGTCAAAATGTCATAAGTAACTCAGTCAAAAATAATTTGTCCAAAATATTGCTGCCAAAAGGGCATGACTCACATTACATTACATATTCCATATGGTTCCCATCCTCAACTCCCACCCCTCTGCTCAGTAACTAATCTGAGATTAACTGTTGATAAGGGTCAGTTCACTAAAATATAAACCCATTGACTCATAAGTTTAAATAAAATATAAAGCAGCCTACGACTGGCTTCTTCTTGGAAAACAAGCATGTTTTGTGTGGGACTGATAGGAAATAAGAAGGCAGCATTAGGATGAACAATTTCTATTCTTTTCAAATGTTAACATCTATACTAAAATAATTTTATTTATAAACTTCAAGGTTAAGAGAATGATGAAGTTAAGTAGCTAAAACTTTTGGGAAAAAGCGCCCATGAATTGCTTCTCTGTATACATGAAGTATAGAGTCAGATGAAAATCAATGGCCATTACCTTAATATAAGATTATATTGTTTATTCATTCACTTAAACATTCTTGAAGCAACTTTATGGGCAAGGCTTTCTGCTAAGTGCTGGGACACCAAGATGAATAAATCATAGCTCTGGTCTGAGAGTTGTTCAGCCTTATGAAGGAGACAGGCATAGAAATCGGTAAATTTAAGTCAAAGAACAGTGATAACACAATATGAAAATTACGGTGTAAATAGGTACAGATTTTGTGAGTGATAGACAAGTATAGGAGGAGAAAGAGGAAAAACTGAATTCAGGGCATATGTAGTTTGATGCATCTATGGAATTTCCAGGTAAAGTATTGTACCAGCCCTATGCCTGTGCGCCCTTGGATGCATCTTTGGTCTTTCTCTGCCCTGTTTTCAAAAGAGCTGCTCCCTAGCATGTTTTCCAGGCTCCCCTGTTAGCTGGCTTCCAGCTGATTTGACCAGGCCCTGGCAGAGACTGGAGAAGGGGAGGAAGGGAGAAACTGGGATATTTCTCCCCATCCTTGTCTATCTCAATATATATTTCTCTCTTTTGTTGTGTCTCTTCCTTACCTCCTGATCCCAGCAGACAGGCTTATCTTGGTTTCAGCTCTCCCTGTCCTCCAGCCTTTAGGGACAGTAGCTTTCTTCTGCTACCTCCCTACCCCCTGCTGGGTTTCTCAGCATCTTCCACGCGTATATAATAATTGCCAGTCATAAATGTCCTATTTTTTAAATACATATATTTTTAATATGGTTTTTATTTTCTTGGTTCGGCACAAATGCCTGGTGGACATCTGAGTCTGAATTCCAGTGAGCTTGGATGGCAATCAACATGTAGACAAGAGTTGATGAGTTTATGCAGAAGGAAGATGGGTAAAAGGAATGGTGGATTGAGGATGGGACCGTGGGACCATGGCAACAAGTAGAGGAAGCACAGTCTTTGAATGAGTTCTAAGAAAATTTTTTAGTAGAACCAGAAATATGTGATATCTACTTAAGTCCACTAGGAAACTTAAGAATCACTTAGACCCAGCATTTTTCAGATCAGGTTTCTAAAGATAGAAAGATCAGGTCACCAGTCAAGACAAGATTTGAACCTTAAATCTGGGTTTCCTATTTCCCCATCGAATGTCCATATGGTACCATGCCATTAATCATTCTTTTTAATAGCGTGTGATTTGGCGTCATTTTCCTGGATTCAATCACTTGCTCTTACCTTGTATGATGTTTGCACTTCAGTTTCTTTTCATGTAAAACCAAGTACCTTCATAGGTAATTGTAAGAATTAAATGAGATAATATGTGAAAAGTAATTAGAATAGTGTTAAGTACTTAGAATAGTTAAAATACTTGAGAGTGTAAGTTATGATGGATACCAGTGCTATCAGATCTTATCAAAACATTAGTTAAAAATTTTTTTAAACGAAGGATAAGTCATTGTGCATCTTAGAGATACTGATTATGTGTGGAAGAAAAGGATTTTTTTTTCATTTTGTAATACATTTATAATACTATTTAATAAAACAAAGTTTAATTTCAAATTAAGTTTTCACTTTAGACGTTAGTTCAGTCATTATTTTTTCTATAAAAAGATTTTTACACCATTAGTTTCTTCTTAGCTCCACATTTTTAAGGCTTGCCATTGACTTAAATGAGGTGTCATGATTTTCTATTTGTATAGTATTTTAAACGAAAACATTTTTTTAAATTTCAAGATATTTTTTTCCCTGAGAAAGTCTTCAAGCTTCGTTCTGTAATCCTCATTCTTCTTTCCCTTTAAAATTTGTAGTTTCCCAAAGTGCTTAAATGTTAAATATGAATGTTAAATGAAGTGACAAAGTCATTCTAATTTAATAGATCATATGGATAATGGTGACTTATTTCCTAGTGCTTCTGGTATTAGTACTTAGAAATTAACATTCATATTAAAACAAAAACAAAGCAAACAGTATAGCATACAGATACAACCAAAATCCAGTGTATTGTAAACTGTAACTTACCTTCAGTGTCTGCTAGTCCTACGCCTACTCCTGGCTGTTTTATAGTCTCTTGCCCATTCTGCCCCATCTTTCCTCTGTTTAAAAAGGAAATAAAAGTTTATATATTCAATTATAATCCTAAATACAAATGAGGAGTCCAAGTTTGCAAAAATAGAATGACATCATATATTCAGACCTGCAACAAATTACTTGAATGGCAAATGTTGTACAAACACAATAAATCACTCTATATCATGTTAATTTTAAAGTGGAAATTTGTTTATCATTCCTATTTAGTCCAAACATAGTACCTCAAAATTCAGTGTCCTGTTCATGGACTCATTTATCAAAGACATGACCATCATGAAATCTTCAAATTTTGTTTTAGAATTGTTTTTTTCTTTTTTCCTGCCATTTTTAACTCAAGAAGGAGAAGGGTTTTTTATATCTTCACACTTTGTTATGATGAGTTGTATAGATCCTTTGGTGAGAAGGGAAATGTTGAATTGAATAATTTATAAATATAATATTGTAATTACATGGATTATTATTTCTTTCAGGTCCATCCTGTATTTTCAGCTGTGTGTAGCACATTGGCTTTTGAAGTCATACGGCTTGGTTTCTACTTCTGGCTTTGCTACTTTATGCTATACGTCATGTAAGGTAAATCTTTTAATCTGGTGAAGACTATTTCTTCTTTTGTAATTTAAGGATAGTAACATGCGCTACCATTTGGTTATGGGAAAATCACATGGAAAATGTATGTAAGTGCTTAGCATAGTGTCTGAAACATCATAATATTCAATAAATTTAAAGTACTAATAGGTAGATATGTACATAACAGCTTTAGAATTCAGCCAAAGGCTGCAAACCATTTTTAATTTCAGCCTTAAACTTCTTGGAAGGCCAAACAGATGAAGATTTCATTATACTCTGAGCACTGTGGGTTCAGAATATTGATAACATAAGAGCCAAAAGATTATAGGTCACTTCCTATTTCTTCAGAGAAAAAGCTACATGGCGTACAAAAGATTTGGAAGTTGCCTTTATATGTAGTTATATAAGATGTTCTAAAAAGATGGAATAAAAATGCTTAAGTGTTAGAAATGGTGCTTGAACAGAGGAATGTCTTGATACTATACTTGCTAGACAATAATTCAAACATAGCAGTATTTACTAACAATTCATTCTTACTCTTACAAAAATATTTAGTTTGCCCAACCAGATGAAAATGTAACCATACTTATTTCTTAAGACTCCAATTAGATCTTACTTGAAAACTGCTCTAAAGATCCTCTCATCATTCTACTGAAATGCTTCTGCACATAATGAAAGAGGAACTGATGTAAATTCAAAAATCATTTTATCTTGAAAGCCATTACATTGTTCCAAGACGACAATTCTAGGTCAAAGTTTTAAACACAAATTTTTATTTAGTGATTATGTGAAGGATAAAGTGCATGAAGAAATGTTATAAATTATATATATAATTATATATAGTTTGCATCTGAATAGACACAAAAAAGTCTTGATTAAGCAATGCACAAAACTTCAATTTGTGTAATTACTTCAACGAGATTCAAGACAAAGAGTTGATAAATTAAAAAAAATTAACTTTGTCTGCCAGGATTAGACATGGAGAAAGCTTAATAACTTAGTAGCAATCTCACCTCTAGCAGTATACTATACAAGCAGAGCGGGCCAAAACACATCTTGTTACTGAGCCAAACTCAACTGAAAGTGAGGATCATTTTAGTAGTGCTAATCGAGTAGATGAGAGTACTGAAAAATTACTATCCTATACTATGCCAAACTTTAACAAAATAAGTATAATTTTTAGTAATTGTAATAAAAAATTTTTTTGATAATTTTTATTTGATCTTGAGGCCTACATTTCACATTTTAATGATGCCATTCAGCTGCAGTATTTGCTTCTAATGAAAACTGATTTTAACATTTGGTATTTAGCCAAAATGTGTATTAGGTGCATTTCTAAGATTATACAGAAAACTTGCTGCACTGTGAAGCTAAATGAAGTACAAAAGAAATGTAACTGTGGGTCATAAAGGATGCAGTTTTTCTGAATTCCCAATAAATAATCTTCATCTCAGAACATTCTGACTGCACAGGTTATAATTTATCTTTGTTAAACAATCACCAAATAGTTATTGAACACTTATGCTAGCCCAAGCAAAACTGTGTTAGATACAAAGAGAGATAGAAAAGAACCACCAAATACTGCTTTTTACTTATATCCTGTAATGCTTTAGAAAAGCAAATTTTCTTTGGGCTCATATGGCAAAAAACAAAAGCCTCCTACGCAGTTTTAAAAGCTTTTGATTTACAAGAGAAACAAGAAAATGGGAAAAAGCAAAATTGAAATGTGGTTTGTATGTAAAAAAAACCAATCTACTTCCACTTCAGACATTCAGATATTGAGGAAATAATGTATTTTACGCTCTGAAAGTTATAACTTTATCATCAGTGTTAGATTATATATTTTGAAAGGTACAGATAAATTGGAAGGATAGTAAGTGATGTGTGGTGCAAAACCTTTACAAATTTATATGATATTCACAGCTTGGAGAGAGAGGAATGTAATGAATTTGTAGAAATTCTCTTCAGTTAAATCGGATCATCAGAGTCTGCGGACTAATGAGATCACACTCCTTTTAGAAATAACTGCCAATAAAAAAAGAACTGATTAAATACAAATAACTCCATTGAATCCACAGCCTAGGTCTCAAAAAAAATAGACAGATGATCCAATAATTAGTCAATTTAAGTAGGAAAAATGTAACCCAAAAATCACAAAATAAACACATTTTTCACCTTACAAATCCATTTTCCCCATTATTTTGCTTTTATAAACTTGAGCCATTATCTAAATATTAGAACTATTCTGGGGATCAAAAGGAATGGTTCATAAAAACCGTGATATTAAAACAATGAGAAATAGAAGTTCCACTCCCAGAGATGGTTTCACTTAACAGAGAAAATGAAAAAGACCCTCTAACAAGGGCCCAGACCAGGGATCTTCAAACTCACTTTGCAAAGGGCCAGACAGTGAATGATCTGAATGGTCCCTGTTGTAATTATACAAGTCTGCCCCTAGAGCACAGACAACATTAGGCAACACATCAGCAAACTGGTATGGCCGTGTTCCAATAAAAGTTAATACATGGACACTGAAATTTCAAATTCATGTAATTATCATGTGTCACAAAATGCTATTCTTCTGGGTTTTGGGGAAACATTTAAAAATGCAAAAGCCATTTTTAGTTCTTCACAGACCTTACAAAACCAGGCAGCAGGCTGGGCTCACCCTGGGCTAGATCCTGGAGTTGCATGGCCCAATGGTGTTTTTGAAAACTTAGAAAACTAGTTACTGGAGAAAGTCAGGAAGTTTAGATTTTGATATTGGAATAGAGATAACATATTTATCTTGGATATATCTTGGATGCTGCTAGATTTTGCCACCAATATGACTAAACCCATTCTAACACATTTTAAATACAGTCTGCTTTAGTTTTGCATTTTATTTGCAATATGATTTTCTCGAGGCTTAACGTATTATAAATTAACTTTATTCCAAGAGTATCTATTTGGGGACCTATGTACTGCTTGTTATTTGTTCTAGAAAATATGGATCCACTTCAAAACCTTCCATTTTAATGGTAGAGGAATTTATAGTTGAAAAGTCTATATGAGTAGCCCAATGTGCTATTTTAAATGTGATATATGAGTTCTTTAAATATGTTTAAATATCTCCTGATTCAAAATCAATTAATCTATGCATTATGCGATTAAAGCATCCATGCATTACTGCTGCTGAACTTGATTCAGGCATAGCTAAGCTATTATTATTTTAGCAGTTTTTCTATTAAATACAGAATGCACTGATTAGGTAGTCCTGGTGGTGACCAGCATTCATGCTTAGAATTCACTAAATTAATCCAATCTTTCCTGAACAGTCTATTTTCTACATAGGCATAAACAGTTGAAGAGCTTCAGGGACACTGACTCAGACTTGGATAATTATCTAGTTATTTCCTTTTCAATGTTAAGTAAAGCTTACTCATGAGGCTGTTAACTTTCCAGTGGGGGGAAAAAAAAAACTACCACTTACATCCTTGGAATAGGAAATAGATTAGTGTCCCCTGCAGTGCTGCTGCTTCCTTCACTGTCCACGCTATACCCACTGCCAAAGCTGCTGCCCGAGGAGCCAGTGGACACGGAGCTTTCTGCAGGCCGGTGATTGGTGGGTTTGGCTGCATGGTGTGGGAAGAGTCAACACCACAGTCAATCAATGAACCTCCCATTGATCTCCGAATGCATATTTATATGTTTTCTTCATTTACCTGTGTAAAGAAACAGCTCTAGCAAGAACTCCACATCTCTTAACCTGCCTTTCATTTTCTTTTCCTTAACCAGTAACTCTCAGTGGCAACACTAAAGCCCTTGATTGTTTTTGTTGGATATAAAAGAAAAAAAAAATTAACTTCTAGGAATCAGCCATCAGATTTTTAGACTGAGTTAAATAGTATTATTATTACTTCTGATTTCTTTATAGAGTATTGCAATAACGATATGGCAAACAAATAAGAATTGTGGCTATTTCATGGAGAAAGGAATTTAGGAAGACTTGGGTAGATAGAAATGATAGAATATGTGAAAATTGCTTAATTATTTCCCATATTAATAACCAGTAATTTGTTTTTCTCCTGAGAAGTGAAGATGCAAAACAGAATAGGTAATTCCAGGAAATGACTGAAAATCCTGGACTTGTTTGTATGTAGCTCTACCAACTACCTCCAGCAGGTTTTTAAATTTAAAGATATTTGTTTTCCCTTAGGCATGTCCTAGTTTATGACTGGGACTTGTTTTAAATAACCCATGAGTTTGATTTTTTTGTATATAAGAATCCATATTCCCATAGAAGTGTTATGAATTTGTGTTATAAATTATGCAGTAAGAGAATGGTAATGTTGTTAGCAGAGTCCTAGATTAGAGATTTGGGAGGAAATTCTGTTGCAAAAGGAATGAAAAGAAGGCAAGTGTAGGCGATTGGGATTGACATGTATACACTGATGTGTATAAAATTGATGACTAATAAGAACCTGCAGGATAAAAAAAAAGCAAAAAAAACAACTAATACTAAACTTTCTTTGGGTTATTTGTATGGAAATATGTTAACATAAATGTTTCAGACATTACATGAAATTTCTAAAAATCTTATATGTTCTGGTATAATGTTATAAATCATAATTCGTTATTACTTTAAAATGTATACCTCAGAAATAACTAAAAAAAAAAAAAGGCAAGTGTTTGCTCTTTTTTTGTGGGAGTGGAGATTCTCTAGGCAAATTTTTGAAATTGTCGTTTGTCTTCTGCCACATGGTCAGAGTTTAAGAGCATGAGGTCTGATCACACGGATCTGGTTTTGAATCCCAACTCCTGCTGAAGTTAACTCTAGGTGGTCTCAGTTTCCTCATTTGAAAATAATGGGGTCAGTAAAGCCCCCCTCATAAGACTGTGATTATGAGGAGTGAGATAAAACAGGAACTCAGTAACTCACTCTTCTTTGTCTTGTGATTTAATTTGCTGTACCCCCAAGCTCTTCTTCAGGGCTTTATTGTCAATGGCTGTTCCTCACTGAACAGCGCACCTAGTCCCGGACAATGAATTCATCTTGATTCTCTTCTAATTTTAGGTGTATTCTAGGCTGCAAAGTACTTAAGAGTCTCTCTCCTCCATAAATACTCTCCTCCTGTTCACTCAGGAGTTTCTCAAGCAGTTGGATAGATCCACACAACTGGGTAAAGAGTTGATAATCATTTAATGATTCTAAATTATCAATATTTTTCTTAAGGAAATGTATAAAAACACAGTGACAATCCGGTGGAGTTTTAACCAATATACCCAAATAAAGTGAAAAGCGTAGATACTGTGAGGGAAATCATCTGAGGGGAGGAAACTCTCCATCAGATTAGCCAGGATCAAGTCTTGCAAAGGCTTTAGCTTTTCCTCACTTCTTCCCTTCTATTTCTGAACTAGCAGCTTCTCTAAAGCCACCAGAAATTTTCATACTATCTATTCCAGTGATAGTAGGATTCCTTTCCCAGAATAGAGAAGGAAGAAATGTTTGATAATTTGTTATATATCAGGTATCTATAAATTGGGAATAGCTAGTTAGAAAAGGGTCTGAATCCTGTTAAATAGCCAGTCACCAGTGAATTAAGAGTAACTCATAGGACTAGATTTCCAGGAAAAGAATAATAGTCATAATGTTTGTTTAATATTTTCTTCAACTTATGTAGAAGAAACCCAGCTGACGTATTTAGTGTTAAAGATCTTTTAAAAGGATAAGTTAAAAAATGTAAAGGTAATATGACTGATATAAAATTATGAACATTATAAAGAAGATTAAACTGTATAACCAACCACATAATGAGTCAGATAAGTCAACTGATTGTAAACAAGGAAAAGCTATCATACCTTTTGATTGTCATTATATAATCCAACCTACTAGATTGTTAATAATTTTTAGTATGATATTGAATGTAAAAATTTAATTTCATCAACTGAAAAATCTCAATTTACCATTTTCAAAGACAAACCTTAATTAACAGACATTAATTTTAAAATCAATTTATGTTTACTAATTTAAAACTTTTTTTTATCCCAGAGCAATCTTACAATATATCAAAATATCCATATTATAGAAATGATGTCTTCTTATTTACATATCAAAATATCCAATCTTTTCTTTTGCAAACTTTGATTTTACCTGATGCAATTTCTAGTTCTATTCCTCTTCTGGGAAATTTGAGAAATGTGAACAGAATGTAAAACAATATAATAATAAAAAAGGAACAAGGATAGAAATAAATTTAAGGAAAGCCAGTTTTGTCATACTGCCTAGGTGAATAGAAATTTCATTTGGAAAACCTGTGCAAGTGTTGTCAATATTTTAAATGCAAACAAGTAATAGTTTATAAGAAATATTACAAGAAAGAAAACTAAATATAGGGAACATATACATATTTCAGAATAAGTCTAAGTCTACCTTAACATCTTTGCAAAACAAAATTACATGTAATGTTGAATCTAAAGAAATTTTGGACGGTTAGGTGAATAATTCAAATGAGTCTAGATATTTGGCATTATCTCAAAACATCTGGTGCATGACTGAATTTTTTTATACTTAACCTGGTATGTAAGCGTAGAGCTAGATAGCCTGACATTTAGTTTCTGAAAATGACTTAAACTAAAATGCAGAGTGGATCTTCCCTGTACAGGGCTATATATACATAGCATAAAATGAGATGAAAAATACAGAAATGATGAGGTTTTGATAAGCTGGTGCTAAGAGTCCAAATATTTTAAAAGTTCTTTTTCAGTTACTTGAAACAACATGTCTATTTGCTAATTTCTTTTAATTGAATCGGCCCCCACATAAGAAACCATCAACTCAATTAAACTGAACTAAATCTGTATTACTGCGAACTTCTTAATGAATAAAGTGCTTTTAGGATTTAATATTGGAGGCCAGATCGTATGCAATTTCAAGACATCTCATGATTTCAGTCAAATTCTTTAGTTTGCCTCTTGAAGTCCTTTATCGTCTGCTCCTTTCCATATGTACCTCCCATAATTTTCCTTTGTATACCCTTCATTGAAGCCCATTCAGACCACTCACTCTGAATCCCTATGGTTTGGCTTTTTTTCTCCTGAGCTCTAGCCAAGCCTCTTCTTTCCAGTTTTGTTATACCCTCCTCTGACCCTGTCACTTTCTCATATCTAAATTATACTCATCTGGAAAGGCTCAGCTCAGATAGAACCTGCTTCATACATTTTCCTCATCTTTACAATCAGAGGTGAACTTCTATACCTAGACTCTCATAGCACATAATTTTTGTCTTTTATGGCAATTGTCACTTTCTATCTTTAATTGTAGTTGTCACATTCATGTGGCTATTGGAAACAGAGCCTACCTATGTTTGCTCCATGGTAGCTTTCTTAAAAGCTTAATCCTGGGACTATGCTTAAGCAATATTTAATAAATTGACAGTAAAATTATAATAATAACATATTAATAATTCTTTCCTTTAACCAAACAACTTAAAACATCTGAGTGATTTAGTAGATTTTTCATTTTTAATCCAGTTCTGTTGATACAAATCAAAAAAATCTCATCAAAGATGCCACAATATAGGTATTTTTTTAACCCCACATTCTTTGTCAATGAAATTTTGGGTAACCTAGTTTTTATTGGTAGCTTTTAAAATCAGAGATTCAACTTTAATCTGTCATAGTGTATATAAAAATGTGATCACTCAACCAGATATTCTGTTATCCCAATTCCCTCAAAACTGGTTTGACTGAAAGAAATATTTAATGATAATACATGAAACATGGGAGAGCAGAGACTTATGAATTAAAAAAATTCATAACAGACCATGAATATTATATATATATTTCTAAATTGAAGTGACAAAATAATTTGTATGGTAACATTCCATGGGAGGCATTAGATGGTGCTAATACAGATACTAGTACTTAGGCTGATTGCACCTCTTGGTATACAGACAGGTGGTGAGCTCCGGTTTAAATTTCAGTGTAATGTCTCTCTTTCTATGTTCTTGTAGAAAATATTATTTTAAAACATTAAAACTAAATATGGCTTTCCATAATTTTATGATTTCAAAATTAACAATTTAAAAATATTCTATCTGCTTTATTTTTCCAAATCTTGAAATCAGAATTTCAGAAATCATGTATTATGCACCTGTGTATTACATATGAAAATATTTATTTTACATTAGAATTGAGATTTAATAATGAAAAACATGTTTGGAGCCATTTTCTTAAAGAGTTACATTTTGGGGGGCCTACTTTCTTTTTGAATTTTTATTTGTACTATTAAGTACCAACTAGAAAAAAGAATGTACCATACAAATATGTGATGGAAGAAGTTCACTCTTATAGAGAGGGTCCCTATATGCTAGAAGAATAAATACTAGCGTGTTGAATCATTTTGTGACTCAGTTATTGAGGGGGCATTTCAGGTAAACAAATTTTATTTTCTGTGAGGCAATTCAATCTGTTTTAAATTATTCTTTGACCTCTTCATTTTCTGTGGCTGCTAGGTGGTTATAAAACATTTTGTTTTATTACACCTCTGTGGCTAAACTTAATTAAACCTGGTAGTGTCTCTTTGACTGCACATCTGTCTTCAATTAGTTTGCTCTGTTGATTTTTCCCCTCTACCATATATACATACTTTAAAAATGCAGAACTATCACTGTGCCTACCACGCGATGGCAGCACCATGTGCAAAGTCTCGGATCAGAATTGTAGATGATTTTATAATTGTGGAATCATGGAAATTAAAAGCTGGTAAGGACTCTAAAGATAACCTGTTCCAGAACCATCATCTTGCTTATAGAAAAACTAAGCCCTGGAAAGTTTAAGTGACTTGTTCCAGGTCACAAATCAAAACTAAAAAGTGCTCATCCACTTTTCTATCATATTGAATTGTCTCAAATTAACAGAGGTTGCCTACCTTAGAATTCAGTGCTTGGAATGTATGAAGCTTCACTTCCATTGGTTTTATATCTTTGGTCTAGCTCAAAGGTATTTCCAAATATTTCAGGAGTAATTTATTATGTAGGTAACCTGTAATTTCCCAAATTACTTGGTTGATGCAGTATTATTATTATCTTCATAGATACAATGTATAGGATTTTAGGAGCAACTGCTTGAAATTAAGAGAAATCAATCAATAATTCTTTCGTTTATTCCAATAGTATAATGATGGAACTGAAATAATTACTTGGTTATTTTAGAAATTATATACTTATAGCATGCTTTTTTTGGTTCTTTAGTTAGTTTAATTTAGCTGGTATTAACTTTAGTGACCTTTTCTACTTTATCTCCTTTACCTTTCACTCTTTCTATTTATCTATCTATCTACCTTTTATTATTGCTGTTGTTTTAGTTGTTATATTTACTAAAGAGATTTTACAGTTTTATCTCATTTGTTGATTGGATTTGGATGTAGCCCTGAAAAATGTCAACATTTGGTTTCCACTGTTACCAGTACTGTTAGTAGGTTTCCCCTTGAATTATGTGAAATAACATTTTTAGGTTTTCTACTATCATCCAGGGGTATTAAGAAGGGGTGTTGGGCTTCCCTGGTGGCGCAGTGGTTGAGAATCTGCCTGCCAATGCAGGGGACACGGGTTCGAGCCCTGGTCTGGGAAGATCCCACATGCCGCGGAGCAACTAGGCCCGTGAGCCACACCTACTGAGCCTGCGCGTCTGGAGCTTGTGCTCTGCAACAAGAGAGGCCGCGATAGTGAGAGGCCCGCGCACCGCGATGAAGAGTGGCCCCCGCTTGCTGCAAGTAGAGAAAGCCCTTGCACAGAAACGAAGACCCAACAAAGCCATAAATAAATAAATAAATAATAAAAATAAAGGAATTCCTTTAAAAAAAAAAAAGAAGGCGTGTTGCATCTTACAAGGACTTTAGAAATTTAATATACTTTATTTCTGAATTTACTTCAGTATATTCATTATCCAATTTGGAAAAATTTAAAGGAAGACACTAGAAAAATGGCATAGGTAGCTTCAATACAACTATTTGTAGGAGTGTTCACATACTTCCAAATTACGAGTTTTCACAAATAAAAGTATTTAAAATAGACAACTCTGATTTATACAATATATCAGTCATTTGTAAACCCTTGCATGGGGTCAGTGAAAGGAAGGATGTCATTGAAATATTTTTTAAATGAAAAATTATTGGTGATTATATTACCTCTCTCCCAGGGTCGTTGAGGATGAAATTAACACTAACACTGGGCTTGGTCACTCAGAAAAAATAATTATATATATCAGAAAGTTATAACAAACTTATAAAAATCAAAATATGTCCCTCAAGATATTCCATATTATTCACATAGTAGCTTCTTTCAGAGAGGGAGATGAAGATGCGATGCCTCTATTTTCTATGTCCTGGGAAAGGTTGGTAAAGCTTTAAATCATGTTCGCACTCTTTCCTCTCCATCCACATTGGCCTTACAACCGACTTTTTCAAGACATTTTAATAATCAGTTCAATCTTTTTTGATCTAATGCATCACCATTTTGCAGCTGTCTCCCATTCACTCCCTAGCTTTACGGATAATAAGATCAATGATCACTTTAGGGAATAAAAGTAATAGCATATAACTTCAATACAACACGTATTTGAAATGAGAGTAAAGTTAGCTTAATAACATGGTAGAGAGGATTTTTTTTCTTACATAAATACAATATGTGATGGCTCAGTGTACTATAGTTCTTGCATTTATGCTATAATGTTGCCTTTTAAGTGTGTCTTCCTTTCTAAAGGTGTTTTTGGTTCAGAACTTATTTTGGAAGAAGACACTTAAAATAAATACAGTTTAAGTGGGGATGAAAATTTCAGAGTAAATAATGGATAAAAGTTTGATTAAGACATCATAAAGAAAGTAAATTCATTTTATCTTTAATAAGTTTAGTTTATAATTCCAGCTATGTCCAAATAAATAGAATGAACAAAGAGTTTATCAAGGACCAAGTTTTGGTTTTGTGCTAAAAAAATGCTAACACAATTAAGATCTTTACCTTTAAATAACACAATAAAGATCTTTACCTTTAAAAGATTAATAGTAAGGAGAATCATATTTGAAAGAAAATAATATTCAAGATCTACATCAATTTTTCAAGGGCAACTCAACTTTTCAATATTTATTTCATTCTCCTTTGAAACTGAAATATTCTCTCTCACAGTTTGCTTGCAAAACAAGTGGTCCTGTTTGAGTGAAAGTAATTATAAAAACAGTTTTGAAAAATGTTCTTACATAATCCTGAAACTGATCACCTAGGTCGTGAATACTAAGATAACAAGGATGTTATCTTTAAACGGAATCCAAATAATTTGATTTATACAAAAATCCTGCCCAAAGAAGACATTTCCAGTGTAAACAAATACAAATTAATAATAGCATACTGATTTACATAGCTAATGCTACAACAAACACTGAGTATTATTTTTTATATCATTCAAATGTAGTCAATGGCCATAAAGTAAAGAGGAATTTGGACAATTATTTGGTAAACACATATCGAGTCCCATGGAATCCAACATCTCTAATTAATTTCATTAATATTCTTACCTTCTCCAAACAGATCATCTTCAAACACTTTCTCTCCTCCTATACTTGGTTATATCCCAGTGAACTGTAAAGATTACGAGAGAGAACCAGACCAGAACAAATAACAAAATAATTCTGTTTTCAGATATTTCTAAAGATGATGGTGTCTGTGCATATAAACTTATCAATGACTAATTGCAATGTTCTACTTCAATTTCAGTTGAAGACAGACAAAACTCATGCTTCTGTCATTCTTCAAATTTTTCCCACATATCTTTAATTGGTTATTTGATAAATATTACTAGGATGGGAGATTTATGGGGACAGTGATTTTTGTCTATTGTGTCCACTGCAGAATCACTAACACTTTGAAGAGTTTCTGAAACATACTATTCATTTAAAAAAATGTGTGTATGAATGTGAATAAATGATGAGCAACTAATATGGGTAATTCAGATAATATTTTCTGTAAATGATAAATACATATTTTCAGAATTCCCTTTTTAGCTTTAATTATTTAAAAACACAATAAATTACATGTTTGAAATTAAGAATCAAGGATTACGTAAGAGGTAAGAAACTTAACGTTTCCTCAAATTTGAATCAAAGTGATGATCTTCAGTGTTCTATTGTTATTTATGCCAACAATGAATTTGCAATGTATAGGACCACTAATATAGATAATACAATAGAAGATTAAAGAAACAAATAATTTATAAATGTTTTTCCAATAAATTTTATCATCAAAATAAGGACACAAATAAAATGTATTGTACCTTTGTAATACTCCCTCTCATTCTACCTTAGGCTAGGAACAACTTGATTAAAGTTGACAGATAACTTACCAGTCAAACTGCAAATGTAAATAATGAATATGGGCATATAATCATAACTTAATCTAAATCATGCCCAATAAAATATTTAAAATAAGAATATAAAATGAAAAATCATTTGTCAATCTTAAATTATAAATTAACATTAAATAAGAAAAGAAAGTAGGGGTTCCAAAATGCAATACAAGATATAAAAGGCATAGAAAATTTAGAGGCAAATATGATAATTATATTTTGTAAGAAATTTCTAATTATCCAACATCATTGACTATTGGAAAAATTATGATTGTGCCCAGGTATAGATCAGTGGCTCTTAAATATTTTGGTCTGAAGACCCCTTTTCCAGTCTTAAATATTGTTGAATTTCTTAAAGAACTTAGCTTTGTGTGTGTTATATCTATCAATATTTATCATATTCAAAATTAAGAAAAATTTAACATAAGTAGTTGACAAATACATATTCCATTAGCCATCAAAGCGATGATGTCATGACATCTCATGGAAATGTGGGAAAAGTCCACTGCACACTAAGGAAGGAATGAGAGTAAAAAAGGCAAATAACATCTTAAGAGTCTTAAGAATTTTTTGACCTTGTAGAGTCCTGAAAAGCTCTCTGGGACACCTAGGGATCAATGGACATACTTTGAGAATCACTGGTCTACATCTACAGTGATGAAAATGAAGTATGAACTGTGAAAATGAAAAAAAAAAAAAAGAAACAATTAGCACCAGATTTTTTTGACAATCATCTTAAACCAGTACATACATGACAATCATTCTATGGTGTCTTTTATTTTTTATTTTCTGCACTAAAAAAAAATCAAGTCCTAACACCTTACTTGAAAAAGATTTATTATTATTATCATCATCCTTTTAATTTCTCTAAGCTTCTTTAGAATTTGTTTCACCCAGAACTTTGCAACTCTAGAATTATAAGGTCTAAATTAAATATTATACATATCATAAAAATTTGTCTCTTCTATTTTTGCCTTAAAAACTCCACAAAAAAACTATATTACACAGAAATCCAGAGTAAATAATGAAATTTGGCAGGCATAAAACAATGCAAATTCTTCCCAAAACAGCTTTTCTCTACATTAAGTCTCTTCAATTTTCTTGTACATTAATAGTTGGATGGAGCCAAAGTAGTTATTTACTTTAAAAATGTCAGTAGCAATGAGAATGCTTTACAGTAAACTAAAAGTATATATAGAAAGTATATATATATCCATATAGAAAGAAATTTGAATTGTGTAGTATAAAAATTACATTTTCTCTCTCTCTAGATTCCAACCTCATTTTACCTAAAGTCAGATAAAAATATAATGTGACCTGTATGTATAACTGAATCACTTTGCTGTATACCAGAAACTAACACAACATTGTAAGTCAACTATATTTCAACATTTTTTTTAAGAAAAATAAAAGCTATAAGATCTCTGAAAAAAATTAATGTGACCTATAGAACTTAAAATAATGTGGTTTTTAGTTTCAAATGTCTTAATGAGGAAAAGTAGATTTTGCTTCTGTGTTCTTTTAAGAACAAATAAAGTAGAAGTAGAAATTTTATTCCATTGTCTTTCTTATGTTTAGAAATAGGGACTTACCTCCTGACTTTTTCCTTTTTTTTTAATTTTTTTTTTTTTTTTTTTGGCCGCACTTTGAGGCTTGTGGGATCTTAGTTTCCCAACCTGGGATTGAACCTGGGCCCTTGGCGGTGAGAGTGTGGAGTCATAACCACTGGACCAGCAGGGAATTCCTACCTCCTGTTTTTCATCAAGCATTTTCTTCTTAAAAACTTATCTGTTCTTGTTTGATTTGTAATATTAATATTTTGATTAGTTTCTGTTCAAATGATCATTTAATTAATTTTATCTTTCAGTATTTTAAAACACATTGAGGTATAAAGCTATGGTTCTATCTACATTATTTCTCTTTATACATCTGAAAACCATAATACCCCAATCAAAATATTGCTGAAATGTTTTCATTTGAAATCCGAAAGTTTTTTTTTGTCACCTCAATGATTAAAATATATATTTACAGACTTAACAAAGTAATAAAATAAAAAAGGCTATTTTTCACAGTCTGACTCATTAGACATAAAGATTCCTTTCATCCTATCCCATCCCCATATGTCCCCCTCCCTCCCAAAGATTATCTTGCACAACAGAGAATGGGTGAAATATCATGTTTTACATAATGTAGTACATTCGGATGAAAAGTGGGAAAAAAATCAAGTAATTCATGGATAGATATCTGGAATTAGGCAATGTTGTTAAGTAGCTACCTATTAGCCTTTGGCATTCCTCCACCTCTCCCCAGGTGGCATTTCACCCAGTTCCAGGATCCTTCCTACCCAGGTGATCACGTTCCCAGCCCCAAGCTCAGATTGTACCCTCTGTCCATGGTCCCACACTGTGTCCCCATCAGCCTTCTCATGCTCCATGCTTCTCATTTCTTTCCTCCATCAGCATTTACTTGCCTGTCTCATTTGCTCTGGGTCCTGCTCTCTGCTGGTAATTTGGTAAATTAACTTTTTGAAAATAAATTTGTTTACACCTAAAATAAAATAATTTGCAATCCAAAAAGTAAGTTTAAATTTGTTAAAGACATGTCATAAATAGCATTTAAGGGACTTTGACATGTTAAAAATTAGGCCTTTCTCTTCTCGGATCATGTATTAATAGTCCCACTCAATCATATAGGCCCATAGTTAGATCACGTGACAAAGGCACAGCAATACTGAAGCCAAGTTTGATACTTAGATAGGCCAGTTGGTCCTGCTATTCATGTCAGATGAAATGAACATAGAAGTCCTCAGTATGAACCAGTAGTTCTTTACGTGGATGGCTTGACACACTCATGGCTACTACTAGAAAAGAACAAAAGTATCCATTGATGATACGGCAGTGAATTCACCTTTGGGAAGGAAGGTGCATAAACAAGAGACAGTGTCATATGTTCAGAGCTATATATTTACTGTCTGTGCCTCTGCATGTGCAGCAGAGATATTTCTGGCAATGAATGTGAAATGACTATAGAAAGATTTGAAAATGCATAACCAATCTTTCTAAGAAAATATGGAAACTCTTAAAAACCCAAAACTTTAGAAGAACACTTTGATTTTCACAGACAACAAAGAAATACAACCCTTGCCCCCAGAGAAATAGGCAGAAAACTTTGAAAGCTGAAATCCAATTTGATTCTCTGATTTTTGCTGACTATTTGCTGTGTTCACATCATTAGTTTGTTTTCTTTTTATTTTAAACTATCCAAAGTTTCCTTTTTAAAGCTTTTCTCTGCTGCCTTTCTTTTCTTTGCACAAACACATTGAAATGAGGAATGTTAAGTCTGTTTTTATTAACCTCTTACACACATTCCAGAAGACTTCACCTCCAAATGATCTCATTCTGATTTCTTTCCCTTTTGAACCCTCTCCTTTCCAGAAACAGAGAACACCAAATTCCTTCTGATCAAAAGTGACCATCTGCTTCTGGTCAGAAGAGAATGGACCACTGATCAGCTACTACCTTTGTAAACAACACTTCTCTCCACTCCCAGTGCCCGTCCTGTTTCCCAACCCAGCCACCCATACCACTTGCCCAAGACAGCAGCTCTCACAGAGAGATGGCTTAGTCAGAGTTCACCACGACAATATGGATAGGAAACTCTTCTTTGACAGGTGCCGCAAAGGAGCCTTACAGAAAGTGGAGTTTCCAGCAGCGGTCTGTGGAAGTAGCTTCAGGACCTTCTCCTACAATTCGGCCACAACAAGGGACCTTCAGTCATAGTTCCTCACACAACTCAGTTAATGATTCATCTTCTTACTAACCTCTCCAAGCTCTCAACTTATTGCCCAGGGTGGAGGGATACTTCTATCCATCCTGTATGAGTGTTTCTAAACTTAAAGCTTACTTAAAATCTCAGCATCAAACAAAAACAGCTCAGGAATTTAAAAATGCCCTTAATATACATATAAAATATAATATATTCCATAGCAACTAAATTAATTTTCAAGGTTTTAAAAATACTTCAATTTGTTTTAGTTTGGGTATGGTTTTAAAAAACAACCTATTTTGAAACTCTTTTCCCTGGTTGGCGTTACCTTCTAAAACAGCTGGGCCTATATTCCACCAAACCAACTGGCTTGGGAAAAAACATTTCCAGGGATTTCTAAATACAAACGGAGAGTTGTTTAGGTATCAGGATGATCTGGCACAATCTGTCTAAATCCTGTCCTTCAGGTTTCCTAGCATGCAACTAAACCCTGGAGGGAGAGAAAAAGTTCCTCCTGGCTTACTCCATAATTCTTACCTGACCCATATTTCTGCTACTTCAAGCAGAAATCTGCTGAAAAGCTCACCAAAAGAAAAAAAAATATATGAAAAGCTCTTTAGGGACAATTTCGTCACCCTTGATAGAAATGACTGCAGATGTACACACAGCCTCCTCTACAGAGCCTGCTTACTGCTGCACTCGGCTTGTGCAGTGGGAGGGTTTTACTTCCTTGGTTTGTGGCAGCTTAATTATCAGCCTTCAGAAAAGAGGATCAAGTAGGTAGACCAAGTCTAAATTGTATTCTGCCATAATTTCTAGCAACCTCTAATCATTTGTAAGGACTGGAGTGTAAACATCAAATTAGTAAATGACAATTGTTTTTAGTGAAATCAGGAGAGTTTGATTTCAAAGGAGCCAATGTATTTAAAAAGCAAAGGCTTATTAGGTGCAGTCATAAACACGGGTTAAGAGTGCCGATTCTGACAATTTCCAGCTATGTGTTCTTCATCAGTCATGCTGCCACCCGCACACCCCGACTCTCTGACGGCTCACTCAGAAAACAGAAATGAAAATATCTGCAACGAATCCCTCATCCACTAGGTGTGACAAAATGAGAAAATGGGTGATGAAACACTTTGCACAATGTGAAGAGCTATTCTAAATGTATGAGAATATCCATTAGAGCATTATTCAAAGAAAGGGAGTTAAATGCATTTTGCTGCAAATTTTAAGACCCACACCTAGGAAAACTCAGCCAAAGTATCATAGGAATACTTAAATCATGATAATTAAAAATAGAGTGAAATAAGAGAAGCATTTGGCTACTGTGACATTTACAATTATGAAATATTTTCAGTAAGAAAATGAAGTAAGAAATCAACTGAACTTATTTGATGGAAAAAAAGGTGAGAGGTGGAATTTTAAGTACTCTTGGACAGTACTAGTAAGGCTAAATAGAAAAGTGAAACTGCTTTGGTGATAGTCTATAAACTGGGCTGAGTAAATGCATATTCACAATTATCTTAATATTTAAGCTGTTTCCTTAACTGCCTGCTACTTCAAGGAACATCACAGTGGTTTGCCCTTTGTACTGCCACATACATCCTCCATTGCTCCTAAATATCTGATTAGCTGGGACAAAAACATATTAAATTTTAAAAATTTCTGAGAATACAGAGAAATGCAATAAGAAAGTGCAAGTCTTAATTTTAGTTTTGTGGAAAGTACAGAATCATAGAATCAAGTGTTTTAGGGCTGGAAGGGACTTAAGGGGGCAAACACTGCTATCGTTTTTTTTAATCCTTTCTTTGATATATGTTTTTGAATTAAAATTAAAATTAAATTTGAATTACAATGAAGATAATTTTATAATCACCCTGGTTTGATCCCTGTCACTGGCAGTGAGTGGCATTCTTTCTCGGGGAAAATTCCACAGATTTTTTGATGTCAACTTAGGGACAGAAATTAACTTGCTTTCCTTCCTAACAAAGCCATGGAATCCAGTCTAGGTGCCTGTCTGGAGCAAGACTCATTGGATTTGTCTTCCTCTATCCAGAAAGCTGAGAAGATTGTGAAGTAGATCACACGTGCAAGAAAGGAAGAGTGGAAGCATTGCCTAGAGTAGCCCAAACCCATTATTTATTTATGTTTATGTAAGCTCTGGTGCTTTTATTTGGTCATAATTCCCCATCTATCTTATGCTTCCGACATGAAACTTTGTCCTGAAACTCAATATTCTATCATTATAGCTCACACTAGCAACGAACTAGCAACTTTAAATTCTCTATTGCGAGGAATCAAATGAGAAAGCAAAAACTGACACACTCATTTTAAGCTGCATCATATAACAGTGGCTCAGAACCCAGTGGTTTATGAATGAAATAAAGATAATTTATTTATTACACACGCACTTGGATATTCACATGCCCAACACATGATACACTTGACAACTACGGAAACATGAGTGGAAAAAATGTGTTCGTAGGATCAGGAAAGAACTTTCACCATGTAAAGGTGAATGAGTGCATTAACAATTTTTTCCTTTACTTCCTTCTAAGAATTTCCAAAATCCACTGAATTTTTTTAAAAAAGTTACACTTGAAATAATATTCAACAAAAACTGATCTACATTCCAACTGGTATGCTAACTCGAATTGTGAGCAGTTTAAACTTTTATCACAGTGCAACATATTTATAGTCATGCTTGAACAGATTAGGTTAGTGGCATGCGTTCCATTCTGCAATATGAATACTGTTAATCTATTTCCCAACAAAAGTCAAAAGATGCCCAGTGCATAGAAAAATACAAATCACTGTAGTCAATATATTATGGGACTGATCTTGGGACTTACACAGTGATGATGAAGTCCTGAAATGCCATGCCCACAAAAGCACATTAAAAAGTGGATAAACATACTTTATCAGACAATCTCTAAAAATTAAAAGATGAGGGCTTTAAATTTGGGGGATGTTCTTGCTGTGTGCTTTGAATAGCGCCTTTCTGCTCACCTCCTTCTGGCTTGACTGGTCCATCAGACATCACCTTCCTGAGGGCTAGCTGGCTTTGGTCTTGGTTGCCATTAGCTGGTGGAGGCAGATTATCAGACTGAGTTCTTTGAATGGGGAGGACTCCTGCTATGCTGTGTCTGTGCTGCTTCCTGGCATGATTAGACTGACCGCTTTTATGTGCTGCTGTGGTAGTGTGGGTGAAATGGAAACCCAGAGTATGTATCCTCAGATGGAACCAGCTTGAAAGTTATTCATGCAAAGAGAAGTGATCTTTTGCTCTATCGAAGTAAGTTGTGTGTTCAAATGCCAAAATGACACCACATGCACAGCACTAAAGGGGGTTAAAACTGGCTGTTTCTTTGGAAATGATGACTTTGGGAGATGGGGAGAACATTCATCTATCTCCATTGTTTGGCTGATGCCTCTTGGAAGTAACAGTGCCCCTACATTTTTAAAGTCTCTGTACTCACTAAGTTCTTATATAATTCTATCAATTGAAATTACAGCAGTTAAGATGGGTGAATTGTTATGCTTTAATTGATATCTCGACTTCCAAAGGATTTCCAATGGTCAGAAAAAAGAATAACCCTATAAATTCTCTTGTATCATATACACAGTGTGATCCAACAGAATGGACCCAACTGTGCTCCTTAATGAGGTAACATGGCCTCATCGAATATGCTTACACATATATTAATACTACATACTTTTTGGAGAATATAAGAAACATTATTTTCTTTACAGATTTTTTTTCCCAAAAGACTAGAAAATTTCTCACATGGAAAGCGTCATTATTTCACATGCATAATTTATTAAAAATTTTAAGTGTAAATGGTTTTTCCATTTTCCCTAGGTTCTAGAACTTGACTGTTTGTTACATGACTCTTCTGCCTAATTTTTTTTAGTGTTTTTCAGAGGTGAGACTCTCATTGCTAATCTGCTCAAAATGCTTATGTGTGTGCCTTTTTTTGGTGTAATGCCTGGAAAACCGGCAGCCACTTGTGCTTATAATTCCTGTATTCTAAAGGATATTTAAGTGCACACAAAAAGGACACACAACATAGTTTTGCCTGCACACATCACAGACACAGCTACCAAATACTATGAGCCAGGTTGGATGGATAGTGGAGACAAAGGAGAGACAGCCAGTTTTATTTCATTCTATGTAAATTAAAACAAAAAAGAACTAAATGAGAGAGAGCATATTTATGTATCGATACTGTTCCTACACAGACAAAGGGACAGAGAACAGAGGGAGCCAGGAATGCACAAAACAAAGCAAATGGGGAAGGACAGCAGGAAAGAAAGGCAACAGACGAACATTAAGCTGCCATGCTGAGGAATTTATTTGCGTCTTTTACTTGGTTGAAGGCGGAGTTGTTGCACGGCGGCTTCAGCAGCGGCTATAGCAACTCCTGCATCTTCCAGGTGGGTCTGAGTGACGCTGGTTTTGCTTTGACTGCGAGATGGTCCATGAGAGCGGAGATGGCCTTTGGATGAGGATTTCGAGCTACCGGGACTACTATGGGATTTCTCAATGGTGGGAACCTGCATGTCTGGTTACAAAAGGGTAAAACATGAGTTAAAGTTGCTCCAGCGTTCCTCCTGTCAAGCTGGGTCTCACATAATTTGAAACCGTCTAAGATTTATGTTAATTCTGTTTCTTTTTTGGCACGTTTATACAACTGCTCACCATACAGCAATGTGATTCAACATTTGGGAGGAAAGGCAAGAGGATGATAATCTTGAGAAGAGAGGTTTGAGAAGAGGAATACATTCTAAGTAGTCTCATATAAATGAATATATTAACTTATAGTTTCACCAAGCAACTCTGCTAATTCTAGTAGGGACCAGGTAAGAAACACTAGGCTGACACTGCCCCAGGAGGAGTTTTAAGTAAAATTCCTGGAGGAAGGTGTGTGAGTCACTGGGATACATGGAAGTGGAGACTGTATTATATCATCATCTCAGGTGATTGTACAGAATGTATATATAAGATCACACATTTACTGTGATAGTCATAGAGAGAGAGGTCTTTATACCAATCATCTTCCAGAATGTTAATTGGTGAAGAGTTGATCTGGTTAAGTGGAATCCAGAAATGATCTATACAACTCATAAGTAATCTATAGCACTTATTGTAGTCAGTGGTTTATTGTATCAACTCAGTGGTCTTCTGGACATGACCTCAGTTTTTCATCTCTTAGAACACTTGCATTTCCAATCCAAATTGCAAAGAACCACTTTTCAATTAGCTGTACTTCCTGAGAAGAGGCGAAAAGGAAGGAATACTCAGATCCAATATAAAAATTTTTATTTAATACTTATAAATAGATCAGCATATCCTGGAAAGATACTACATGGTTCTCTCATACAGGCACTAACTCATCTGATGATGAAGATTACTGTTGTGTTGTAGGATAACTGGTTAATGAACCTCCCAAAGGAAAAGCTCATTCCAATGGGAAAGCTGTGCATATTGCCAAACCCAATGTATGATGCTGCAATTTAAAAATAATAATAATAGTTTAAAAATATCATATAGGGCTTCCCTGGTGGCGCAGTGGTTGAGAATCTGCCTGCCAATGGAGGGGACACGGGTTCGAGCCCTGGTCTGGGAAGATCCCACATACTGCGGAGCAACTGGGCCCGTGAGCCACAACTACTGAGCCTGCGCGTCTGGAGCCTGTGCTCCGCAACAAGAGAGGCCACAACAGTGAGAGGCCCGCGCACCGCGATGAAGAGTGGCCCCCACTCGCCACAGCTAGAGGAAGCCCTCGCACAGAAACGAAGACCCAACACAGCCAAAAAATACATAAATAAATGAAAATTAAAATAAAAATACAACTGCAATAAATGTCTTTGCAAATAAATTTGTAAAAAAAAAAATCATAGAATTAGTTTGAATGCACCATTTAGGAATGGTTTAAGTAATTTTCAGCATACCAATTGTTTTGATGACATGAGGAAAATGTTTTTGATATAATTAAAAAGCAGAATGCAAAACTGTTTATGTCCATATATTACATATATGATTTATGAGTAAGAATATACATATGAAAAAATAGGGATTTAAACAGAAGAAACATGCATAAATGGTAATGATGTTTATGTCTAGTCAATGAACTGTTGAGGATTTTTATGTTTTCTTTATGAAATACCTCAATGTATTTTATAAAATCATATTAACCTAGATTTTGAGAGATGAAAAAGACCCAATAGCTCATATAACCCAACCTCCTCCATTTTATAGGTTGAAAAACAGAGAACCAGGGAGGTGAAGATCACAAAGGCATCAACCTAATTATGGGCTGATCTGAGACTAAAGCCCATTTCTCCTGATTCCATATCCATTACTCTTTGCATGATATTGTATTAAATATTTCCCAATATAATACCTTTCAAAAGATATTAAATATACAGGCACTCATATTCAAGAAGATACTGAGTGAATAAACAGACAAAAGCTTTTTTCTACTTGAAATATCTCTTACCATTGGATGGGTCAGGGAAGATACCATGGCTTCTGCTTTTGATGACAGACGGCTTTGGGGACTGCTGGCTGCTTTGACTGGAATGGGACTTGCCATGATCAATGCTTTCAGTCTGTTCTTTGAGAGGATACCACCTAGGCGTGTTATCGAGGTGAGATGTGCTAGATTAATCAATCAATACCTGAAAAAAAGTGCAATAAGTGAATAAAATTTATGGATTAAGCTGTAATTCATTTGTTTTTTTTTTCTGTGATCTGAAATTTATTCAAGGACGTAAGTCAAAGGATATAGTATAACCTTTAAGATGATGAAGTCTTCCTCATTTTTCTTCACCCATGATACTGAGAATGTCTTGTGCATACCAGATGCTGTATAAACATTTGGTTAAATCGAACTGTATGACATCTCTATTAATTAAATTATTGGGAGATGATGCAAAAAGGTAGAGTCACAAGTCAATCTCTTTATGAAATAAAGTCTTCTTTTGTTAAATGGACACATGATATTCTTAAACTGGGCTAGTTTTTTTTTGAAGATTGTTTGATTTTTGTTACAAGAGGGACAAAATGAAAAAGAATGGCTAATTTTCAATTACTAACTTATTCCCTCTATTTTAAAACATACTTTAGTTCACATTTGAAACAGAGATATTACCAACAGTTTACAATAAGAAAGCGCTGTGTCATGGTTTAATTGGCAATATTTTTTCTTTCTTAGTGGTACATAAACAATGGTGCATTTTACAGTAGTTGGCATCTTAAATTTGAGCAGATATTAAAAAATAAAACCACACAATGGATATATGCTTTAGGTTCATGTGAACAATAAATTATAAGGACTTCAATAAATCAGATTTTTGAAATAGGACAATAAATCAGATATAACCATACTCTAGAGTAGTTCTGTCTAAGACCAAGATTAGTCCAAGTGGCTATACCACATGGAGCCTGCAGGTGAAGTTCAGATGATCTAGTTTTGATGGGAAAGAGGTATAGAGTGTAGGAACCAAACAAGACCTCATGTCACCCAGACTACTCAACTGTTTTCTATTGTCTCTATCAAAAAGATATTGTATTTTCTAGGTGTTATATATTTTTGGAGATTTATTTTTTTAACATTAATTCATAACTTCTGCTTTAAGCAAATATCACTAAACCAAATATGTATTTTTGGAATATGATAGATGAAAGATATCACAGAATCTGACCATCCTGCCACATTTCATAATTAGGTTACATTCCTTGTGAATTTACAAAAATTGTTTTTACTGTTTTCTCCTACTTCTAGTTTTGCTTCTTAAAATATTTTGAGATGTTTTGTGGGACACTTAAAAGAAACAAGAATGTAAAATGTCACATCAATTCATTCATACGTGCAATGAGGAATAGCAATTAAACTGAAAATGCATTTGAAAAAAATCCAGCTCATTTTATAATACAATAAATTTATCTCAAATCTTTTACATAATCATTTAGAGTCACAGCATGATTATATAACTTTCTATCAAAACAATTAATATTTCATCTTGCAAATTAATTATAAAGTACAAGTGGTAAAGTGAAAATTATTTCTCCAGTTGCTATTCATCTATTCAAAGAGTCATTCATATATAAATTCTATCCACCAAAGAATTTCATCCAGAAATAGTTATCTTATACACTTAAGAAATATGCTTTCCATAAAGATTTAATTGATGGTTTATAATGAAGCAAATTAAAAAAAGGAAACCATAGGCTCACCTCACCAAGAAAATCATTGGAAGAAAATCTATCATAATCCCAGACTGTCACCTCCAGTGTTTTCTTCTTGAGCTACAGTTCAAATCAAAATGTCATTAACCTCATTTCTCATCATAAATTTTCATTATACACATATAATAGACTCATTTATATTTTCATTCCTTGAACTCTTTCCGCTTATGTAAAAATACTTTAAGTTTATATAAAACTGTACACTTACATTCACTATTATGTAAACTGTCAATTATTTTGTGGTCCAACCAAGTATTTGATCATAACATACCTCACTATTTTGCAAAAAAAGGGTGATTTTTACTTATTTCCTGTTATTCTACCCCTGCCCATTATTAAAAGTACCAAGCAGAATCTATATATACTCTTTAAATACATGAAATTCATAGGTTGCAAAAATGTCTAGGTTATTCAGAGTATTTGGATTATAGTTTTTTGTTTCAGTAAATTGCCAAAACACATTAGTAGCACTGTCTAATTTCTGCAGGTGAATTTAACTTATTTTAAATTCAAGAACCCAGATCACAATTTATATCCAGCTTCAATTTCATAGTCAAATTAGAAATCTTCCAAAGGATAAATTAGAAACCTCATTTTGAAAGACAACTCATCTGTAAATTGTTTTCATGGATGTCTTCTTCCTATTCTATTTGTATTCTTTTCTCTCTGAATTCATCTTTATAAACCATCAGTTATTTTCTATTATTGATACAAAGTTATGACATGAAGATTTTCAGAAACACATTGATGCAACTTTGCTTAGAGTCATCTATTTTTTGTGATAATCCTTTACACTAGTCTTCTTCATGCTTTCTTCTGTACAGTTTAGTTGCACAATGCCAGATCCATAGGAAGCCTCAATTTAGAAAAGAGATGATCCCTAAATTGTTGCCAGGAGGGGTAATTCATTTCAGTGCATCTGAATCTTATTTCTTCTTTGTTTATGAAAGTCAAAAAACAGCTAGTTGGAAAATATTTTCCCTCAAAATATGATAAACAAAGCCCAGTCTATTGAAATATTTAATTTTGAAATAGTCAAGGGAAAATGTCCCACTAGTCTTACTCATTTTGTTTATTTTTTAGCTGTTTTGTCAAAATGTGCACATTTTCTTTCACTGTACCTTCGAACTGCACCCAGTTCCTTTTACTGGCTATATTTCTTGCATGTATTTTACTTAATTTTTTTTGTTTGTATGGAAAAATTGATATGAATCACAATCTTTCAATAATTCTGTCATCACTATTTTTATATTAGCCTAAATCTGTCATATAGAAAATAATCATTGCATACCAGTTCCATGGAGATACTTTTGTAAATTACTGTTTGATTCCACTCAGGATTAAGACTTTTCTGAACATATTTAGTCCTTCTCTTGTACTCAGCACTGAATTGGAAAAAAAGAAAGAATTACCCTGATTATTTACCTTGACCGATGACTTCATAGTCAACCTGAAGGGCATGCAGACTTCTAAAGGTATTCTTTTTTAAACATCTTTATTGGAGTATAATTGCTTTACAATGGTGTGTTAGTTTCTGCTTTATAACAAAGTGAATCAGTTATACATATACATATGTTCCAATATCTCTTCCCTCTTGCATCTCCCTCCCTCCCACCCTCCCTATCCCACCCCTCTAGGTGGTCACAAAGCACCGGGCTGATCTCCCTGTGCTATGCGGCTGCTTCCCACTAGCTATCTATTTTACGTTTGGTAGTGTATATATGTCCATGCCACTGTCTCACTTTGTCCCAGCTTACCGTTCCCCCTCCCCATATCCTCAAGTCCATTCTCTAGTAGGTCTGTGTCTTTATTCCCATCTTACCACTAGGTTCTTCATGACCTTTTTTTTTTCCTTAGATTCCATATATATGTGTTAGCATACTGTATTTGTTTTTCTCTTTCTGACTTACTTCACTCTGTATGACACACTCTAACTCCATCCACCTCACTACAAATAACTCAATTTCGTTTCTTTTTATGGCTGAGTAATACTCCATTGTATATATGTGCCACATCTTCTTTATCCATTCATCTGATGATGGACACTTAGGTTGCTTCCATGTCCTGGCTATTGTAAATAGAGCTGCAATGAACATTTTGGTACATGACTCTTTTTGAATTATGGTTTTCTCACGGCATATGCCTAGTAATGGGATTGCTGGGTCATATGGTAGTTCTATTTTTAGTTTTTTAAGGAACCTCCATACTGTTCTCCATGTGGCTGTATCAATTTACATTCCCACTAACAGTGAAAGAGTGTTCCCTTTTCTCCACACCCTCTCTGGCATTTATTGTTTCTAGATTTTTTGATGATGGCCATTCTGACTGGTGTGAGATGATACCTCATTGTAGTTTTGATTTGCATTTCTCTAATGATTAGTGATGTTGAGCATCCTTTCATGTGTTTGTTGACAATCTGTATATCTTCTTTGGAGAAATGTCTATTTAGGTCTTCTGCCCATTTTTGGATTGGGGTGTTTGTTTTTTTGTTATTAAGCTGCATGAGCTGCTTGTACATTTTGGAGATTAATCCTTTGACAGTTGCTTCATTTGCAAATATATTCTCCCATTCTAAGGGTTGTTTTTGGTCTTGTTTATGGTTTCCTTTGCTGTGCAAAAGCTTTTAAGTTTCATTAGGTCCCATTTGTTTATTTTTGTTTTTATTTCCATTTCTCTAGGAGCTGGGTCAAAAAGGATCTTGATGTGATTTATGTCATAGAGAGTTCTGCCTATGTTTTCCTCTGAGAGTTTGATAGTGTCCGGCCTTACATTTAGGTCTTTAATCTATTTTGAGTTTATTTTTGTGTATGGTGTTAGGGACTGTTCTAATTTCATACTTTTACATGTACGTGTCCAGTTTTCCCAGCACCACTTATTGAAGAGGCTGTCTTTTCTCCACTGTATATGCTTGCCTCCTTTATCAAAGATAAGGTGACCATATGTGCATGGGTTTATCTCTGGCCTTTCTATCCTGTTCCATTGATCTATATTTCTGTTTTTGTGCCAGTACCATACTGTCTTGATTACTGTAGCTTTGTAGTATAGTCTGAAGTCAGGGAGCCTGATTCCTCCAAATATTTTGTCTTGAATCACTATGTAATCATCTCATCATCTTCATGTCTTAAACTGTATTTTAAGTTGAATGCACAATGACAATTTAAAAATATCTTGGATGCCTTTAGTTTTATTTTCCCCAAGGTTTTTTTTTTAAAGAAAAGCTTTTAGGTGTTCTAACTAGAATACAATTTTAGAAATCTTAATTTCTCCTGAATGTGTGAGATAATTACATGAACTATACAGTAACATCAATATCTTCTTGTCCTATAAATAATAATTTGATATTTAACCTTCCAATAGTTTTGCAACTGATCATGTCAGCAAAGCCAAATGGTCTTTCAATTCATTTTTTTCTATAAAAAGCTGAAATAACTGTACTGACTGAGGAAAGGATGAAAAATGGCTGTTGCTATAGCAGAGATTCCATGAACATTTGTTACCTTATATTTATAGTAGATTTTGACACTCTTGGTAAAGTAGAATACTTAATCTAGTTATGAAACAATCTTAATTAAATACAAATTCTTGGTTTATGTCAATAGCTTATGTTACAAATGATGAATGAAATCAAAACTTGTCCTCATTCATTATAACTTGGGGCATTTCAGTTTATCCTTGACTCTTCCATGTCCTCTGATCACCAGTTAGAAGCTTATATCTTACACGTTTAAGCATAACTTATTTTCAAAACTTATTCTAATTAAGTCTGACAAAACATTTATAACTGGCATCAACCAGCTAATGGGGTTGGAATTATTGCTATTTGCTATGAGCCAATGGTGCCCACATAGACAAAGCTTTTCTCTAACACTCACTGGCTTTTTCCAAATTTTCTGCCTAGAAAACAAACCTACTTGTTTGGGGTCCATTCATGTGCCTGGACTTCATAAACTGCCTTACCCTAAAGGTACTGCATCCTGACCCTGGACCTGTAGTTCTATTCCCAACTGTTGGCAGACCAACTCTTGTTATATTCCTGGTCCCAAGCATTGCCAAATTCTGGAATACCTACTATTGTTCCCCAGATGCTAATTTACTTATTCATTCTAGATAAAACTATTAAGAATCAAGCTCTAGTTCACCATTCACTTTTAGAGATGGGTCTACAGCCAAGTATCTTTTTTTTCTCCCTCTGGCTTTATTCTCTTTCTTATCAGACATACACAAGGGCAATAATTTCCAACATTGACTGCATATTAGGATCACTTTGGGATCTGAGTTCCAAGGGTGGTAGGTGGGGCAACTAGCACGGCACCCACATCCCCCTGCCCTTCACCCCCAAGGAGAGTCTTATTTAACAGGTCTGGGTTGAGGCTTGAACATCAGAATTTTAAAAATGATCTAGGTAAATCTAAAGTATTGTCAAGATTGAGAACCACTGAGAACCACTGAGCTCATGTCTCCTAGGACCTCACATTTCAGCCACTGTGAACTGAATTCAATTTAAGAAATGAAGCAGCACTATTCTCATTTGTAACCAACCTATCTGAATGTACAAAAAAAGAGAGTAGGATTTGACAATTTTGTCATTCAGCACAAAGTGCAAATAATTCTGGGGAAATGTATAGGCAATGATTCAAAGACACAGGAACTTTCATAGACTGTGGACAGAAAGTATACATTTGTACATATACTTTTTAGGTAAGTTTGTCTATGTCTAGTGAAGTTTATGTACTCAAGTACCCAGAAAATTCCACTTTGACTTAATTCCACTTCTACTTTAGAGAAATTCTCCCACATGTACAAAAGGAATTTGTTAAAGAACATTAATTGCAACATTGTTTCTAATAGTGTGTTAATAATATAATAAATACATTATGATATATTTATTCAATGAAATTTAAGCAGCAGTTAAATTAAATGAAATACACCTTCATTTATCAAGATAGATAAATCTTAAAAAAACATCTTAAGCAAATAATTTGCAGAAGAAAACCTATCATGATATAAAGTTAAAATTACATGAAATAATACTGTAAATTATTTATGTCTACTTGTATATATGTATGACAAACATTAATATCATAAGACAGCTTGGGAATTATAGATGTTAAACTCTATTTTGTGGTTATCTCAGGAGGACAGGGGAATGGTTTCAGAGGACTTCAGGGGTATCTGTAATATATTTTTTATTAAAAAATATCTGAAGCCAATATAGCAAAATGTTACGATTTGGTAAAATTGGATAGCAAGAACACAAGTATTTGTGACAGTATTTTCTATAATTTTCAGTAAGTTTAAAATATTTTATAACAACATTCAAAACTATTTTAGCAAATTATGTCCCTTTATACTTTATGATTTTGATTCTTTAAATTAATGACATAAGAAGAATGAATATGACCACTTTTAAGTTAATATCCAACTTTGGTTGCTTCTTTAGAATTCATGGCTATTCCTGTAGTAGGTATACTAAGAAAAAAACACATTGTGTAGTATGAGCTTTAAAGTTTCTATTTGTTTTGGACTTAATTATCCAAGTGGTGAGATCATGGGAAAAACATATTAGGGATAAGATTCATAATACAGTGAACAGTGGTAAAATAGTTTTTTTTTTCAAATTCTGAAAAACTGAATGCACAAAATTTTAAAATAAGATTGAAGATGGAGATTAATGTCAAAGGCAAACTCATGTATTTTTACTAAAATACTAGATATGTCAGTATATATTAAAATAGCCTGAACTATTGAAATGTCTTCAAAAAGATGTATTAGTCAACATATTTTCTTAATTTATAAATATTAATAATTGTTATATTTCACATGCATACTTTAGTCATTTTTTTCACCCATATGTAGCAAAATTATTGAATGCCAACTCTGCACCAGGAATTATGCTCTATCAAAATGTACAACTGCAAAACTCTTAATTGTACTGACATACCATTATGTCATGAGAAGCACTTTATAAAGTAAGCACATTGAAATAATAACAGCTAACATTTACGAAATGCTACTTTTTCACAGGCAGAGTTCTAAGTGCTTTTCATGTGTTACATTATTTAACCCTCAAAGCAACTCTATGAGTCCAGTATTATTTATTATCCTATATTATAGCTGATAAGAACTGAAGCTCAGAGGAATTCAGGCATGTTGGCAAGGTTGCATAGTTATTAATTCATAGCACCAGGTTTCAAACACAGGGAAACTAATTTCTTGCTCTGAAACATGGGCTATATGAACTCAACTGATGAGGCCCATCATAAAATTTCTTAATTACAGGTTTCATTAGCTGAAGTGTCTAGTTTGTCTTCTTTATTTTACAGTCAAAAACTGCACACTTCAAATTGAATATATGTTTTATATATACAACATAAATTATTTATAGTGTGTGTATATATACACATATCGAAAATGAGGACAGCTTTAGAGTTGCCTAGGGAAATACTGAATGGTATATCCTAAGACTAAGAGAGTGCTGTGGAACAACTAGGGATAATTATTATAAAAATTTACTTTTGCTCAGATACACTCACATATAACCCCAATTAGTTGGGAAAAATCTAGATGTTCACTTTACTAGGTTATCTTAATCTTACTAATAAGTTTGAATCTCTAGTTCTCTCAAGACTCAAGGTCTGTGTCCTTTAGGGTTAACGAGGGTAAACACACCTTTCTCCTGATCCTGCCTCTACCAGCCCTGGTTGACCTGTGTAAATGCCAGTGAGATCCTTTGCAATCTTTTCACACTTGAATCTCCTGACACGCAGAGATGGCCACACAAAGCTCTTCCTTCAAGAACCCTTGTTTCATAGCTACCATGTACTGACCATCTTGGGCATGATGTCAATGGGCTGTGTTCCCACTTTACACAATTGAAAACTCCACAGTTCTCATTGCCATATCAAAATCTGTGGATTTACAAGTTGAAGGTGGCCAGGTAAGCAAAGGGATTCTTGAATGTGAGCAGAAATCCAGGCTGAGAAATAAGTGGAGTTCCTTTTCCTTTCCTACCATGTCTGGTAAACACGCTACAATCCCTCATGGGAAGACTGCAATAATTACATTATTCTAGGACAGTTAAGCCATATGTAATAATCAGAGAAGTTTTTTAATAAAGGAAAATAAAAAGTCAATTAATCAAGATGGAACACGGTGCTTATCAAAGAAAAATCTAGGGACTTCCCCGGTGGTCCAGTGGTTAAGACTTTGCCTTCCAATGCAAGAGGCGTGGGTTCGATCCCTGGTCAGGGAACTAAGATCCCACATGCCGTGGGGTGCGGCCAAAAACTTAAAAAAAAAAAAAATCTAAACCTTTATTTCCTTAAAGTTTTGACTAATTTCTTTTTTCTTTCTTTCTCTTTTTTATTATTGGACAATCATTTTCTCATAGGTAGATATGATTTTAAGGCTGGCAGAAAAAGGTACTTAAAATTCAATTACCCTCTCCTAAACCAGCAGAATAAAAACAGTTCTCTGAGTTTCTCTGTAAAAAAAATTGAGAAAGAAGAATGGAATATAATGGCTTGTTTGTTCTTAACTTTCATAGAATTATCTAAAGTACTGAAGGTCTTCATTTGTATTTGGTTTTTCTTGATTGGAAAAAATACATATATATTTCTTTATTGAAAAAATATATAATGAGTCCAATAAAGATATATATATATATGTGTGTGTGCGTGTGCGTGTGCGTGTGCGTGTGTGTGTGTGTGTGTGTGTGTGTAGTTTTTTCAAAATTACTCCTCTGAGGATGTTGCCTTTAATTTAGAAAGAAGCAAAGAGCATATCCCATTTTATAAGCTCTGTTTCTCTGTGTGCAATAGTGCATTTATGGGCTGTCACTTGATTGTCCTCTGTGCTCCCTGAGGTCTGACACTATGGCTGTGTTCTCAATTCCAGCCCCAGCACAGAGTATGGAGCAGTCTGTGCTAAATAAATGGTTTTTGGATGGATCTTTAAAACATGTTTGTACTTCTCTTTTTCCTTTAAAATCTATTGAAATAAAAAGTTTTGGCCTTCAAACTGTAAATACATACACACCTGAATCTGCTTTACATTCTTTCCAGAGAAAATAGTTTGAGATGCTAACAAGGGTGTTTAGAGAAAGTCCAGCCAGGAATTAGGCTTCCAGGTATCATGACAGCAAAAATCAGCTTCAGTCATAGCAAAATCTCATTAGTGGGAAAAAAATCTGTACTTTGTCCAACAGTGTGATGAGAGAAAACCACAACGAAATCCTTCAGATATGCTCATTTCCATTTCTTAATTATCCGGGGACAAGTTTTGAGTTCATGGACTCTTCAGGCTATTTCCTTGTCTTTCTTTCACCTCCTCTCGGCTGACATTTAGGCTGTCAGAGCTTATGAGTATCTTGATTAAAGGATGGCAAGAGGAAATGAAAGGAGACAAGAAAACTGGACCAGTGAAATTCTTTTAGTTAACACAACATTTTAAAAAAAGATTTAAGAATGAAGGATGTATTACACTTATTATTGAAGAAAAGTTGTTTGATTTTCTATATAGTGTTGTTAAATAATTTGGTGTAATTCTGTAGCCCAAGCATGCTGCATTTCTTTTTTGCAGGGATAACTGACCATTGGCTACATGAAGTTTATTACACATATTTCTAGCAATAATAGCAACTGCCATTTATTGAGAGCTTATTACGTGCCGGACATTATGCTTATCATTTTTGGTGCATTCTCCCTGTGTTTCACAAAAACCCTGGGAGGGGGGCTATTATGATTCCTAGGTGGAAGAGGAAATAGTTTTAGAGAAACCTCACAACTTCTAAGTGGCAGGGCTGAAATTCAAATCCAAGTTCTTAAGGACTTCACTCATTGGCCTCCTCAGCTTAACTTACAATGTCAGTACCTCATCAGTATAATTCCTTTTCACATTGACAGTTCTCGAAGAGATGATGAAAGTGATTTCAAGATGAAAGATATGATGAGAAAGTGACTCTAGATCTTCTAAATTGTAATCTAATACATCCCAGGATATTCTGACCATTATTTACATTTACAGAAAACATGTTCTCTTCTAAGTTAAATATAGACAATCATTGTCATTCTGACAATTTCCCCATGGTTTCTCTGGATAAAAGAGAGGAAGCTTCTGAATAAAGTGACTGATAACGTCTGTTGTAAAATGACACTATTTCTTTGAAACAAAACTCATTTCGCATATCAGTCTGAGAGATCTGGAGATGAGAGAGCCAGTCATAACAAGCAACCTTTCTCAGTAACAAATTTTACTGGTTGCCATAATTATGTGGTTTCAAAGAAACAGAAAGTTTCTGGGCACCAGAAATGTTGTAGTGACTAATACTATTCTTTGAGATATTTAAATATCTAAGCCTTTACAAATCAGAAACTTCCTCTTTTGGGCAACAGCTTGTCAGGTTTAGTAAAGATGCTGAATTTTAATGTCACAGACAAAAATCCTGTACCACTAATATTCTGGGTGGGACTAAAATTCCCATCACCCTGTTGCTACAGGTGGTACAAGATTCACCTCCCCAACTAAATAACACATTTAATTTATAATGCAATGAGATGTGCAAAAAAAATGCTTTTGGCTATGTGTTAAGAAATATCCTTAGCTGACAATGTAATGATGCAACATGCTCTAGCAGAAAACAGACAAACCAAGGAGGTTGCTCTTATGCTGTTGCTAACACACTAGAGCAGGCAGATTATGGCATCCTATATTACACAGCAATAATTTTGTGGTACAGAAGGTATAAAGGCATGAAGATGTTTCAATATCAGGTCTAAGTGAGGGTAAAAGACCAGACAGCTATCATCTTTAAGATGAGATACACACCCAGTACTGGTCATCTAGAAGATCAGTTAATTCCTTTTGAAAAATGACTAGATTTTTTTGTTTGGTTGTCATAGAAGACTCAGAAAAATCTGAGCCATGATTTTTGCATGAGGAGCTAAATGAATTTTAGCAGACAAATTATAAATGAAAAATTTAGTTATATCTAATTTCAAAGTGATAGTTCCTTATTCATAACTTTCTATGTTTTTACTCTTTTCTACTTTTCTGGGCTCCAATGCACATACCTGCTACACATATTTAGTAATGTTGTGGTCAGAATAGTCTGCTATTAGCCTAATTCAATTGATACCAACATGTAGAAAAATAAAAATTATAGCCGAAGTTGAACTGCAGGTGAATGTACTTAAAAGGCAAACAGGAGAACTCTAGACATTTCATTGAAGTGTGACACTGAAAGAGAACCAACTCTACCTTGCATTCTGGACAACCATGACTTGACTGCATTGATTCCAAGAGCGAGAATGAAGGATACAGCAGGAAAGTAGGAAAGACAGGAAGAAAAAAGTTAGGAACAGAAATAAGGAAGAAAATGTGAGAATAAAAACTAGAGGAGCTATACCATAATATATTAACAACATGAGGCAGAAAATAATCTTAGAAGTAAAGTGAAAATAATACCTCACAAGTGTAGTAAATTCCAAGGTCTTGGCCACTGTAATAATTAGGAGTAATTTAATGAAAGGGCTAGGAACTGAATACGAGTAGCACAATAGCCTGCTTTTTGGTCAAATTCCACCCAGAAGGCATGTTTTGTTTGAGAAATGGCATGGGGATAGCTTTAGGTGGGACCTCACTCTTCATTTCACTATAGTTCCCATCCTTCTTTCTCTGTTACCTACTGCAGAATGGACTGACATATTCATGCCACCTGCCTGACCTTTCCAGTTATTCAAGTTTGCAATAGTCTAATTGAAACATATTCTGTAACAAATAAAAGATAACCACTCTCTTATAGTATAAAAAGGTGATACTAAAGGATATTAAAGAAGATAGAAAATAAAAGACAGTGCTTTATTTTCGTTCATTCATTAGCAAAGGCTGATTAGAGATATACCCTTAGCAGTCATTTCCTCTTGTCTCATAATACTGTCATTAGATAACACGGAAGGTCTAATAACCCAAATCAAAGGCAGAATGAAGTTATCAGTTTGTTATATTCATGTTAAAAAAATAGTGGTGGGATGAGGGATAAATAAGGAGTTTGAGATTAGTAGATACAAACTACTACATACAAAATAGATAAATAACAAGGTCATACTGTGTAGCACAGGAAACTATATTCAATATCTTCTAATAAACTATAATGGAAAAGAATATGAAAAAATATACATATATATGTATAACTGAATCACTTTGCTGTATACTACAAACTAATGCAACATTATAAATCAACTATACTTCAAAAAAGTAGACAAATTACAGTTATAACTACTACATAAAGACATAAACTAACATAAAATAAAAACTTCCCTTTCCTGTTCTATATGGATAGTTGGTAATGTCTGAATTAAATTCATTTCGGCTTGCAGAATTCTCTTTGTATTTCTCAAAGGGCAATTCAGCTGGGGAAAATGTGTATCTCAGATTTGTTTTTCTGGCAATGTCTTATTTATTTATTTAACATCTTTACTGACACAGGCCGAAAATACTACACTTCAGCACTATTTACCCTAGCCAAAACTTGGAACAACCAAAATGTCCATCAACAGATGAATGCACAAAGAAGTGGTCCGTGTACACAATGGAATATTACTCCGATAAAAAATATAAATTAACTATAAAAAACAAACATAAGTAAGGAGACATAAGCTTTGGGGGTTTATCCGGGGACATTCCACTCTAATTTACGACCAAGGTACACTACTTCCAGGAAGGTACTGTTTCCCTAGTAACCAGAGTGTGGAATGTAGAAATGCTGCCGCCCTGTGGCCGATTGCCGCAACAGCAGCTTTAAAACCTGTGCTAAAGGTCACTTCATATTCACAAGGACTGCACAGCTATAAATGACACCCGCCAACAAAATGTGTTGAGGGAGGTAATGGCCAAAAACATTCAAAATATGACGCATACTTCAAGAAACCATTTAAATAGGTAAGCTGTACTCACTCTTTAAAAAACAATAAAAAAGTACAGGGCTATAAACACAATATAAGGAATTATTAGACATATGCAAATTCAGCCACAAAAAGGTATCAGCTCACACCGGTCAGAATGACCATCAGCAAAAAAAAATACAAACAATAAATGCTGAAGAGGTTGTGAAGAAATGCATACCCTAGACTTTAAATGGCTCATAAACTGGTAAGTGCCGCTAATGAAAACAGAATGGAGGTGCCTTTAAATGGTAAACAATGAGATACCATATGATCCCACAGGCCCACTCCTTTGCCTATAACCCAGGAAGACAGAAATGGAAAGACACAGGCAGGCAAAACTGCACTGCAGCAATATTACAATAGCCAAGACATGGAACCAACTAAAAAGTCCATCAATACACAAATGGACGAAGAAGAACTGGTACGTGTACAGATGGAAAATTAGCCATGGAAATGAAATGAAACAGTGCTGTTTGCAGCACCATAGATGAGTCTAGAGGTAATCACAGCTTGGAGTAAGTCAGAAAGTGAAGGACACATATCCTATGATATCATTTAATGGTGTTACCTAAACACTGATACAAATGAAGATTTTTCACAGAGAAAGGCAATCATAGATTCGATCAACAAACGTATGGTTAACTAAATAGAAAGTTGTGAGGATTGGATAAATTAGGATACTGCAGTAAAGAGAGATGTACCAACACATGTGAAATATATAAGCACCAAATACCTACGGAAAACCAAGAGAAGACTACTCAACGTTGTGCCATAACCCACATGGGAAATGGATCCAAAGATGAATAGATATATGTATATGTGTAAAAGAACCACATCTTGCACACCTAAAACAAACAAAACATTGTAATCAAATTTGCTGTGATAACAAATAAAAATTAAATTAAGAAAACCAACAAGAAGTAATGAGACATACACCTATGGGAGTTTCTACTGGCACATTCCATTCTAACTTACTAGTTGGAACATTACAGCCAGGAAGGCTCTTTGCCCAAGTAACCAGATTTGGGAGTGCAGAAATGTCGCAGACTTGTGACCATCACCTGCAAAAGCAGCTTTAAACAAAATGCTAAGGGTCACTTAATCTTCACAAGAATTGCAGCTCTGTAAATGACACCTGCCCTCAAAAAAAATCCTGGGTTCGAATATCGAGGAAAAAATTCGAAAGAGGGCAACCTTTCAAAAAGACAATTTCAAGAGACATACTTAACTCACAATTTTTCTTTTCCTTCATTTCTTTTTGTATAACAAAAAAAGCCATGGAAAAAGCTCAACATTAGGAATTAATAAAGACATGCAAATCCAATCTACAAAAACTTCTACCTGACAAAAGTCAAAATGATCATCAGCAAAAAATCTGGAAACAATGAATGCTCAATGGATTTTAGAGAACTGTGTACCCTCTAGCTGCTGGTGGGACGACAAATGGTAACAGCAAGTAGTGAGAACAGAAAGGAGGTACATTTAAAAGTAAAAATTGAGCTACTATAAGATTTCGTAGTCCCACGATGGGCCTATCACCTGAGAAGACCAGAAACAAAAAGCCACAAGCACGCCAACGTTCAGTGCTGTTCTGTTTACAACAACCTCGACTTGGGTACACCTTAAATATCCCAGGAAAGAGAAAAATGGATAAAGAAGTGGGGTACTTATATACACTGGACTATGACTCAGCCATGAAATCAATGTCATAAGGCTAGTAGCACCATAATGACGGGATTTAGGTACGATGATTCTAAGTGAAATAAGTCACACAGAAAAAGACACTTATCACAAGATATCACTTAGAGAGGGAAGGTAAAACTCGTTACACATGAACTGAATTACAACACAGAACAGAGTCACACATTTAGAAAACACACTTACGGCTTCTTAAGGGGAAAGGAGTGATGGTGTGATGCATAAAACAAGAGTTTGAAATTAGCACAGACACCGTTCCATAAACCAAATATGCAATAGACAAGACCTACTCATTGCTCAATGAACTGGACTCAACACACTCTATTCTCCACAGAAGCATATATCTAACTGGTAAGAATCTGAAAACAGTATTTATTGATATCTCTCAGTAAGTGAATCAAGTGCACACAAAGTGGCATAAACACAGCAGTGAAAATCAGCTAAACCCCATTATAAAAATAAATTACAAAAAAAAAAGACTGTGAAAGAGACAGAACTTCTTACAAAATTCGTTCAGGGGATGTGATGCAACCTGGATTAAGCACATCTAGACCCACAGCTGGATGAGACATAAGGCTGGACACTCTTGGGGCTGAGAGGATTGTTGAGGTTCGTGAGCAAACGCAGACCCTTTAAAGTAATACTGCATGGTATCCATTCTAAGGGTCCCAAATCTCAAGGTTCAAGGGAATCATCCTACAGCGAAAACAAGCATGGGAAACCCAGTGGATGGTATACAGTGTGATCGGGAAAGGTTTCGGAAACACACCTCATTTCTCATCTCCTCATGCTCGGGTTCGCCATTCCAGCCGCTTTACTAACAATCTCCCGACTTGGAGAATCAGCACCTTTCACCTTCTGTTTCGTACAGTTTCCAATTTGTCTGGAAGGTGAACAGGAAGAGGGGGAACCAATGAGAGACTAGCTCTAGGTGTTGGGACAGGCACAGGTCACTCTAATTTCCCATCAGGAAGAATTAACCACAGGCTCAGCCTGCCCCCAGAACCAGATTAGGGCCTGAAGCAATCCTGCCGTTTTGCGGTCTGCTCCCAAAAAAGCGAGTTGGAAAATGGAGCTCAGGGGCACTGCAATTCACAAACCTTCAGAGATATAAATGATAACTATCGTCCAAAAATATATTGAGGGAAGGCAACAAAGAGCATTGGAAAGCAAGGCAGAGTTACAAGAAACGTCGACGATGATGCAGTTGACAAAAAAGAACATATGCGTTTTTTCCTGAATATATTCAAGAAAAAACGCATACGCCCTTTTTCGCCAACCAAGCAAGCGGGAAATGCAAATCAGCACTACAAAGAAGTCTCACTTCCCATCGGTCAAAAGGGCCATGCTGAAAAATGTGTAAAAACCAGAAATGCAGGACAGGTCATGGAGAAAAGGGACCCTTGTTACGCTGATGGGCGGGATGTAAATTGCCAACAGCCACTCTGGAAAACTGTATGGTGTGTCCTAAAACATCTAAAAAACACAGCTAGAGAGCCTAGGGCACTTCCACTCATGGGCGTATAAATTGGGAAAAGGAAAAATGAACAAGACACAGGCACCCCAAAGTTTAGGGATGCTCTGTTTACAAGAACCTCCACTTCGGTACACCTTAAATATCCCAGGAAGGAGAAAAATGGATAAAGAAGTTGTGGTACTTATGTACAATGGAGTATCACTCAGCCATGAAATCAATGTCATAAGGCTAGTAGCAGCATAATGAGTGGATTAGCTACGATGATTCTAAGTGAAATAAGTCACACGGAAAAAGAAACGTATCCTAAGATATCACTTATAGAGGGAATGTAAAAACAGCTACACTTTAACTGAATTACAAAACAGAACAGAGTCACACGTTTAAAAAAACACACTATGGCTGCTTAACGGGAAAGGTGAGGTGGGGTGATGCATAAAACAAGGGTTTCAAATTAGTTCAGATACCGTTCCATAAACCAAATATGTAATAGACAAGACCTACACCTTGCTCAGTGAATTGGACTCAACACTCCCTATTCACCGCCCAAGAATATATCTGACTAGTAAGAATCTTAAAACCTAGGTATTGACATCTCTCTGTAAGTGAATCAAGTGAGTGTAAAGTGGCATAAACACAGCAGTGAAAATCAGCTAAACCGCATTATAAAAATAAATTCCAAAAAAATAAGACAGTGAAAGAGAGAGAAATTCGTACAAAGTTCGTTCAGGGGCAGTGAAGCAACCTGGATTGACAATATCTAGACCCACAGCTAGATAAGACATAACGCTGGACACTCTTGGGGCTGAGAGGTTTGGTGAGGTTGGGTGAGCAAACGCAGACCCTTTAAAGTAATACTGCATGGTATCCATTCCATGGGTCCCAAATCTGCAGTTTGAAGGGAATCTTCCAACAGCTAAAACATGCATGGGAAACCCAGAGGATCGTACACCGTGATATCAGGAACGGTTTCTAAAACGCACCTCATGTCTGATCTGCTGCTGCTGGGGTTCCCCATTCCAGCCCCTTTACTAACAATCTCCCCAATTGGAGAATCAGCACCTATAACCCCCTGTTTCGTTCAGTTTGCAATTTGTCCGGAGGATGAAGGGGAAGAGGGGGAACCAATGAGAGACCAGCTCTAGGTGTATGGAAAGGCACATGTCACTCAAATTTCCAATCAAGAAGAAGAATTAAACAAAGGCTCAGCCTGCCCTCCGGAGCCAGAATAGGGCCTGAAGCAATCCTACGGTTTTGCAGCCAGCTCCCAACAAGCCGAGTTGAAAAATGGAGCTCATGCCCACTGCAATTCACAAAGTTGCAGGTTTATAAATGATAACTATCATCCAAAAATATATTGAGGTAAGGCAAGAAAGAGGATTTGAAAGTAAGGCAGAAATGCAGGCAACAGTTTTCAAGAGGTAGATTGGAATCTTCTTTAAAGCACATGAAAGGCGGCAAAACTTCGACTGTGATGCAGTTGGCCAAAAAGAGCGTATGCGTTTTTCCCTGAATATATTCAGGGAAAAACGCATACGCTCTTTTTGGCCAACCAAACAAGCGGGCAAGGATATTCCGCACTACAAAGAAGTCTCACTTTGCATCGGTCAAAAGGGCCATCCTGAAAAAGTGGAAAAACCAGATATGCAGGACGGGCCATGGAGAAATGGGAACCTTGTTAAGCTGATGGGCGGGATGTAAATTGCCAACGGCCACTCTGGAGAAGTGTATGGTATTTCCTAAAATATCTAAAAAGCAGAGCTACAGAGCATATGGCACTTCCACTCATGGGCTTATATCTTGTGAAAACCAAACATCGACAGGACACAGGCACCCCAATATTTAGGGCTGCTCTGTTTACCTGAACCTCGACTCGGATACCCCTTAAATATCCCAGGAAAGAGAAAAATGGATAAAGAAGTTGTGGTACTTATGTACAATGGAATATTACTGAGCCATTAAATTAATGAAATAAGGCCAGTTGCAGCAACTCGTGGAGACTTAGGTACGATCATTCTACGTGACATAATCAGATATAAGAAGAGACGTATCATAAGGTATCACTTATAGATGGTATATCAAAATGGCTAGAGATGAACTAAATTACAAAACGGAAACAGAGTTACACATTTAGAAAACACACTTATGGCTTCTAAAGGAGAAAGGTGGGGTGGGGTGATGCATAAACCAGGAGTTTGTAAATAGCATAGATATGGTTCTGTAAACAAAAGAGGTAATAGACAGGACCCACTGTATAGCTCAAAGATCTGGACTCAGCACACTGTTGTCAACGGAAAAGGATATATAAGACTGGTAAGAATCTGTAAAAGAATTTATTGATGTCTCTCTTTAAGTGAATCAAGTGGATAGATGTAGAGCAGGAAGAAACACAGTATTGCAAATCAGGGATACCCCATTACAAAATTAAATAACAAGAACCACAAAAAAAAAAAGACAGTGAGAGAGAGAGAAATTCTTACAAAATTTGTTCAAGGGCTGTGATGCAACCTGGACTGACCACATCTAGACACACAGCTGGATGGGACCTAAGGCTCTACACTCGTGGGGCTGAGAGGCTTGGTGAGGATGGGACACCAAATGCAGCCCTTTTAGAGTAATAGTGCCTGGTCCCCATTCCACGGGTCCCATATCTCCAGGTGCAAGGGACCCTTCCTACAGCTGAAACATGAATGGGACATGCATAGGATGGTACATCGTGTGTTTGGGAAGAGTTTGGAAAAGTCACCTCATTTCCACTTCTCCTGGTATTCGGGTTCCCCCTCCAGCTCCTTTCCTTAAGTTTCCCCACTTTGGGAAGGCAGCACACTCAACAGCCGGTTTTGAACAGCTTGGAATTTTCCGGGTGAAGAAGGGGAATGGGGGGATGGGATGAGACACAAGTCCTAGATGTTTGGACAGGGATATGCCACTCTACTTTCCTAATCTGGAAGAAGAATTTCCCTGTCCTTCGGGTGCCCCAGAAACCGGAATGGGTCTGTAGAAATCCTGCCCCTTTGTGTCTGCTTCCCTAAACAACAAGTTGAAAACTGGTGCTCAGGGGCACTGCAATTCACAAACATGCAGGGTTGTAATTGACACCTCGAATGGAGTCATTTCTTGAGCCAAGTATTCGTAAAGGACTTGTAAGTAAGGCAGAATTGCAGGAAAGGGATTTCAAGAGGTAGTTTGCACTCGCCATTAAAGCACATGTAAAGCTGCTGAACATCGCCAATGATGCAGTTTGCCAAAAAGGCCGTATGCGTTATTCCTTAATATATTCAGGAAAAACCCTTACTCCATTTTTGGCCAACAAAACAGGCGGGCAATGCAAATTAATTCTACAAAGGGGTATCACTTAGCACCAGTCAGAATGGCCAATCGCAAAAAGTGTAAAACCTGAAAGGCAGGACAGGGCATGGAGAAAAGGGAACCCTGACAAGGTGATGGTGGGAATGTAAATTGCTAACAGCCACTCTAGAGAAGTGGATGGTGATTCCTTAAAAATCTAAAAAGACAGAGCTTCAGAGCATATGGCGCTTCCACTCCTGGGCCTGTATCTTGGAAAAAACGTAAATTGACAGCACTCTGGCACTCCAAAATTTATGCAGCCCTGTTTACAAGAGCCTCTACTTGGAAGCTAACTAAAAGTCCTTGGAAGGAAGAATGGATAAAGAAATTATGGTAGATATGTACAATGGAATATTACTCACTCATGAAATGAATGAAATAAGGCCATTTGCAGCCACTCAGAAGGACCTAGACACATTCATACTAAGTGTCATAAATCACAGAATGATAAATATCATATGATATTACTTATAAGTGGAATCTAAAAATTGATACAAAGGTACTATCTTACAATACAGAAATAGAGTCCCAGACTTAGAACACAAACTTATGGTTACCAAACTGGAAAGGTGTGTTGGAGGCATAAATCATGCGGTTGGAGTTAGTATATACATATTTACAGAGAGAAAACTTGTAATCAACATGGACCTGCTGTAGAGCACTTGAAACTCTTCTCAACACCCTTTAGTAACTTCAATGGGAAAATAATTCTAAAAAGAATATATAGTCATCTCTGTATAAACGAATCATGTTGGTGTACATCAGAAACGAACAAAACATGGTAAATCAACTATACTCCATTATAAATTTAAAATTAAATTACAGGAAAGAAAAATGATCACTAAATTCGTTTAGTCGCGGTGAGCATGCTAGGGTCACATCCCTGGACACAGACACAATTTGGTCCCAAGGCTGGACTGTTGTGGGCCTGAGGACCTCGGGAGGATATGCCAGCTAATTCACCCCCCTTGAACATGTACTACCTGGTCCCCTCTGCATGGGATCACAATCTCCAGATCTAAGTGTGCCCTCATACTACTAAACCAACCTTCTGACACCCAAAGGATGGTGGACTCTCTGGGCTGGATGACATTTGGAAAATCACCTGCTCTCAACATATCCTGGTGTTTGGGTTCCGACCTCCCGACTCCTTCGTAAGGGTCATCCCACTCTACAAGACAGCACCCTCAACAGGTGATTTTCAGGGGTTTATACTTGTTCGGGGGATGAAGGGTAAGGGGGAAGAAGGAATAGGACAGAAGCCCTTACATGTTTGGTCAGGCACATTCCACTCTAATTTAAAATTCAGGAACAGGCCTTTCCTTACATCTAAGGTGGTGTCAGTAACCAGAGAGGGACAGTAGAAATCATGCCGCCTTCTGTTTCCCATAACAACAATTCTAAAACTGGACCTTATACGCACTTCATATCCACAATGCCTGGGGAGCTGTAAATGACAACAGACTTCATAAAATGTCTTGGGGTAGGCAATCGAAATTGACTTCAAAACAAGGCAACCTTTCAATAACCCTTTTTCAAGGGGTAAATTTTATTCACACTGTTTAAAAAAAAAAGCACTTATGAAGATGCTCACCATTGCTTTATGTTGGACAAATGCAAATCAGATGTACAAAGAAGTATCACCTGGAAACACTCAGAATAGCCATCATCACAATGTCTGCAAACAAGAAATGCTTCAGAGGGTGTGGAAAAATAGAAACCTACTACTTATTATTATTATTTTTTAATCTGCGTTGGGTCTTCATTGCTGCGCGTGGCTTTGCTCTAGTTGCAGCAAGCGGGGGCTAGTCAACGTTGTGGTACGCAGTCTTCTCTTTGCGGTGGCTTCTCTTTTTGTGGAGCACAGGCTCTAGGCACACAGGATTCAGTAGTTGTGGCACGTGAGCTCAGCAGTTGTGGCTCATGGACTCTAGAGCACAGACTGAGTAGTTGTGGTGCACGGGCTTAGTTGCTCTGCGGCATGTGGGATCTTCCCGGGCCAGGGCTCGAACCTGTGTCCCCTGCACTGGCAGGCGGATTCTTAACCACTGCCCCACTAATACTACACTATTGGTGGCAGTGCCAATTGGTAGCAGCCACTATGGAGCACAGAATGGAGGTTACCAGAGTAAGGGGAGGCGGGAGGGATAAATTGGAAATTGGGATTGACATATACACACCACTATATATAAAAGAGACAACAAATAAGGGCCTACTGTATAGCACAGGGAACTCTACTCAATACTCTGTAATGACCTGTATGGGAAAGGAATCCAAAAAGGATTGGATATATGTATAACTGCTTCACTGTGCTGTGCAGCAGAAAGTAACACAACATTGTAAATCAACTCTATTCCAAAAAAATTGAAATTGAAATGAAATGAAATAAAATAAAATGAAATAGAGCTGCCAGATGATCCAGCAAGATCACCCTTGTGCGCATATCTGGAGGAAAGCATAAATCGAAAAGAAACATCTTCCCCAATGTTCACTGCAACACTCTTTACAATAGCGAAGAAATGGAAGCAACCAAAATGTCCATCAACATATGGATATACGTAAAGAATATGTGGTACATATATATAATGGAATATGACTCAGCCATAAAATAGAAGAAAATAATGCCAATTGCAGTAACATGGATGGACCTAGAGATGATTGTACTAAGTGAGGTAAGTCAGACAGAGTAAGACAAATATTGTATGATATCACTTCTAGGTGGAACCTAAAAATTGATACAAATGAACTAACTTACAAAACAGAGACACACTCACAGACTTGGAAAACAAACTTATGGTTACCAAAGGGGAAAGGTGGGGGGTAGGGATAAATCAGGAACTTGGGGTAAACATACAAATACTACTATATATAACATAGATAAGCAACAAGGACCTACCGTATAGCACAGGGAACTCTACTCAATATTCTGGGGATACCTTTATCAGAAAAGAATCTGAAAAAGAATGAATATATGCATATGTGTAACTGAATCACTTGCTGTGCAGCTGAAACGAACATAACATTGTAAATCAACTATATGCCAATAAAATTTATATTAAAAAATAAAGAAAATCACCTGTATTTCAAAAGAAAAAAAAGAATTCCCATATATTTTTATGGCTTGATAGCTTACTTTTTTAGTGCTCAATATTATCCCATTCCCAGAATACTTTAATACTATATCATTTCTTTCACCTATTGGAGGACACCTTAGTTTCATTCACATTTTGGCAATATTGAATTAGGTGCTATAAATATCCATATGCAGGTTTTTGTCTGGGCGTATGTTTTAAACTACTTTCAGTAAATATCCATGAGAACACTTGCTGGATTGTACAGTAAGGGAATGTTCAATATTATAGCAAGTGTCAATCAGACTACCAAATAGCTGTATTATTTTTCATTTCCACTAATAACAAATGACACTTTCTATTGTTCCACATCCCCTACAGATTTTGTTCTTGTCATTTTAGCCACTCTAAGTGTGACATAGTGGTATGTAATTATATTTTTAATTTGCTTTTTCATGGCAGCATGTAATCTGGATTATTCTTCTGTATACTTATATGCATAGTGTCTATTTTCTTTGGTGAGGTAGGTGTCCATAAAGTATATTGGTCCACATTTTATTTAGGCTGCTTTCATTTTTTCCTACCCAATCTGTATTTATTTTATTTATTTTCGTGCCTTATTGTATTAGCAAGGACTTGGAGTAAAATATGGGAAAGGAGTCATGAAAGGGGACATCCTTGCTTTTACCTGAACTTAGTGGAAATGCTTCATGTTTCTGACCATTAATCATGATGTAAGAGAAAAGTTTCCTGTAGATCTTTCTTATCAACTTCAGAAAGCTCCAGTCTATTTCTTTAACTGAGAGTTTTTATGAAGAATGGGTGTTAGATGTTTTCAAAGGTCTTCTGAATCTATTGATATGCTAATGATTGTCTTTAGGGTGTTGATATGATGGATATAATTATTTCATTTTAGAATGTTGAAACAGCCGTGCATACCTGGGATTATTCCCTCTCATTCATGATATAAAATTCTCTCAAAATATTGTTGGATTAGATTTGTTAATGTTTTGTTGAGGATTTTTGCATTGATGTTCCTGAGAGATATTGGTCAATTTTCTTTACTATTCATATGTTCCTCTAAGTTTGGATGTTGTGGTTTTAGTGTCAGACATTCATTTGGGGAGATTCTCAGTAATTTTTTAAAAAATATTTTCTGTTCTTTGTTATCTTTATTCTCTTCCTGCTATACCCATTACGTATAGGTCACAGCATTTTTCATTGTTCCACAATTATTGATTATTCTGTTCTGTTGATTTCTTTCCTGCCCATTTTCTCTTTTCTTTTGAGATTCAAAGGTTTCTCTTGATATGTCTTCAAGCTCACAGATATTTCTCCTCAGCCAGCTCTTTGACTGCTAAAACAAAATATGAGAGACATGGTATTTTATAAACAACAGAATTTTTTTTTCCCATAATTGCTGAGGCTGAAAAGTTCAAGAACAAGTAACCAGGGGCTTCCCTGGTGGTGCAATGCTTAAGAATCCGCCTACCAATACAGGGGACACGGGTTCGAGCCCTGGTCTGGGAAGATGCCACATGCCATGGAACAACTAAGCCCGTGCACCACAAATACTGAGCCTGTGCTCTACAGCCCACAGGCCACAACTACTGAAACCCACACGCCTAGAGCCCGTGCTCCGCAACAAGAAAAGCCACCCAATGAAAAACCCACACACCGCAACAAGGACCCAATGCAGCCAAAACATTAATTAATTAATTAATTAATTTTTTTTAAAAAAAGAACAAGTTACCAGCTGACTTAGTGTCTGGTGAGAGACCAATTTCTGATTCATAATGTGGGTCTTCTGTCTCGGCAATGAAATCATGTAATGCGCATAAGATCTTCTGTGTGCTCCATTTATTAGGTCACTAATCCCACGTTTGAGGTCTCTGGCCTCATGAGCTAATCACCTCGCAAACGCCCCACCTCCTAATACCATCAACATGGGAGCTGGGTTTCAAAATTTTAAAATTAGAGGTACAAAATGTTTACATCATAACAGGGACCACAGAGTTAATTGATTTTTCCTTTCATGTTAAAGGTTTGAACATTTATATTTATTATATAAACCCCATACCCTTGGGGGTTTTTTAAGATTGTTTTCCCGTATAGGCCAGTACAGACCATTGAGTAGAGTTCCCTGTGCTATAAAGCAGGTCTTTATCAATACTTATCTATTTTATATATAGTAGTGTGTATATGTCAGTCCCAATCTCCCAATTTATCCCTTCCTCACTTATCCCCTGGTAACCATAAGTTTGTTTTCTATATCCATGACTCTATTTCTGTTGTGTAAAGAAGTTCATTTGTACCTTTTTTTTTAGATTCCTCATATAAGCAATATTATATGATATCTGTCTTTCTGTGTGACTTGCTTCACTCAGTATAACAATCTCTAGGTCCATCCATGTTGCTACAAAACCATTAATTGTTAAAGATAAGTCTCGAGAGATTAACCAAGATGGCGGAGTAGAAGGACGTGCTCTCACTCCCTCTTGCGAGAACACCAGAATCACAACTGGCTGCTGGACAATCATTGACAGGAAGACACTGGACTTCACCAAGGAGGATACCCCACGTCCAAGGACAGAGGAGAAGCCACAGTGAGACGGTAGGAGGCCCACGATCAGAGTAAAATCAAATCCCATACTGCTGGGTGGGTGACTCACAGACTGGCTAAAACTTATACCACAGAAGTCCACCCACTGGAGTGAAGGTTTTGAGCCCCACGTCAGGCTTCCCAACCTGGGGGTCTGGCAACGGGAGGAGGAAATCCTAGAGAATCAGACTTTGAAGCCTAGTGGGAATTGATTGCAGGACTTTGACAGGACTGGGGGAAACAGAGACCCCACTCTTGGAGGGCACACACAAAGTAATGTATGCATCGGGACCCAGGGGAAGGAGCAGTGACCCTGGGGGAGACTGAACCAGACCTATCTGCTGGTGTTGGGGGTTCTCCTGCAGAGGCGGGTGGTTGGCTCTGTTTCACCATGGGGATAAGGACACTGGCAGCAGAGGTTCTGGGAAGTTCTCCTTGGCAGGAGCCATCCCAGAGTCTGCCATTAACCCCACCAAAGAGCATGGGTAGGCTCCAGTGTTGGGTTGCCTCAGGCAAAACAACCAACAGGGAGGGAACCCAGCCCCACCCATCAACAGTCAAGTGGATTAAGGTTTTACTGAGCTCTGACCGCCACAGCAACATTCAGCTCTACCCACCACCAGAGCCTCCTATCAAGCCTCTTAGATAGCCTCAACCACCAGAGGGAAGACAGCAGAAGCAAGAAAAACTACAATCCTGCAGCCTGTGGAACAAAAACCACAGTTACAGAAAGATAGACAAGATGAAAAGGCAGAGGGCTATGTACCAGATGAAAGAACAAGAAAAACCCCCAGAAAAACAACTAAATGGAGTGGAGATAGGCAACCTTCCAGAAAAAGAATTCAGAATAATGATAGTGAAGATGATCCAGGACCTCGGAATAAGAATGGAGGCAAAGATTGAGAAGATGCAAGAAATGATTAACAAAGACCTAGAAGAATTAAAGAACAAACAAACAGAGATGACCACTACAATAACTGAAATGAAAACTACACTAGAAGGAATCAATAGCAGAATAACTGAGGCAGAAGAACGGATAAGTGACCTGGAAGGCAGAATGGTGGAATTCACTGCTGCGGAACAGACTAAAGAAAAAAGAATGAAAAGAAATGAAGACAACCTAAGAGACTTCTGGGACAACATTAAATGCAACAACATTCACATTATAGGGGTCCCAGAAGGAGAAGAGAGAGAGAAAGGACCAGAGAAAATATTTGAAGAGATTATAGTCGAAAACTTCCCTAACATGGGAAAGGAAATAGCCACCCAAGTCCAGGAAGTGCAGAGTCCCATACAGAATAAACCCAAGGAGAAACACGCCGAGACACATAGTAATCAAAGTGGCAAAAATTAAAGACAAAGAAAAATTATTGAAAGCAGCAAGGGAAAAACGACAAATAACATACAAGGGAACTCCCATAAGGTTAACAGCTGATTTCTCAGCAGAAACTCTGCAAGCCAGAAGGGAGTGGCATGATATACTTAAAGTGATGAAAGGGAAGAACCTACAACCAAGATTACTCTACCCGGCAAGGATCTCATTTAGATTTGATGGAGAAATCAAAAGCTTTACAGACAATCGAAAGCTAAGAGAATTCAGCACCAGCAAACCAGCTCTACAACAAATGCTAAAGGAACTTCTCTAAGTGGGAAACACAAGAGAAGAAAAGGACCTAAAAAAAAACCCAAAACAATTAAGAAAATGGTCATAGGAACATACATATCGATAATTACCTTATACGTGAATGGATTAAATGCCCCAACCAAAAGACATAGACTGGCTGAATGGATACAAAAACAAGACCCATATATATGCTGTCTACAAGAGACCCACTTTAGACCTAGGGACACATACAGACTGAAAGTGAGGGGATGGAAAAAGATATTCCATGCAAATGGAAATCAAAAGAAAGCTGGAGTAGCTATACTCATATCAGATAAAATAGACTTTAAAATAAAGAATGTTACAAGAGACAAGGAAGGACACTACATAATGATCCAGGGATCAATCCAAGAAGAAGATATAACAATTATACATATATATGCACCCAACATAGGAGCACCTCAATACATAAGGCAACTGCTAACAGCTATAAAAGAGGAAATCGACAGTAACACAATAATAGTGGGGGACTTTAACACTTCACTTACACCAATGGACAGATCATCCAAAATGAAAATAAATAAGGAAACAGAAGCTTTAAATGACACAATAGACCAGATAGATTTAATTGATATATATAGGACATTCCATCCAAAAACAGCAGATTACACGTTCTTCTCAAGTGTGCACGGAACATTCTCCAGGATAGATCACATCTTGGGTCACAAATCAAGCCTCAGTAAATTTAAGAAAATTGAAATCATATCAAGCATCTTTTCTGACCACAATGCTATGAGATTAGAAATGAATTACAGGGAAAAAAACGTAAAAAAGACAAACACATGGAGGCTAAACAATACGTTACTAAATAACCAAGAGATCACTGAAGAAATCAAAGAGGAAATAAAAAAATACCTAGAGACAAATGACAATGAAAACACGACGACCCAAAACCTATGGGATGCAGCAAAAGCAGTTCTAAGAGGGAAGTTTATAGCTATACACGCCTACCTAAAGAAACAAGAAAAATCTCAGGTAAACAATCTAACCTTACACCTAAAGAAACTAGAGAAAGAAGAACAAACAAAACCCAAAGTTAGCAGAAGGAAAGAAATCATAAAAATCAGAGCAGAAATAAATGAAATAGAAACAAAGAAAACAATAGCAAAGATCAATAAAACTAAAAGTTGCTTCTTTGAGAAGATAAACAAAATTGATAAGCCATTAGCCAGACTCATCAAGAAAAAGAGGGAGAGGACTCAAATCAATAAAATCAGAAATGAAAAAGGAGAAGTTACAACAGACATCGCAGAAATACAAAGCATCCTAAGAGACTACTACAAGCAACTTTATGCCAATAAAATGGACAACCTGGAAGAAATGGACAAATTCTTAGAAAAGTTTAACCTTCCAAGACTGAACCAGGAAGAAACAGAAAATATGAACAGACCAATCACAAGTAATGAAATTGAAACTGTGATTAAAATTCTTCCAACAAACAAAAGTCCAGGACCAGATGGCTTCACAGGTGAATTCTATCAAATATTTAGAGAAGAGCTAACACCCATCCTTCTCAAACTCTTCCAAAAAATTGCAGAGGAAGGAACACTCCCAAACTCATTCTATGAGGCCACCATCACCCTGATACCAAAACCAGACAAAGACACTACAAAAAAGAAAATTACAGACCAATATCACTGATGAATATAGATGCAAAAATCCTCAACAAAATACTAGCAAACAGAATCCAACAACACATTAAAAGAATCATACACCACGATCAAGTGGGATTTATCCCAGGGATGCAAGGATTCTTCAATATACGCAAATCAATCAATGTGATACACCATATTAACAAATTGAAGAATAAAAACCATAGGATCATCCCAATAGATGCAGAAAAAGCTTTTGACAAAATTCAACACCCATTTCTGATAAAAACTCTCCAGAAAGTGGGCATAGAGGGAACCTACCTCAACATAATAAAGGCCATATATGACAAACCCACAGCAAACATCATTCTCAATGGTGAAAAACTGAAAGCATTTTCTCTAAGATCAGGAACGAGACAAGGATGTCCACTCTCACCACTATTATTCAACGTAGTTCTGGAAGTCCTAGCCACGGCAATCAGAGAAGAAAAAGAAAGAAAAGGAATACAAATTGGAAAAGAAGAAGTAAAACTGTCACTGTTTGCGGATGACATGATATTATACATAGAGAATCCTAAAACTGCCACCAGAAAACTGCTAGAACTAATTAATGAATATGGTAAAGTTTCAGGATACAAAATTAATGCACAGAAATCTCTTGCATTCCTATACACTAATGATGAAAAATCTGAAAGAGAAATCATGGAAACACTCCCAATTACCACTGCAACAAAAAGAATAAAATACTTAGGAATAAACCTACCTAGGGAGACAAAAGACCTGTATGCAGAAAACTATAAAACACTGATGAAAGAAATTAAAGATGATACCAACAGATGGAGAGATATACCATGTTCTTGGTTTGGAAGAATCAACATTGTGACAATGAGTATACTACCCAAAGCAATCTACAGATTCAATGCAATCCCTATCAAATTACCAATGGCATTTTTTACGGAGCTAGAACAAATCATCTTAAAATTTGTATGGAGACACAAAAGACCCCGAATAGCCAAAGCAGTCTTGAGGGAAAAAAATGGAGCTGGAGGAATCAGTCTCCCTGACTTCAGACTATACTACAAAGCTACAGTCATCAAGACAATATGGTACTGGCACAAAAAGAGAAACATAGATCAATGGAACAAGATAGAAAGCCCAGAGATTAACCCACGCACCTATGGTCAACTAATCTATGACAAAGGAGGCAAAGATATACAATGGAGAAAAGACAGTCTCTTCAATAAGTGGTGCTGGGAAAACTGGACAGCTACATGTAAAAGAATGAAATTAGAATACTCCCTAACACCATACACAAAAATAAACTCAAAATGGATTAGAGACCTAAATATAAGACTGGACACTATAAAACTCTTAAAGGAAAACATAGGAAGAACACTCTTTGACATAAATCACAGCAAGATCTTTTTTGATCCACCTCCTAGAGTAATGGAAATAAAAACAAGAATAAACAAATGCGACCTAAAGAAACTTCAACGCTTTTGCACAGCAAAGGAAACCATAAACAAGACGAAAAGACAACCTTCAGAATGGGAGAAAATATTTGCAAATGAATCAACGGACAAAGGATTAATCTCCAAAATATATAAACAGCTCATTCAGCTCAATATTAAAGAAACAAACACCCCCATCCAAAAATGGGCAGAAGACCTAAATAGACATTTCTCCAAAGAAGACATACAGACGGCCACGAAGCACATGAAAAGATGCTCAACATCACTAATTATTAGAGAAATGCAAATCAAAACTACAATGAGGTATCACCTCACTCCTGTTAGAATGGGCATCATCAGAAAATCTACAAACAACAAATGCTGGAGAGGGTGTGGAGAAAAGGGAAACCTCTTGCACTCTTGGTGGGAATGTAAATTGATACAGCCACTATGGAGAACAATATGGAGGTTCCTTAAAAAACTAAAAATAGAATTACCATATGACCCAGCAATCCCACTACTGGGCATATACCCAGAGAAAACTGTAATTCAAAAAGACACATGCACCCGAATGTTCATTGCAGCACTATTTACAATAGCCAGGTCAAGGAAGCAACTTAAATGCCCATCAACAGAGGAATGGATAAAGAAGTTGTGGTACATATATACAATGAAATATTACTCAGTCATAAAAAGGAACGAAATTGAGTCATTTGTGGAGACGTGGATGGATCTAGAGACTGTCATACAGAGTGAAGTAAGTCAGAAGGAGAAAAACAAATATCGTATATTAATGCATGTATGTGGAACCTAGAAAAATGGTACAGATGAGCCGGTTTGCAGGGCAGAAGTTGAGACACAGATGTAGAGAATGGACATATGGACACCAAGGGGGGAAAACTGCGGTGGGGTGGGGATGGTGGTGTGCTGAATTGGGCGATTGGGATTTACATGTATACACTGATGTGTATAAAATTGATGCCTAATAAGAACCTGCAGTATAAAAAAAAAACAAAACAACTAATACTAAACTTTCATTGGGTTATTTGTATGGAAATATGTTAATATAAATGTTTTAGACACTACATGAAATTTCTAAAAATCTTATATTTGTATTTGTATGGAAATATGTATGGAAATATGTTAATATAAATGTCTCAGACATTACATGAAATTTCTAAAAATCTTATATGTTCTGGTATAATGTTATAAGTAATAATCCTAGTTATTACTTTAAAATGTATATCTCAGAAATAACTAATTTTCTTGTCAATTGCATTATTATGAACTTTCATCAAATCTTTAACCATGGTCATTTTTAAGTCTTTTGTCATTTACAAACAGTTCTGGGTGTACTCTGATGATTTTGCAAATATGTTCCTATAAAAGGGTTACATCTTCAAGAAATTCATGGAAAAGACTCTGACAAGTACAGGTTTCTGGTAACTGACTGTATTGCTGAAGTGAATGAAGAAGCATTTTCAGAACTCTAATGAAAAACTGATGAACTCATAAAAGTGCTAACAAAAGATCAAGATGAAAAAAAAAATTAATTCCATGGGACTGAGTGAACTGATGAGGATGAGTATAATTTTTGTGACTTTCTGTCTGAATTAAAAAAAAAATCCCACAAGGACTCAGAGGCAAAGAATATACAAATCAATTTGCACTGCAAAGTAAAGGAGCTGTTACAGTGGAGGATTACTAGACTGAATGTCAATATTATGACATAGTATGAGTGCGTTTCATGTTTGGTAATTGCAATCATTGTTGCTTTTGTTGTGGTCATCCATGTACAATGCTTGGTGTCAGTCTATTTATCTTTTGTAAAAATAAAATACAGGGCTTCCCTGGTGGCGCAGTGGTTGAGAGTCTGCCTGCCAATGCAGGGGACATGGGTTCGAGCCCTGGTCTGGGAAGATCCCACATGCCGCAGAGAAGCTGGGCCCGTGAGCCACAATTACTGAGCCTGCGCGTCTGGAGCCTGTGCTCCGCAACAAGAGAGGCCACGATAGTGAGAGGCCCGCGCACCGCGATGAAGAGTGTCCCCCGCTTGCCACAACTAGAGAAAGCCCTCGCACAGAAACAAAGACCCAACACAGCCACAAATAAATAAATAAATAAATAAATAAATTTAAAAATAAAATAAAATAAAATAAAATACAGTGTGTGTGTGTGAAAAAAAAAGAAAATATATAGATGGCAAATAAGCATATGAAAATATGATCCACATCACATGTGATTAGGGAAATGAAAATTAAAACAATGAGATACCGCTACATACCTTTTAGAATGGCCAAAATCTGGAACACTGACAACATCAAATGCTGCTGAGGATGTGGATCAATAGGAACTCTCTTATGAAAGACAAATACCATATGATATCACTTATATGTGAAATCTAATTAAAATATGATACAAAAAAAAAGATAAGTCTCAATTTTTTCCAGTATCATCAGCAATTCTTTCTGGCAGACATGTGATAACACTTTTTAAACAAGGATATTGAGACCAAGGCTACTGACCTGCAAACAAACAAAACATCATTCATATAGTGAAAACTTTGCACATCAAAGGATGAAAGCACTTGGTCTAAATCCCTTTTCATCCACTGCTGACAGAGGGCAGAGGAGTTTGACTCACTAATCTTCCTTACGTGCACTTCTTCTTAATGGGGTATTCCATCTAAAACTTATAAGAAGCGGGAAGACATCATGGAACACACCAGCCTCTACTACAGATTCTGAAGTAGCAAAAAAAAAAAAACAAATAAAAAAAATACATGATGAATCCATCCAAAGGGTTCTGTCCACATTGTTACAGTAGTTTCCCTCGCACTGTGAACCCTTTTCAAACCCTATCACTTGAACCTATTTTTATTTTTTTCAACAAAAATAATGTTAATCTGCAGTCAGATGCTCCAGTAATATTACACTATCCCTTGTGCAAGTATGTAGGGATTTGAGGAGCTATGGGAGGCCATCATGAGTGGTTGCCTAGAGTAATTAGGACATTTCATTTAATGTTGGCTCTTCTCCCTACGATGTCTGCTATCCTCTTCTTTTTGTAGCTACTAGCATTGAGAAAGTGACCAAGATAAGGCCCTTCTCTTTTACTGCCCATGAATGCAACTGTGATTAACCCCACAGAACTTGGTGCTTCCAGAATCCCCTGAACCTACTGACCCTCCATGCATGGCATGACATAGATAAGGATGGTGATGTGTATCCTTGTATAGAGAATGTTATAAAATGTTTGACTCTTCCCTTCCTCATAATTCCAAAGAATAGATTTCTTTGGATTTCTGCTTAATGCTGCTGGAGTTGGTACATAAGTTGAGGGAGGTATCAGGGCACACGAAAAGAGAGGGTAACTGCACAGAAAATACAAGCAGGTGCATTTCTGTGTAGTTTCAAGCAGCTTATTTGCTATATCAACCATGGTGACATGTTGACCCTTCCTCTTTCTACTAGTATTACAACAAACATAAAAGATATTTAGGCTGCTTGTTTTATCCCCACCTCTCACAATTGATCTGCATTAACATATAGGACAATGAAGGGCCCTTTCTACCATCTTCACCAATACTTGAGAACTGGAGAATGTCCAGATTTTTCCAGAGATTATTTTCATATTCTCCAATCAGGCTATGAAGGAATCTTACTTACTGTGTTTAATGAAGTCATATCTCTGATGGCATCCCATCATCAACAAAACTGGAAAGAAATTTGAAGGGTCTTAGATTTTACCATATTTGAAATTCCAATATTTTAGCCTGACACGTTTTTGGATTTTAGAAAAAAATATTTTAAATGAGACAAAAAATCATTTTTATGACACAAAAAGACAGCAATAGTTTTATATTTTTATCTGTTCCACTTGCACACAAGTGTCTCATGGGGTTATGTAAAGCAGTCCTGTTGGATGCTGTACATGGTGCAAGTATGGATTAAAACTTCGGAATCTTAAGCTTCAGTCACCTGAAACTCTTAAATTAGGATGCAAGCAATCCTGTCCAACATTTGAACAGAGCAAGACACTGTCTTTATTTTATTTGTCAGGTAATTAATCTGTCTTTTGCCCCAAGGAGAGAAACAACTGGCATCTTCAATCAATGTGTTATACAAAAATCTTTAGCAGAGAGCGCAAGTAGAGGCTGCTACAAGATGTGAAAAAAAAAAACAAATGAGAGACCCTTGTGGCATTTTCTCCTAACCTATGAAATCTCCCATTTAAAATGTGGGAATAATCAATCTTCTGAGGAAAAAGGCCCAGGGAAGGTTTTTGCTTTCGTGGAATAATGGGATTGCTAAAGCTTTCAGGAGGCAAGAAGAATTAGTGAGAATGACCATGAGAAATCAGAGAAAAGTCAGATCCATGGATGAAGTGATGTTTACCTCTGTGAATCAATGAGAAGTGGGAGCAAATGAAAAGAAAGCTGAATACAACATTTTCTGAATAAATGTAACACTGCAGCTGTCATAGAAAAATTAATACTCACTATGATACAACATATTTAGTTTAGAAAGTTAACTTAAATTTAAAGCTTAATAATTAGATTTATTAAAGAAATGAAAACATATTTGTGGTTTAGAATAAATAATGTGTTCTGCTACAGATAAGAAGACTACATAAATAAATAGAAGTACGACTAAATACATAAATAAATAAGAGGAAAATAAGAAATTAGATATTATTATCATTAAAAACTGACACTCGGGGCTTCCTTGGTGGCGCAGTAGTTGGGAGCCTGCCTGCCGGTGCAGGGGACATGGGTTCGAGCCCTGGTCTGGGAGGATCCGACATGCCGCAGAGTGGCTGGGCCCGTGTGCCACAGCTACTGAGCCTGCGCGTCTGGAGCCTGTGCTCCGCAACAAGAGAGGCTGCGATAGTGAGAGGCCCGCGCTCCGCAATGAAGAGTGACCCCCGCTTGCCACAGCTAGAGAAAGCCCTCGCACAGAAATGAAGACCCAACACAGCCATAAATAAATTAATTAATTAATTAAAAACAAAAACAAAAATTGACACTCATCTAAAGAAAGAGAAGGAGAGACAGAAAGAGAGAAGAACTCCTATCAAGCATATATTTAAAACTCCTAAATAAGAAGTCTTCAGATGTTAAAAAAAAGAAGTCTTCAATAAGAAGATAATATAATAGCAAAAATGGGGAAAATATACCAAAAGATATTTCAAAAAGAGAGTACAGAATGGTAAGTAAACATATCATAAGATGCTTGGCTTCTTAGTAGTCAATTAAATGCAACAAAGTGATATCTGGAATTATCGCTCACCAACCAGAAAGCTCAAATGAAAATGACAGGTATTATCAAGTTTGACAAGAATGTGTATAATCCTTGAATCTCATTCACTGCTGCTGAAGATGAAGAATCATACAAATGTTTTGAAAATATTTAGAAATATCTAAAATGATAAACACATGAAAGCTATTACTCGAAAATTTTACTACTACATGTATACTGAACAATAATTTATTCACACACCACCAAAGCTCAAGTTCTAGAATTTATATACCAGTGCTATTCTCAATAGACACAAACTGAAAATCACTCATATTGTAATACACATTGGAATAAATTAATTAATAGTTAAATATTTAGACTATGGAATCCTATGCAACAGTGGCAATGCATGATCACAACAACAGGCAACCATATAGGCATATTCACAAACAACATACAATAAAAAAGCCCAATCCAAAAGTGATTTTACTGAGCCATAACATTTACATAAAATACAAAATACAGGTAAAGTGATCTTTTTGTTAGATACTAGAACAATATTAAACCTTAAGGGGAGTCACTAGAATGGGACCAGGGGACCTCTGAGTATCTGGCAATTTTCTGTGTCTTTATCTAGAAGCTATGTATAGAATGTATTCAGATTCTGAATTTTCTGAAATTTGTCATTTCCTTACAAACCATGCATGTTTTTAGTTGTTTTTTATACATAACAGAAAGGAAGAAAGATAGGCTAGGGAAGGTAATTATATTAGCACTTTAATATCCATCCTTTTCAAGGTGGAAGTGAAAGGTATTAAATACTTGACATTGTGATTACTTCTTAAAAGTAAGGTGAAAATTTGAGATTAATATAAATAAGACATACTTCTTCATATATAATCCTCAAAGAGGAGGGGTAGAAAGGAGTATTATTTCTTTTTATTTAATATAGAATCATTAAGATAGAAAATACTGAAAACAGACTAGGTTTAAAAAAGAGCACACTGGACTTCCCTGGTGGCACAGTGGGTAAGAATTTGCCCGCCAATGCAGGGGACAGGGGTTCAATCCCTGGTCTGAGAAGATCCCACATGCCTCAGAACAACTAAGCCCGTGTGCCACAACTACTGAGCCTGCGCTCTAGAGCCTCCAAGCAACAACTATTGAGCCTGCATGACACAACTACTGAAGCCCATGCACTGAGAGCGCATACTCCACAACAAAAGAAACCACCGCAAGGAGAAGCCTGTGCACCACAAGGATGAGTAACCCCTGCTTGACACAACTAGACAAACGCTGTGCAGCAACGAAGACGCAATGCAACCAAAAATTAATAAAATTAAATCTTTTGACTTCTGAGATGACTCATTCACGTGGCTGTAGGTAAGAGGCCTCAGTTCCTTGCCACATGTATCTCACCTTAGGGCTGCTTGACTGTCCTCATGACACGGCAGCTGGCTTACCCCAGGATGAGTGGTCTAGCAGAAACCAAAGCAGAAGCTGCTATGTCTCTTATAACTTTGGAAGCTGCACTTTGTCATTTCTGCAATGTCTTATTAGTTAAACAGTCAGCCCTTTTCAAGTGCGAGGAGCCACACAGGTGCATGAAGACTGGGAGATAATTAGGGGATGATTAATGCCATCTTGGAGGCTGGCTACCAAAGTGGCTGACTAACCAAAGACTGAATTTAGTTTTCTTCACTGATGGAGCAAAAATGGTCAGTGAATCTCATTGGTGGTCTTTGAGATGTACCAAAGCTACCTCTTGCTCTCACCCCCAGCCGGGTGGCTGACAGGGTCTTGGTGCTCCAGCCGGGTGTCAAGCCTGTGCCTCTGAGGTGGCAGAGCCGAATTCAGGACATTGGTCTACAAGAGAGCTCCGGCACCTTGTAATGTCAAACAGCGAAAGCTCTCCCAGAGATATCCGTCTCAACGCTAAGACCCAGCTCCACTCAGAGACCAGCAAGATCCAGTGCTGGACATCCCATGCCAAACAACTAGCAAGACAGGAATGCAGGCCCACCCATTAGCAGAGAGGCTGCCTAAAATCACAATAAGGTCAAAAACACCCCAAAACACACCACCAGATGCGGAGCTGCCCACCAGAAAGACAAGATCCAGACACACCCACCAGAACAGAGGCACCAGTCTCCTCCATCAGAAAGCCTACACAACCCACTGAACCAACCTTAGCCACTGGGGGAAGACACCAAAAACAACGGGAACTACGAATCTGCAGCCTGCGAAAAGGAAACCTCTAACACAGTCCCCAAAGCCAAATGAGAAGACAGAGAAACACACAGCAGGTGAAGGAGCAAGGTAAAAACCCACCAGACCAAACAAATGTAAAGGAAATGGGCAGTCTACCTGAAAAATAATTCAGAGTAATGATAGTAAAGATGATCCCAAATCTTGGAACTGGAATGGAGACTATACAAGAAACGTTTAACAAGGACCTAGAAGAACTAAAGAGCAAACAAACAATGATGAACAACACAGTAAATGGAATTAAAAATTCTCTGGAAGGAAACAATAGCAGAATAACTGAAGCAGAAGAATGGATAAACGACCTGGAAGATAAAATAGTGGAAAAACTACCACAGAGCAGAATAAAGAAAAAAGAATGAAAAGAATTGAGGACAATCTGAGACACCTCTGGGACAACATTAAAGGCACCAACATTCGAATATAGGGGTCCCAGAAGTAGAAGAGAAAAAGAAAGAGAGTCAGAAAATATTTGAAGAGATTATGGTTGAAAACTTCCCTAATATGGGAAAGGAAATCGTTAATCAAGTCCAGGAAGCGCAGGGAGTCCCATACAAGATAAACCCAAGGAGAAACATGCCAAAACATATATTAATCAAACTATCAAAAATGAAATACAAAGAAAAATATTAAAAGCAGCAAGGGAAAAACAACAAATAACATACAAGGGAATCCCCATAAGGTTAACAGCTGATCTTTCAGCAGAAACTCTGCAAGCCAGGAGGGACTGGCAGGACCTATTTAAAGTAATGAAAGGGAAAAAGCTACAACCAAGATTACTCGACCCAGCAAGGATCTCATTCAGATTCGACAGAGAAATTACAAGCTTTACAGACAAGCAAAAGCTAACAGAATTCAGCACCACAAAACCAGCTTTACAACAAATGTTAAAGGAACTTCTCTAGGCAGGAAACACAAGAGGAGGAAAAGACCTACAATAACAAACCCAGAACAATTAGAGGAAATGGTAATAAGAACATACATATCAATAATTACCTTAAATGTAAATGGATTAAATGCACCAACAAAAAGACATAGACTGGCTAAATGGATCCAAAAACACGACCAGTATATATGCGGTCTACAAGAGACCCACTTCAGCCCTAGAGACACATACAGACCGAAAGTGAGGGGAAGGAATAAGATATTCCATGCAAATGGAAATCAAAAGAAAGCTAGAGTAGCAATTCTCATATCAGACAAAAAAGACTTTAAAATAAAGACTATTACAGGAGACAAAGAAGGACACTACATAATGATCAAGGGATCAATCCAAGAAGAAGATATAACAATTGTACATATTTATGCACCCAACATAGAAGCACCTCAATACATAAGGCAAATGCTAACAGCCATAAAAGGGGAAATCGCCAGTAACACAACCACAGTAGGGGACTTTAGCTCTCCTCTTTCACCAATGAACAGATCAACCAAAATGAAAATAAATAAGGAAACACAAGCTTTAAATGATACATTAAACAAGATGGACTTAATTGATATTTATAGGACATTCCATCCAAAAACAACAGAATACATCTTTTCTCAAGTGCTCGTAGAACATTCTCCAGGATACGTCATATCTTGGGTCACAAATCAAACCTTGGTAAATTTAAGAAAATTGAATTCGTATCATGTATCGTTTCCGACCACAACGCTATCAGACTAGATATCAAGTACAGGAAAAAATCTGTAAAAAAATACAAACACATGGACGCTAAACAATAAACTACTTAATAACCAAGAGATCACTGAAGAAATCAAAGAGGAAATTACAAAATACCTAGAAACAAATGACAATGAAAACATGATGGCCCAAAACCTATGGGATGCAGCAAAAGCAGTTCTAAGAGAGAAGTTTATAGCAATACAATCCTACCTCAAGAAACAAGAAACATCTCAAATAAACAAGCTAACCTTACACCTAAAGCAATTAGAGAAAGAAAGAAAAAAAAAACAAAGTCAGCAGAGGAAAGACATCATAAAGATCAGCTCAGAAATAAATGAAAAAGAAATGAAGGAAACAACAGCAAATATCAAAAAAAACTAAAAGCTGGTTCCTTGAGAAGATAAACAAAATTGATAAACCATTAGCCAGACTCACCAAGAAAAAAAGGGAGAAGACTCAAATCAATAGAATTACAAATGAAAAAGGAGAAGTAACAACTGACACTGCAGAAATACAAAGGATCATGAGAGATTACTGCAAGCAACTATATGCCAATAAAATGGACAACCTGGAAGAAATGGACAAATTCTTAGAAAAGCACAACCTTCCAAGACTGAGCCAGGAAGAAATAGGAAATATAAACAAACCAATCCCAAGCACTGAAATTGAGACTGTGGTTAAAAGTCTTCCAACAAACAAAAGCCCAGGAGCAGATGGCTTCACAGGCAAATTCTATCAAACATTTAGAGAAGAGTTAACACCTATCCTTCTCAAACTCTTCCAAAATATAGCAGAGGGAGGAACTCTCCGAAACTTATTCTATGATACCACTATCTCCCTGATACCAAAACCACACAAAGATGTCACAAAGAATGAAAACTACATGCCAATATCACTGATGAACATAGATGCAAAAATCCTCAACAAAACACTGGCAAACAGAATCCAACAGTGCATTAAAAGAATCATACACCATGATCAAGTGGGCTGTATCCCAGGTATGCAAGGATTCTTCAGTACATGCAAGTCAATGTGATACACCATATTAAAAAAACTGAAGGATAAAAACCATATGATAATCTCAATAGATGCAGAAAATGCTTTTGACAATATTAAACACCCATTTATCATAAAAACCCTCCAGAAAGTAGGCATAGAGGGAATTTTCCCCAACATAATAAAGGCCATATATGACAAACCCACAGCCAACATCATTCTCAATGGTGAAAAAGCGAAACCATTCCCACCAAGATCAGGAATAAGACAAGGTTGCCCACTCTCACCACTGTTATTCGAAATACTTTTAGAATTTTTAGCTACAGCAATCAGAGAAGAAAAAGAAATAAAAGGAATCCAAATCAGAAAAGAAGAAGTTAAACTCTCACTGTTTGCAGACCACATGATACTACACATAGAGAATCCTAAAGATGCTACCAGAAACCTACTAGAGTTAATCAATGAATTTGGTAAGTTTGCAGGATACAAAATTAATGTACAGATATCTCTTTCATTCCTATACACTATAGATGAAAAATCTGAAAGAGAAATTAAGGAAACACTCCCATTTACCACTGCAACACAAAGAATAAAATACCTAGGAATAAACCTACCTAAGGAGGCAAAAGACGTTTACTCAAACAACTATAAGACACTGATGAAAGAAATCAAAGATGACACAAACAGATAGAGAGATATACCCTGTTCTTGGATTGGAAGAAGCAACATTGTGAAAATGACTCTACTCCCCAAAGCAATCTACACATTCAGTGCAATCCTTATCAAACTACCAATGGCATTTTTCAGAGAACTAGAACAAAAAATTTCACAATTAGTATGGAAACACAAAAGACACCGAACAGCCAAAGCAATCCTGAGAAGAAAAACAGAGCTGGAGGAATCAGGCTCCCTGACTTAAGACTATACTACAAAGTTACAGTACTCAAGACAGTATGGCACTGGCACAAAAACAGAAATAAAGATCAATGGAACAGGAGGGAAAGCCCAGAGATAAACCCATACACATATGGTCACCTTATTTTTGATAAAGGAGGCAAGAATATACAATGGAGAAATCACAGCCTCTTCAATAAGTGGTGCTGGGAAAACTGGACAGCTACATGTAGAAGAATGAAATTAGAAGACTCCCTAACACCATACACAAAAATAAACTCAAAATGGATTAAAGACATAAATGTAAGGCCAGACACTATAAAACTCTTAGAGGGAAACATAGGCAGAACACTCTATGACATCAATCACAGCAAGATCCTTTTTGACCCACCTCCTAGAGAAATGGAAATAAAAACATAAATAAACAAATGGGACCTAATGAGATTTAAAAGATTTTGCACAGCAAAGGAAAACACAAACAAGACGAAAAGACAACCCTCAGATGGGAGAAAATATTTGCCAACGAAGCAACTGACAAAGGATTAATCTCCAAACTTTACCAGCAGCCCATGCAGCTCAATATCAAAGAAACAAACAACCCAATCCATAAATGGGCAGAAGACCTAAACAGACATTTCTCCAAAGAAGATATACAGATTGCCAACAAACACATTAAAGAATGCTCAGACCTACTAGAGAATGGACTTGAGGATATGGGGAGGGGGTGGGGTGAGATGTGACAGGGTAAGAGAGTGTCATGGACATATATACACTACCAAATGTAAAACAGATAACTAGTGGGAAGCAGCCGCATAGCACAGGGAGATCAGCTCGGTGCTTTGTAACCACCTAGAGGGGTGGGATGGGGAGGGTGGGAGGGAGGGAGATGCAAGAGGGAAGAGAAATGGGAACATATTGTATATGTATAACTGATTCACTTTGTTATAAAGCAGAAGCTAACACACCATTGTAAGGCAATTATACTTCAATAAAGATGTTTTTAAAAAAAAAGAATGCTCAGTATCACTGATCATTAGAGAAATGCAAATCAAAATTACAATGAGGTATCACCACACACAGGTAAGAATGGCCATCATCAAAAACATATACAAACAATAAATGCTGCAGAAGTGTGGAGAAAAGGGAACCCTCTTGCACGGTTGGTGGGAATGTAAATTGATACATCCACTATCGAGAACAGTATGGAGGTTCCTAAAAAAACTAAAAATAGAACTACCATATGACACAGCAATCCCAATACTGGGCATATACCTGGAGAAAACCAAAATTCAAAAAGAGTCATGCTCCACAATGTTCGTTGCAGCTTTATTTGCAATAACTAGGACATGGAAGCAACCTAAGTGTCCATCAACTGTTGAATGGATAAAGAAGATGTTGTACATCTTCAATATAAAATGGAATATTGCTCAGCCATAAAAAGAAATGAAACTGAGTTATTTGTAGTGAGGTGGATGGACCCAGAGTCTGTCATACAGATTGAAGTAAGTCAGAAAGAGAAAAACAAATACTGTATGCTAACACATATATATGGAATCTAAAAAAAAAGAAAAAAAAATGGTTGGGGAAAACCTAGGGGCAGGACAGGAATAAAGACGCAGACGTTGAGAATGGACTTCAGGACATGGGGAAGGGGAAGTGTAAGCTGGGACGAAGTGAGAGAGTGGCATGAACTTATATATACTACCAAATGTAAATAGATAGCTAGTAGGAAACAGCTGCATAGCACAGGAAGATCAGCTCAGTGCTTTGTGACCACTTAGAGGGGTTGGATAGGGAGGGTAGGAGGGAGACGCAAGAGGGAGGACATATGGGGATATATGTATATGTATAGCTGATTCACTTTGTTATAAAGCAGAAACTAACACACAATTATAAAGCAATTATAGTCCAATAAAGATGTTGAAAATAAATAAATAAATAAATAATTTATGCCCCTCCCAAATAAAATCTTTTTAAAACATAAACAAATAAAAATGAGCACTCAATAACATGGTAACACTAAACCTAAGTATTTTCAGTACTATAGTAAATGTAAATGGATTAATATCTCCTATTAAAGTAATTTTTTATATTATGTGCAACTAAATTTTTTTCCCAATATACAGGTAAAATAAAAGAATTACATTAGAAAAGAGAAAGCATTCCATGTATTTAAAAACAATAAAATGATAAGCATATAATATACATCTTAGATAAAGTAGTCTTTAATTTCAGAACAATTTGTCATTATTGTAATTAGTATTATTATCCCAATTTCTTAAAAATATTTCAATGCTTTTTCTATTTGAAAAAGTATTTTAATATTTTTTTCTTTGCTCTTTTGTGGTCTAATACATGGTAAGTATTTAGGTGTTAACATAACCTAAAAATATATGTTGTTTTTTACAGCCGAACAAAACTGAATCAAGAAGAAATAGATAACTTGAACAGACTGATCACTAAAAGCGAAATAGAATTTGTAATTTAAAACAACTCCCTACCAACAAATGTCCAGGATCAGATGGTTTCACAGGCAAATTCTACCAAATATACAAAGCAGAACTTACACTGATTCTTTTCAAACTCTTCAAAAAGATTGAAGAGTAAGGAATACTTCCAGAGACATTCTATGAAGCCACCATCACCCTCATATCAAAACCAGATTGGGGGGACTTCCCTGGTGGCACAGTGGTTAAGAATCCATCTGCCAATGCAGGGGATAAGGGTTCGAGCCCTGGTCCAGGAAGATCCCACATGCCACAGAGCAACTAAGCCTGTGTGCCACAACTACTGAGCCTGCACTCTACAGCCCATGGACCACAACTACTACTGAGCCTGATAGCCACAACTACTGAAGCCCGTGCACCTAGAGCCTATGCTCTGCAACAAAAGAAGCCACTGCAATGAACAGCCTGCACACCACAATGAAGAGTAGTCCCCACTCGCCGCAAGTAGAGAGAGCCCGAGCACAGCAACAAATGCCCAATGCATCCAAAAATAAATAAAGAAAGAAATTTACTTAAAAAAAAACAAATAAAACAGATGGGGACTTTTCTGGTGGTCCAGCAGTTAAGATTTCGCCTTCCAGTGCAGGGGGTGGGAGTTCGATCCCTGGTTTTGGAGTTAAGATCCCACATGCCTCACAAAGAAGAAACCAAAACATAAAACAGAAACAATGTTGGAACAAATTCAATAAAGACTTAAAAAAAAAACACAGAGAAAGACACTACCAAAAAAGAAAACTGCAGGCCAATATCTTAGATAAATATAGATGCAAAAATTCTCAACTGAATATTAGAAAACCGACTCCAACAACACATACGAGGATCATACACCATGACCAAATTTGATTCACCCCAGTGTCACAAAGTTGTTTCAACATATGCAAATCAATCAACATGATACACCCCATCAACAAAGGAAAAACAAGAAACAAACGATCATCTCAATAGATGCCGAAAAAGCATTTGAAAAACTTCAACATCCATTCATGATAAAAACACTTACCAAAGTGGGTATAGAGGAAACATATCCCAACATAATAAAAGCTATTTATGACAAACCCACAGCCAATATAATACTCAATGTTCATAAGCTGAAAGCCTTCCCGCTAAAATCTGGAACAAGACAAGAATGCCCACTCTCACGTCTTCTCTTCAACATAGTATTGGAAGTCCTAGCCACAACAATCAGACAAGAAAAAGAAATAAAATCTAACCAACTTGGAAGGGAAGAGGTAAAGTTGTCATTATATGCAGATGACATGATAATATATATAAAGGAAACCCTAAAAATTCCACACATACACTACTAGAACTGATAAACAAATTCAGCCAAGTAGCAGGATACAAGATTAACATATATAAATTGGTTGCATTTCCTGGTTTTTCTTTCTTTTTTTTTAAATTTATTTTGGCTGCATTGGGTCTTCATTGCTGTGCACGGGCTTTCTCTAGTTGTGGCCAGTGGGGACTAATCTTTCTTGTGGTGTGCAGGCTGCTCATTTGCAGTGGCTTCTCTTGCTGTGGAGCACAGGCTCTAGGCACGCAGGCTTAAGTAGTTGTGGCACATGGGCTCAGTATTTGTGGCTCACTGGCTCTAGAGTGCAGGCTAAGTAGTTGTGGCACACAGGTTTAGTTGCTCCACGGCATGTGAGATCTTCCTGCATCAGGGCTCAAACCCGTGTCCCCTGTATTGGCAGGCGGATTCTCAACCACGGAGCCACCAGGGAAGTCCCTGGTTACATTTCTTTACACTAACAATGAAATATCAGAAAGGAAATGTAAACAAGTAATCCTTTTTTAAATGTCATCAAAAAAATAAAATGCTTAGGAATAAACCTCACGAAGGAGGTGAAAGACTTATATGCTGAGAACTACAAAACATTAGTAAAGGAAGCTGAAGATGATTCAAAGAAATGGAAAGACATCCCACGCTCTTGGGTGGGAAGAATTAATACTGTTAAAATGGCTATACTACCCAAAGCAATCTACAGATTTAATGTGATCCCTATCAAATTACCCATGACATTTTCCCCAGAACTAGAACAAATAATCCTAAAATGTATCTGGAACCATAAAAAGTCAGAAATGTCAACACAATCCCCAGGAAAAAGAACAAAGCAGGAGGCATAACCCTCCTAAACTTCAGACAATAGTACAAAGTTACAGTAATCAAAGCCGCATGGTATTGGCACAGAAAGAGATACATGGATCAATGGAATAGAATAGAGAGCTAAGAAATAAACCCACACACCTATGGTCAGTTAACCTTCGACAAAGGAGGCAAGAATATACAATGAGGAAAAGATAGTCTCTTCAGCAAGTGGTGTTTTGAAAGTTGGAGAGCCGTATGCAAATCAGTGAAGTCAGAACATACCCTCACACCATACACAAAAATAAACTCAAAACGGCTTATATGCTTAAATATAAGATAGGACACCTTATAACTCCTAGAAGAGAACATAAGCAAAACATTCTCTGACATAAGTCATACCAAATTTTTCCTAGGTAGTTCTCCTTAGGCAGTACAAATACAGTAAGTCGCCTACATACGAACCTTCAAGTTGCAAACTTTCAAAGATGCAAACGTCCATTCGCATGTCCAATCATGTAAGTTAGTTTACGTTTCTGGCATACATTGTCACGTGCATGCTTCCTCTATATGTGGTTGTGCTTTTGTGTACTTTACAGTACTGTATAGAGTACAGTAGTACAGTACCTTTATTTTAAGCCCAAGATGTCTGGAAGCAAGCGTAAAAGCAGAGGTGATGTAGCTGGTACTGTTAAGAAGCGCCAAGAGATAATGATGGAAACAAAAGTGAAAGTAATTGAGAAAGTGGAGCGAGGCAAAAAGATGTTAGACATCGCTCATTCTTATAACATGAATCATTCAATCATTGGCACGAATCTAAAGAACAAGGACAAGATCATGGAACATGTGAAGTCTGCTGTGCCGACGATGTTGACAAAATATCCAAGAAGCATGGAAAAGTGATGTAGGAGATGGAGAAACTTCTCAGTGTGTGGATGCAGGATCAACATCAGCGCTGAGTCCTGCTCAACTTAACGCTGACTCAAGAGAAAGCTAAAAGCCTTTATAGAGACTTGAAGAAGAAACACGGCAAAGAATCAGAAGGCACATCTTTTAATGCCAGCCATGGCTGGTTTCATCGGTTCAACGCTAGAGCCAACCTTCACAATGTAAAAGTAAGTGGAGAGGCAGCAAGTGCAGATAGGGTAGCTGTCCAGGTACTTCCGGAAACACTTTGAGAAATTATTGATGATGGTGTGTATTTACCCAACCAGGTTTTTTTTTTTTTTACAAGTCCTTTATCAGGTAAATGATTTACAAGTGTTTTCTCCCTGTCTGTGCTTTGTCTTTTCATTTTCTTAATGGTACCTTTTGAAGTTTAAAACTTTTTCATTTTGATGAAGTCTAGTTTATCATTTTTTCTTTTTGAATCATGCTCTTGGTGTCCTACTTAAGAATTCCTTGCCTAATACAAGTTCACAGAGATTTTTCTCCTATGTTTTCTTTTTTTTTTTTTTTAACATATTTGAAAAAGCATCAGAGTACACCCAGAACTGTCTGTAAATGACAAAAGACTTAAAAATGACCACTGTTAAAGATTTGTTGAAAGTTCATAATAATGCAGTTGACAAGAAAATTAGTTATTTTTGAGATATACATTTTAAAGTAATAACTAGGATTATGACTTATAACATTATACCAGAACATATAAGATTCTTAGAAATTTCATGTAATGTCTGAAACATTTATATTAACATATTTCCATACATATTTCCATACAAATACAAATATAAGATTTTTAGAAATTTCATGTAATGTCTGAAACATTTGTATTAACATATTTCCATACAATAACCCAATGAAAGTTTAGTATTAGTTGTTTTGTTTGTTTGTTTTTTTATACTGCAGGTTCTTATTAGGCATCAATTTTATACACATCAGTGTATACATGTAAATCCCAATCACCCAATTCAGCACACCACCATCCCCACCCCACCGCAGTTTTCCCCCCTTGGTGTCCATATGTCCATTCTCTACATCTGTGTCTCAACTTCTGCCCTGCAAACCGGCTCATCTGTACCATTTTTCTAGGTTCCACATACATGCGTTAATATACGATATTTGTTTTTCTCTTTCTGACTTACTTCACTCTGTATGACAGTCTCTAGATCCATCCACGTCTCAACAAATGACTCAATTTCGTTCCTTTTTATGGCTGAGTAATATTCCATTGTATATATGTACCACAACTTCTTTATCCATTCGTCTGTTGATGGGCATTTAGGTTGCTTCCTTGACCTGGCTATTGTAAATAGTGCTACAATGAACATTCGGGTGCATGTGTCTTTTTGAATTACGGTTTTCTCTGGGTATATGCCCAGTAGTGGGATTGCTGGGTCATATGGTAATTCTATTTTTAGTTTTTTAAGGAACCTCCATATTGTTCTCCATAGTGGCTGTATCAATTTACATTCCCATCATCCGTGCAAGAGGGTTCCCTTTTCTCCACACCCTCTCCAGCATTTGTTGTTTGTAGATTTTCTGATGATGCCCATTCTAACAGGAGTGAGGTGATACCTCATTGTAGTTTTGATTTGCATTTCTCTAATAATTAGTGATGTTGAGCATCTTTTCATGTGCTTCGTGGCCGTCTGTATGTCTTCTTTGGAGAAATGTCTATTTAGGTCTTCTGCCTATTTTTGGATGGGGGTGTTTGTTTCTTTAATATTGAGCTGAATGAGCTGTTTATATATTTTGGAGATTAATCCTTTGTCCGTTGATTCATTTGCAAATATTTTCTCCCATTCTGAGGGTTGTCTTTTCGTCTTGTTTATGGTTTCCTTTGCTATGCAAAAGCTTTGAAGTTTCATTAGGTCCCATTTGTTTATTTTTGTTTTTATTTCCATTACTCTAGGAGGTGGATCAAAAAAGATCTTGCTGTGATTTATGTCAAACAGTGTTCTTCCTATGTTTTCCTCTAAGAGTTTTATAGTGTCCAGTCTTATATTTAGGTCTCTAATCCATTTTGAGTTTATTTTTGTGTATGGTGTTAGGGAGTATTCTAATTTCATTCTTTTACATGTAGCTGTCCAGTTTTCCCAGCACCACAAATGACAAATCAGGAACAACCTAGGGACAACTTTGGAAGAACTATAACATCTACAAGACCATAAAAAACATTGACTTTGCATGGTGTGAGGGTATGGCGGTCACCATGAATGGGGTTTGGAAGAACCTTTGCCCACAGTTTGTTCATGATTTTTGTGGATTTGAGAAGGTAGATCAGAAGTCCAAAGAGGTCTTCAGCAACGTAGTGACCCTCAGCGAGAAGCTGGAGCTAGATCTGCAAGAGGACGATTTCACTGAACTCCTTGCTGTGCAACATGAGGAGCTTACCGATGGAATTGGAGGCCCAGAGAAAGGATGAAGAGGGACAGGAGGAAGAAAAAGGAACTAAAGAACTGAAGAGATTCATGACACAGAAAATGGCAAGGGACTCTTCTTTATTTGAGGAAGCACTGTTAGCTTTTGAGGCACAGGACCCGAACCTAGAATGGTACCGAAAGGTGGCAGCAGTCATTCAGAATGCAATCCAGTGCTACCCTGTCATCTATGATGAGAAAAAAAGAGCTACTACCCAGACATCAATGGATCATTTTTTCAAGTGGGTAGATAGAATTAAATCCATCAAGGAACCAGAGCCTGTGCCATCAACGTCAAGTAGGAGTGAAATTGCAGCTTGCCCTCTGTCTCCTACTGCTGATAATCCTTCACCTCTACCATCTTCCACCTCCTCTCCCTCCTCCAATCAGTAACTCATCTCACCTGTTCCCTCGATGCCAGCCCGAGTATCCCAGCTGTTGTACTGTATTACTGTACTTTTCAAGTTACTGTACTGTAAGATTAAAAATATTTTCGTGAGGGGAGGATTAACCAAGATGGCGGAGAAGAAGGACGTGCTCTCACTCCCTCTTGCGAGAGCACCAGAATCACAACTGGCTGCTGGACAATCATCGACAGGAAGACACTGGAACTCACCAAGGAGGATACCCCACATCCAAGGACAGAGGAGAAGCCACAGTGAGATGGTAGGAGGGGCGCAATCAGAGTAAAATCAAATCCCATAACTGCTGGGTGGGTGACTCACAGACTGGCGAACACTTATACCACAGAAGTCCACCCACTGGAGTGAAGGTTCTGAGCCCCATGTCAGGCTTCCCAACCTGGGGATCCGGCAACGGGAGGAGGAATTCCTAGAGAATCAGACTTTGAAGCCTAGTGGGAATTGATTGCAGGACCTCGACAGGACTGGGGGAAACAGAGACCCCACTCTAGGAGGGCACAAACAAAGTAGTGTGTGCATCGGGACCCAGGGGAAGGAGCAGTGACCCTGGGGGAGACTGAACCAGACCTACCTGCTGGTGTTGGGGGGTCTCCTGCAGAGGCGGGGGGTGGCTCTGTTTCACTGTGGGGACAAGGACACTGGCAGCGGAGGTTCTGGGAAGTGCTCCATGGCCTGAGCCTTCCCGGAATCTGCCATTAACCCCATCAAAGAGCCCAGGTAGGCTCCAGTGTTGGGTTGCCTCAGGCAAAACAACCAACAGGGAGGGAACCCAGCCCCACCCATCAACAGTCAAGTGGATTAAAGTTTTACGGAGCTCTGACTACCACAGCAACAGTCGGCTCTACTCACCACGAGAGCCTCCCATCAAGCCTCTTAGATAGCCTCAACCACCAGAGGGCAGACAGTAGAAGCAGGAAAAACTACAATCCTGAAGCCTGTGGAACAAAAACCACAGTTACAGAAAGATAGACAAGATGAAAAGGCAGAGGGCTATATACCAGATGAAAGAACAAGAAAAACCCCCAGAAAAACAACTAAATGAAGTGGAGATAGGCAACCTTCCAGAAAAAGAATTCAGAATAATGATAGTGAAGATGATCCAGGACCTCGGAATAAGAATGGAGGCAAAGATTGAGAAGATGCAAGAAATGATTAACAAAGACCTAGAAGAATTAAAGAACAAACAAACAGAGATGACCAATACAATAACTGAAATGAAAACTACACTAGAAGGAATCAATAGCAGAATAACTGAGGCAGAAGAACGGATAAGTGACCGGGAAGACAGAATGGTGGAATTCACTGCTGCGGAACAGACTAAAGAAAAAAGAATGAAAAGAAATGAAGACAGCCTAAGAGACCTCTGGGACAACATTAAATGAAACAACATTCGCATTATAGGGGTCCCAGAAGGAGAAGAGAGAGAGAAAGGACCAGAGAAAATATTTGAAGAGATTATAGTCGAAAACTTCCCTAACATGGGAAAGGAAATAGCCACCCAAGTCCAGGAAGCGCAGAGAGTCCCATACAGGATAAACCCAAGGAGAAACACGCCGAGACACATAGTAATCAAAATGGCAAAAATTAAAGACAAAGAAAAATTATTGAAAGCAGCAAGGGAAAAACGACAAATAACATACAAGGGAACTCCCATAAGGTTAACAGCTGATTTCTCAGCAGAAACTCTGCAAGCCAGAAGAGAGTGGCATGATATACCTAAAGTGATGAAATGGAAGAACCTACAACCAAGATTACTCTACCCGGCAAGGATCTCATTTAGATTTGATGGAGAAATCAAAAGCTTTACAGACAAGCAAAAGCTAAGAGAATTCTGCACCACCAAACCAACTCTACAACAAATGCTAAAGGAACTTCTCTAAGTGGGAAACACAAGAGAAGAAAAGGACCTACAAAAACAAACCCAAAACAATTAAGAAAATGGTCATAGGAACATACATATCGATAATTACCTTAAACGTGAATGGATTAAATGCTCCAACCAAAAGACACAGGCTTGCTGAATGGATACAAAAACAAGACCCATATATATGCTGTCTACAAGAGACCCACTTCAGCCCTAGGGACACATACAGACTTAAAGTGAGGGGATGGAAAAAGATATTCCATGCAAATGGAAATCAAAAGAAAACTGGAGTAGCAATACTGATATCAGATAAAATAGACTTTAAAATAAAGAATGTTACAAGAGACAAGGAAGGACACTACATAATGATCAAGGGATCAATCCAAGAAGAAGATATATAAATATATAAATATATATGCACCCAACATAGGAACACCTCAATACATAAGGCAACTGCTAATAGCTATAAAAGAGGAAATCAACAGTAACACAAAAGTCGGGGGGACTTTAACACCTCAGTTACACCAATGGACAGATCATCCAAAATGAAAATCAATAAGGAAACAGAAGCTTTAAATGACACAATAGACCAGGTAGATTTAATTGATATTTACAGGACAGTCCATCCATAAACAGCAGATTACACTTTCTTCTCAAGTGTGCACAGAACATTCTCCAGGATAGATCACATCTTGGGTCACAAATCAAGCCTCAATAAATTTAAGAAAATTGAAATCATATCAAGCATCTTTTCTGACCACAACGCTATGAGATTAGAAATGAATTACAGGGAAAAAAACGTAAAAAACACAAACACATGGAGGCTAAACAATACGTTACTAAATAACCAAGAGATCACTGAAGAAATCAAAGAGGAAATCAAAAAATATCTAGAGACAAATGACAGTGAAAACACGATGACCCAAACCTATGGGATGCAGCAAAAGCAGTTCTAAGAGGGAAGTTTATAGCTATACACGCCTACCTAAAGAAACAAGAAAAATCTCAGGTAAACAATCTAACCTTACACCTAAAGAAACTAGAGAAAGAAGAACAAACAAAACCCAAAGTTAGCAGAAGGAAAGAAATCATAAAGATCAGAGCAGAAATAAATGAAATAGAAACAAAGAAAACAATAGCAAAGATCAATAAAACTAAAAGCTGGTTCTTTGAGAAGATAAACAAAATTGATAAGCCATTAGCCAGACTCATCAAGAAAAAGAGGGAGAGGACTCAAATCAATAAAATCAGAAATGAAAAAGGAGAAGTTACAAGAGACACTGCAGAAATACAAAGCATCCTAAGAGACTACTACAAGCAACTTTATGCCAATAAAATGGACAACCTTGACGAAATGGACAAATTCTTAGAAAGGTATAACCTTCCAAGACTGAACCAGGAAGAAACAGAAAATATGAACAGACCAATCACAAGTAATGAAATTGAAACTGTGATTAAAATTCTTCCAACAAACAAAAGTCCAGGACCAGATGGCTTCACAGGTGAATTCTATCAAACATTTAGAGAAGAGCTAACACCTATCCTCCTCAAACTCTTCCAAAAAATTGCAGAGGAAGGAACACTCCCAAACTCATTCTATGAGGCCACCATCACCCTGATACCAAAACCAGACAAAGACACTACAAAAAAAGAAAATTACAGACCAATATCACTGATGAATATAGATGCAAAAATCCTCAACAAAATACTAGCAAACAGAATCCAACAACACTTTAAAAGAATCATACACCACGATCAAGTGGGATTTATCCTAGGGATGCAAGGATTCTTCAATATACGCAAATCAATCAATATGATACACCATATTAACAAATTGAAGAATAAAAACCATAGGATCATCTCAATAGATGCAGAAAAATCTTTTGACAAAATTCAACACCCATTTCTGATAAAAACTCTCCAGAAAGTGGGCATAGAGGGAACCTACCTTAACGTAATAAAGGCCATATATGACAAACCCACAGCAAACATCATTCTCAATGGTGAAAAACTGAAAGCATTTCCTCTAAGATCAGGAACGAGACAAGGATGTCCACTCTCACCACTATTATCCAACGTAGTTCTGGAAGTCCTAGCCATGGCAATCAGAGAAGAAAAAGAAAGAAAAGGAATACAAATTGGAAAAGAAGAAGTAAAACTGTCACTGTTTGCGGATGACATGATATTATACATAGAGAATCCTAAAACTGCCACCAGAAAACTGCTAGAACTAATTAATGAATATGGTAAAGTTGCAGGATACAAAATTAATGCACAGAAATCTCTTGCATTCCTATACACTAATGATGAAAAATCTGAAAGAGAAATTATGGAAACACTCCCATTTACCATTGCAACAAAAAGAATAAAATACCTAGGAATAAACCTACCTAGGGAGACAAAAGACCTGTATGCAGAAAACTATAAGACACTGATGAAAGAAATTAAAGATGATACCAACAGATGGAGAGATATACCATGTTCTTGGATTCGAAGAATCAACATTGTGAAAATGACTATACTACCCAAAACAATCTACAGATTCAATGCAATCCCTATCAAATTACCAATGGCATTTTTTACGGAAGTAGAACAAATCATCTTAAAATTTGTATGGAGACACAAAAGACCCCGAATAGCCAAAGCAGTCTTGAGGGAAAAAAATGGAGCTGGAGGAATCAGACTCCCTGACTTCAGACTATACTACAAAGGTACAGTCATCAAGACAATATGGTACTGGCACAAAAAGAGAAACATAGATCAATGGAACAAGATAGAAAGCCCAGAGATTAACCCACGCACCTATGGTCAACTAATCTATGACAAAGGAGGCAAAGATATACAATGGAGAAAAGACAGTCTCTTCAATAAGTGGTGCTGGGAAAACTGGACAGCTACAGGTAAAAGAATGAAATTAGAACACTCCCTAACACCATACACAAAAATAAACTCAAAATGGATTAGAGACCTAAATGTAAGACCAGACACTATAAAACTCTTAGAGGAAAACATAGGAAGAACACTCTTTGACATAAATCACAGCAAGTTATTTTTTGATCCACCTCCTAGAGTAATGGAAATAAGAACAAAAATAAACAAATGGGACCTAATGAAACTTCAAAGTTTTTGCACAGCAAAGGAAACCATAAACAAGACAAAAAAACAACCCTCAGAATGGGAGAACATATTTGCAAACGAATCAACGGATAAAGGATTAATCTCCAAAATATATAAACAGCTCATTCAGCTCAATATTAAAGAAACAAACACCCCAATCCAAAAATGGGCAGAAGACCTAAATAGACATTTCTCCAAAGAAGACATACAGACGGCCTCAAAGCACATGAAAAAATGCTCAACATCTTTAATTATTAGAGAAATGCAAATCAAAACTACAATGAGGTATCACCTCATACCAGTTAGAATGGGAATCATCAGAAAATCCACAAACAACAAATGCTGGAGAGGGTGTGGAGAAAAGGGAACCCTCTTGCACGGATGGTGGGAATGTAATTTGATACAGCCACTATGGAGAACAATATGGAGGTTCCTTAAAAAACTAAAAATAGAATTACCATATGACCCAGCAATCCCACTACTGGGCATAACCCAGAGACAACTGTAATTCAAAAAGACACATGCACCCGAATGTTCATTGCAGCATTATTTACAATAGCCAGGTCATGGAACCTACCTAAATGCCTATCAACAGACGAATGGATAAAGAAGTTGTGGTACATATATATAATGGAATATTACTCAGCCATAAAAAGGAACGAAATTGAGTCATTTCTGGAGACGTGGATGGATCTAGAGACTGTCATACAGAGTGAAGTAAGTCAGAAAGAGAAAAACAATTATTGTATATTAACGCATGTATGTGGAACCTGGAAAAATGGTACAGATGAGCCGGTTTGCAGTGCAGAAGTTGAGACACAGATGTAGAGAATGGACATATGGACACCAAGGGGGGAAAACTGCGGTGGGGTGGGGATGGTGGTGTGCTTAATTGGGTGATTGGGATTTACATGTATACACTGATGTGTATAAAATTGATCCCTAATAAGAACCTACAGTATAAAAAAACCAAACAAACAAAACAACTAATACTAAACTTTCATTGGGTTATTTGTATGGAAATATGTTAATATAAATGTTTCAGACATTACATGAAATTTCTAAAAATCTTATATGTTCTGGTATAATGTTATAAGTCATAATCCTAGTTATTACCTTAAAATGTATATCTCAGAAATAACTAATTTTCTTGTCAACTGCATTATTATGAACTTTCATCAAATCTTTAACTGTGGTCATTTTTAAGTCTTTTGTCATTTACAAACAGTTCTGGGTGTACTCTGATGCTTTTGCATCTTTTGCATCTTTAAGAATTTCATGGAAAAGACTCTGACAAGTACAGGTTTCTGGTAACTGACTATACTGCTGAAGTGAATGAAGAAGCATTTTCAGAACTCTAATGAAAAACTGATGAACTCATAAAAGTGCTAACAAAAGATCAAGATGAAAAAAAAACTTAATTACATGGGACTGAGTGAACTGATGAGGATGAATATAATTTTTGTGACTTTCTGTCTGAATTAAAAAAATAATCCCACAAGGACTCAGAGGCAAAGAATATACAAATCAATTTTCACTGCAAAGTAAAGGAGCTGTTAGAGTGGAGGATTACTGGACTTAATGTCAATATTATGACATAGTATGAGTGTGTTTCATGTTTGGTAATTGCAATCATTGTTGCCTTTGTTGTGGACATCCATGTATAATGCTTGTTGTCAGTCTATTCATCTCTTGTAAAAATAAAATACAGTGTGTGTGTGTGAAAAAAAATGTTTTCTTTGTTTTTGTGTTGGTTTTTTTATGTACTGTTTGTGTGAAAAGTATGATAAACCTATTACAGTACAATACCATATAGCCAACTGTGTAAGTTGGGTACCTAGGCGAACTTTGTTGGACTTACAAACAAATTGGACTTACAAACGCACTCTTGGAACAGAACTTGTTCATATGTAGGGGACTTACTGTAAAAGCGAAAAAGAAAGAGGAACTAATCAAACTTATAAGCTTTTGCACAGTAAAGGAAACCATAATCAAAATGAAAATACAACCTATGGACTGGGAGAAAATATTAGCAAACGATGAGGCTGACAAGGGCTTAATTTCCAAACTATACAAACAGCTCATACAGCTCAATAACAAAATAACAAATAACTCAATGGAAAAATGGGTAGAAGACCTTAATATACATCTCTCCAAAGAAGACATACAGATAGCCGATAGGCACATGAAAATATGCTCATCTTCACTAATTATTAGAGAAATGTAAATCCAAATTACAATGAGGTACCACTTCACACTGATCAGAATGGCCATCATTAAAAAAATCTACAATTACTGGCACAAAAACAGAAACATAGATCAATGGAACAAGATAGAAAGCCCAGAGATTAACCCATGCACCTATGGTCAACTAATCTATGACAAAGGAGGCAAAGATATACAATGGAGAAAAGACAGTCTCTTCAATAAGTGGTGCTGGGAAAACTTGACAGCTACATGTAAAAGACTGAAATTAGAATACTCCCTAACACCATACACAAAAATAAACTCAAAATGGATTAGAGACCTAAATATAAGACTGGACACTATAAAACTCTTAGAGGAAAACAGAGGAAGAACACTCTTTGACATAAATCACAGCAAGATCTTTTTTGATCCACCTCCTAGAGTAATGGAAATAAAAACAAAAATAAACAAGTGGGACCTAATGAAACTTCAAAGCTTTTGCACAGCAAAGGAGACCATAAACAAGACGAAAAGACAACCCTCAGAATGGGAGAAAATATTTGCAAATGAATCAACGGACAAAGGATTAATCTCCAAAATATATAAACAGCTCATTCAGCTCAATATCAAAGAAACAAACACCCCAATCCAAAAATGGGCAGAAGACCTAAATAGACATTTCTCCAAAGAAGACATACAGACGGCCACGAAGCACATGAAAAGATGCTCAACATCACTAATTATTATAGAAATGCAAATCAAAACTACAATGAGGTATCACCTCACTCCTGTTAGAATGGGCATCATCAGAAAATCTACAAACAACAAATGCTGGAGAGGGTGTGGAGAAAAGGGAACCCTCTTGCACTCTTGGTGGGAATGTAAATTGATACAGCCACTATGGAGAACAATATGGAGATTCCTTAAAAAACTAAAAATAGAATTACCATATGACCCAGCAATCCCACTACTGGGCATATACCCAGAGAAAACCGTAATTCAAAAAGACACATGCACCTGAATGTTCATTGCAGCACTATTTACAATAGCCAGGTCATGGAAGCAACCTAAATGCCCATCAACAGACGAATGGATAAAGAAGTTGTGGTACATATATACAATGGAATATTACTCAGCCATAAAAAGGAACGAAATTGAGTCATTTGTTGAGACGTGGATGGATCTAGAGACTGTCATACAGAGTGAAGTAAGTCAAAAAGAGAAAAACAAATATCATATATTAATGCATGTATGTGGAACCTAGAAAAATGGTACAGATGAGCCAGTTTGCAGGGCAGAAGTTGAGACACAGATGTAGAGAATGGACATATGGACACCAAGGGGGGAAAACTGCGGTGAGGTGGGGTTGGTGGTGTGCTGAATTGGGCGATTGGGATTGACATGTATACACTGATGTGTACAAAATTGACGCATAATAAGAACCTGCAGTATAAAAAAAACAAACAAAACAACTAATACTAAACTTTCATTGGGTTATTTGTATGGAAATATGTTAATATAAATGTTTCAGACATTACATGAAATTTCTAAAAATCTTATATTTGTATTTGTATGGAAATATGTATGGAAATATGTTAATATAAATGTTTCAGACATTACATGAAATTTCTAAAAATCTTATATTTGTATTTGTATGGAAATATGTATGGAAATATGTTAATATAAATGTTTCAGACATTAAATGAAATTTCTAAAAATCTTATATGTTCTCGTATAATGTTATAAGTAATAATCCTAGTTATTACTTCAAAATGTATATCTCAGAAATAACTAATTTTCTTGTCAACTGCATTATTATGAACTTTCATCAAATCTTAAAAAAAAAAAAAATCTACAATTAACAAATGCTGGAGGGGGTATGGAGAAAAGGGAACCCTTCTACACTGTTGGTGGCCATGTAAGTTGGTGCAGCCACTATGGAAAACAGTATGGAGGTTCCTCAAAAAAACTATAAAGAGAGTTGCCATATGATCTAGCAATCCCACTTGTGGACATATATCTAGACAAAACTATAATTCAGAAGTTATATGAAACCCTATATTCATAGCAGCACGATTTATAACAGCCAAGACATGGAAACAACCTAAATGTTCATTGAAAAATGAATGTATAAAGAAGGTGTGGTATACGTATACATGAGATATTACTCAGACATAAAAAAGAATGAAATAATGCCATCTGCAGCAACATGGATGGACCTAGAGATAATGATACTAAATGAAGTAAGTCAGAAAGAGAAAGACAAATACAATATAATATCACTTATATGTGGAATCGAAAACAGGACACAAATGAACATGTCAGCAAAACAGAAACAAACACACAGATATAGAAAACAGGGTTGTGGTTGCCAAGGGGAGAGTGAAGGAAAGATTGGGAGTTTTGGAATAGCAGAAGCAAACTATTCTACACAGGATGGACAAACGACAAAGACCTACTGTTTAGGAGAGGAAACTATATTCAATATCCTGTGATAAACCATAATGGAAAAGAATATATATAGATATATAGATATATAACTGAATCACTTTGTTGCACAGCGAAAATTAATACAACAATGTATAAAGGCTGCAGAGGGTGTGGAGAAAAGGGAACCCTCCTGCACTGTTGGTGGGAATGTAAACTGATACAGCCACTATGGAGAACAGTATGGAGATCCCTTAAAAGCTAAAAATAGAACTACCATATGACCCAGCAATCCCACTACTGGGCATATACCCGGAGAAAACCATAATTCAAAAAGATACATGTACCACAGTGCTCACTGTAGCACTATTTACAATAGCCAGGACATAGAAGCAACCTAAATGTCCATCGACAGATGAATATATAAAGAAGATGTGGCACATCTATACAATGGAGTATTACTCAGCCATCAAAAGGAACAAACTTGAGTTATTTGTGGTGAGGTGGTTGGACCTAGAGTCTGTCATACAGAGTGAAGTAAGTCAGAAAGAGAAAAACAAATACCGTATGCTAACACATATATATGGAATCTAGAAAAATGGTACTGATGAACCTAGTGACGGGCAAGAATAAAGACACAGATGTAGAGAACGGACTTAAGGACACAGAGGGGAAGGGGAGAGAGGGACGTAGTGAGAGAGTAGCACTGACATATATACACTACCAAATGTAAAATAGCTAGTGGTAAGCTGCCGCATAGCACAGGGAGATCAGCTCGGTGCTTTATGTCCCCCAGAGGGGTGGGATAGGGAGTGTGGGAGGGAGGCTCAAGGGGGGGGGATATGGGGAATATATGTATACATATGGCTGATTCACTTTGTTGTAAAGCAGAAACTATTACAATGTTATAAAGTAAGTATACTCCAATAAACATGTATTCAAAAAACCCACAACATTATAAATCAACTACACTTGAAAATATTTCTTAAGTGAAAAAAAATTTTTGAATGTAAGTTTTATTGTGTGTGTGTACCACAGGTTCAATATACATGAATTATGTCAAATTGATTACATTGTTGTTCAAAATAAAGAATTTTTGATATTTTACATCAGCTTCATAATATAAATGTAGAAAAACTATATTATTTTTTTCTAAATTTCAGAAATAGCCATTTTGCTCATTCGGTATACTATAAACCACTAACTTTATTAAAAAGGGATTCGTGACCTCTTCCTTCCAAAGAAGTATTTCTCCACTCACACAAGTTTAATAGAATATTGTGCCATGAACTGACTTCCCACTTTAGAGACACGAGATTTGCATCCTGAAATCACTTTCTTGCAAAAATGTCCAACTAGCATCCTAGCATTACAGAAAAAAAATGCTTTTTTCCAGATCTCAAATTCCATACAACTTTACTCAAGACATCATGTGTGTTTTTCACACACACACACACACACACACACACACACACACACTGTATTTTAATTTTACAAGAGATAAATAAAGTGACACCAAGCATTGTAAATGGATGACCACAACAAAAGTAACAATGATTGCAATTACCAAACACGAAACACACTCATACTATGTCATAATATTGACATTGAGTCCAGTAATCCTCCAATGTAACAGCTCCTTTACTTTGCAGTGAAAGACATCATGTATTTTTAAATTATCAGCACTCACCTGAGGTCTTTAAAAATCAACGAAAACATAATTTTGTGTTCTCTTTCATTTATTCTGGTTCTAAGTGGTCATTTCTAAACGAAAGTATTTAAGTATGTTAACGTCATCTTATAACATCATATTTCAAATGACTACCATCTCTCCAAAGATGAAATATGAGGAACTCATAATTGGGCTCTCCAAAGTTTTACTCTCTGAATCCGTATGACCCTTCTGCTGAACTCCACACTGCTCATTATTCTCTGAGAATATTCTTTTTCCTGTATGGCCATCTCACATGCTCTTTCATTTCATGAATTTTTTCCTACAATTTTATGCCTAGTTTACTTCTGAGAAAATGCATTATTTCAGATTGATATTTATAGACACAAAGACTTCCCTATAATTCCCTGAGAGTTTCAAGAACTCCTTCTTTTTTTTTTCTTTTAATACCTAGATTTTGAAGCTCTCCACAAAGCATTACTAAACTTGCATTTACATAAGTATCTACATATTAATCACACATTAATGCATTTACAATTGTATTATGATTTATTGCTAATTTTGGAGTATAAACGTAGCTTTCTTATTAACCACCCTCTTGGAAATCACTTTAATATTTGCACTTAGGACTTGAAAGAGAATGGATAAATAAAAACCTGAAAAATATGCAGATACAATTTATATATTTCTCATAAAATCAGGTGATTATCTAACCTTTATGTGGAAAAAAGAAGAGCCCAGATACTCTGCAGGCATGATCCTCGAGAATGTGTGCTCTTCCAGCAGGAAAACATGCAGTAATCCATGTGGCAGAGTTTACCTGTGACCAGCTGGGGTTAGTGACCTATGCATTCCTTACATGCAACATATCAGGAGTGGAAAAAGGGAATTTGTCCGTTGTGGCAATAAGTATAATGGAGTTTTGTAGCAGGTCATGCTCATATATTCAACACAGGTACAATCAAAAGTTTGCTCAATTCTGGTAAACCTAAGTCTGTATCTCTTACCTTGTCTTTAACGAGGAAATGTCAGAACTGACTTACCAAAAAATATATATATATGTGTGTGTGTGTGTGTGTGTGTGTGTGTGTGTTTTGTTTGTTTGTTTTTTTGAATTACATTCACGGTGTGTAAGACATAACTCAGAACAGCTAATGTGACTTAGTGATTCTCTCATCAGGAAATACAGTTCCTACTTCCTTGTTAATTCTCCACATCCCGTAGTAAGTAAAGATTCAATGAAAGATAAATCTACAGGGCGAAAAGAAAAGAAAACTTATATAGGTTGATAAGATCATTTTGACAGGTTTTACCACATATGTCAGTGTTTCTGGGGATGGACACAAGCCAGAGCTCCCTACTCTGACATTTTCACTGATGTCATTCCCCTTGATCCTCAATTTGAAAGTGGATAAAATGTTTTCTATGCTTTCTTCTTTAAGAAATTAAATAAAGAATGCTTTCTAGACATGATCCTCTAATGATTTGCAGTCAGTGGTCATCAATAGAGGAAAAGCACAGAATCTCATCCCCACAGAAGGGTGACATTCAGTCAGGTAAGAAAATTCTCCCCGAAATCAGAGCTTCATCTTTAACATGCAATCAAAGGCTTTCACAGGTTCTTCATCACTCTGCACTCAGCCCTACCATATGGGATTGGCTCTGAGAATCTCACATCAGATGACTGACAAACATGTCATAGTACACTGATCTGGTACCAGATCCTGCCTCTCTTAATGATCTCCTGCAGGGACATTGGAATATTCTAGGATATTTTCTGGAGCCCTCTATTCTATACAGGTACACTTCCAAGTAGAAACAGAAGCTTGGATTCTCACTGGGACCCCTGCTCTGTCCAACCAACCTCTCTAGAAATATGATGTTCTAATCTCTCCTGATTAGAACATTTCGAGGTCTCACCCTGTGCTAATTTAGTAAAGGTAAAAGAGAAACAAGAAAGAGCAAACTATGCAGGGACCAATATATAAGATTCCTTTAATTAATGTATTTATCTGATATACCCAAATATTGAGAAATATAGATTCATTTCATAACGGTCAAGAAAAGAGGAGGAGGAACCTCCATGCCAACAGTATATATAAAATGGAATCAATATTGCATAAGCTCCAGCTTAAGCTTAGCTACGAGGTACTAACTCTTCTCATAAAGAAGCAATAGTTCTCCATCATTTGAAGCACACTGAGGACTCAGACAGCTGGACACTGAAGGTGTAGCCTCCTCACTCGAATTCTGTACCTGCATCACAGAGCAGTGAAATATTCCCAAAGAATTATTAAGGATGAGGTGGGGAGCCGAAATATAAAAGATGAATCCATAGTCTGCCCTACCATCTGTTCTGCTGGATATTACCACCATCTTGGCCCAATATAACCTTCCCACTTTTCTCTGGGTCTCCCTACTTTCCACCTCCATCCTCTCATTATATCTTACCTACACTTGGGAACGACTCTAGTTTTTCCACTTATCTTTATCAACAATTAATCCAAATAGCAACTGTGTATATAACTCCTTAGAAACCTCAAGTCTGACTCATTAATACATGACCTTCGAAGTCCAAAGTTTTCCTAATTCCCTTTATTATTTTTTTCCCGAATTTCCATGTACTTACACTCTCAGGACCTCCACTGTTCTCAAGTTCGTCTTCCCTGCAAAATCTGTCAACCTAGACATAGACTTAAGTACCACCCTCTAATTATCTCATAGGGAATCCAGTTTTTTAAAAAGACTCAGCAAGCCTTATGGACTTTATTAAAGACTCTTTAAGATAACCCATGGGAGATAGCAGTACACCCATAGATATCTATTTAATACACCCTCAGAGTAATTTTTTTTAAAATAAAATCTCTTCTGTCCAATGAAGACTCTCAGCTCTTCTTCTTCAACACATGCAGTGTCTCACTCTTCTGATTACTCTCTGCTCTATCCCAGGTCCACTCCCTTTCCTGATATTACATTCTTTCCCAATTTTGTATGTTGGTAAAATCAAAGAACATAAAATATAACATGTTAATTATTATAAAGTGCACCATTCAGTGATATTAAATACATTCATATTATTGGGTGATCAACATCACCATTTATCTTTCTAATTCTTTTCTACATTTTAAAACTGTAACTCTATGTCCTTTAAACATAACTTTCCTTTTTGTTCCATAACCACCTGAAAAGCATCATTACCCTCCCAATTTCTATGGTTTTGACTACACTAATTACCCCATATAATTGAAATAAGGAGTTGTATTGTTATGACTCACTAAACGTCACAAAAATGGCATTTTTGGTAGCTAAAGTTCCTCAAGATTCATCCATGTTGTAGCATATTCCTAGATCTTTTCCTTCTTAAGACTGAATAATATTGGATTATACGGGTATACCACACTTTGCTTATCCAGGAACTAGTGGATAAACACTTAGGTTGTTTTCATAGTTTAACTACTGTGATTATTACTGCTCTAAACACTTGAGTACAAATATTTCTTTAAGACCCTGATTTCAATTCCTCTGGGTATACCTCAAAGTAAAATTCCTGGATCACGTAGTAATTCTATTTTTCAATATCTGAAAAATTGCCATACTCTTTTGCAAAGCAGCTGTATCATTCTACATTCCCACTGACATAACACAATGGTTCCAACTCCCTCACATCCTCACCAATACTTGTTTTCTGCTTCTGTATGTGTGTGTGTGCTTGTGTGTGTATGCATGCACACACATATATAAACATGCATTTAGTGATATGGAGCATCTATTCAAGTGCTTAGTCATTTATACATCTTTTTGAAGAACCATCTATTCAAGTCTTTTATCCATTTTTGAATCACGGTGTTTGCTTTTTGTTCAGTTGTAGGAGTTCTCTGTATAATCTGAATAGAAATCTCTTGTCAGATACATGGCTTTCAAATATTTTCTCACATCTTGTGGGTTGCTGTTTTATTCTGTTTACATTTCTTTGATACACATTTTTTTTTAAAAAATTATGTACTGCAAATTGTTTTTTTTGTTAGCTGTACCTTTGTTGTCCCTTCGTTTCATATTGAGGAAAACACTGCCAAATCCAATATCATGAAGCTCTTGTCCTGTGTCTTCTTCTAAGACTTTTTATTTTATTAGGTCTCATATTTAGTTTCTTGATACGTTTTCTTTAATTTTTGCATATGATGTTAGGTAAGGGTCCATCTTCCTTCTTTTGCATGTTGACCACAAGACTTCTCAGCACCATGTGTTGAAAATACTATCCTTTCTACTTTGAAAAGTCTTGGCAACTTGTCAAAAATCATTTGGCCATATATCAGGGTTTATTTCTGGGTGTTCTATTCTATTCTATTGGTCTTGAATAAGGGAGAAAATAGTATAACCTATCCAGGTTGATGAAGAACATAAAGAAAGACCAGGACTGAGAATTAGGAGGGCAATATAAAACAGCAGGGAGTAAAAGACAGTGTGAGAGAAGATCTTCTATTTGCGAGTACATGGAAACATGATCATGCTAAAACCACCAAACGCCTGACTTTGAACAACACGGTAAATGTACTAGCAAGAAACATAACACTTACCCATCTCTGGGAAATACAGTATGGGCATAAAGATAAACTACACACAAATATATTAAAAAAGGGAAGGGTTTTCATAGTGTGAGAATATTGTGGCATTTGAAATACAATTTACTTCTGTTCTACCATTGTCTCTAAAATTTATCAAAGTGTATATACAAGCCATTCCAATTCTGGTAATGTGCTTGACAGGTTTATATATGAACGTCAGCAGACCAGTAAATGTACATTCATAGTAGGCCTGTTCCCTAAACCAAAAACAAAACACAAAAACTACAAAGACTAGAGTTCACTTTGTCAACACACATACAGATGCAATGATGGTTAACGGTCCGAAAACAGAAGGTGAGCATGGGTGCAAGAGGTTAATCCCCAGGCTGGGGTGGGGTGCAGAGTTTGAGGGTAACACACGTAGAAAAGGTTTTTGTCCTATCCTTGATTTTTGAGGTATGGAAATTCACAGGTCACTACCTTCATTTCAAAATGAATGAATGCACTATTCAATTTTTTTAAACAGGCGAAGTAAACATGAGTGATAATAAATTTCAAACTGCCGCTAATCAAATAAGATACTAAGAAAAAGTAAATAATATGATTTAAGAATGAAGTGGAGAGATTGTCCAAGATGGTAACTTTCAAAGACCCAGAGCTTGACGCCTCTCATGGGCACACCAAAATCACAACTGTTTACAGAACAGCAATTGATGAAAAAGGCCGGGACCTACCATAAAACATGCTTTGCAACTAAAGACATAAGGAAGGCACCTCGACAAGACAGAAAGGAAGGGCAAAATCTCAACAGAGTCAAGACCCATTCCACCAGGTGGGTGGCCCACAAATGGGAGAATAATTACAATTTCAGAGGTGCTCCCAGTTAGCAAGGGGTATGAAGCCAACATCAGGCTCCCAATCCCAGGGATCCTGTTCTGGAAAGAAGAGTTCCTAGAAAGTTGGGCTTTGAAGACGAGTAGTGCTTATTTTCCAGAGAGCCAGAGGGTTGTGGGAAATAGAGAGTCCACTCTTAAAAGAGGCTCACAAAATCCCACATGATCCGAGAATCAGAACAGAAGCAGTCATTTTTTTTGAAAGGATCCTGGGTCACACCTACCTCCTGATCTTGAAGAGTCTCCCAGAGAGGCAAGAGGCAACTACAGCACAGCCTCAGGCACATAGACACTGGCAGCAGCCATTTGGGGGAGTTCCTTCTACCTCGTGGACGCTGGTACCAGCAAACATAATTTCAGAATCCTCCCTCTATCTTTTTAGCCTCAGGACCGAGCCCTACCCATTTCCACCAGACTACAGACACAAGTACTAGGATGCTGCAGGCCAAGCAACTAACTGAGCAGGGGCATAGCCCTATCCACCAGCAAACAGGCTGCCTTCAGACCCTCTCACTGCACAGCTGCCCCTGGACATGGGTCCAGCCACCAAAAGCCCCAGGACCAGCCTCCACACCTCAGTGGGCAGGCACCAGCCCCAGAGTCCTTGGCCCCTCTGACAAGTGAGCCTGCTCTGGACTTGGAGTCAGCCTCACCATCGGCAGGTGATTTCTGCACAGGGACTGGATGGAGCTTGGACCTACCCAACAGCACACCTGCTCTAGCAGTGGGATCAGCCTCATACACCAACAGGCACACACCAGCTCCAGGAATACCACAGCCCAGCAGCCTGTGTAACCAGGCCACTTAATTGCAGGCCAGAAGCAGCCATGGACTCAGCTGGGTCCTGGCCCTACCCATCAGAATGCCAACACAAGATTAGGGATACCCCCGGCCCTGCAGAGAGCTGTGTCAGGAACAGTGATCCAACACCAACTCTGTGGCTCCTGGGCCCTGCAGCCAGAACGCAGAACCTGTCTCTTCCTCCCAGTAGCCAGCATAGCCCGAGGACCAGTGAATGGGCACTAGCCCTGATATTACCTGGACTGTAATTCTACCCATAAGTGAACCAGCACCAGATTTGGTGTCCCCCAGAGTTGTGCAGCCAGCTGCCTTATGATTTAGTCTCACCAAGCAGCACAGACAGCCTCCATACAAGGCAGAGCCTGGCAAACAAGCATTCTGGGGACAGCCAAGCCTACCAGACCACCCACAGTAGTCAGCCCACCACAACAGAAGAGGCCAAGCAGTCCACATAGGGGGTACACCTAGAACATATAGTTCTAGTGACCAGGGGACAGTGGGCTGCTGGGACACATAGGACCTCTCCTACAAAAGGTCACTTCTCCAAGGTCAGGAAGTGTAACGAACCTACTACATACATAGCAATAAAAACAGCAAGTTAAGAAAAATGAGGTGACACAGAAACACGATCCAGATGAAGGAACAAGATAAGAACCCAGAAGAAGATCTAAGTGAAGTGGAGATAACCAATCTATTCAAGAAAGCATTCAAAGTAAGGACTGTAAAGGTGATCAAAGAACTCAGGAGAAGAATGGACGACCAGAGCAAGAAGTTAGACGTTTTTTTAAGAGTTAGACTCTTAAAGAACAACCAAACAGAGATGACTAATACAATAAATGAAATGAAAATTACACTAAAAGGAAACTACTGTAGACTCAATGATACAGAGGAATGGATCAGAAAGCTAAAGGACAGAGTACTGGCCATCACTGAAGATGAACAGTTAAACTATAGAATAAAATGAAATGAGGAAAATTGAACAGACCTGTGAACAACATCAAATGTACTAACATTTGCATTATACTGGTTCCAGAAAGAAAAAAAGGAAAGAGAAAGGGGTGTAGAACATACCTGAAGACATAAAAGCTGAAAACTTCCCTAACCTGGGAAAGAAAACAGACATCCAAGTCCAGTAAACACAGTAAGGCCAAAACAGGATCAACCCAAAGAGGACCACACCAAGACTCATTGTAATTAAAATAGCAAAAAAATAAACATAAAAAGACACTATTAAAAGGAGCAAAGGGAAAACGACAAGTTACAAACATGGGAACTTGCATAAAGTCATCAGCAGACTTTTCAGGATAAACTCTGCATGCCAGAAGGGAGTGGCATGGTATATTTAAAGTCATGAAAGGGAAAAGCCTATAAGCAAAAATACTCTACACAGAAAGGCTCTCCTTCAGATTTGATGGTGAGATGTAAAGTTTTACAGAGAAGCAAAACTAAAAGAGCTCAGCATCGCCAAACCAGCTTTATGAGAAATCTTAAAGAGACTTTTCTAAGTGAAAAAGAAAAGGCCATGACTGAAACATAAAAATTAGGAAAGGAAACTTACTAAAGGAAAAACCTCATTGGTTAAGGCAAATATTCAACGAAGGTAGTAAATCAACCATGGACACAGCTAATAGGAAGGATGAAAGAAAACAGTAATAAAATCATCTATATTCACAATAAGAAGTTAAGGGACACACAAAACAAGTAGATGTAAAATATAAGGTCAAATTCAGTAACTGTGGGGGAGCAGAGTAACAATGCAGGGTTGTTAGTGTCCATGTGAAATTAAGAGCTCAGCAATTTAAATAATCACACACACACACACACACACACACACACACACACACACACACACACATAAACAAAACTGAAAGAAATCCAAACATAATATTAAAGATAGTCCTCACATCACAGATGAAGGGAATAAAAGGGGAAGAAAGGAACACTGAAGAAATTAAAGAGGGATTCTAAAAATACCCAAGACAAATGAAAATGAACACACAATTATCCAAAATCTATGGGACACAGCCAACGCAGTTCACAGGGGGAAGTTATAGTGATACAAGCTTATTCTTAGGAATCAAGAAAAATATCAAATAAACAACCTAACATTACACCTGAAGGAATTAGAAAAAGAAGAAAAAACAAAACTCAAACTGTCAGAAAGAAAAATTAAGAAAACTATACCATATGCAATGACATCAAAAAGAATAAGATACCTAGGAATAAACACACCTAAGCAGGTAAAAGACATGTGCTCAGAAATCTATCAGCCATTGGTGAAAGAAGTTGAAGACAACACAAAAAGATGGAAAAATATAGCATGTGCATGGACTGGAAGAATTAATACTGTTAAAATAACCATACTACCAAAGACAATCTACAGATTTAATGCAATCCCTATCAGAATACCAAAGCATTTTCACAGAACTTGAAAAAGTAATTTTAAAATTTGTATAGAAACACAAAGACCCCAAATAGCCAAACAATCTTGAGAAAGAACACAGCTGGAGGCATCACGTACCTTGACTTCAGACTATACTGCAAAGCGACAGTAATCAAAGAGAAAGGTACCAGAGCAAAAAGAGACACAAAGATCACTGGAATAGAATAGAGATCCCAGAAATAAGCCCACACACTTATATTTAATTGATTTAGGACAAAGCAGGCAATATGGAGAAAAAACTGTCTCTTCAATAAGTGGTACTGGGAAAACTGGTCAGCTACATGGAAAAGAATAAAATTAGATTATTTTAGCACACCATATATAAAATAAATGCAAAACTGAATAAAGACCTAAATGTAGGACCAGAAACCCTAAAACCCCTAGAGGAAAATATAGAACATTCTTCAACATAAATGAGAGCAACAGTTTTAGGTTCAGTCTACTAAGGCAAATGAAACAAAAGCAAAATTAAACAAATGGGACTTCACTAAACTTAAAAGATTTTGCACAGCAAAAGAAACCAAAGACAAAATGAAAAGACAACCTGCTGAAGGAGAGGCACTATTTGCACATGATAAGAGGTTAACATCAAAAAAGATGACCAAGCAAGGGTTCATATCTAAACTACAGAAACAGCACATACAACTCAATATCAAAAAAACACACAAAATCTTTTTTAAAAAAATGAGAAGACCTAAATAGACATTTTTTTCCAAGGAAAAACTACATATAGACAGCCAGAACTCCCAAAGATGCTAAACATAGCTAATCGGCAGTAAAATGCAAATCAAAACTATGAGATATATCACCTCAGTCTTGTTCAGAATGGCTGTCATCAAAAAGATCACAAATAACAAAGGTTGGTGAGGATGTGGAGAAACGGAAACTCTTGTACACTCTTGATGTGAATGTGAAGTAGTGCAGCTACTGTGGAAAGCAGAATGGAGGTTCCACAAAAAACGAAAAATAGAACTACCATAATATCCAGCAATTTTACTGTTGGGTATATCAGAAGAAAACAAAAACACTATTTCAAAAAAAATAACTGCACACCAATGTTCATAACAGTGTTATTTGCCATAGCCAAGATATAGAGTCAAACTAAGTGTTCATCAATAGCTTAGTGGATAAAAAAGATTTTTTATGATGACTTCAGCAAAATATGAAATTTTGCCATTTGCAAGAACATGGATGGGCTTGGAGCGTATTATGCTTAGTAAAATAAGCCGCAGAGAAAACAAGCATGGTATGTTATCACTTACACATGGCATCTAAAAAACTGAATACAACAACAACAACAAAAAAACAGACTCACAGATTAAAGAACAGACTAGTGGTTACCAGCAGGGAGAGATAGGTTGGAGCAGCAAAATAGTAGTAGGAGATTTTGAGGTACAATCCACTATGTATAAAATCAATAATCTGCACTGATGTGCTGTATATCATGGGGAATATAACCACTCTTTTATAATAACTATAAATGGAGAATAACCTAAACATTTATGAATCACTATGTTGTACCTCTGAGACTAATATAATAATGTAAATTAACTATAGATCAATAAAATATAAAGTAAGAAACAATAAAGGGGAGACACAGATTATTAGATAGAAATCAATTAAATAAACACAAGTTTTGGAAATCAAGGCATTAAAAAACAGCATGTAAGACACAATATTTGCAGTTAAATTGTACAATCTATTCATTTAAAAGAAATCATTTAAGTGGTAAAAAATGGTACCCATTCTCATAGTTTTGTATATCTAGGATAAATTATTATCTACAAAAAATGTTACAAATATTCACTCAAAAAGAAAGAGAAAATTTGGATTAACCCATTTTAGTATACAAATTTAATATCAAAGTGTGTATGTAAAATTGATTTGAATAAGTTCTGTTAGCCACTTCTAGTTTCTTTGTGATGTAAAATCTTCTAAAGCATAAAACTCAGCCTTTCTCCATTATTCCATTAGACACACATAGAAGTTAAAAGAAATGCGAAGACAGAACAATCAACCAGGAAGGTGAATTTACTGAGAAACAGTCATTCGTTCTCCCTCCTCCCTTTCTTTTCCTCCTTTTCCAGGTCTCTTTCGGTTCCAATCAAGAGAAGTCTTGAGAGTTCTGAGAATATTTCTTTGAGGGCTTCAAATCACCATACCTACATCCTCTGCCACAACTACACACACAGGAACAAAAATAAACCTCTGCTATCTACTCACGTAGGAGGGATTCATGCAAAATAAACTCCTACATGGAGACCAATAGGTGAGTTTTCTACCTGTTTTTTATAATGTCCTTCCATTACAGTAAATCCCACACATTATGAGGCAGAAGCGGTTATGTGAGCTTTTCCTTGAAGTCAAAAAACTTGCATTCATTTCAAGTACCTGGTGATCATAGGGTACAGCCAGGGAAGGTGCCATCCCCCATGGGGGGAGGTGCGGTAGATGGGCTCCCGCACCCATGCACCTCCTGATGTACAGATTCTGGAGAAACAAAGGGTGGTCACACCGCAGTCAGCCTTTCAGGCTGTCGGGCCACTGGGCAACCCGACCAGCCTGGAAGTGCCCCATCAGTTGCTCAAAGCAAAACTCTGTCCCCCCTCTGAAGCCAGGCAATTTGGGCCAGAGAGTCAGAGGAGACCGGTAATCAACTCCTCCTCTCTGCTCAGCTCCTTGGGGTTACAGCAACCCCATCTCCAAACCCAAATCTGACCCTGGAGTGCCAAACTGGGAGTGGCAGGTGGACTCTGCCGGTGCTTCAGCGCCCTCTGGAGGTTGTCTGCTCTAATGGCAACTCTCAGCCCTTCCTCCTCCTCCTTCCCTAGTCCTGGGGGCTGCCTTGGCCTCCTGCAGCTGCTGGCCTGATTTCATTCTTCTTTTTTCTCCAATTACAATGAAGTGTCTTACAGAGGTTTGGAATCTCTTGAAGAAGGAAGATCTTTTAGTCAATACACCTTAACCGTGAGAAGTTGGTTTCAAGAATGAACCTGAAATACTGTATTTTTCTCCTGATGATTCCAAGGAGAGACATCTCAAGTTTTCTAAATCATAAGAAAAACCAAGTTATAAATATGATATTCTGAGCCAGAGATGAAAGAGCATTTTTGAGCACCCCCTCCTCATGTCATATGACCGGGGTTTAAATCAATCAGCTGCCACTGGTTTTTAAATCACATGACGCAACTTTAAATCAATCAGCTGCTTCCCTGTAACTCATGTGACTTGGCTTTGAATAGTAAGAAACGCAGAGGTATATAAATGATGTTCTGAACAATAAATGGGAAAACAACATTTTAGAAAGTTTTTTTTTCTTTTCAAATGGACCATTCGTTGCATACAGAATAAAGGATTCTCTTCTGCATTTCTTGAACTGTAAACACATACAATGTCTCCGTTGCCTAGATTGACTTAGTTTCTTTGGTGTTTTTTTTTTTTTGTTGTTGTTGTGGTTAACATCTTTATTGGAGTATAATTGCTTTACCATGTTGTGTTAGCTTCTGCTGTATAACAAAGTGAATCAGCTATTCGTATACATATATCCCCATATCCCCTCCCTCTTGCGTCTCCCTCCCACCCTCCTTATCCCACCCCTCTAGGTGGTCACAAAGCACTGAGCTGATCTCCCTGTGCTATATGCAGCTGCTTCCCACTAGCCATCTATTTCACCTTTGGTAGTGTATATATGTCCATGCCACTCTCTCACTTCATCCCAGCTTACCTTTCCCGCTCCCTGTGTCCTCAGGTCCGTTCTCTACATCTACGTCTTTATTCCTCTGGAGCGACTCCTGCTAGGGACGGATACTTCCTTTTATGCTCAGGGAAATCCCCTAGTTTGAATATGATTTGAGTTTGATCCTGTGAAACCATCAGAACTTCCCACCAGAGATAAATGAGGAGATTCTGGCCTTTATTAGTATGCATGATGAACACGGGTGTCCTGGCTGTACTTGCCAACCCTCCTATTTTACCCACCTATTTTTATCCACCTTCCTCCCTGTGAGTACCTTTGACCAACCCTGAGTTCAGACTCCTGACCTATTACAGTGACTTTGTCAGCCTTTCTTTAAAAATGGACAGGTAATAAAATGAATTTAACCTAGAAGCAGCAACTCAGTAGGGGAAATAAAATCATCAGAAGTTATCTAATCACAGCCACAGCCATGCAGGGCTCTGTCTTATCTGCTGGGTCCTAAGAATGGGACCTTCCTAAACTTGAAGGGCATCCAATCAAATAAGTAGAGGTGTTGCCCACCTCTGGCTCTTGGAGGGATTGCTAAGCAGTCGACCCAGGGTATACTAACTGCAAAACACTGTCATGGTTTTGAAACACCTATGTTCCAGGAAAGCTTATTGGGGTGCATGGGGAAGGTTTCCTTTTGACATCAAGCAAAAAATAAATCACCAAGCTCTTTGAGCACAGGGGTTCTTAAGAGGGCAGTAGAAGGAAGGAATGGGCAGAAAAGACGATCTCCAGTGAAGTGAAGGCCGTTTTTCCAAAAGAGTAGGATTTAGTCTCAGTTTAAGGAGAACACTTTTAAATAGCTGGGACAGCTCCAAACTGCAGTTTAGGGAACGAGTGCTTCAAAAGAACAGGGCTTTAAAAGTCCTGGCAAGGCAGCAAGAGGATGAAGAGTTGGTTTTGCATACTTTTGAACACAGGAGTAAAGAAGCAGAGGCATCTCTGACTAAAAGGCCCTGAGATCCTATGGCATCAATGGGTCAGTTGCAGGGGCAGGGGGTTTGGGGGGCGATATTTCTCTCTCAACGTCTCCCAGGGCAGCCACCCCTCCCTACCCAATGGCCCTACTCCCTTCAACCTTCCTCCCTCCACTATTGGGTCCCCAGGGACAGCACTTCTTAAGCTGGAGCGCTCAGACACCATCTCTGCTGTCTGGATTCTTCCTGGAGCCTGGCAAGCTCTGGGACAGGAAGCCAGGTCTGCAAGGCTGCTGCGGTGCAGTCGGACCTGGAGGCGTGGAGGGGAACTGGAGCCCTGACGCCCACCCACGTCCTTGAAGCCGAGGGAGGAACACATCCTCCTAACAGTACTTCTTAGGGGTCAGCTTGCTCCCCACCCGACGGTGATCCATACTCACTTGAGGCAGCAAGGACTGCCTCTAACTGGCCCACTCGATTCCGCCTTAAGGGTCCTCGCACATGTGTGATAGCGCAGGCCCCAGATCTCTTTAGTCAGCTGAGGCCAGTGCTGCCGGCATCCCTCCAGTCCCATCCCCCAGCCCCTCCCTCTGGGACTGTATCTAATAGAAGAAAGAGCACAGAGGAATTGGCTGAATCAAGGGACCTGGGAGCCTGGGGATGAGTTTGAAGACCGAGAACCTAAGGCTAACACATTATTGGAAGACCGAGAACCTAACCTAACACATGATTGGAAACTCTTGTGGGGTGTGTGGGGGGAGGTTATGAGTCTAAGAGGCTGAGTCGACCTGCTGAGTCCAGCCCCAGGACACCACACAGCCCCGTCCCCCTTTCCCTGCCATCAGACAAGCGGTGCCGCAACTCCAGCCGGGACTCTGCACTTCCCCCTCCCTGATTCTCCAGAAGAGCAGGTGGCCACCCTCTGAGGGCAGGGGAAAGACAACAGACCAAGTCCCCCTGCACTAAGGAGCTGTTGGAAGCTCTTTCTGAACAACAGTGCTGGCTTGGAGCGAACCCGTGCACCGCCAAAGTTGGTCTCGTCCTGCAGCTGAGGGACGCAGGCTTAAATCAGCTGCCTTGGCTTTAAATCAATCAGTCCCCACTTTAAGTCAGGTGACCTGACTTTAAATCACTGTGTGCCCCTCAAGCCTGCCACTTCAAAAGTTGGGAACTTCACTTTGACCCCAGCACCTCACACAGCTGAATGCACACTGTAGTCACCCCCAAGCCTGGCTTAGAGGCAGGATATAAGGTAAGGGGATGGGCTGCACACATGGTGAGGAGGGTGCACTTCATGTACCAGAAGGGTCCAGGTATTCTGGCTACAGCAAGCAATGCACAATACAGCAGCTCCCTGGCAAAGCTGGTGATGCACAGGGGGAGCAGGCACACCCAGGCACGCAGAGGTTCCAGGCCGGGAGCTGGGGCACAGCCAGCCGGGAGGGTGTGAAAGCCGAGGATCTGAGGCTTCTTGAGAAAGGCAGACACAGAGGATGGATGAGAAGCAAAGACCAGATGAAACATGGATTTGAAAAACACACCCTGCTATTGAAATTGGGGTGGGGGCACCCCAGATTTGAGTCCTCTTACTCCCCAGTTGCTAGTACTTTGGCATTTGCCAAATTATTTATAAAATGTGACTGATAATATCTAACCCATAGAACATTGCATTTATAGCGGTTTTGCGAGTTTATGTTTCTATAGTGGAATAATCTTTTCTACAAGATAAATGTATACTATCTGAAATAAATTAAAACCTCTTTTAAAAATGTGTTATATCGGACTTCCCTGGTGGCGCAGTGATTAATAATCTGCCTGCCAAGGCAGGGGACATGGGTTCCAGCCCTGGTCCGGGAAGATCCCACAGGCCGCGGAGCAGCTAAGCCCATGCGCCACAACTACTGAGCCTGCAGGCCACAACTACTGAAGCCCGCGCGCCTAGAGTCGATGCTCCACAACAAGAGCAGCAAGAGAAGCCACCACAATGAGAACCCGGGCACCGCAACAAAGAGTAGCCCCGGCTCACTGCAACTAGGGAAAGCCCACGCGTAGCCACGAAGACCCAACACAGCCAAAAATAAATAAATTAATTAATTAAATAATTTTTTTTAAAAAGTACTATATCCTTCTGTACAACCACTCTGGGAAGAACAGAGAGATGGCATGGGAGAGTGAGAAAGACCAATATTTAGTGCACATCTCTCATGCAGGTGCTCTGCTGGCTCAGATAGATTTATCTCCACTTTACAAAGGAGGAAATAATCTCAGAGAGGTTTAGTAATTTTCCCAAAGCCAAACAGCTATGGAGTGGCTGAACCAAGTCTGTTATCTTCAAAGGCTAAGTCCTCATCACAACAAAACTCAATTAATATTTACATTTATCGAATTACATTGCAACCTGGGGAGTTCTTGGCACAATCCTGAATAAGAGTGAGAAAGAAAGAAATAGCATTGTTCCTACCGTCAACGCAAATTTTTGGAGCAGCTGCTAGATGCCTGGCCCTTTTTGGGGTTCAGCAGTGATCAAGACAGGAAGAGTCCTGCTTTCATGAACCACGTAGTGGGGAGGAGAGACGGGTGCAACTTGGGTGAAGGATTTCACCTTGCTGGACCTCTGTTTTGTCATCTGGAAAATGGGATGGGTGTTCCTCATTTTCTGGGATTGTCCAGCCCTCACATTCTCTGATTCCATAAGAAGCATTTGTTTTCCTGTTTCTTTAAAATTCATTCAGGCCGTGAGCTGTGATGAATGTTGTTAGCTGCTCCCCAAAGCACTCTATTCCCACCCTTTTCCTGTGATCAGGTCTTTCCCGAAACATGACTCACAGTCAGTCAAGTCACAGAACCTAAGGGGCACCCAGCAGAAAAATTCCAACCTTTGCTTCCCAGGAGCTCTGCGGTCTACCTGCCAGGTAAACTTAACTCACCTGGCACAAGGTGGCCATCCCTGGTTTCACATCAACATGATCTCAGGCACAAACCTTGTTTTTCCATTTTGTCTTTAAGTTACTTGTTGAAACAACTGCACAAATATGACAAAGATATAAAATCTGGCATCATCTGCTCCCAGTGCCTACTAATAAATGATTTTCTGCCACTTTAATGATAAAGATAGAACATTTCAACATTCTGCTACCCTTATTATTTGTCATTTTTGTTGATATTTCTATTGACTACATCTTTCAATATTTTAACAATGGAACATTTATTTAGGGTGTTCCAGACCCAGCCTTTAGTGGTAAAGGTTTTGTTGTTATATTTCTATTATGTTTCCTTTAAAAATCATTATCCTATTTAAATGGATTAAGTCAATTCTATAGGCATTTCTCTTATGATATTGATGAAATTGATAAATAGAGGGCAGTAGTACAAGTTGATTGGACTTGAGAACCTCTATTAGCACAGTTAAGTATAAATATTATCTATATGTAAACCAAAGTACAGGCCGAGTGAGATTCTCCGACTTTTTTTCACTGTCTGCCCCTCAAGCCTGTGAGAAATGGAATATTTCTTGCCATATAAGTAAACAAAGGCTGCCACAGTCTTCAGCATTTGCAGCCCTCCAATGTGAGCCGGCGGGCCCTGAGGCACTCAGGATATGCAAATACAGAATGCAGGCCCCAGGGAGCTGAGGTGCATATCAAAGGAAGGATTTCAGTGAGCCCATGCCAAGAAAAGCTCTGCATTCCTCACTTTGGGAGAGCTGGTTTTCCTTAGTTAACAATCATCTTTTGATGTTCCCCATTACCTGCGCCAGTCCCCTGCCCTGTCCCCTCCCCCCGGTACTTTAGCTCAGGGAGGAAGGAGCTCAGAGGGACTCAGCTGAATAAGGGGCCTGCGCGCCTCGGGAGGAGTTTTCAGCCGCTTTCCCCGCAGTCGGGAGGAGGGGCGCTGACGCTGTAGCCGGACCCTGCACCTCCCTTGCCCCGTTTCCCCTCAGGACGCTCAGGCCGACCCCTTCCCCACGCCCACCAGGCCTCGCGAGCCAGGCCGAGGGCAGGGGCGAGAGGAGGGACCGAAGTTCCCCGGGACCAGACGCTGGGGGCCGCTCTTTCTGCACAGCAGCGGCGGGTGGCAGCGAACCCCTGCCCCTCAGAAGCTGGTCTTGTGCTGCCGCCCGGGCACCGGACCAGGCGGAGGGTCGGCGCCCACTTACCTGGCCCGCCGTCCCCGCGACTGTCACGGCTTGGGCCGCCGGGGCACCTCCAGAGCCGGCAGCCTCAGTGAGGTCGCCCTCCCCTCGGCCTCCGGGGCAGTTCCGTGAAGGCGGAGGGAAGAGACCCCGCCTGAGCCGGGAGTTCCAGCTCTGAGGAAACGCGGGCTCTGTTCAGCGCGCAGTGGGTGGGACCGCTCTGCCCCGAGGCCTTCCGGGAGGGAGCGGGGCGGCGGGGGAGGGAGCCGCCAGGAGCGCAGGGCCCCGTCGGGGGTCCTGGAGGGGCGACCCAGCCTGGGGGCCATGCCCATTGTGGCCGCAGCCCAGGCCTTTTTCCTGGAATGCTACACAAAAAAATTAGAAAGATACACAGTCTATAGTAAATACTCACAAATGATTGTTGCTGCTGTGCTCACTATTCTATTAAAGGTGTAAAATCCATAAAACACTTTAAGTTCAAAATTAAATATGCATTTTTACCTTTCTAATTATGTCTCTGATATTCACAGTTGTGGTTAATGAATCAGAGACTGTGGCATCACTAGTTAAAAATAAGCTTGTTAAAAGAATAGAACTCAGGCCCACCGGACCTACTGAATGACAATCTGCACTTTTACAATCTCCCCAGTGTACTCGTGTACCCATGAATAGTTGAAAGGTACATTTCTACCTCGACAGGTCTTTTCTGTATGAGAAATACACACATTTTATCCAGTTTGATATAAATAAAACACTCAAAAATGCATATGCCTGTGTTGAAACCATCATTTTATCATTTCTTTTCCAGACAAGTATAGTCTCTATACTGGTTTTGTGGATCACATGCCATACTCTTTTCTTGTAGTTAGAAATAAGGTAGAGAAAGTTACTTTGTTAAAAAAAAAAAAATATATATATATATATATAAAAGTGGATAATTAAAGACACTCTCTAAATTAAAACCAGTTCTCTTAACTTGCTGTTTTCTTCTTGGGTCACATTATGAACTCTTCCCGTGGCCACATGGCATGTGTACTTTTAATTTCAGGGACTGCTGACATTCCAGGATGTGGCCATAGATTTCTCTCAAGAGGAGTGAGAATGCCTGGACCAAGATCAATGGGAATTGTACAGGGATGTGATGTTAGAGAAGTATAGCAACCTGCTCTCCTTGGGTGAGGATACCTTCCTTCCAGAATTCCTTATCCAACCACAGGGTTTGGAGTCCTTCATTTGTAGAATGTCTCCTGGAATCTTCTGCTTCCTACAATAGGGTTTCAGATTGCAACGTTTCAGGAAAGATTGGGAGTTTGTGGGTATAATTTTTCTTATTCTTTTAAAATTGCAGCCTCCCTTTTAATATACTTTGTAACTGCATGGGATGTGTCTATATGAACTGTGTACTATATGCTTCTGTTATAGTCCTTACAATATTTTATTGTCTTATTTTCTGTAACAATTTTCCATGGATTCTTTGGGCTTACGGTATATTAAAAGGGAGACTGCGATTCTCCCTTTAAAAGGGGACTTATTAAAAGGGGACTTCCCTGGTGATGCAGTGATTAAGAATTCGCCTGCCAATGCAGGGGACCCGGTTCGATCCCTGGTCCGGGAAGATCTCACGTGCCACGGAACAACTAAGTCAGTGGGCCACAACTACTGAGTCTGCACGCCACAACTACTGAAGCCGGTGTGTCTTGAGCCCGTGCACCGTTTATTTTTTGGAGAATAAAACCACTTCTGAGTGATTAAAATTTAGGCCAGCTAGTCAAAATGCTTTATCACCTGTTCTTCTAAAACACTGATCAATGGAACAAGTTTTACTAGGGATAACAATGTAATTGTATTCTGGAGTTCATATGGGCAATATGGTTTATGACCTTGATGCTGGATCACGACATTTCAATGGTATAACTGCTATTAATTGCCTGTTTGTTCAACGATTAAAGTCTCACGTGATCTGAGTTCAGACTGGAGTCATCCTGGTTGGTTTCTGTCTATTGCAGATTTCTTCCAGTATGAAAGGACAAGAGCAATACGGCTTACTTTACAAAATGTCTTCAAACTAAATGATGATATAATCTACATTCAATTAATTTATACATACCCTACTGTAGAACAGGGTTCGTTACGGTGGCAGAGCCCGGTAATTATGTAAAACTGAAACTTTTTCTGCACTGGTTCAAGTCCTCTTCCTAAGAATATGTTTATAATCAACATTCTTTCACAAATTACCCAATTTAATTCACCATAGCATTCCTCATATTAACTAAATGGAAAATCCTAGGCTATATACAAATCCAGAAAGGGCCAAAAATCATCAGCCCCCATGGATGATTACAACCCATTGCTGAGGCATTCAAATTACTTATTAAAGAACCACTATGTCCAGCAACATCATCAATTTATATATTATTGCCCCAATGCTAGCCTTAACCCTGGCTCTCACAACATGAATTCCTCTTCCCATATCTTATCCACTAATTAATATAAATGTAGGCATATTATTTCTATTAGCCATATCACACCTAGCCATTTATTCCATCCTCAGATCTGGATGAACTTCACATTCAAAATACTCACTCACTGGAGCTCTAGGAACAATAGCACAGACAATCATCTCATATGAAGTAATGTAGCAGTTATTCTATTCTCGGTCTTACTGGTAAATGGATCATTTACACTTTCAACAGTAATTATTACACAAGAACACCTATGACTAATTTTCTCCTGACCCCTACCCAGAATTTGATTATCTCCGCAGTAGCAGAAATCCAATGAAGCCCCACTTGATTTAACAGAAGTAGAATCAAAACCTGTATATGTCTTCAATGTAGAAAATGTAGCAGGCCCATTCACCCCGTCCTTCCTAGAGAATATGTCAATTTCCCGATAATAAACATTTCCACAGCAATCTATTTTTAGGAGCATTCGACAATCCCTAGGTGCCAGAATTATAGATTTTTCATCTTGTAAATATAATTTTTTTTAAAAAAATAATTTTTATAGTTTTACTACCTTTAAACAAAATGTACTCCATTGCTGTGGAATATTCCTTCATAGGAGCGTGCATGGTTCATTTCTGCATCCGCCTGTGATGGCCTTCAGGTTCTTTCAGGTTTGGCTCCTGTGGCTGCGAGTCCATGTCCGTGTGTCCTGGTGCAGGGCGGTGGGTTTGTGTTCAACTGGGAGGAGCACTGTGGGTCTGTGCACGTACTTCGCTATCAGAGGCCCGATTGTTTCAGAAGTGGTTGCATCCCCCAGTTGCGTACCAGGCTTTCCATTGCTCCACATCCTGCTGATATTTGATACTATGTCTTTCATGTCTGCCATTCTGGTAGGTGTATACACAGTATTTTTCTTATGGCTTTAATCCCTCCGTTGTTAGTGAAGTTGCTAACCAGGGACTTCCCTGGTGACGCAGTGGTCAAGAATTCGCCTGCCAATGCAGGGGAAACGGGTTCGAGCCCTCGTCTGGGAAGATTCCACATGCCGCGGAGCAAAAAGCCTGTGAGCCACAACTAGTGAGCCTGCCCTCTAGAGCCGCAAGCCACAACTACTGAAGCCCACGCGCCTAGAGGCCGTGCTCTGCAACAAGAGAAGCCACTGCAATGAAAGGGCCGCACACCGCAACGAAGAGTAGCTGCCGCTCACCGCAACCAGAGAAAGCCCACGCGCAGAAACTAAGACCCAACTCAGCCAAAAAAAAAAAGAAAAGAAAAAGAAAAATTAAATAAAGAGTTGCTAATCAGCTAGATACTTTTACTCCTTTAGGGATAGAAGTAATTATGGTAGCTGATGCAAAGTATGCTCCTGAGTCCACAGCTCTCCCTATGGTAAACATATGATGGGCCCACAAGAGAACTCCTAAAAAACCAGTGGACATGACTCATACTATTCCCAGATAGCTGAAAGGCACTCTTTGTCGTAAATAGTATGTAATGATATGTGAGTTTATAACAAACCCTGTTAGGCCATGAATACAGACTTCAGGGTGAGCAAAGTATCAAAAGAGGTGTTGGTATAGGATTCGGTCTCCTCCTGCAGGGTCAAAGAAAGTAGTGTTTAGATTTCTATCTCTTAACAGCATGGCAATGTTGGCTGCTCGGACTGAGACTGGTAATTATAGTAATATGGCTATAGTTGGGGAAGATTAAACAAATAATGGTGTTTGATATTGGGATATGACTGCTGGTTTTGTATTAAAGACTATAGTAATAAAAGTAATAATACCAAGAATTGAGGAGACACCTGCTAAATGTAAGGAGAAAACAGTTAGGTCAACAGAGGCTACTGCATGGGCCAGATTGCAGGCTAGAGCTGAATACACGGTTCCACTGGTACCAGAACCAGCTTCTACTATTGGTGATATGAGTAGGAGTAAGAATGATGGGGGAAGTAGTCAAAAGTTTATATGATTTATTTGGGAAAATGCTACTTCAGGTGTCCGAGTTATTAGTGGCCCAAGTCAGTTTTCAAAGCCTGCAATCATAACGGGTACAACTATAAAGAAAATTATTACCAGTGCAGGGACTGTTATGACTACCTTAGAGATTTGGGCATCTCCAAGTAGCGGTCCAGGTCAGCATAGATCAGCCTGGATTAATATAATTAAGGTGCTGCCTGCTACTCCAGCTCAAGCACCAAATAGTAAATATAAAATGCCGATATCTTCGTGATTTGTTGAAAATAATCAGCAGTGTATGAACAGAGGTAAAATGACTGAGTTAGCATTAGACTGTAAATCTAAAGACAGAGATTGAGCCCTCTTTCTGGCAAACCCTGTGGTGAATCAACAAACTGAATTGTAACTTCAGAGAAGCAGCTTCAATTCTGCCGGTGATTTTCCTGCCTTTCTTTTTTTCCTTTTTTCTTTCTCAAATGAAGGAGAAGTAGACTGAAGCCAGTTGACTAGAGGATTTGCCTGTTAACTAAAGTTTACTGGGGTTAAAACTCATCAATCTCGTAAATATTTGGCTTAAATACAGTGTTTGCTTTACATTCAATTGATGTAGAATAAAGTCTTGCAATCCTTATTTTTAGGAATCAAGTAAATTTTACTTGTTTAGGGTTTTGAAAGCTCTTGGTCTGAACTAACCTAAATTCCTAGTCCAGCACCGATAGAATGGGTGTTGTGTGTAGTAATCGTGTGGGTATTATGATTGGTAATGATAGGAAGGTTATTTCTTTGTATGTTCAAATTGTTTTGTGTCTGTGCTGTTTAATGAAGGGAATATAGTTAGTGATGTGGAGTATGTTAGCTGCAAGTAGAAATATACGCTGAGGACTGCTATGATGGCTATTAGTGTTGGTAGAATGATGTTGTCATTTTTGTTGTCTCTTGGATAATTATTCATTTGGGTAAAAACCCTGATAGTGATGGGCGATGTCTTAATGATACTATAATGGTGAGGAAAATGATTGTGATGGGAGGTGTTTTATATCATGTGTGTGATAATGATACTCTTGTAGTACATGATCTGGGCATAAATAAGAAGAAGATAGTGTTGTTATGATATAAATTAGTATGTTTAGGATTGTTATAATCTGAATATACATTATAATAGCTGTTATTCATCCTATATGGGCAATTGATGAGGAGGGTGTAATATTTTCCAGGTGAGTATGGCGAAGTCTGCCTCAGCCTCCAGCTATGATTTATAATATCACTATGATTAATACTATATTTAGGTTGATGGATGGTGACATGTGGTATAAAACTGATAGGGATGCAATTTTGTCACGTTGATAGCATCAGGTCTGCTGTTCATGGGATGCCTTGTGTGACTTCAGGCACTCAGAAGTGAAATGGGGAAAGTCCTACTTTTGTGACAAGGGCGATTGTCATGAGGGTGGATGCTGCTGGATTAAAGATTTTTGTTATTCATTGTGCTCTTTGACCAGAGTATATTAGATTAATGATAATAGCCATTATAAGTAGTATTGATGTGGTGGACTGTTTTAGGAAATATTTGTTGGATGCTTCTGTAGCTTATGGGTTCATGTTTTTTATTAGAATGGGGATACCATTAACCAGTGTGAGCTTGTTATACAATTATATTTCCTGAGAAAATGGTCAGTAGAATGATGGTAAAAACAATGAGAGTTTATTAGCACAGGAAGGATATAGAAAAACATTTTGGGGATATGGGTCTGAAACTTACTTAGAGAACATTACTATATAGCATGTTGTGTAATGTTCTAGGTATCATGGAGAATGTAAAATTATTAGGAAGAATTCAATTCCAGGAAAAAGAGCATTGAAATCTCTATGATTTACTCTATCAAAGTAACTCTTTTGTCAGACATATTTCTTAAGTTTGTGGTGGGTTGCCTGGTATGATGACAAGTAGTGAAAACTCTCATATACATAGGGTTAATGTTAGTCGTAAAAAAACTTTTTATAAGAGATGTATGCGTTGATCATATCAAAATTGTGGGTAGGATGCTCAAATTCATAGAAAGGAGATTGTTAGATGTGTTTTAATGATGACTTGGGCTGTATATAATTCTGGCACCTAGGGATTGTCGAATGCTCCTAAAAATAGATTGCTGTGGAAATGTTTATTATCGGGAAATTGACATATTCTCTAGGAAGGACGGGGTGAATGGGCCTGCTACATTTTCTACATTGAAGACATATACAGGTTTTGATTCTACTTCTGTTAAATCAAGTGGGGCTTCATTGGATTTCTGCTACTGCGGAGATAATCAAATTCTGGGTAGGGGTCAGGAGAAAATTAGTCATAGGTGTTCTTGTGTAATAATTACTGTTGAAAGTGTAAATGATCCATTTACCAGTAAGACCGAGAATAGAATAACTGCTACATTACTTCATATGAGATGATTGTCTGTGCTATTGTTCCTAGAGCTCCAGTGAGTGAGTATTTTGAATGTGAAGTTCATCCAGATCTGAGGATGGAATAAATGGCTAGGTGTGATATGGCTAATAGAAATAATATGCCTACATTTATATTAATTAGTGGATAAGATATGGGAAGAGGAATTCATGTTGTGAGAGCCAGGGTTAAGGCTAGCATTGGGGCAATAATATATAAATTGATGATGTTGCTGGACATAGTGGTTCTTTAATAAGTAATTTGAATGCCTCAGCAATGGGTTGTAATCATCCATGGGGGCTGATGATTTTTGGCCCTTTCTGGATTTGTATATAGCCTAGGATTTTCCATTTAGTTAATATGAGGAATGCTATGGTGAATTAAATTGGGTAATTTGTGAAAGAATGTTGATTATAAACATATTCTTAGGAAGAGGACTTGAACCAGTGCAGAAAAAGTTTCAGTTTTACATAATTACCGGGCTCTGCCACCGTAACGAACCCTGTTCTACAGTAGGGTATGTATAAATTAATTGAATGTAGATTATATCATCATTTAGTTTGAAGACATTTTGTAAAGTAAGCCGTATTGCTCTTGTCCTTTCATACTGGAAGAAATCTGCAATAGACAGAAACCAACCAGGATGACTCCAGTCTGAACTCAGATCACGTGAGACTTTAATCGTTGAACAAACAGGCAATTAATAGCAGTTATACCATTGAAATGTCGTGATCCAGCATCAAGGTCATAAACCATATTGCCCATATGAACTCCAGAATACAATTACATTGTTATCCCTAGTAAAACTTGTTCCATTGATCAGTGTTTTAGAAGAACAGGTGATAAAGCATTTTGACTAGCTGGCCTAAATTTTAATCACTCAGAAGTGGTTTTATTCTCCAAAAAATAAACGGTGCACGGGCTCAAGACACACCGGCTTCAGTAGTTGTGGCGTGCAGACTCAGTAGTTGTGGCCCACTGACTTAGTTGTTCCGTGGCACGTGAGATCTTCCCGGACCAGGGATCGAACCGGGTCCCCTGCATTGGCAGGCGAATTCTTAATCACTGCATCACCAGGGAAGTCCCCTTTTAATAAGTCCCCTTTTAAAGGGAGAATCGCAGTCTCCCTTTTAATATACCGTAAGCCCAAAGAATCCATGGAAAATTGTTACAGAAAATAAGACAATAAAATATTGTAAGGACTATAACAGAAGCATATAGTACACAGTTCATATAGACACATCCCATGCAGTTACAAAGTATATTAAAAGGGAGGCTGCAATTTTAAAAGAATAAGAAAAATTATACCCACAAACTCCCAATCTTTCCTGAAACGTTGCAATCTGAAACCCTATTGTAGGAAGCAGAAGATTCCAGGAGACATTCTACAAATGAAGGACTCCAAACCCTGTGGTTGGATAAGGAATTCTGGAAGGAAGGTATCCTCACCCAAGGAGAGCAGGTTGCTATACTTCTCTAACATCACATCCCTGTACAATTCCCATTGATCTTGGTCCAGGCATTCTCACTCCTCTTGAGAGAAATCTATGGCCACATCCTGGAATGTCAGCAGTCCCTGAAATTAAAAGTACACATGCCATGTGGCCACGGGAAGAGTTCATAATGTGACCCAAGAAGAAAACAGCAAGTTAAGAGAACTGGTTTTAATTTAGAGAGTGTCTTTAATTATCCACTTTTATATATATATATATATATATTTTTTTTTTAACAAAGTAACTTTCTCTACCTTATTTCTAACTACAAGAAAAGAGTATGGCATGTGATCCACAAAACCAGTATAGAGACTATACTTGTCTGGAAAAGAAATGATAAAATGATGGTTTCAACACAGGCATATGCATTTTTGAGTGTTTTATTTATATCAAACTGGATAAAATGTGTGTATTTCTCATACAGAAAAGACCTGTCGAGGTAGAAATGTACCTTTCAACTATTCATGGGTACACGAGTACACTGGGGAGATTGTAAAAGTGCAGATTGTCATTCAGTAGGTCCGGTGGGCCTGAGTTCTATTCTTTTAACAAGCTTATTTTTAACTAGTGATGCCACAGTCTCTGATTCATTAACCACAACTGTGAATATCAGAGACATAATTAGAAAGGTAAAAATGCATATTTAATTTTGAACTTAAAGTGTTTTATGGATTTTACACCTTTAATAGAATAGTGAGCACAGCAGCAACAATCATTTGTGAGTATTTACTATAGACTGTGTATCTTTCTAATTTTTTTGTGTAGCATTCCAGGAAAAAGGCCTGGGCTGCGGCCACAATGGGCATGGCCCCCAGGCTGGGTCGCCCCTCCAGGACCCCCGACGGGGCCCTGCGCTCCTGGCGGCTCCCTCCCCCGCCGCCCCGCTCCCTCCCGGAAGGCCTCGGGGCAGAGCGGTCCCACCCACTGCGCGCTGAACAGAGCCCGCGTTTCCTCAGAGCTGGAACTCCCGGCTCAGGCGGGGTCTCTTCCCTCCGCTTTCACGGAACTGCCCCGGAGGCCGAGGGGAGGGCGACCTCACTGAGGCTGCCGGCTCTGGAGGTGCCCCGGCGGCCCAAGCCGTGACAGTCGCGGGGACGGCGGGCCAGGTAAGTGGGCGCCGACCCTCCGCCTGGTCCGGTGCCCGGGCGGCAGCACAAGACCAGCTTCTGAGGGGCAGGGGTTCGCTGCCACCCGCCGCTGCTGTGCAGAAAGAGCGGCCCCCAGCGTCTGGTCCCGGGGAACTTCGGTCCCTCCTCTCGCCCCTGCCCTCGGCCTGGCTCGCGAGGCCTGGTGGGCGTGGGGAAGGGGTCGGCCTGAGCGTCCTGAGGGGAAACGGGGCAAGGGAGGTGCAGGGTCCGGCTACAGCGTCAGCGCCCCTCCTCCCGACTGCGGGGAAAGCGGCTGAAAACTCCTCCCGAGGCGCGCAGGCCCCTTATTCAGCTGAGTCCCTCTGAGCTCCTTCCTCCCTGAGCTAAAGTACCGGGGGGAGGGGACAGGGCAGGGGACTGGCGCAGGTAATGGGGAACATCAAAAGATGATTGTTAACTAAGGAAAACCAGCTCTCCCAAAGTGAGGAATGCAGAGCTTTTCTTGGCATGGGCTCACTGAAATCCTTCCTTTGATATGCACCTCAGCTCCCTGGGGCCTGCATTCTGTATTTGCATATCCTGAGTGCCTCAGGGCCCGCCGGCTCACATTGGAGGGCTGCAAATGCTGAAGACTGTGGCAGCCTTTGTTTACTTATATGGCAAGAAATATTCCATTTCTCACAGGCTTGAGGGGCAGACAGTGAAAAAAAGTCGGAGAATCTCACTCGGCCTGTACTTTGGTTTACATATAGATAATATTTATACTTAACTGTGCTAATAGAGGTTCTCAAGTCCAATCAACTTGTACTACTGCCCTCTATGTATCAATTTCATCAATATCATAAGAGAAATGCCTATAGAATTGACTTAATCCATTTAAATAGGATAATGATTTTTAAAGGAAACATAATAGAAATATAACAACAAAACCTTTACCACTAAAGGCTGGGTCTGGAACACCCTAAATAAATGTTCCATTGTTAAAATATTGAAAGATGTAGTCAATAGAAATATCAACAAAAATGACAAATAATAAGGGTAGCAGAATGTTGAAATGTTCTATCTTTATCATTAAAGTGGCAGAAAATCATTTATTAGTAGGCACTGGGGGCAGATGATGCCAGATTTTATATCTTTGTCATATTTGTGCAGTTGTTTCAACAAGTAACTTAAAGACAAAATGGAAAAACCAGGAGGTTTGTGCCTGAGATCATGTTGATGTGAAACCAGGGATGGCCACCTTGTGCCAGGTGAGTTAAGTTTACCTGGCAGGTAGACCGCAGAGCTCCTGGGAAGCAAAGGTTGGAATTTTTCTGCTGGGTGCCCCTTAGGTTCTGTGACTTGACTGACTGTGAGTCATGTTTCGGGAAAGACCTGATCACAGGAAAAGGGTGGGAATAGAGTGCTTTGGGGAGCAGCTAACAACATTCATCACAGCTCACGGCCTGAATGAATTTTAAAGAAACAGGAAAACAAATGCTTCTTATGGAATCAGAGAATGTGAGGGCTGGACAATCCCAGAAAATGAGGAACACCCATCCCATTTTCCAGATGACAAAACAGAGGTCCAGCAAGGTGAAATCCCTCACCCAAGTTGCACCCGTCTCTCCTCCCCACTACGTGGTTCATGAAAGCAGGACTCTCCCTGTCTTGATCACTGCTGAACCCCAAAAAGGGCCAGGCATCTAGCAGCTGCTCCAAAAATTTGGGTTGACTGTAGGAACAATGCTATTTCTTTCTTTCTCACTCTTATTCAGGATTGTGCCAAGAACTCCCCAGGTTGCAATGTAATTCGATAAATGTAAATATTAATTGAGTTTTGTTGTGATGAGAACTTAGCCTTTGAAGGTAACAGACTTGGTTCAGATCTTGGTTCTGCCACTCCATAGCTGTTTGGCTTTGGGAAAATTACTAAACCTCTCTGAGATTATTTCCTCCTTTGTAAAGTGGAGATAAATCTATCTGAGCCAGCAGAGCACCTGCATGAGAGATGTGCACTAAATATTGGTCTTTCTCACTCTCCCATGCCATCTCTCTGTTCTTCCCAGAGAAGCTGTACAGAAGGATATAGTACTTTTTTAAAATAGTTAACGAATTAATTAATTAATTTGTTTTTGGCTGCGTTGGGTCTTCGTTGCTATGCGCAGGCTTTCTCTAGTTGCGGCAAGCGGGGGCTACTCTTTGTTGCGGTACCCGGGTTCTCATTGCGGTGGCTTCTCTTGCTGCGCTTGTTGTGAAGCACCGGCTCTAGGCGTGCGGGCTTCAGTAGTTGTGGCCTGCAGGCTCAGTAGTTGTGGCGTATGGGCTTAGCTGCTCCGCGGCATGTGGGATCTTCCCTGACCAGGGCTCGAACCCATGTCCCCTGCCTTGGCAGGCAGATTCTTAACCACTGCACCACCAGGGAAGTCCGATATAGTACTTTTTAAAGAGGGGTTTGAATTTATTTCAGATTGTGTACGTTTTTCTTGTAGAAAAGATTATTCCACTATAGAAACATAAACACGCAAAACCACTATAAATGCAGTATTCTATGGGTTAGATATTATCAGTCACAGTTTATAAGTAATTGGGCAAATGCCAAAGCACTAGGTACTGGGCAGTAAGAGGACTCAAATCTGGGGTGCCCTCCACCCCAATTTCAAGAGCAGGGTGTGCTTTTGAAATCCATGTTTCATCTGGTCTTTGTTTCTCATCCATCCTCTGTGTCTGCCTTTCTCAAGAAGGCTCAGATCCTCGGCTTTCACACCCTCCCGGCTGGCTGTGCCCCAGCTCCCGGCCTGGAACCTCTGCGTGCCTGGGTGTGCCTGCTCCCCCTGTGCATCACCAGCTTTGCCAGGGAGCTGCTGTATCGTGCACTGCTTGCTGTACCCAGAGTACCTGGACCCTTCTGGTACATGAAATGCACCCTCCTCACCATGTGTGCAGCCCATCCCCTTACCTTATATCCTGCCTCTAAGCCAGGCTTGGGGGTGACTACAGTGTGCATTCAGCTGTGTGAGGTGCTGGGATCAAAGTGAAGTTCCCAACTTTTGAAGTTGCAGGCTTGAGGGGCACACAGTGATTTAAAGTCGGGTCACCTGACTTAAAGGGGGGACTGATTGATTTAAAGCCAAGGCAACTGACTTAAAGCCTGCGTCCCTCAGCTGCAAGACGAGACCAACTTTGGCGATGCACGGGGTCGCTCCAAGCCAGCACTGCTGTTCATGAAGAGCTTCCAGTAGCGACTTAGTGCAGGGGGACATGGTCCGTTGTCTTGCCCCTGCCCTCAGAGGGGGGCCACCTGCTCTTCTGGAGAATCAGGGAGGGGGAAGTGAAGAGTCCCGGCTGGAGTTGCGGCACCGCTTGTCTGATGGCAGGGAAAGGGGGACGGGGCTGTGTGGTGTCCTGGGGCTGGACTCACCAGTTCGACTCAGCCTCTCAGCCTCCTAACCTCCCCCCCCACACACTCCACAAGAGTTTCCAGTAATATGTAATTGCGCCTTAGGTTCTCGGTCTTCAAACTCATCCCCAGGCTCCCAGGTCCCTTGATTCAGCCAATTCCTCTGTGGTCTTTCTTCTATTAGATACAGTCCCAGAGGGAGGGGCTGGGGGATGGGACTGGAGGTATGCTGGAAGCACTGGCCTCAGCTGACTAAAGAGATCCGGGGCCTGCGCTATCACTCATGTGCGAGGACCCTTAAGGCGGAATCGAGTGGGCCAGTTAGAGGCAGTCCTTGCTGCCTCAAGTGAGTATGGATCACCGTCGGGTGGGGAGCACGCTGACCCCTGAGAAGTACTGTTAGGAGTATGTGTTCCTCCCTCAGCTTCAAGGACGTGGGTGGGCTTCAGGGCTCCAGTTCCCCTCCAGGCCTCCAGGTCCGACTGCACCGCAGCAGCCTTGCAGACCCGGCTTCCTGTCCCAGAGCTTGCCAGGCTCCAGGAAGTATCCAGATTGCAGAGATGGTGCCTGAGGGCTCCAGCTTAAGAAGTGCTGTCCCTGGGGACCCAACAGTGGCAGGAGGAAGGGTGAAGGGAGTGGGGGGGGTGGGGTCGGGAGGGGTGGCTGCCCTGGGAGACGTTGAGAGAGAAATATCGCCCCCCAAACCCCCTGCCCCTGCAACTGACCCATTGATGCCATAGGATCTCAGGGCCTTTTAGTCAGAGATGCCTCTGCTTCTTTACTCCTGTGTTCAAAAGTACACAAAACCAACTCTTCATCCTCTTGCTGCCTTGCCAGGACTTTTAAAGCCCTGTTCTTTTGAAGCACTCGTTCCCTAAACTGCAGTTTGGAGCTGTCCCAGCTATTTAAAAGTGTTCTCCTTAAACTGAGACTAAATCCTACTCTTTTGGAAAAACGGCCTTCACTTCACTGGAGATCGTCTTTTCTGCCCATTCCTTCCTTCTACTGCCCTCTTAAGAACCCCTGTGCTCAAAGAGCTTGGTGATTTATTTTTTGCTTGATGTCAAAAGGAAACCTTCCCCATGCACCCCAATAAGCTTTCCTGGAACATAGGTGTTTCAAAACCATGACAGTGTTTTGCAGTTAGTATACACTGGGTAGAGTGCCTAGCAATCCCTCCAAGAGCCAGAGGTGAGCAGACCTTTACTTATTTGATTGGATGCCCTTCAAGTTTAGGAAGGTCCCATTCTTAGGACCCAGCAGGTAAGACAGAGCCCTGGATGGCTGTGGCTGTGATTAGATAACTTCTGATGATTTTATTTCCCTTACTGAGCTGCTGCTTCTAGGTTAAATTCGTTTTATTACCTGTCCATTTTTAAAGAAAGGCTGACAAAGTCACTGTAATAGGTCAGGAGTCTGAACTCAGGGTTGGTCAAAGGTACTCACAGGGAGGAAGGTGGATAAAAATAGGTGGGTAAAATAGGAGGGTTGGCAAGTACAGCCAGGACACCCGTGTTCATCATGCATACTAATAAAGGCCAGAATCTCCTCATTTATCTCTGGTGGGAAGTTCTGATGGTTTCACAGGATCAAACTCAAATCATATTCAAACTAGGGGATTTCCCTGAGCATAAAAGGAAGTATCCGTCCCTAGCAGGAGTCGCTGCCGAGGAATAAAGACGTAGATGTAGAGAACGGACCTGAGGACACAGGGAGGGGGAAGGGTATGCTGGGATGAAGTGAGAGAGTGGCATGGACATATATACACTACCAAAGGTGAAATAGATAGCTATTGGGAAGCAGCTGCATATAGCACAGGGAGATCAGCTCAGTGCTTTGTGACCACCTAGAGGGGTGGGATAGGGAAGGTGGGAGGGAGACACAAGAGGGAGAGGATATGGGGATATATGTATACGAATAGTTGATTCACTTTGTTATACAGCAGAAGCTAACACAACAAGGTAAAGCAATTATACTCCAATAAAGATGTTAACAACAACAACAACAACAAAAAAATCCAAAATCTAAGTCAATCAAGCCAACGGAGACAATGTATGTGTTTACAGTTCAAGAAATCCACAAGGGAATCCTTTATTCTGTAGGCAATGAATGGTCCATTCGAAAAGGAAAAAAACTTTCTAAAATGTTGTCTTTCCATTTATTGTTCAGAACATCATTTTTATACCTCTGCATTTCTTACTATTCAAAGCCAAGTCACGTGAGTTACAGGGAAGCAGCTGATGGATTTAAAGTTGGGTCACTTGATTTAAAAACCAGTGGCAGTTGATTGATTTAAATCCCGGTCATATGACATGAGGAGGGGGTGCTAAAAACTGCTTTTTCATCTCTGGCTCAGAATATCATATTTACCTTGGTTTTTCTTATGATTTAGAAAACTTGAGCTGTCTCTCCTTGGAATCATCAGGAGAAAAATACAGTATTTCAGGTTCATTCTTGAAACCAACTTCTCACGGTTAAGGTGTATTGGCTACAAGATCTTCCTTCTTCAAGAGATTCCAAACCTCTGTAAGACACTTCATTGTAATTGGAGAAAAAAGAAGAATGAATTCAGGCCAGCAGCTGCAGGAGGCCAAGGCAGCCCCCAGGACTAGGGAAGGAGGAGGAGGAAGGGCTGAGAGTTGCCATTAGAGCAGACAACCTCCAGAGGGCGCTGAAGCACCGGCAGAGCCCACCTGCCACTCCCAGTTTGGCACTCCAGGGTCAGATTTGGATTTGGAGATGGGGTTGCTGTAACCCCAAGGAGGTGAGCAGAGAGGAGGAGTTGATTACCGGTCTCCTCTGACTCTCTGACCCAAATTGCCTGGCTTCACAGGGGGGACAGCGTTTTGCTTTCAGCAAACTGATGGGGCACTTCCAGGCTGGTTGGGTTGCCCAGTGGCCCGACAGCCTGACAGGCTGACTGCGGTGTGACTGCCCTTTGTTTCTCCAGAATCTGTGCATCAGGAGGTGCATGGGTGCGGGAGCCCATCTACCGCCCCTCCCCCCAAGGGGGATGACACCTTCCCTGGCTGTACCCTATGATCACCAGGTACTTGAAATGAATGCAAGTTTTTTGACTTCAAGGAAAAGCTCACATAACCGTTTCTTCCTCATAATGTGTGGGATTTACTATAATGGAAGGACATTAGAAAGAACAGGTAAAAAACTCACCTGTTGGTCTCCATGTAGGAGTTTATTTTGCATGAATCCCTCCTACGTGAGTAGATAGCAGAGGTTTATTTTTGTTGCCGTGTGTGTAGTTGTGGCAGAGGATGTAGGTATGGTGATTTGAAGCCCTCAAAGAAATATTCTCAGAACTCTCAAGATTTCTCTTGATCGGAACCGAAAGAGACCTGGAAAAGGAGGAAAAGAAAGGGAGGAGGGAGAACGAATGACTGTTTCTCAGTAAATTCACCTTCCTGGTTGATTGTTCTGTCTTCTCATTTCTTTTAACTTCTATGTATGTCTAATGGAATAATGTAGAAAGGCTGATTTTTATGCTTTAAAAGATTTTACATCACAAAGAAACTAGAAGTGGCTAACAGAACTTATTCAAATCAATTTTGCATAGAGACTTTGATATTAAATTTGGATACTAAAATGGGTTAATCCAAATTTTCTCTTTCTTTTTGAGTGAATATTTGTAACATATTTCTGTAGATAATAATTTATCCTAGATATACAAAATTGTGAGAATGGGTACCATTTTTTACCACTTAAATGATTTCTTTTAAATTAATAGATTGTACACTTTAAATGCCAATGTTGTGTCTTACGTGTTGTTTTTTAATTCCTTGATTTCCAAAACTTGTGTTTATTTAATTGATTTCTATCTAATAATCTGTGTCTCCCCTTTATTGTTTCTTACTTTATATTTTATTGATCTATAAGTAATTTACATTATTATATTAGTTTCGGAGGTACCGCATAGTGATTCATAAATGTTTAGGTTCTTCTCCATTTATAGTTATTATAAAAGAGTGGCTATATTCCCCATGCTAATACAGTACATCACTGTAGATTATTGATTTTATACATAGTGGATTGTACCTCAAAATCTCCTACCACTATTTTGCTCCTCCACCCTATCTCTCCCTGCTGGTAACCACTAGTCTGTTCTTTAATCTGTGAGTCTGTTTTTTTGTTGTTATTGTATTCAATTTTTTAGATGCCACGTGTAAGTGATAACATACCATGCTTGTTTTCTCATACCATACCATGCTTTTTTTCTCATAACATGCCATGCTTGTTTTCTCTGCGGTTTATTTTACTAAGCATAATACCCTCCAAATCCATCCATGTTCTTGCAAATGGCAAAATTTCATTTTTTGCTGAAGTCATCATAAAAAATCTTTTTTATCCACGAAGCTATTGATGAACACTTAGTTTGACTCTATATCTTGGCTATGGCAAATAACACTGTTATGAACATTGGTGTGCAGTTATTTTTTTTGAAATAGTGTTTTTGTTTTCTTCTGATATACCCAACAGTGAAATTGCTAGATATTATGGTAGTTGTATTTTTCGTTTTTTGTGGAACCTCCATTCTGCTTTCCACAGTAGCTGCACATTCACATCAAGAGTGTACAAGAGTTTCCCTTTCTCCACATCCTCACCAACCTTTGTTATTTGTGATCTTTTGGATGACAGCCATTCTGACAAGACTGAGGTGATATATCTCATAGTTTTGATTTGCATTTTACTGCCGATTAGCTATGTTTAGCATCTTTGTGAGTTCTGGCTGTCTATATGTAGTTTTTTCCTTGGAAAAAAAGGTCTATTTAGGTCTTCTCATTTTTTTAAAAAAGATTTTGGGTGTTTTTTTGATATTGAGTTGTATGTGCTGTTTCTGTAGTTTAGGTATGAACCCTTGCTTGGTCATCTTTTTTGATGTTAACCTCTTATCATGTGCAAATATGGTCTCTCCCTCAGCAGGTTGTCTTTTCATTTTGTCTTTGGTTTCCTTTGCTGTGCAAAATCTTTTAAGTTTAGTGAAGTCCCATTTGTTTATTTTTGCTTTTGTTTCATTTGCCTTAGTAGACTGAACCTAAAACTGTTGCTCTCATTTATGTTGAAGAATGTTCTATATTTTCCTCTAGGGGTTTTAGGGTTTCTGGTCCTACATTTAGGTCTTTATTCAGTTTTGCATTTATTTTATATATGGTGTGCTAAAATAATCTAATTTTATTCTTTTCCATGTAGCTGACCAGTTTTCCCAGTACCACTTATTGAAGAGACAGTTTTTTCTCCATATTGCCTGCTTTGTCATAAATCAATTAAATATAAGTGTGTGGGCTTATTTCTGGGATCTCTATTCTATTCCAGTGATCTTTGTGTCTCTTTTTGCTCTGGTACCTTTCTCTTTGATTACTGTCGCTTTGCAGTATAGTCTGAAGTCAAGGTGCGTGATGCCTCCAGCTGTGTTCTTTCTCAAGATTGTTTGGCTATTTGGGGTCTTTGTGTTTCTATACAAATTTTAAAATTACTTTTTCAAGTTCTGTGAAAATGCTTTGGTATTCTGATAGGGATTGCATTAAATCTGTAGATTGTCTTTGATAGTATGGTTATTTTAACAGTATTAATTCTTCCAGTCCATGCACATGCTATATTTTTCCATCTTTTTGTGTTGTCTTCAACTTCTTTCACCAATGGCTGATAGATTTCTGAGCACATGTCTTTTACCTGCTTAGGTGTGTTTATTCCTAGGTGTCTTATTCTTTTTGATGTCATTGCATATGGTATAGTTTTCTTAATTTTTCTTTCTGACAGCTTTGAGTTTTGTTTTTTCTTCTTTTTCTAATTCCTTCAGGTGTAATGTTAGGTTGTTTATTTGATATTTTTCTTGATTCCTAAGAATAAGCTTGTATCACTATAACTTCCCCCTGTGAACTGCGTTGGCTGTGTCCCATAGATTTTGGATCATTGTGTGTTCATTTTCATTTGTCTTGGGTATTTTTAGAATCCCTCTTTAATTTCTTCAGTGTTCCTTTCTTCCCCTTTTATTCCCTTCATCTGTGATGTGAGGACTACCTTTAATATTATGTTTGGATTTCTTTCAGTTTTGTTTATGTGTGTGTGTGTGTGTGTGTGTGTGTGTGTGTGTGTGTGTGATTATTTAAGTTGCTGAGCTCTTAATTTCACATGGACACTAACAACCCTGCATTGTTATTCTGCTCCCCCACAGTTACTGAATTTGACCTTATATTTTACATCTACTTGTTTTGTGTGTCCCTTAACTTCTTATTGTGAATATAGATGATTTTATTACTGTTTTTTTTTTCATCCTTCCTATTAGCTGTGTCCATGGTTGATTTACTACCTTTGTTGAATATTTGCCTTAACCAATGAGGTTTTTCCTTTAGTAAGTTTCCTTTCCTAATTTTTATGTTTCAATCGTGACCTTTTCTTTTTCACTTAGAAAAGCCCCTCTAAGATTTCTCATAAAGCTGGTTTGGCGATGCTGAGCTCTTTTAGTTTTGCTTCTCTGTAAAACTTTAGATCTGACCATCAAAGCTGAGGGAGAGCCTTGCTGGGTAGAGTATTTTTGCTTATAGGCTTTTCCCTTTCATGACTTTAAATATACTGTGCCACTCCCTTCTGGCATGCAGAGGTTATCCTGAAAAGTCAGCACATAACTTTATGCAATTTCCCATGTTTGTAACTTGTTGCTTTTCCTTTGCTCCTTTTAATAGTGTCTTTTTATCTTTATTTTTTTTTCCATTTTAATTACAATGAGTCTTGGTGTGGTCCTCTTTGGGTTGATCCTGTTTTGGCCTTACTGTGTTTACTGGACTTGGATGTCTGTTTTCTTTCCCAGGTTAGGGAAGTTTTCAACTCTTATGTCTTCAGGTATGTTCTACACTGCTTTGTCTTTCCTTTTTGCTTCTGGGACCAGTATAATGCAAATATTAGTTCACTTGATGTTGTTTCACAAGTCTGTTCAACTTTCCTCATTTCATTTTAATCTATTGTTTTACCGTTCATCTTCAGTGATTGCCAGTACTCTGTCCTTCAGTTTTCTGATTCATTCCTCTGTATCATTTAGTCTACAGTAGTTTCCTTTAATGTATTTTTCATTTCAGTTATTGTATTCCTCATCTCTGTTTTGTTGTTCTTTAATGTCTAACTCTTTTTAAAAAAAATCTAACTTCTTGCTCTGGTCGTCCATTCTTCTCCTGAGTTCCTTGATCATCTTTACAGTCATTACCTTGAACCCTTTGTTGAGGAGATTGGCTATCTCCACTTCACTTAGATCTTCTTCTGAATTCTTATCTTGGTCCTTCATTTGGATCGTGTTTCCGTGTCACCTCATTTTTCTTAACTTCCTGTTTTTATTGCTATGTGTGTAGTAGGTTCGTTACATTTCCTGACCTTGGGGAAGTGGCCTTTTGTAGGAGCTGTCCTATGGGTCCCAGCAGCCCCCTCTCCCCTGGTCACTAGAACTATATATTCTAGGTGTACCCCCTATGTGGGCTGCTTGGGCTCTTCTGCTGTGGTGGGCTGACTACTGTGGGTAGTCTGGTAGGCTTGGCTGCCCCCAGACTGCTTGTTTGCCAGGCTCTGCCTTGTATGGAGGCTGTCTGTGCTGCTTGGTGAGACTAAATCATAAGGCAGCTGGCTGCACAACTCTGGGGGACACCAAATCTGGTGCTGGTTCACTTATGGGTAGAATTGCAGTCCAGGTGATATCAGGGCTAGTGCCCATTCACTGGTTCTGGGGTTATGCTGGCTACTGGGAGGAAGAGACAGGTTCTGCGTTCTGGCTGCAGGGCCCAGGAGCCACAGAGTTGGTGTTGGATCACTGTTCCTGACACAGCTCTCTGCAGGGCCGGGGGTATCCCTAATCTTGTGTTGGCATTCTGATGGGCAGGGTCAGGACCCAGCTGAGTCCATGGCTGCTTCTGGCCTGCCATTAAGTGGCCTGGTTACACAGGCTGCTGGGCTGTGGTATCCCTGGAGCTGGTGTGTGCCTGTCGGTGTATGAGGCTTATCCCACTGCTAAAGCAGGTTTGCTGTTGGTTAGGTCCAAGCTCCATCTAGTCCCTGTGCAGTTACCACCTGCCGATGGTGAGGCTGACTCCAAGGCCAGAGCAGGCTCACTTGTCAGAGGGGCCAGGGACTCTGGGGCTGGTGCCTGTCCACTGAGGTGTGGAGGCTGGTCCTGGGGCTTTTGGTGGCTGGACCCATGTCCAGGGCCAGCTGTGCACTGAGAGGATCTGAAGGCAGCCTGTTTGCTGGTGGATGGGGCTATGCCCCTGCTCAGTTAGTTGCTTGGCCTGCAGCATCCTAGTACTTGTGTCTGTAGTCTGGTGGAAATGGGTGGGGCTCGGTCCTGAGGCTGATAAGCTACAGGGAGGATTCTGAAATTATGCTTGCTGGTACCAGCGTCCACGAGGTAGAAGGAGCTCCCCCGAATGGCTGCTGCCAGTGTCTCTGTCCCTGAGGCTGTGCTGTAGTTGCCTCTTGCCTCTCTGGGAGACTCTCCAAGATCAGGAGGTAGGTGTGACCCGGGATCCTTTCAAATGACTGCTTCTGTTCTGATTCTCAGATCATGTGGGATTTTGTGAGCATCTTTTAAGAGTGGAATCTCTATTTCCCACAACCCTCTGGCTCTCTGGAAAACAAGCACTACTGGTCTTCAAAGCCCAACTTTCTAGGAACTTTTCTTTCCAGAACAGGATCCCTGGGCTTGGAAGCCTGATTTTGGCTTCATACCCCTTGCTACATGGGAGCACCTCTGAAATTGTAATTATTCTCCCATTTGTGGGCCACCCACTTGGTGTTATGGGTCTTGACTCTATTGAGATTTTGTCCTTCCTTTCTGTCTTGTCGAGGTGCCTTCCTTATATCTTTAGCTGTAAAACATCTTTTATGGTAGGTCCCGGCCTTTTTCATCAATTGATGTTCTGTAAACAGTTGTGACTTTGGTGTGCCCATGAGAGGCATCAAGCTCTGGGTCTTTGAATGCTACCATGTTGGACAATCTCTCTACTTCATTCTTAAATCATATTATTTAAGTTTTCTTAGTATCTTATTTGATTAGCGACAGTTTGAAATTTATTATCACTCATGTTTACTTCGCCTGTTTAAAAAAATTGAATAGTGCATTCATTCAGTTTGAAATGAAGGTAGTGACCTGTGAATTTCCATACCTCAAAAATCAAGGATAGGACAAAAACCTTTTCTACGTGTGTTACCCTCAAACTCTGCACCCCACCCCAGCCTGGGGATTAACCTCTTGCACCCATGCTCACCTTCTGTTTCCGGACCGTTAACCATCATTGCATCTGTATGTGTGTTGACAAAGTGAACTCTAGTCTTTGCAGTTTTTGTGTTTTGTTTTTTGGTTTAGGGAACAGTCCTACTATGAATGTCCATTTACTGCTCTACTGAAGTTCATATATAAACCTGTCAAGCACATTACCAGAATTGGAATTGCTTGTATATACACTTTGATAAATTTTAGAGACAATGGTAGAACAGAAGTAAATTGTATTTCAAATGCCACAATATTCTCACACCATGAAAACCCTTCCCTTTTTAATATATTTGTGTGTAGTTTATCTTTATGCCCATACTATATTTCCCAGAGATGGGTAAGTGTTATGTTTCTTGCTGGCACATTTACCGTATTGTTCAAAGTCAGGCGTTTAGTGGTTTTAGCATGATCCTATTTCCATGAACTCGCAAATAGAAGATCTTCTCTCACACTGTCTTTTACTCCCTGCTGTTTTATATTGCCCTCCTAATTCTCAGTCCTGGTCTTTCTTTATGTTCTTCATCAACCTGGATAGGTTATACTATTTTCTCCCTTATTCAAGACCAATAGAATAGAATAGAATAGAACACCCAGAAATAAACCCTGATATATGGCCAAATGATTTTTGACAAGTTGCCAAGACTTTTCAAAGTAGAAAGGATAGTATTTTCAACACATGGTGCTGAGAAGTCTTGTGGTCAACATGCAAAAGAAGGAAGATGGACCCTTACCTAACATCATATGCAAAAATTAATGAAAACGTATCAAGAAACTAAATATAAGACCTAATAATATAAAAAGTCTTAGAAGAAGATACAGGACAAGAGCTTCATGATATTGGATTTGGCAGTGTTTTCCTCCATATGAAACGAAGGAACAACAAAGGTACAGCTAACAAAAAATAAAAAATTTGCAGTACATAAGTTAAAAAAAATGTGTATCAAAGAAATGTAAACAGAATAAAATGGCAACCCACAAGATGGGAGAAAATATTTCAGAGCCATCTATCTGACAAGAGATTTCTATTCAGAATATACAGAGAACTCCTACAAGTGAACAAAAAGCAAACACCCTGATTCAAAAATGGATAAAAGACTTCAATAGATGGTTCTTCCAAAAGATGTACAAATGACTAAGCACTTGAATAGATGCTCCATATCACTAAATGCATGTTTATATATTTGTGTGCATGCATACACACACAAGCACACACACACATACACAAGCAGAAAACAACTATTGGTGAGGATGTGAGGGAGTTGGAACCATTGTGCTATGTCAGAGGGAATGCAGAATGATACAGCTGCTTTGCAAAAGAGTATGGCAATTTTTCAGATATTGAAAAATAGAATTACTACATGATCCAGGAATTTTACTATGAGGTATACCCAAAGGTATTGAAATCAGGGTCTTAAAGAAATATTTGTACTCCAGGGTTTAGAGCAGTAATAATCACAGTAGCTAAAATATGAAAGCAACCTAAGTGTTCATCCACTAGTTCCTGGATAAGCAAAGTGTGGTATACCCATATAATACAATATTATTCAGTGTTAAGAAGGAAAAGATCTAGGAATATGCTACAACATGGATGAATCTTGAGGAAATTTAGCTACCAAAAATGCCATTTTTGTGACTTTTAGTGAGTCATAACAATACAACTACTTATTTCAATTTTATGGGGGTACTTAGGGTAGTCAAAACCATAGAAATTGGGAGGGTAATGACGCTTTTCAGGTGGTTATGGAACAAAAAGGAAAGTTATATTTAAAGGATATAGAGTTACAGTTTTAAAACGTAGAAAAGAATTAGAAAGATAAATGGTGATGTTGATCGCCCAATAATATGAATGCATTTAATATCACTGAACGGTGCACTTTATAATAACTTACATGTTGTATTTTATGTTATTTGATTTTACCAACATACAAAATTGGGAAAGAATGTAATATCAGGAAAGGGAGTGGACCTGGGATAGAGCAGAGAGCAATCAGAAGGGTGAGACACTGCATATGTTGAAGAAGAAGAGCTGAGAGTCTTCATTGGCCAGAAGAGACTTTATAAAAAAAAAAAAAAATTACTCTGAGGGTGTATTAGATAGATATCTGTGGGTGTGCTGCTATCTTCCATGGGTTATCTTAAAGAGTCTTTAATAAAGTCCATAAGGCTTGCTGAGGCTTTTTTAAAAATTGGATTCCCTAGGAGATAATTAGAGGGTGGTACTTAAGTCTATGTCTAGGTTGACAGATTTTGCAGGGAAGACGAACCTGAGAACAGTGGAGGTCTTATGAGTGTAAGTACATGGAAATTAGAAAAAAAAAAATAATAAAGGGAATTAGGAAAACTTTGGACTTTGAAGGTCATGTATTATTACTGAGTCAGACCTGAGGTTTCTAAGGAGTTATATACACAGTTGCTATTTGGATTACTTGTTGATAAAGATAAGTGGAAAAACTAGAGTCGTTCCCAAGTGTAGGTAAGATATAATGAGAGGATGGAGGTGGAAAGTAGGGAGACCCAGAGAAAAGTGGGAAGGTCATGTTGGGCCAAGATGGTGGTAATATCCAACAGAACAGACGGTAGGACAGACTATGGATTCATCTTTTTTATTTCGCCTCCCCCCCTCATCCTTAATAATTCTTTGGGAATATTTCACTGCTCTGTGATGCAGGTACAGAATTCGAGTGAGGAGGCTACACCTTCAGTGTCCAGCTGTCTGAGTCCTCAGTGTGCTTCAAATGATGGAGAACTATTGCTTCTTTATGAGAAGGGTTAGTACCTTGTAGCTAAGCTTAAGCTGGAGCTTATGCAATATTGATTCCATTTTATATATACTGTTGGCATGGAGGTTCCTCCTCCTCTTTTCTTGAACATTATGAAATGAATCTATATTTCTCAGTATTTGGGTATATCAGATAAATACGTTAAGTAAAGGAATCTTATATATTGCTCCCTGCATAGTTTGCTCTTTCTTGTTTCTCTTTTACCTTTACTAAATTAGCACAGGGAGAGACCTTGAAATGTTCTAATCAGGAGAGATTAGAACATCATATTTCTAGAGAGATTGGTTGGACAGAGCAGGGGTCCCAGTGAGAATCCAAGCTTCTGTTTCTACTTGGAAGTGTACCTGTGTAGAATAGAGGGCTCCAGGAAATATCCTAGAATATTCCAATGTCCCTGTGGGAGATCATTAAGAGAGGCAGGATCTGGTACCAGATCAGTGTACTATGACATGTTTGTCAGTCATCTGATGTGAGATTCTCAGAGCCAATCCCATATGGTAGGGCTGAGTGCAGAGTGATGAAGAACCTGTGAAAGCCTTTGATTGCATGTTAAAGATGAAGCTCTGATTTCGGGGAGAATTTTCTTACCTGACTGAATGTCACCCTTCTGTGGGGATGAGATTCTGTGCTTTTCCTCTGTTGATGACCACTGACTGCAAATCATTAGAGGATCATGTCTAGAAAGCATTCTTTATTTAATTTCTTAAAGAAGAAAGCATAGAAAACATTTTTATCCACTTTCAAATTGAGGATCAAGGGGAATGACATCAGTGAAAATGTCAGAGTAGGGAGCTCTGGCTTGTGTCCATCCCCAGAAACACTGACATCCGTGGTAAAACCTGTCAAAATGACCTTATCAACACATGTAAGTTTTCTTTTCTTTTCACGCTGTAGATTTATTTTTCGTGGAAACTTTACTTACTACAGGATGTGGAGAATAAACAGGGAAGTAGAAACTGTATTTCCTGATGAGAGAATCACTAAGTCACATTAGCTGTTCTGAACTCTGCCTTACTCACCGTGACTCTAATTAAAACAAACAAACAAACAAAACACTTTTTTTTTTGGTAAGTCAGTTCTGACATTTCCTCGTTAAAGACAAGGTAACAGATACAGACTTAGATCTACCAGAATTGAGCAAACTTTTGATTGTACCTGTGTTGAACATATGAGCATGACCTGCTACAAATCTTCATTATACTTATTGCCACAACGGACAAATTCCCTTTTTCCACTCCTGATATGTTGCATGTAAGGAATGCATAGGTCACTAACCCCAGCTGGTCACAGGTAAACTCTGCCACATGGATTACTGCATGTTTTCCTGCTGGAAGACCACACATTCTCGAGGATCATGCCTGCAGAGTATCTGGGCTCTTCTTTTTTTCTGGATAAAGGTTAGATCATCACCTAATTTTATGAGAAATATATAAATTGTATTTGCATATTCTTCCGGTTTTTATTTATCCATTCTCTTTCAAGTCCTAAGTGCAAATATTAAAGTGATTTCCAAGAGGGTGGTAAATAAGACAGCTCCAAAATTAGCAATAAATCATAATACAATTGTGAATGCATTAATGTGTGATTAGTATGTAGATACTTATGTAAATGCAAGTTTAGTAATGCTTTGTGGAGAGCTTCAGAATCTAGGTATTAAAAAAAAAAGAAGAAGGAGTTCTTGAAACTCTCAGGGAATTATAGAGAAGTCTTTGTGTCTATAAATATCATTCTGAAATAATGCATATTCTCAGAAATAAACTAGGCATAACATTGTAGGAAAAAACTTCATGAAATGAAAGAGCATGTGAGATGGCCATACAAGAAAAAGAATATTCTCAGAGAATAATGAACAGTGTGGAGTTCAGCAGAAGGGTCATACACATTCAGAGATGAAAACTTTGGAGAGCCTAATTGTGAGTTCCTCATATTTCATCTATGGAGACACGGTAGTCATTTGCAATATGATGTTATAAGATGACGTTAATAAAAAAAAAAAATAAGGTGACGTTAACATACTTAAATACTTTCGTTTAGAAATGACCACTTAGAACCAGAGTAAATGAAAGAGAACACAAAATTATGTTTATGTTGATTTTTAAAGACCTCAGGTGAGTGCTGATTATTTAAAAATGCATGATGTCTTTCACTGCAAAGTAAAGGAGCTGTTACAGTGGAGGATTACTGGACTGAATGTCAATATTATGACATAGTATGAGTGTGTTTCGTGTTTGGTAATTGCAATCATTGTTGCTTTTGTTGTGGTCATCCATTGACAGTGCTTGGTGTCAGTTGATTTATCTCTTGTAAAAATAAAATACAGTCTGTGTGTGTGTGTGAAAAAAAACATACATGATGTCTTGACTAAAGTTGTATGGAATTTGAGATCTGGAAAAAAGCATTTCTTTTCTGTAATGCTAGGATGATAATTGGACATTTTTGCAAGAAAGAGATTTCAGGATGCAAATCTCGTGTCTCTAAGGTGGGAAGTCAGTTCATGGTGGAACATTCTATTAAACTTGTGTGAGTGGAGAAATATTTCTTTGGAAGGAAGAGGTCACGAATCCCTTTTTAAGAGTTAATGGTTTATAGCATACCGAATGAGCAAAATGGCTATTTCTGAACTTTAGAAAAAAATAATATAGTTTTTCTGCATTTATAACATGAGGCTGATGTAAAATATCAAAAATTCTTTATTTTGAAAAGCAATGTAATCAATTTGACATAATTCATATATATTGAACCTGTGGTACACACACACACAGTAAAACTTACATTCAGAAAATTGTTTGCACTTAAGAAATATTTTCAAGTGTAGTTGATTTACAATGTTGTGGGTTTTTTAAATACATGTTTATTGGAGTATACTTACTTTATAACACTGTATTAGTTTCTGCTTTACAACAAAGTGAATCAGCTATATGTATACATATATTCCCCATATCCCCCCCCCTTGAGCCTCCCTCCCACACTCCCTATCCCACCCCTCTGGGGGACATAAAGCACCGAGCTGATCTCCCTGTGCTATGCGGCAGCTTACCTCTAGCTATTTTACATTTGGTAGTGTATATATGTCAGTGCTACTCTCTCACTATGTCCCTGTCTCCCCTTGCCCCCTGTGTCCTTAAGTCCGTTCTCTACATCTGTGTCTTTATTCCTGCCCTGTCACTAGGTTCGTCAGTACCATTTTTCTAGATTCCGTATATATGTGTTAGCGTACGGTATTTGTTTTTCTCTTTCTGACTTACTTCACTCTGTATGACAGACTCTAGGTCCAACCACCTCACTGCAAATAACTCAATTTTGTTCCATTTTATGGCTGAGTGATACTCCATTGTATAGATGTGCCACATCTTCTTTATATATTCATCTGTCGATGGACATTTAGGTTGCTTCTATGTCCTGGCTATTGTAAATAGTGCTACAGTGAACATTGGGGTACATGTATCTTTTTGAATTATGGTTTTCTCCGGGTATATGCCCAGTAGTGGGATTGCTGGGTCATATGGTAGTTCTATTTTTTAGCTTTTAAGGGATCTCCATACTGTTCTCCATAGTGGCTGTATCAGTTTACATTCCCACCAACAGTTCAGGAGGGTTCCCTTTTCTCCACACCCTCTGCAGCCTTTACATTGTTGTATTAATTTCTGCTGTTCAGCAAAGTGATTCAGTTTTATATCTATCTATCTATCTATCTATCTATCTATCTATCTATCTATCTATCTATCTATATCTATATATCTATATCTATATGTCTATATATATTCTTTTCCATTATGGTTTATCACAGGATATTGAATATAGTTTCCTGTGCTATACAGTAGGTCTTGGTGGGTTGTCTATCCTATGTAGAAAAGTTTGCTTCTGCTATTCCAAAACTCCCAAACTTTCCTTCACTCTCTCCTTGGCAACCACAACTCTCTTTTCTATATCTGTGTGTTTGTTTCTGTTTCACTGACATGCTCATTTGTGTCCTGTTTTCGATTCCACATATAAGAGATATTATATGGTATTTGTCTTTCTCTCTCTGACTTACTTCACTTAGTATCATTATCTCTAGGTCCATCCATGTTGCTGCAAATGGCATTATTTCATTCTTTTTTATGTCTGAGTAATATCTTTTGTATACGTATACCACACCTTCTTTATACACTCATTTTTCAATGAACATTTAGGTTGTTTCCATGTCTTGGCTGTTATAAATAGTGCTGCTATGAACATAGGGTTTCATGTATCTTTTTGAATTATAGTTTTGTCTAGATATATGTCCACAAGTGGGATTGCTAGATCATATGGCAACCCTATAGTTTTTTTGAGGAACCTCCATACTGTTTTCCATAGGGGCTGCACCAACTTACATGGCCACCGACAGTGTAGAAGGGTTCCCTTTTCGCCATACCCCCTCTAGCATTTGTTAATTGTAGATTTTTTTTAATGATGGCCATTCTGATCAGTGTGAAGTGATACCTCATTGTAATTTAGATTTGCATTTATCTAATAATTAGTGATGATGAGCATCTTTTCATGTGCCTATTGGCTCTCTGTATGTCTTCTTTGGAGAAATGTTTATTTAGGTCTTCTACCCATTTTTCCATTGAGTTATTTGTTATTTTGTTATTGAGTTGTATGAGCTGTTTGTATAGTTTGGAAATTAAGCCCTTGTCAGTCTCATCATTTGCTAATATTTTCTCCCAGTCCATAGGTTGTATTTTCATTTTGATTATGGTTTCCTTTGCTGTGCAAAAGCTTATAAGTTTGATTAGTTCCTGTTTCTTTTTTGCTTTTACAGTAAGTCCCCTACATATGAACAAGTTCTGTTCCAAGAGTGCGTTTGTAAGTTCAATTTGTTTGTAAGTCCAACAAAGTTCGCCTAGGTACCCAACTTACACAGTCGGCTATATGGTATTGTACCATAATAGGTTTATAATACTTTTCACGCAAACAATACATAAAAAACAAGCACAAAAACAAAGAAAGCATTTTTAATCTTACAGTACAGTAACTTGAAAAGTACAGTAATACAGTACAACAGCTGGGATACTCGGGCTGGCATCGAGGGAACAGGCGAGCAGAGTTACTGATTGGAGGAGGGAGGGGAGGTGGGAGATGGTAGGGGTGAAGGATTATCAGCAGTAGGAGACAGAGGGCAAGCTGCAATTTCACTCATACCTGACGTTGATGGCAAAGGTTCTGGTTCCTTGCTGGATTTAATTCTATCTACCCTCTTGAAAGAATGATCCATTGATGTCTGGGTAGTAGCTCTTTTTTTCTCATCATAGATGACAAGGTAACACTGGATTGCAATCTAAATGGCTGCTGCCACCTTTGGGTCCCATTCTAGGTTCGGGTCCTGTGCCTCAAAAACTAACAGTGCTTCCTCAAATAACGAAGATTCCCTTGCCATTTTCTGTGTCGTGAATCTCTTCAGTTCTTCAGTTACTTTTTCTTCCTCCTGTCCCTCTTCATCCTTTCTCTGGGCCTCCAATTCCATCAGTAAGCTCCTCATGTTGCACAGCAAGGAGGTCAGCGAAATCGTCCTCTTGCAGATCTAGCTCCAGCTTCTCGCTGAGGGTCACTACGTTGCTGAAGACCTCTTCGGACTTCTGATCTACCTTCTCAAATCCACAAAAATCATGAACAAACTGTGGGCAAAGGTTCTTCCAAACCCCATTCATCGTGACCGCCATACCCTCACACCATGCAAAGTCAATGTTTTTTATGGTCTTGTAGATGTTATAGTCCTCCCAAAGTTGTCCCTAGGTTGTTCCTGATTTGTCACTTACCTTTACTGCCTGACAAAAAGTGTGACATAAATAATATTTCTTGAAAGTCGCTATAACGCCCTGGTCCACAGGTTGGATGAGCAACGTAGTATTTGGTGACAGATGCAGTACTTTGACGTTGGGATGAAAGTCATCCATGAATGGGGGGTGGCCCAGAGCATAGTCGAGCAGCAAAAGAATGTTTTGCTGGAACGTCCTTCTCCAAGCAATATTTCTCTACATCTGGGATAAAGTGGTGGCAAAACCAGTCCTGGAACGTGGCCTGTGTAATCCGGGATTTGGGGTTACGCTTCCACACAACAGGAAGAGAGCCCTTGGCTATGTTTTTAAGGGTTCTTGGGTTCTGTGAATGATAAACTAAGAGAGGTTTCAGCTTCAATTCACCGGAAGCATTGCCACCAAACAACAGTTAGCCTATCCGTTGCTGCTTTACAGCCTGGCATCAACTTTTCCTCCTTACTGACGTAACTTCGGTCTGGCATCCTCTTCCAGTACAGTTGTGTCTCATCCACATTAAAAACCTGGTTGGGTAAATACACACCATCATCAATAATTTCTCAAAGTGTTTCTGGAAGTTCCTGGACAGCTACCCTATCTGCACTTGCTGTCTCTCCACTTACTTTTACATTGTGAAGGCTGGCTCTAGCCTTGAACCGATGAAAGCAGCCATGGCTGGCATTAAAAGATGTGCCCTCTGATTCTTTGCCGTGTTTCTTCTTCAAGTCTTCATAAAGGCTTTTAGCTTTCTCTTGAATCAGCGTTAAGTTGAGCAGGACTCAGCGCTGATGTTGATCCTGCATCCGCACACTGAGAAGTTTCTCCATCTCCTCCATCACTTTTCCATGCTTCTTGGATATTGTGTCAACATCGTCGGCACAGCAGACTTCATATGTTCCATGATCTTCTCCTTGTTCTTTAGATTCGTGCCAATGATTGAATGATTCATATTATAAGAATGAGCGATGTCTAACATCTTTTTGCCTCGCTCCACTCTCTCAATTACTTTCACTTTTGTTTCCGTCATTATCGCTTGGCGCTTCTTAACAGTACCAGCTACATCACGTCTGCTTTTACGCTTGCTTCCAGACATCTTGGGCTTGAAATAAAGGTACTGTACTACTGTACTCTATACAGTACTGTAAAGTACACAAAAGCACAACCACATATAGAGGAAGCACGCACGTGACAATGTATGTCAGACACGTGAACTAACTTACATGATTGGACACGCGAATGGACGTTTGCATCTTTGAAAGTTTGCAACTTGAAGGTTCGTATGTAGGTGACTTACTGTATTTGTACTGCCTAGGGAGAACTACCTAGGAAAATTTTGGTATGACTTATGTCAGAGAATGTTTTACTTATGTTCTCTTCTAGGAGTTATAAGGTGTCCTATCTTATATTTAAGCATATAAGCCGTTTTGAGTTTATTTTTGTGTATGGTGTGAGGGTATGTTCTGACTTCACTGATTTGCATACGGCTCTCCAACTTTCAAAACACCACTTGCTGAAGAGACTGTCTTTTCCCCATTGTATATTCTTGCCTCCTTTGTCAAAGGTTAATTGACCATAGGTGTGTGGATTTATTTCTTAGCTCTCTATTCTATTCCATTGATCCATGTATCTCTTTCTGTGCCAATACAATGCGGCTTTGATTACTGTAACTTTGTAGTATTTTCTGAAGTTTAGGAGGGTTATGCCTCCTGCTTTGTTCTTTTTCCTGGGGATTGTGTTCACATTTCTGACTTTTTATGGTTCCAGATACATTTTAGGATTATTTGTTCTAGTTCTGGGGAAAATGTCATGGGTAATTTGATAGGGATCGCATTAAATCTGTAGATTGCTTTGGGTAGTATAGCCTTTTTAACAGTATGAATTCCTCCCATCCAAGAGCGTGGGATGTCTTTCCATTTCTTTGAATCATCTTCAGCTTCCTTTACTAATGTTTTGTAGTTCTCAGTATATAAGTCTTTCACCTCCTTGGTGAGGTTTAATCCTAAGCATTTTATTTTTTTGATGCCATTAAAAAAAGGATTGCTTGTTTACATTTCCTTTCTGATATTTCATTGTTAGTGTAAAGAAATGCAACCAGGGACTTCCCTGGTGGCTCCGTGGTTGAGAATCCGCCTGCCAATACAGGGGACACGGGTTTGAGCCCTGATGCAGGAAGATCTCACATGCCGTGGAGCAACTAAACCTGTGTGCCACAACTACTTAGCCTGCACTCTAGAGCCAGTGAGCCACAAATACTGAGACCATGTGCCACAACTACTTAAGCCTGCATGCCTAGAGCCCGTGCTCCACAACAAGAGAAGCCACTGCAATGAGAAGCCTGCACACCACAAGAAAGTCTAGTCCCCACTGGCCACAACTAGAGAAAGCCCGTGCACAGCAATGAAAACCCAATGCAGCCAAAATAAATTTAAAAAAAAAGAAAGAAAAACCAGGAAATGCAACCAATTTATATATGTTAATCTTGTATCCTGCTACTTGGCTGAATTTGTTTATCAGTTCTAGTAGTGTTTGTGTGGAATTTTTAGGGTTTCCTTTATATATATTATCATGTCATCTGCATATAATGGCAACTTTACCTCTTCCCTTCCAATTTGGTTAGATTTTATTTCTTTTTCTTGTCTGATTGTTGTGGCTAGGACTTCCAATACTATGTTGAAGAGAAGACGTGAGAGTGGGCATCCTTGTCTTGTTCCAGATTTTAGCGGGAAGGCTTTCAGCTTATGAACGTTGAGTATTATATTGGCTGTGGGTTTGTCATAAATAGCTTTTATTATGTTGAGATATGTTTCCTCTGTACCCACGTTGGTAAGTGTTTTTACCATGAATGGATGTTGAAGTTTTTCAAATGCTTTTTCGCCATCTATTGAGATGATCGTTTGTTTCTTGTTTTTCCTTTGTCGATGGGGTGTATCATGTTGATTGATTTGCATATGTTGAAACAGCTTTGTGAAACTGGGGTGAATCAAATTTGGTCATGGTGTATGATCCTCTTATGTGTTTTCGGATTCGGTTTTCTAATATTCAGTTGAGAATTTTTGCATCTATATTTATCAACGATATTGGCTTGCAGTTTTCTTTTTCGGTAGTGTCTTTCTCTGTGTTTTTTTTTAAAGTCTTTATTGAATTTGTTCCAATATTGCTTCTGTTTTATGTTTTGGTTTCTTGTTTGTGAGGCATGTGGGATCTTAGCTCCAGAACCAGGGATCGAACCCGCACCCCCTGCACTGGAAGGCGAAATCTTAACTGCTGGACCACGAGAAAAGACCCCATCTGTTTTATTTGTTTTTTTTTAAGTAAATTTCTTTCTTTATTTATTTTTGGATGCATTGGACATTCGTTGATGTGCTCGGGCTCTCTCTAGTTGCGGTGAGCGGGGGCTACTCTTCGTTGTGGTGTGCAGGCTGTTCATTGTGGTGGCTTCTTTTGTTGCAGATCATGGGCTCTAGGTGCGTGGGCTTCAGCAGTTGTGGCTATCAGGCTCAGTAGTTTTGGCTCGTGGGCTGTAGAGCGCAGGCTCAGTAGTTGTGGCACACAGGCTTAGTTGCTCCATGGCATGTGGGATCTTCCCAGACCAGGTCTCGAACCTATGTCCCCTGCAGTGGCAGACAGATTCTTAACCACTGTGCCACCAGGATAGTCCCCCCTCCCCATCTGTTTTTGATATCAGCGTGATAGTGGCTTCATAGAATGTCTTTGGAAGTATTCCTTACTCTTCAATCTTTTTGAAGAGTTTGAGAAGAATCAGTGTAAGTTCTGCTTTTTATATTTGGTAGAATTTGCCTGTGAAACCATCTGATCCTGGACTTCTGTTGGTAGGGAGTTTTTTTAAATTACAGATTCTATTTTTTTTTAAATTCTATTTATTTATTTATTTATTTTGGCTGTGTTGGGTCTTCGTTTCTGTGCGAGGGCTTTCTCTAGTTGCAGCGAGCGGGGGCCACTCTTCATCACGGTGCGTGGGCCTCTCACTATCGTGACCTCTCTTGTTGTGGAGCACGGGCTCCAGACACTCAGGCTCAGTAGTTGTGGCTCACGGGTCCAGTTGCTCCGCGGCATGTGGGATCTTCCTAGACCAGGGCTTGAACCCGTGTCCCCTGCATTGGCAGGCAGATTCTCAACCACCGCGCCACCAGGGAAGCCCTCTATTTTGCTTTTACTGATCAGTATGTTCAAGTTATCTATTTCTTCTTGATTCAGTTTTGTTCGGCTGTAAAAAAACAAAATATATTTTTAAGTTATGTTAGCAGCTAAATACTTACAATGTATTAGACCACAAAAGAGAGAAGAAAAAATATTAAAATATTTTTTCAAATACAACAAGTATTGAAATGTTTTAAAGAAATTGGTATAATAATACTAATTACAATAATGACAAATTGTTCTGAACTTAAAGACTACTTATATCTAAGATGCATATTATATGCTTATTGTTTTATTGTTTTTAAATACATGGAATGTTTTCTCCTCTCTAATGTAATTCTTTTATTTTACCTGTATATTTTGAAAAAAATTTAGTTCCACATAATATAAAAAATTACACTTTAATAGGAGATATTAATCCATTTACATTTACTATAGTACTGAAAATACTTAGGTTTAGCGTTCCATGTCATGGAGTGCTCTTTTTTATTTATTTATTTTTAAAAAAGATTTAATTTGGAGGGGGAGCCATAAATTATTCATTTATTTATTTATTTAATTTTAACATCTTTATTGGACTATAATTGCTTTACAATGGTGTGTTAGTCTCTGCTTTAGAACAAAGTGAATCAGCTATACATATCCATATATCCCCATATCTCCTCCCTGTTGCGTCTCCCTCCCGCCCTCCCTATCCCACCCCTCTAAGTGGTCATAAAGCACTGAGCTGATCTCCCTCTTCTATGCAGCTGTTTCCTACTAGCTAGCTATTTTACATTTGGTAGTATATATAAGTCCATGCCACTCTCTCACTTCGTCCCAGCTTACCCTTCCCCCTCCCCATGTCCTCAAGTCCATTCTCTATGTCTGCGTCTTTATTCCTGTCCTGTCCCTAGATTCTTCCTAACCGTTTCTTTTCCTTTTCTTTTTAGATTCCACATATATGTGTTAGCATACAGTATTTGTTTTTCTCTTTCTGACTTACTTCACTCTGTATGACAGACTCTAGGTCCATCCATCTCACTACAAATAACTCAATTTCATTTCTTTTTATGGCTGAGTAATATTCCATTTTATATTGAAGATGTGCAACATCTTTTTTACCCATTCATCAGTTGATGGACACTTAGGTTGCTTCCATGTCCTGGCTATTGCAAATAGAGCTGCAATGAACATTGTGCCACATGACTCTTTTTGAATTATGGTTTTCTCCAGGTATATGCCCAGTAGTGGGATTGCTGTGTCATATGGTAGTTCTATTTTTAGTTTTTTAAGGAACCTCGATACCGTTCTCGATAGTGGCTGTATCAATTTACACTCCCACCAACGGTGCAAGAGGGTTCCCTTTTTTCCACACCTCTGCAGCATTTATTGTTTGTAGATTTTTTTGATGATGGCCATTCTTACCTGTGTGTGGTGATACCTCATTGTAATTTCGACTTGCATTTCTCTAATGATCAGTGATGTTGAGCATTCTTTCATGTGTTTGTTGGCAATCTGTATATCTTCTTTGGAGAAATGTCTATTTAGGTCTTCTGCCCATTTATGGATTGGGTTGTTTGTGTTTTTTTTTTTTGATATTGAGCTGCATGGGCTGCTTGTAAAGTTTGGAGATTAATCCTTTGTCAGCTGCTTCGTTGGCAAATATTTTCTCCCATTCTGAGGGTGGCCTTTTCGTCTTGTTTATGTTTTCCTTTGCTGTGCAAAAGCTTTTAAGTCTCCTTAGGTCTCATTTGTTTATGTTTCTTTTTAATTTCCGTTTTCTAGGAGGTGGGTCAAAAAGGATCTTGCTGTGATTGATGTCATAGAGTGTTCTGCCTATGTTTTCCTCTAAGAGTTTGATAGTGTCTGGCCTTACATTTAGGTCTTTAATCCATTTTGAGTTTATTTTTGTGTATGGTGTTAGGGAGTCTTCTAATATCATTCTTTTACTGGTAGCTGTCCAGTTTTCCCAGCACCACTTATTGAAGAGGCTGTGATTTCTCCATTGTATATTCTTGCCTCCTTTATCAAAATTAAGGTGACCATATGTGTATGGGTTTATGTCTGGGCTTTCTCTTCTGTGCCATTGCTCTATATTTCTGTTTTTGTGCCAGTACCATACTGTCTTGACTACTGTAGCTTTGTAGTATTGTCTGTAGTCAGGGAGCCTGATTCCTCCAGCTCTGCTTTTCTTCTCAAGATTGCTTTGGCTGTTCGGGGTCTTTTGTGTTTCCATACAAATTGTGAAATTTTTTTTTTCTAGTTCTCTGAAAAATTCCATTGGTAGTTTGATAGGGATTGCATTGAATCTGTAGATTGCTTTGGGTAGTAGAGTCATTTTCACAATGTTGATTCTTCCAATCCAAGAACATGGTATATCTCTGTATCTGTTTGTGTCGTCTTTGATTTCTTTCATCCGTGTCTTATAGTTTGTTGAGTAAACGTCTTTTGTCTCCTTAGGTAGGTTTATTCCTAGGTATTTTATTCTTTGTGTTGCAGTGGTAAATGGGAGTGTTTCCCTAATTTCTCTTTCAGAATTTTCATCTTTAGTGTATAGGAATGAAAGAGATATCTGTACATTAATTTTGTATCCTGCAACCTTACCAGTTCATTGATTAACTCTAATAGGTTTCTGGTAGCATCTTTAGGATTCTCTATGTATAGTATCATGTCATCTGCAAACAGTGAGAGCTTAACTTCTTCTTTTCCGATTTGGATTCCTTTTATTTCTTTTTCTTCTCTGATTGCTGTAGCTAAAAATTCCAAAAGTGTGTGGAATAATAGTGGTGAGAGTGGGCAACCTTGTCTTGTTCCTGATCTTGGTGGAAATGGTTTCACTTTTTCACCATTGAGAACGATGCTGGCTGTGGGTGTGTCATATATGGCCTTTATTATGTTGAGGAAAGTTCCCTCTATGCCTACTTTCTGGAGGGTTTTTATGATAAATGGGTGTTTAATATTGTCGAAAGCATTTTCTGCATCTATTGAGATGACCAGATTGTTTTTATCCTTCAGTTTTTTAATATGGTGTATCACATTGATTTGCATGTATTGAAGAATCCTTGCATCCCTGGGATAAACCCCACTTGATCATGGTGTATGATCCTTTTAAGGCGCTGTTGGATTCTGTTTGCTAGTATTGTGCAGTGGATTTTTGCAGCTATGTTCATCAGTGATATTGACCTGTAGTTTTCTTTCTTTGTGACATCTTTGTCTGGTTTTGGTGTCAGGGAGATGGTGGTCTCATAGAATAAGTTTGGGAGAGTTCCTCCCTCTGCTATATTTTGGAAGAGTTTGAGAAGGATAGGTGTTAACTCTTCTCTAAATGTTTGATAGAATTTGCCTGTGAAGCCATCTGGTCCTGGGCTTTTGTTTGTTGGAAGATTTTTAATCACAGTCTCAAGTTCAGTGCTTGGGATTGGTTTGTTTGTAGTTTCTATTTCTTCCTGGTTCAGTCTTGGAAGGTTGTGCTTTTCTAAGAATTTGTCCATTTCTTCCAGGTTGTCCATTTTATTGGCATATAGTTGCTTGCAGTAATCTCTCATGATCCTTTGTATGTCTGCAGTGTCAGTTGTTACTTCTCCTTTTTCATTTGTAATTCTATTGATTTGAGTCGTCTCCCTTTTTTTCTTGATGAGTCTGGCTAATGGTTTATCAATTTTGTTTATCCTCTCAAGGAACCAGCTTTTAGTTTTTTTGATCTTTGCTGTTGTTTCCTTCATTTCTTTTTCATTTATTTATGGTCTGATCTTTATGATGTCTTTCCTCTGCTGACTTTGTTTTTTTTTTTTTCTTTCTTTCTCTAATTGCTTTAGGTGTAAGGTTAACTTGTTTATTTGAGATATTTCTTGTTTCTTGAGGTAGGATTGTATTGCTATAAACTTCTCTCTTAGAACTGCTCTTGCTGCATCCCATAGGTTTTGGGTCTTCATGTTTTCATTGTCATTTGTTTCTAGGTATTTTTTTATTTCCTCTTTGATTTCTTCAGTGATGTCTTGGTTATTAAGTAGTGTATTGTTGAGCGTCCATGTGTTTTTATGTTTTACAGATTTTTTTCCTGTAATTGATATCTAGTCTGATAGCATTGTGGTCGGAAAAGATACTTGATACGATTTCAATTTTCTTATATTTACCAAGGCTTGATTTGTGACCCAAGATATGATCTATATCCTGGAGAATGTTCCAGGAGCACTTGAGAAAAAGTGTATTCTGTTGTTTTTGGATGGAATGTCCTATAAATATCAATTAAGTCCATCTTGTTTAATGTATCATTTAAAGCTTGTGTTTCCCTATTTATTTTCATTGCGGATGATCTGTTCATTGGTGAAAGAGGGGTGCTAAAGTCCCCTACTATGATTGTGTTACTGTCGATTTCCCCTTTTATGGCTGTTAGCATTTGCCTTATGTTTTGAGGTGCTCCTATGTTGGGTGCATAAAATTATACAATTGTTATATCTTCTTCTTGGATTGATCCCTTGATCATTATGTAGTGTCCTTCTTTGTCTCCTGTAATAGTCTTTATTTTAAAGTCTTTTTTGTCTGATATGAGAATTGCTACTCTAGCTTTCTTTTGATTTCCATTTGCATGGAATATCTTATTCCATCCCCTCACTTTCCATCTGTATGTGTCCCTATGTCTGAGGTGGGTCTCTTGTAGACCACATACATACCGGTCGTGTTTTCGGATCCATTCAGCCAGTCTATGTCTTTTGGTTGGAGCATTTAATCCATTTACATTTAAGGTAATTATTGATATGTATGTTCTTATTACCATTTTCTTAATTGTTTTGGGTTTCTTATTGTAGGTCTTTTCCTTCTCTTGTGTTTCCTGCCTAGAGAAGTTCCTTTAGCATTTGTTGTAAAGCGGGTTTGGTGGTGCTGAATTCTCTTAGCTTTTGCTTGTCTGTAAAGGTTTTAATTTCTCTGTCGAATCTGAACGCGATCCTTGGTGGGTCGAGTAATCTTGGTTGTAGCTTTTCCCCTTTCATTACTTTAAATATGTCCTGCCAGTCCCTTCTGGCTTGCAGAGTTTCTGCTGAAAGTTCAGCTGTTAACCTTACGAGGATTCCCTTGTATGTTATTTGTTGTTTTTCCCTTGCTGCTTTTAATATTTTTTCTTTGTATTTAATTTTTGATAGTTTGATTAATATATGTTTTGGCATGTTTCTCCTTGGGTTTATCTTGTATGGGACTCCCTGCGCTTCCTGGACTTGATTAACGATTTCCTTTCCCATATTAGGGAAGTTTTCAACTATAATCTCTTTAAATATTTTCTCAGTGTCTTTCTTTTTCTCTTCTACTTCTGGGAAAACTATATTCGAATGTTGGTGCGTTTAATGTTTTCCCAGAGATGTCTCAGATTGTCCTCAATTCTTTTCATTCTTTTTTCTTTATTTTGCTTTGCAGTAGTTATTTCCACTATTTTATCTTCCAGGTCATTTATCCATTCTTCTGCCTCAGTTATTCTGCTATTGTTTCCTTCTAGAGAATTTTTAATTCCATTTATTGTGTTGTTCATCATTGTTTGTTTGCTCTTTAGTTCTTCTAGGTCCTTGTTAAACGTTTCTTGTCTATTCTCCATTCCAGTACCAAGATTTGGGGTCATCTTTACTATCATTACTCTGAATTCATTTTCAGGTAGACTGCCTATTTCCTCCACGTTTGGTCTGGTGGGTTTTTACCTTGCTCCTTCATCTGCTGTGTGTTTCTGTGTCTTCTCATTTGGCTTTGGGGACTGTGTTTGGGGTCTCCTTTTCAGAGGCTGCAGATTCGTAGTTCCCGTTGTATTTGGTGTCTGCCCCCAGTGGCTAAGGTTGGTTCAGTGGGTTGTGTAGGCTTTCTGATGGAGGGGACTGGTGCCTGTGTTCTGGTGGGTGTGTCTGGATCTTGTCTTTCTGGTGGACAGATCCGCATCTGGTGGTGTGTTTTGGGGTGTCTGTGACCTTATTGTGATTTTCGGCAGCCTCTCTGCTAATGGGTGGGCCTGCATTCCTGTCTTGCTAGTTGTTTGGCATGGGATGTCCAGCACTGGATCTTGCTGGTCTCTGAGTGGAGCTGGGTCTTAGCGTTGAGACGGATATCTCTGGAAGAGCTTTCGCCATTTGATATTACAAGGTGCCAGAGGTCTCTGGTAGACCAATGTCCTGAACTCGGCTCTCCCACCTCAGAGGCACAGGCTTGACACCCGGGTGGAGCACCAAGACCCTGTCAGCCACACAGCTGGGGGTGAGAGCAAGAGGTAGCTTTGGTACATCTCAAAGACCACCAATGAGGTTCACTGACCATTTTCTCTCCAGAAGTGAAGAAAACAAAATTCAGACTTTGGCTAGTCAGCCACTTTGGTAGCCAGCCTCCAAGATGGACCTAATTATCCCCTAATTATCTCCCAGTCTCCATGTACCAGTGTGGCTCCTCACACTTGAAAAGGGTTGACTGTTTAACTAATAAGAAATTGCAGAAATGACAAAGTGCAGCTTCCAAAGTTATAAAAGACATTGCAGCTTCTGCTTTGGTTTCTGCTAGATCACTCATCCTGGGGTAAGCCAGCTGCCATGTCATGAGGACACTCAAGCAGCCCTAAGGAGAGATCCATGTGGCAAGGAACTGAGGCCTCTTACCTACAGCCACGTGAGTGAGTCATCTCAGAAGTCAAAAGATTTAATTTTTTAAATTTTTGGTTGTGTTGGGTCTTCGTTGCTGCACAGGGTTTCTCCAGTTGTTACTAGAGAAGCAGGGGTCACTCATCGTTGTGGTGCACGGGCTTCTCCTTGCGGTGGTTTCTCTTGTTGTGGAGTATGGGCTCTAGGTGCATGGGCTTCAGTAGTTGTGTCATGCAGGCTCAAAAGTTGTTGCTTGCAGGCTCTAGAGCACAGGCTCAGTACTTGTGGCACACGGGCTTAGTTGCTCTGTGGCATGTGGGATCTTCCCAGACCAGGGATGGAACCCCTGTTCCCTGCATTGGCAGGCAAATTCTTACCCACTGTGCCACCAGGGAAGTCCAGTGTGCTCTTTTTTAAAACTAGTCTGTTTTCATTATTTTCTATCTTAACGATTCTGTATTAAAGAAAAAAAATAATACTCCTTTCTACCCCTCCTCTTTGAGGATTATATATGAAGAAGTATGTCTTATTTGTTAACCTCAAATTTTCACCTTACTTTTAAGAAGTAATCACAATGTCAAGTATTTAATACTTTTCACTTCCACCTTGAAAAGCATGGATATTAAAGTGCTAATACAATTACCTTCCCTGGTCTATCTTTTTTAGTTTTTGTTATGTATAAAAAACAACGAAAAACATGCATGGTTGGTAAGGAAATGACAAATTTCCGAAAATTCAGCATCTGAATACACTCTAAACATAGCTTCTAGATAAAGACACAGAAAATTGCCAGATACTCAGAGGTCCCCTGGTCCCATTCTAGTGACTCCCCTTAAGGTTTAATATTGTTCTGGTATCTAACAAAAAGATAACTTTACCTGTATTTTGTATTTTATATAAATGTTATGGCACAGTAAAATCACTTTTGGATAGGGCATTTTTATTTTATGTTGTTTGTGAATATGCCTATATGGTTGCCTGTTGTTGTGATCATGCATTGCCACTGTTGCATAGGATTCCATAATGTAAATATTTAACTATTAATTAATTTATTCCAATGTGTATTACAATATGAGTGATTTTCAGTTTGTGTCTATTGAGAACAGCACTGGTATATAAATTCTAGAACTTGAGCTTTGGTGGTGTGTTTATAAATTATTGTTCAGTATACACGTAGTAGTAAAATTTTCGAGTCATAGCTTTCTTGTGTTTATCTTTTTAGATATTTCTAAATATTTTCAAAACATTTGTATGATTTTTCATCTTCAGCAGCAGTGAATGCGATTCAAGGATTATACACATTCTTGTCAAACTTGATAATACCTGTCATTTTCATTTGAACTTTCTGGTTGGTGAGTGATAATTCCAGGTATCACGCTTTTGCATTTAATTGACTACTAAGAAGCCAAGCATCTTTTGATATGTTTACTTAACATTCTGTACTCTCTTTTTTGAAATATCTTTTGGTATATTTCCCCCATTTTGCTATTCCATTATCTTCTTATTGAAGACTTCCTTTTTTTTTTTAACATCTGAAGACTTCTTATTTAGGAGTTTTTAATACATGCTTGAGATGATTTCTTCTCTCTTTCTGTCTCTCCTTCTCTTTCTTTAGATGAGTGTCAGTTTTTAATGTTAATAACATCTAATTTGTTATTTTCCTCTTTATTTATTTAGTCTTATTTCTATTTATTTATGTAGTCTTCTTACCTGTAGCAGAACACATTATTTATTCTAAACCACAAATATGTTTTCATTTCTTCAATAAATGTAATTATTAAGCTTTAAATTTAAGTTAACTTTCTAAACTAAATATGTTGTATCATAGTGAGTATTAATTTTTCTATGACAGCTGAAAGGTTACATTTATTCAGAAAATGTTGTATCAGCTTTCTTTTCATTTGCTCCTACTTCTCATTGATTCACAGTGGTAAACATCACTTCATCCATGGATCTGACTTTTCTCTGATTTCTCATGGTCATTCTCACTAATTCGTCTTGCCTCCTGAAATCTTTAGCAATCCCCTTATTCCACAGAAGCAAAAACCTTCCTTGGGCCTTTTTCCTCAGAAGATTGATTATTGCCACATTTTAAATGGGAGATTGCAATAAGTTAGGAGAAAATGCCACAAGGGTCTCTCATTTTTTTTTCACATCCTGTATCAGCCTCTGCTTGCACTCTCTGTTCAAAGATATTTGTGCAACACATTGATGGAAGATGCCACTTGTATCTCTCCTTGGGGAAAAGACAGATTAATTACCTAACAAATAAAATAAGAGAGTGTCTTGCTCTTTTCAAATGTTGGACAGGATTGCTTGCATCCTAATTTAAATGTTTCAGGTGACTGAAGCTTAAGATTCCTAAGTTTTAATCCATACTTGCACCATGCACAGCACCCAACAGGAGAGCTTTACATAACCCCATGAGACACTTGTGTGCAAGTGGAACAGATAAAAATATAAAACTATTGCTGTCTTTTTGTGTCATAAAAATGATTTTTTGTCTCATTTAAAATATTTTTTTTCTAAAATCCAAAAACGTGTCAGGCTAAAATATTGTTATTTCAAATATGGTAAAATCGAAGACCCTTCAAATTTCTTTCCAGTTTTGTTGATGATGGGATGCCGTCAGAGATATGACTTCATTAATAAACACAATAGGTAAGATTCCTTCATAGGCCTGATTGGGGAATATGAAAATAAACCCCAGAAAAATCTGGACATTTTCTAGTTCTCAAATATTGGTTAAGATGGTAGAAAGGGCCCTTCATTGTCCTATATGTTAATGCAGATCAATTGTGAGAGGTGGGGATAAAACAAGCAGCCTAAATATCCTTTATGTTTGTTGTACTACTAGTAGAAAGAGGAAGGGTCAACATGTCACCATGGTTGATATAGCAAATAAGCTGCTTGAAACTACACAGAAATGTACCTGCTTGTATTTTCTGTGCAGTTACCCTCTCTTTTCGTGTGCCCTGATACCTCCCTCAACTTATGTACCAACTCCAGCAGCATTAAGCAGAAATCCAAAGAAACCTATTCTTTGGAATTATGAGGAAGGGAAGAGTCAAACATTTTATAACATGCTCTATACAAGGATACACATCACCATCCTTATCTATGTCATGCCATGCATGGAGGGTCAGTAGGTTCAGGGGATTCTGGAAGCACCAAGTTCTGTGGGGTTAATCACAGTTGCATTCATGGGCAGTAAAAGAGAAGGGCCTTATCTTGGTCACTTTCTCAATGCTAGTAGCTACAAAAAGAAGAGGATAGCAGACATCGTAGGGAGAAGAGCCAACATTAAATGAAATGTCCTAATTACTCTAGGCAACCACTCATGATGGCCTCCCATAGCTCCTCAAATCCCTACATACTTGCACAAGGGATAGTGTAATATTACTGGAGCATCTGACTGCAGATTAACATTATTTTTGTTGAAAAAAATAAAAATAGGTTCAAGTGATAGGGTTTGAAAAGGGTTCACAGTGCGAGGGAAACTACTGTAACAATGTGGACAGAACCCTTTGGATGGATTCATCATGTATTTTTTTTATTTGTTTTTTTTTTTTTTTGCTACTTCAGAATCTGTAGTAGAGGCTGGTGTGTTCCATGATGTCTTCCCGCTTCTTATAAGTTTTAGATGGAATACCCCATTAAGAAGAAGTGCACGTAAGGAAGATTAGTGAGTCAAACTCCTCTGCCCTCTGTCAGCAGTGGTTGAAAAGGGATTTAGACCAAGTGCTTTCATCCTTTGATGTGCAAAGTTTTCACTATATGAATGATGTTTTGTTTGTTTGCAGGTCAGGAGCCTTGGTCTCAATATCCCTGTTTAAAAAGTGTCATCACGTGTCTGCCAGAAAGAATTGCTGATGATACTGGGAAAAATTGAGAGTTATCCTTAACAATTAAGGGTTTTGTAGCAACATGGATGGACCTAGAGATTGTTATACTGAGTGAAGCAAGTCAGACACAGAAAGACAGATATCATATGATATTGCTTATATGAGGAATCTATAAAAGAAAAAAAAAGGTACAAATGAATTTATTTACACAACAGAAATAGAATCATGGATATAGAAAACAAACTTATGGTTACCAGGGAATAAGTGGGGAAGGGATAAATTGGGAGATTGGGACTGACTTATACGGACTACTATATATAAAATAGATAAAGACCTGCTTTATAGCACAGGGAACTCTACTCAGTGGTCTGTACTGGCGTATACGGAAAAAGAATCTTATAAAAAGAAAACAAGGGTTTTGGGATTATATAATAAATATAAATGTGCAAACATTTAACATGAAAGGAAAAATCAGTTAACTCTGTGGTCCCTGTTATGGTGTAAATATTTTGTACCTCTAATTTTAAAATTTTGAAACCCAGCTCCCATGTTGATGGTATTAGGAGGTGGGGCTTTTGGGAGGTGATTAGGTTATGAGGCCAGAGACCTCAAACATGGGATTAGTGACCTAATAAATGTAGCACACAGAAGATCTTATGCCCATTCCATGATTTCATTGCCGAGCGAGGAGACCCACATTATGAACCAGAAATTGGTCCCTCGCCAGACACTAAGTCAGCTGGCAACTTGTTCTTTTTTTTAAAAAAAATAATTAGATAATTAATTAATTAATTTTTTGGCTGTGTTGGGTCTTTGGTGCGGTGTGCGGGCTTCTCATTGAGTGGCTTCTCTTGTTGCGGAGCACCGGCTCCAGGCGTGTGGGTTTCAGTGGTTGTGGCTCACGGGCTCAGTAGTTGTGGCCTGTGGACTCTAGAGCACAGGCTCAGTATTTGTGGTGCACGGGCTTAGTTGTTCCATGGTATGTGGGATCTTCCTGGACCAGGGCTCGAACCCTTGTCCCCTTTATTGGTAGGCAGATTCTTAACCACTGCACCTCCAGGGAAGCCCCTGGTTACTTGTTCTTGAACTTTTCAGCCTCAGCAATTATGAGAAAACAAAAATATTCTGTTGTTTATAGAATACCAAGTCTCTCGTATTTTGTTTTAGCAGTCAAAGAGCTGACTGAGGAGAAATATCTGTGAGCTTGAAGACATATCAGGAGAAACCTTTAAATCTCAAAAGAAAAGAGAAAATGGGCGGGAAAGGAATCAACAGAACAGAGTAATCAATAATTGTGGAACAATGAAAAATGCTGTGACCTATACATAATGGGTATAGCAGGAGGAGAATAAAGATAATAAAGAACAGAAAATATTTTTTAAAAATGACTGAGAATCTCCCCAAATGAATGTCTGACACTAAATCCACAACATCCAAACTTAGAAGAATATATGAATAGTAAAGAAAACTGACCAATATCTCTCAGGAACATCAATGCAAAAATCCTCAACAAAATATTACCAAATCGAATCCAACAATATTTTGAGAGAATTTTATATCATGAATGAGAGGAAATAATCCCAGGTATGAAAGGCTGGTTCCACATTCTAGAATCAAATAATTATATCCATCATATCAACACCTTAAAGACAATCATTAGCATATCAATAGATTCAGAAGACCTTTGAAAAAATCTAACACCCATTCTTCATAAAAACTCTCAGTTAAAGAAATAGACTGGAGCTTTCTCAAGTTGATAACAAAGATTTACAGGAAACTTTTATCTGACATCATGATTAATGGTCAAAACCATGAAGCTTTTCCACTAAGTTCAGGTAAAAGCAAGGATGTCCCCTTTCATGACTCCTTTTCCATATTTTACTCCAATTCCTGCTAATGCAATAAGGCACGAAAATAAATAAAACCAATACAGATTGGGTAGAAAAAAATGAAAGCAACCTAAATAAAATGTGGACCAATATACTTTATGGACACCTCACCAAAGAAAATAGACACTATGCATATAAGTATACAGAAGAATAATCCAGATTACATGCTGCCATGAAAAAGCAAATTAAAAATACAATTCCATACCACTATGTAACACTTAGAATGGCTAAAATGTGAACAATGACAAGAACAAATTCTGTAGGAGATGTGGAACAATAGGAAATGTCATTTGTCATTGGTGGAAATGAAAAATAATACAGCTACTTTGGTAGTCTGATTGACACTTGCTAGAATAGTGAGCATTCCCTTACTGTACAATCCGTCAAGTGTTCTCATGGATATTTACTGAAAGTAGTTTAAAACATACTTCCAGAGGAAAACCTGCATATGGATATTTATAGCACCTAATTCAATATTGCCAAAATGTGAATGAAACTAAGGTGTCCTCCAATAGGTGAATGAAATGATATAGTATTAATATATTCTGGGAATGGGATAATATTGAGCACTAAAAAAGTAAGCTATCAAGCCATATAAAGAGATGGGAATTCTTTTTTTTTTCTTTTGAAATATAGGTGATTTTCCTTATTTTGAAATTTAAATTTTATTGGAGTATAGTTGATTTACAATGTTGTGTTCATTTCAGCTGCACAGCAAGTGATTCAGTTACACATATGCATATATTCATTCTTTATCAGATTCTTTACTGATAACGGTATTCCCAGAATACTGAGTAGAGCTCCCTGTGCTATACAGTAGGTCCTTGTTGCTTATCTGTTATATATAGTAGTATTCGTATGTTTACCCCAAGCTCCTGATTTATCCCTACCCCCCACCTCTCCCCTTTGGTAACCATAAGTTTGTTTTCCAAGTCTGTGAGTCTGCCTCTGTTTTGTAAGTTAGTTCATTTGTATCAATTTTTAGCTTCCACCTAGAAGTGATATCATCCAATATTTGTCTTACTCTGTCTGACTTACTTCACTTAGTACAATCATCTCTAGGTCCATCCATGTTACTGCAACTGGCATTATTTTCTTCTATTTTATGGCTGAGTCATATTCCATTATATATATGTATCACATATTCTTTACCTATATTCATATGTTGATGGACATTTTGGTTGCTTCCATGTCTTCGCTATTGTAAAGAGTGTTGCAGTGAACATTGGGGAAGATGTGTCTTTTCGATTTATGCTTTCCTCCAGATATGCACACAGGAGTGAACTTGCTGGATCATCTGGTAGCTCTATTTTATTTTATTTTACTTCATTTCATTTCAATTTCAATTTTTTTTGGAATAGAGTTGATTTACAATGTTGTGTTACTTTCTGCTGCACAGCACAGTGAAGCAGTTATACATATATCCAATCCTTTTTGGATTCCTTTCCCATACAGGTCATTACAGAGTATTGAGTAGAGTTCCCTGTGCTATACAGTAAGCCCTTATTTGTTATCTCTTTTATATATAGTGGTGTGTATATGTCAATCCCAATTTCCAATTTATCCCTCCCACCTCCCCTTACTCTGGTAACCTCCATTCTGTGCTCCATAGTGGCTGTTACTAATTGGCATTGCCACCGATAGCATAGAATTGGTGGTGCAGTGGTTAAGAATCTGCCTGCCAGTTCAGGGGACACAGGTTGGAGCCCTGGCCCGGGAAGATCTCACATGCCACAGAACAAGTAAGCCCGTGCACCACAACTACTCAGTCTGCGCTCTAGAGCCCACGAACCACAACTACTGAAGCCTGTGTGCCTACAGCTTGTGCTCCACAACAAGAGAAGCCACCACAAAGAGAAGGCTTCGTACCACAATGATGAGTAGCCCCCGCTTGCTGCAACTATAGAAAAGCCGCGCACAGCAACGAAGACCCAACACAGATTAAAAAAAAATAATAAGTAGTAGGTTTCTCTTTTTTCCACACCCTCTGAAGCATTTCTTGTTTGTAGACATTGTGATGGTGGCTATTCTGAGTGGTTCCAGATGATACTTCTTTGTACATCTGATTTGCATTTGTCTAACATAAAGCAATGGTGAGTATCTTCATATGTGCTTTTTTTTTTGAACAGTGTCAGTAAGATTTACCCCTTGAAAAAGGGTTATTGAAAGGTTGCCTTGTTTTGAAGTCTACTTCGATTACCTACCCCAAGACATTTTTTGAGGGCTGTTGTCATTTACAGCTCCCCAGGCATTGTGAATATGAAGTGCGTATAAGGTCCAGTTTTAGAATTGTTGTTGTGGGAAACAGAAGGCGGCAGGGTTTCTACTGTCCCTCTCTGGTTACTGACACAACCTTAGGTGTAGGGCAAGTCCTGTTCTTGGGTATTAAATTAGAGTGGAATGTGCCTGTCCAAACATGTAAGGGCTTCTGTCCCATTCTTTCTTCCCCCTTACCCTTCATCCCCCGAACAAGTATAAACCCCTGCAAAATCACCTGTTGAGGGTGCTGTCTTGTAGAGTGGGATGACCCTTACGAAGGAGTCGGGAGGTCGGAACCCAAACACCAGGATATGTTGAGAGCAGGTGATTTTCCAAATGTCATCCAGCCCAGAGAGTCCACCATCCTTTGGGTGTCAGAGGGTTGGTTTAGTAGTATGAGGGCACACTTAGATCTGGAGATAGTGATCCCAAGCAGAGGGGACCAGGTTGCACATGTTCAAGGGGGGCGAATTAGCTGGCATATCCTCCCGAGGTCCTCAGGCCTACAACAGTCCAGCCTTGGGACCAAATTGTGTCTGTGTCCAGGGATGTGACACTAGTACGTTCACTGCGACTAAACAAATTTAGTGATCATTTTTCTTTTCTTTAACTTAATTTTAAATTTATAATGGAGTATATAGTTGATTTATCATATTGTGTTCATTTTTGACATACACCAACATGATTCATTTATACAGAGATAACTATATATTCTTTTTAGAATTATTTTCCCACTGAGGTTACTAAAGGGTGTTGAGAAGAGTTCCAAGTGCTCTACAGCAGGTCCATGTTGATTACAAGTTTTCTCTCTGTAAATATGTATATACTAACTCCAACCTCATGATTTATGCCTCCAACACACCTTTCCAGTTTGGTAACCATAAGTTTGTGTTCTAAGTCTGGCACTCTGTTTCTGTGTTGTAAGATAGTACCTTTCTATCAATTTTTAGATTCCACCGATAAGTAATATCATATGATATTTTTCATTGCCTGATTTATGACACTTAATATGAATGTATGTAGGTCCCTCTGAGTGGCCCTAAATGGCCTTATTTCATTCACTTCATGGCTGAGTAATATTCCATTGTACATATCTACCATAATTTCTTTATCCATTCTTCCCTCCAAGGACTTTTAGGTAGCTTCCGAGTAGAGGCTCTTGTAAACAGGGCTGCATAAATTTTAGAGTGTCTGGGTCCTGTCAATTTACGTTTTTTCCAAGATACAGGCCCAGGAGTGGAAGCACCATATGCTCTGAAGCTCTGGTTTTTAGATTTTTAAGGAATCACCACCCACTTCTCCAGAGTGTCTGTTAGCAATTTACATTCCCACCATCAGCTTGTCAGGGTTCCCTTTTCTCCACGCCCTGTCCTGCATTTCAGGTTTTACAGTTTGTGAGGTTGGCCATTCTGACTGGTGCGAAGTGATATCTCTTTGTAGTATTAATTTACATTGCCCGCCTGTTTTGTTGGCCAAAAATGGAGTAAGGGTTTTTCCTGAATATATTAAGGAATAACACATACTGCCTTTTTGGCAAACTGCATCATTGGCGATGTTCAGCGGCTTTGCATGTGCTTTGATGACGAGTGCAAACTACCCCTTGAAATCCCTTTCCTGCAATTCCGCCTTGCTTACAAGGCCTTTATGAATACTTGGCTCAAGAAATGACTCCATTAGAGGTGTCAATTACAACCCTGCATATTTGTGAATTGCAGTGCCCCTGAGCACCAGTTTTGAACTTGTTTAGGGAAGCAGACACAAAGGGGCAGGATTTCTACAGACCCATTCCAGTTACTGGGGCACCTGAAGGATAGGGAAATTCTTCTTCCAGGTAGGAAACTACAGTGGCATATGCCTGTCCAAACATCTAAGGCTTGTGTCTCATTCCATCCCGCCATTCCCCTTCTTCACCGGAAAATTCCAAACCGTGCAAAACCGGCTGTTGAGTGTGCTGCCTTCCCAAAGTGGGGAGACTCTAAGGAAAGGAGCTGGGGAACCCGAATACCAGGAGACGTGGAGATGAGGTGACTTTTCCAAACTCTTCCCGATCAGACGGTGTACCATCCTCTGGATGTGCCATGCATGTTTTAGCTGTAGGAAGGGTCCCCTGCACCCGGAGATATGGAACCCATGGAATGGGGGCCAGGCAGTATTACTCTAAAAGTGCTGCATGTGCTGTCCCATCCTCACGAAGCCTCTCAGACCAACGAGTGTAGAGCCTTAAGTCCCATCCAGCTCTGTGTCTAGATATGATCGGTCCAGGTTGCATCACAGCCCTTGAACAAATTTTGTAAGAATTTCTCTCTCTCTCACTGTCTTTATTTTGTTCTTGTTATTTAATTTTATAATGGGGTATAGCTGATTTTCAATACTGTGTTTCTTCCTGCTCTACATCCATCCACTTGATTCACTTAAAGAGAGATATCAATAAATTCTTTTACAGATTCTTACCAGTCTTATATATCCTTTTCTGGTGACAACAGTGTGCTGAGTCCAGCTCTTTGAGCTATAGAGTAGGTCCTGTCGAATACCTATTTTGTTTATGGAACCGTATCTGTGCTAATTTCAACCTCCTGGTTTACGCATCACCCCGCCCCACCTTTCTCCTTTAGCAGCCATAAGTGTGTTTTCTAAATGTGTGACTCCGTTTCTGTTTTGTAATTGCGTTCATGTGAAGGCATTTTTAGATACTATCTATAAGTGATACCTTATGATAAGTCTCTTTTTATGTCTGACTTATGTCACTTAGAATGATCGTACCTCAGTCTGCACGAGTTGCTGCCACTGGCCTTATTTCATTGATTTAATTGCTGAGTAATATTCCATTGTACATAAGTACCACATCTTCTTTCTCCATTTTTTCCTTCCAAGGACATGTAAGTTGTACCCAAATCGAGGTATTTCTAAACAGAGCAGCCCTAAACTTTGGGGTGCCTGTGTCTTGTCGATTTTTTGGTTTTCCCAAGATATACGCCCATGAGGGGAAGTGCTGTATGCTCTGTAGCTCTGTTTTTTAGAAGTTTTAAGATACAGCATAGACTTCTCAAGAGTGGCCGGTGGCAATTTACATCCCGCCGATCAGCATAACAAGGCTCCGTTTTCTCCATGGCCTGTCCTGCATTTCTGGGTTTTACACTTTTTCAGCATGGGCCTTTTGACCAATGCGAAGTGAGACATTTTTGTAATGCTGATTTACATTGCCCCCTTGTTTAGTTGGCCAAAAAGAACATCTGCGTTTTTTCCAAAATGTATTCAGGAAAGAACGCAGACGCCCTTTTTGGCCAACTGCATCATTGTCGAAGTTCTGCGGAATTTCATGTGCTTTAATGGCGAGTCCAATCTACCTGTGAAAAACTGTTTCCTGCAATTCTGTCTTGCTTTGAAATCCTCTTCGTTGCCTTACCTCAATACATTTTTAGACGAGAGTTATCATTTATAACTCTGCAGATTTGTGAATTGCCGTGCTCCTGAGCTCCATTTTCCAAATCGCTTTTTTTGGAAGCTGGCCGCAAACCCGCAGGATTGCTTCAGGCCCTATTCTGGTTCCGGGGCGCAAGCTGAGCCTGTGGTTAATTCTTCTTCCTGACGGGAAATTAGGGTTACCTGTGCCTGTCCCAACAGCTACAGCTAGCCTCTCATGGGTTCCCCCTCTTCCCCTTCATCCTCAGGAAAAATTACAACCTGTACGGAACAGGAGGTTAAAGGTGCTGATTCTCCAAGTGAGGAGATTGTTAGTAAAGTGGCTGGAATGGCGAACCCGAGAACCAGGAGATGAGGAATGAGGTGTGTTTCAGAAACCTTTCTCGATCACACTGTATACCATCCACCGGGTTTCCCAAGCATTTTTTTTCTGTAGGAAGATTCCACTGAACCAGGAGATTTGGGATCCATAGAATAGGTACCACGCAGTATTACTTTAAAGGGTCTGCGTTTGCACACCCAACCTCACCAAACCTCTCAGCCCCAAGAGTGTCCACCCTTATGTCTCAATCAGCTGTGGGTCTAGATATGGTCAATCCAGGTGGCATCACAGCCCCTGAACGAATTTTGTAACAATTTCTGTCTTTTTCACTGTCTTTGTTTCACAGGTTTTTAAAATAATTGATTTTTATAATGGGGTTTAGCTGCTTTTCACTGCTGTGTTTCTGCCGCTTTCCACCCACTTGACTCACTTACAGAGAGATATCAATACATAGGTTTTAAGATTCTTACTAGTCAGATACATTCTTCGGCGGTGAATAGGGGCTGTTGAGTCAAATTCACTGAGCAAGGAGTAGTTCTTGTCTATTACATATTGGGTTTATGGAACGGTATCTGAGGTAATTTGAAACCCTTGTTTTATGCATCACCCCACCTCACCTTTCCCATTAAGCAGCCATAGTGTGTTTTCTCAACGTGTGACTCTGTTCTGTTTTGTAATTCAGTTCAAGGGTAGCGGTTTTTACATTCCCTCTATAAGTGATATCTTATGATAAGTGTCTTTTTCTGTGTGACTTATTTCACTTAGTATCGTCGTACCTAAATCCACTCATCATTCTGCTACTAGCCTTATGACGTTGATTTCATGGCTGAGTGATATTCCATTGTACATAAGGACCACAGCTTCTTTATCCATTTTTCTCTTTCCTGGGATATTTAAGGTGTAACGAAGTGGAGGTTCTTGTCAACAGAGCAGCCCTAAACTTTGGGGTGCATGTGTCTTGCTGATTTTTAGTTTTCCCAATATATACGCCCATGAGTGGAAGTGCCCTATGATCTCTAAGCTGTGTTTTGTAGATGTTTCAGGCCACACCGTGCACTTCGCCAGAGTGGCTGTTCACAATTTACATCCTGCCCATCAGCGTAGCAAGGCTCCCATTTCTCCATGGCCTTTCCTGCATTTCTGGTATTGACCCTTTATTCAGCATGGCCCTTTTGAGCGATGGGAAGCGAGACTTCTTTGTAGCGCTGATTTGCCTTTCCAGGTTTCTTGGTTGGCCAAAAAGGGCGTATGCGTTTTTTCCTGAATATATTCAGGAAAAAACGCATACGCCCTTTTTGGCCAAGGGCATCATTGTCGAGGTTTTGCCGCTTTTCCTGTGCTTTAAAGGCGATTCGAATCTCCCTCCTGAAATCTGTTTCCTGCAATTCTGCCTTGCTTTCAAATCCTCTTCGTTGCCTTCCCTCAATATATTTGTGGACGAGAGTGATCATTTATAACTCTGCAGGTTTGTGAATTGCAGTGCCCCTGATCTCCATTTTTCAACTCGCTCTTTTGGGAGTTGGCCGAAAAACCGCAGGATGGCTTCAGGCCCTATTCTGGTTCCAGGCGGCAGGCTGAGCCTGTGGTTAATTCTTCTTCCTGATGGAAATTAGAGTGACCTGTGCCTGTCCCAACACCTAGAACTACCCTCTCATGGGTTCCCCCTCTTCCTATTCATCCTCAGGACAAACTGCAACCTGTACGAAACAGGAGGTTAAAGGTGCTGATTCTCCAAGTGGGGAGATTGTTAGTAATGCGGCTGGAATGGCGAACCCGAGCACCAGGAGATGAGGAATGAGGTGCGTTTCAGAAACCTTTCCCGATCACACTGTATACCATCCACTGGGTTTCCCATGCATTTTTTCGCTGTAAGAAGATTCCCTTGAACCTGGAGATTTGGGACCCAGAGAATGGGTACCATGCACTATTACTTTAAAGGGTGGGCGTTTGCTCACCCAACCACACCAATCCTCTCAGCCCCAAGAGTGTCCACCCTTGTATCTAATCCAGCTGTGGGTCTAGATATGGTCGATCCAGGTTGCTTCACTTCCCCTGAACGAACTTTTTATGAATTTCTCTCTCTTTCACTGTGTTTGTTGGGGTTTTTTTTGTAATCTATTTTTATAATGGGGTTTAGCTGATTTTCACTGCCGTGTTTATGCCGCTTTACACCCACTTGATTCATTTACAGAGAGATATCAATACATAGGTTTTAAGATTCTTACTAGTCAGATATACTCTTGTGCGGTGAATACGGGGCGTTGAGTCCAGTTCACTGAGCAAGGGATAGGTGTTGTCTGTTACATATTTGGTTTATGGAACGGTATGTGTGCTAATTTCAAACCCTTGTTTTATGCCTCACCGCACCTCACCTTTCCAGTTAAGCAGACATCCAGTGTTTTCTAAATGTGTGACTCTGTTCTGTTTTGTAATCAGGTCATGGGTAGCGATTTTTACTTTCCCTCTATAAGTGATATCTTATGATAAGTGTCTTTTTCTGTGTGACTTATTTCACTTAGAAACATCGTACCTAAATCCACTCATCATGCTGCTAGTAGCCGTATGACACTGATTTCATGGCTGAGTGATATGCCATTGTACATAAGTACCACACTTCTTTATCCATTTTTCTCTATCCTGGCATTTTTAAGGTGTACTGAAGTGGAGGTTTTTGTAAACAGAGCAGGGCTAAACTTTGAGGTGCCTGTGTCTTGTTGATTTTTAGTTTTCTCATTTTATACGTCCACGAGTGGAAGGGCCCTATGCTCTCTAGCTGTGTTTTTTAGATGTTTTAGGAAACACCATGCACTTCTCCAGAGTGGCTGTTGGCAATTTACATCCCGCCCATTAGCCTAACAACGCTCCCTTTTCTACCTGGCCTGTCCTGCACTTCTGGTTTTTACACTTTTTTGGATGGCTTTTGGACGGATGGGAAGCGAGACTTATTTGTAGTGCTGATTTGCCTTTCTGGCTTGCTTGGTTGGCCAAAAAGGGCGTGTGCATTTTTTCCTGAATATATTCAGGAAAAAACGCATAGGCCCTTTTTGGCCAAGGGCATCATTGTCGACGTTTTGCCGTTTTTCATGTGCTCTAAAGGCGATTCGTATCTATCTCCTGAAATCTGGGGGCTTGTCCCCGAACATTCTTCTCTAATATACAACCTCGGAACACTACCTCCACGAAGACTCTGTTGCCCTAGTAACAAGAGTTGAGAACGTAATAATGCTGCCGCCTTATGGCTGTTTCTCACAACAGCAGCTTTAAACCCAGTGCTAATGGTTGCTTAATAGTCACAAGGACTGCAGGGCTGTAAATGACACCTCCCCTCAAAAAATGCCCTGGGGTAGGGAATAGGCAAGAAAATTCAACACATGACAAATTTTTCAAGAAGTCAATATGAAGAGAGGAGTTGTACTCACTCTTTAAAAAAAAAAGAGGAAAAGAAAAAAAGGACATGCCTAAAGCTCAGTATAAGGAATTATTAGCCACATGCAAATCCAACCTCCAAAAAGGTTTCAGCTCACCCCAATCAAATGACCATCAGCAAAACGTCTACAAACTATAAATGCTGAAGGGGTTTTAGAGAACTTTGTACCTTCTAGCAGCTGGTGGGATGTAAAGTGGTAACAACACTAACGAATACTGAATGGAGTTCCTTTAAAAGGTAAAAATTGAGCTACCAGATGATGTAGCAGGGCACCTTTTGGGCCTATAATCTAAGACCACCAGAATCGGAAAGACAGAGGCAGGTAAATGTGCACTGCAGCAATATTGAAATAGCCAAGACATGGAAGCAAAAAAAAGGTCCATAAACAGATGAATTGACAAAGAAGAAGTGGTATATGTACAGAATGGAAGAGTAGCCTCAGGAAAAAAATGAAGAGTGCCATTTTCAGGACTACAAATGAGCCTAGAAATAATCATATTAGGTAAAGTAAGTCAAAAGGGAATGACAAATATCCTATGATATCATTTATACAAGTTATCCTAAGATTGCTACCAATGAACATACCTCCACTGAAAAAGACACTCACAGACTTATAAGACAAACTAATGGTTAACCAAAATGAAAGGTGGAAGGATGGAAAAATTAGGATTATGGGGCTAACCTAAATAGGCTAATGTATGTTAAATGTATATAAACACTTAACATATAAACTATATAAATTTCCTGCAATTCTGCCTTGCTTTCAAATCCTCTTCGTTGCCTTCCTTCAATATATTTTTGGACTTGAGTTACCATTTATAATTCTACAGGACTGTGAATTGCAGTGCCCCTGAGCTCCATTTTTCAACTCACTTTTTTGGAAGCTGGCCGCAAAACCGCAGGATTGCTTCAGGCCCTATTCTGGTTCCGTGGGGCAGGCTGAGCCTGTGGTTAATTCTTCTTCCTGATGGTAAATTAGAGTGGCCTGTGCCTATCCCAACATCTAGCGCTAGTCTCTCATTGTTTCCCCCTCTTCCCGATCATCCTCAGGACAAACTGCAACCTGTACGGAACAGGAGGTTAAAGGTGCTGATTCTCCACGGAGGGAGATTGCTAGTAAAGCGGCTGGAATGGCGAACCCGAGCACAAGGAGATGAGAAATGAGGTGCGTTTTAGAAACCTTTCCCGATCACACGGTGTACCATCTTCTGGGTTTCTGATGCATGTTTTCGATGTAGGAAGATGCCCTTGAACGTGGAGATTTGGGATCCATGGGATGGGTACCACGCAGTATTACTTTAAAGGGTCTGCGTTTGCTCACCCAACCTCACCAAACCTCTCAGCCCCAAAAGTGTCCACTCTTATATCTCAATCAGCTGTGGGTCTAGATATGGTCAATCCAGGTGGCATCACAGGCCCTGAACGAATTTTGTAAGAATTTCTCTCACTTTCACTGTCTTTGTTTCACGGGTTTTTAAAAGTAATTGATTTTTATAATGGGGTTTAGCTGCTTTTCACTGCTGCGTTTATGCCGCTTTACACCCACTTGACTCACTTACAGAGAGATATCAATACATAGGTTTTAAGATTCTTACTAGTCAGATATACTCTTGGGCGGTGAATAGGGGGTGTTGAGTCCAATTCACTGAGAAAGCAGTAGGTCTTGTCTATTACATATTGGGTTTATGGAACGGTATGTGAGCTAATTTGAAAGCCTTGTTTTATGCATCACCCCACCTCACCTTTCCCGTTAAGCAGCCATAGTGTGTTTTCTACACGTGTGACTCTGCTCTGTTTTGTAATTCAGTTCAAGGGTAGAGGTTTTTATATTCCCTCTATAAGTGATATCTTATGATAAGTGTCTTTTTCTGTGTGACTTATTTCACTTAGAATCGTCCTACCTAAATCCACTCATCTTGCTGCTAGTAGCCTTATGACGTTGATTTCATGGCTGAGTGATATTCCATTGTACATAAGGACCACAACTTCTTTATCCATTTTTCTCTTTCCTGGGATATTTAAGGTGTAACGAAATGGAGGTTCTTGTCAACAGAGCAGCCCTAAACTTTTGGGTGCCTGTGTCTTGCTGATTTTTAGTTTTCCCAATTTATACGCCCATGAGTGGAAGTGACCTATGCTCTCTAAGCTGAGTTTTTTAGATGTTTCATGACACACCATACACTTCTCCAGAGTGGCTGTTGGCAATTTACATCCCACACATCAGCGTAGCCAGGCTCCCGTTTCTCCAAGGCCTGTCCTGCGTTTCTGGTTTTGACACTTTATTCAGCATGGCCCTTTTGACCAATGGGAAGAGAGACTTCTTTGTAGCGCTGATTGGCCTTTCCAGGTTGCTTGGTTGGCCAAAAAGGGCGTATGCGTTTTTTCCTGAACATATTCAGGAAAAAACGCATTCGCCCTTTTTGGCCAAGGGCATCATTGTCGAGGTTTTGCCGCTTTTCCTGTGCTTTAAAGGCGATTCGAATCTCCCTCCTGAAATCTGTTTCCTGCAATTCTGCCTTGCTTTCAAATCCTCTTCCTTGACTTCCCTCAATATATTTGTGGGCGAGAGTGATCATTTATAACTCTGCAGGTTTGTGAATTGCAGTGCCCCTGAGCTTCATTTTTCAACTCGCTTTCTTGGGAGCTGGCCGCAAAAGCGCAGGATTGCTTCAGGCCCTATTCTGGTCCCAGGCGGCAGGCTGAGCCTGTGGTTAATTCTTCTTCCTGATGGGAAAATAGAGTGACCTGTGCCTGTCCCAACACCTAGAGCTAGTCTCTCATTGTTTCCCCCTCTTCCCGTTCATCCTCAGGACAAATTGCAACCTGTACGGAACAGGAGGTTAAAGGTGCTGATTCTCCAAGGAGGGAGATTGCTAATAAAGCGGCTGGAATGGCGGAGCCGAGCACAAGGAGATGAGAAATGAGGTGCGTTTTAGAAACCTTTCCCGATCACACGGTGTACCATCTTCTGGGTTTCTCATGCATGGTTTCGATGTAGGAAGATGCCCTTGAACCTGGAGATTTGGGACCCATGGGATGGGTACCAGGCAGTATTACTTTAAAGGGTCTCCGTTTGCTCACCCAACCTCACCAAAACTCTCAGTCCCAAAAGTGTCCACCCTTATGTCTCAATCAGCTGTGGGTCTAGATATGGTCAATCCAGGTGGCATCACAGGCCCTGAACGAATTTTGTAAGAATTTCTCTCTCTTTCACTGTCTTTGTTTCACTGGTTTCTAAAACTAATTGATTTTTATAATGGGGTTTAGCTGCTTTTCACTGCTGTGTTTATGCCGCTTTACACCCACTTGACTCACTTACAGAGAGATATCAATACATAGGTTTTAAGATTCTTACTAGTCAGATATATTCTTGGGCTGTGAATAGTGGGTGTTAAGTCCAGTTCACTGAGCAAGGAGTAGGTCTTGTCTATTACATATTGGGTTTATGGAACGGTATCTGAGCTAATTTGAAACCCTTGTTTTATGCATCACTCCACCTCACCTTTCCCGTTAAGCAGCCATAGTGTGTTTTCTAAACGTGTGACTCTGTTCTGTTTTGTAATTCAGTTCAAGGGTAGCGGATTTTACATTCCCTCTATAAGTGATATCTTATGATAAGTGTCTTTTTCTGTGTGACTTATTTCACTTAGAATCGTCGTACCTAAATCCACTCGTCATCCTGCTACTGGCCTTATGACGTTGATTTCATGGCTGAGTGATATTCCATTGTACATAAGGACCACAACTTCTTTATCCATTTTTCTCTTTCCTGGGATATTTAAGGTGTAACGAAGTGGAGGTTGTTGTCAACAGAGCAGCCCTAAACTTTGGGGTGCCTGTGTCTTGCTGATTTTTAGTTTTCCCAATTTATACGCCCATGAGTGGAAGTGCCCTATGCTCCCTAAGCTGAGTTTTTTAGATGTTTCAGGACACACCGTACGCTTCTCCAGAGTGGCTGTTGGCAATTTACATCCCGCCCATCAGCGTAGCCAGGCTCCCGTTTCTCCATGGCCTGTCCTGCATTTCTGGTTTTAACACTTTACTCAGCATGGCCCTTTTGATCGACGGGAAGCGAGACTTCTTTGTAGCGCTGATTTGCCTTTCCAGGTTGCTTGGTTGGCCAAAAAGGGCGTATGCGTTTTTTCCTGAATATATTCAGGAAAAAACGCATACGCCCTTTTTGGCCAAGGGCATCATTGTCGAGGTTTTGCCGCTTTTCCTGTGCTTTAAAGGCGATTCGAATCTCCCTCCTGAAATCTGTTTCCTGCAATTCTGCCTTGCTTTCAAATCCTCTTCGTTGCCTTCCCTCAATATATCTGTGGACGAGAGTGATCATTTATAAGTCTGCAGGTTTGTGAACTGCAGTGCAACTGAGCTCCATTTTTCAACTCGCTTTCTTGGGAGCTGGCCGCAAAAGCGCAGGATTGCTTCAGGCCCTAATTTTGTCCCGGACAGCAGGCTGAGCCTGTGGTTAATTCTTCTCCCTGATGGGAAAATAGAGTGACCGTTGCCTGTCCCAACACCTAGAGCTAGTCTCTCATTGGTTCCCCCTCTTCCCGTTCATCCTCAGGACAAATTGCAACCTGTACGGAACAGGAGGTTAAAGGTGCTGATTCTCCAAGGAGGGAGATTGCTAGTAAAGCGGCTGGAATGGCGAACCCGAGCACAAGGAGATGAGAAATGAGGTTCGTTTTAGAAACCTTTCCCGATCACACGGTGTACAGTCTTCTGGGTTTCTCATGCATGATTTCGATGTAGGAAGATGCCCTTGAACCTGGAGATTTGGGACCCATGGGATGGGTACCAGGCAGTATTACTTTAAAGGGTCTGCGTTTGCTCACCCAACCTCACCAAACCTCTCAGCCCCAAGAGTGTCCACCCTTATGTCTCAATCAGCTGTGGGTCTAGATATGGTCAATGCAGGTGGCATCACAGGCCGTGAACGAATTTTGTAAGAATTTCTCTCTCTTTCACTATCTTTGTTTCACGGGTTTTTAAAATAATTGATTTTTATAATGGGGTTTAGCTGCTTTTCCCTGCTGTGTTTCTGCCGCTTTCCACCCACTTGACTCACTTACAGAGAGATATCAATACATAGGTTTTAAGATTCTTACTAGTCAGATAGATTCTTGGGCGGTGAATATGGGGTGTTGAGTCCAATTCACAGAGCAAGGGGTAGCTCTTGTCTATTACCTATTGGGTTTATGGAACGGTATCTGAGATAATTTGAAACCCTTGTTTTATGCATCACCCCACCTCACCTTTCCCGTTAAGCCGCCATAGTGTGTTTTCTACACGTGTGACTCTGCTCTGTTTTGTAATTCAGTTCAAGGGTAGAGGTTTTTATATTCCCTCTATAAGTGATATCTTATGATAAGTGTCTTTTTCTGTGTGACTTATTTCACTTAGAATCGTCCTACCTAAATCCACTCATCTTGCTGCTAGTAGCCTTATGACGTTGATTTCATGGCTGAGTGATATTCCTTTGTACATAAGGACCACAACTTCTTTATCCATTTTTCTCTTTCCTCGGATATTTAAGGTGTAACGAAGTGGAGGTTGTTGTCAACAGAGCAGCCCTAAACTTTTGGGTTCCTGTGTCTTGCTGATTTTTGGTTTTCCCAATTTATACGCCCATGAGTGGAAGTGCCCTATGCTCTCTAAGCTGAGTGTTTTAGATGTTTCAGGAAACACCGTACACTTCTCCAGAGGGGCTGTTGGAAATTTACATCCCGCCCAGCAGCGTAGCCAGGCTCCCTTTTCTCCATGGCCTGTCCTGCATTTCTGGTTTTGACACTTTATTCAGCATGGCCCTTTTGACCGATGGGAAGAGAGACTTCTTTGTATCGCTGATTTGCCTTTACAGGTTGCTTGGTTGGCCAAAAAGGGCGTATGCGTTTTTTCCTGAATGTATTCAGGAAAAAAACGCATACGCCCTTTTTGGCCAAGGGCATCATTGTCGAGGTTTTGCCGCTTTTCCTGTGCTTTAAAGGCGATTCGAATCTCCCTCCTGAAATCTGTTTCCTGCAATTCTGCCTTGCTTTCAAATCCTCTTCGTTGCCTTCCCTCAATATATCTGTGGACGAGAGTGATCATGTATAAGTCTGAGGTTTGTGAATTGCAGTGCCCCTGAGCTCCATTTTTCAACTCGCTTTCTTGGGAGCTGGCCGCAAAAGCGCAGGATTGCTTCAGGCCCTATTCTGGTCCCGGGCGGCAGGCTGAGCCTGTGGTTAATTCTTCTTCCTGATGGGAAAATAGAGTGACCTGTGCCTGTCCCAACACCTAGAGCTAGTCTCTCATTGGTTCCCCCTCTTCCCGTTCATCCTCAGGACAAATTGCAGCCTGTCCGGAACAGGAGGTTAAAGGTGCTGATTCTCCAAGGAGGGAGATTGCTAGTAAAGCGGCTAGAATGGCGGAGCCGAGCACAAGGAGATGAGAAATGAGGTGCGTTTTAGAAACCTTTCCCGATCACACGGTGTACCATCTTCTGGGTTTCTCATGCATGGTTTCGATGTAGGAAGATGCCCTTTAACCTGGAGATTTGGGACCCATGGGATGGATACCAGGCAGTATTACTTTAAAGGGTCTCCGTTTGCTCACCCAACCTCACCAAAACTCTCAGTCCCAAGAGTATCCACCCTTATGTCTCAATCAGCTGTGGGTCTAGATATGGTCAATGCAGGTGGCATCACAGGCCGTGAACGAATTTTGTAAGAATTTCTCTCTCTTTCACTGTCTTTGTTTCACTGGTTTCTAAAAGTAATTGATTTTTATAATGGGGTTTAGCTGCTTTTCACTGCTGTGTTTATGCCGGTTTACACCCACTTGACTCACTTACAGAGAGATATCAATACATAGGTTTTAAGATTCTTACTAGTCAGATATATTCTTGGGCTGTGAATAGGGGGTGTTAAGTCCAGTTCACTGAGCAAGGAGTAGGTCTTGTCTATTACATATTGGGTTTATGGAACGGTATGTGAGCTAATTTGAAAGCCTTGTTTTATGCATCACCCCACCTCACCTTTCCCGTTAAGCCGCCATAGTGTGTTTTCTACACGTGTGACTCTGCTCTGTTTTGTAATTCAGTTCAAGGGTAGAGGTTTTAATATTCCCTCTATAAGTGATATCTTATGATAAGTGTCTTTTTCTGTGTGACTTATTTCACTTAGAATCGTCCTACCTAAATCCACTCATCTTGCTGCTAGTAGCCTTATGACGTTGATTTCATGGCTGAGTGATATTCCATTGTACATAAGGACCGCAACTTCTTTATCCATTTTTCTCTTTCCTGGGATATTTAAGGTGTAACGAAGTGGAGGTTGTTGTCAACAGAGCAGCCCTAAACTTTTGGGTTCCTGTGTCTTGCTGATTTTTAGTTTTCCCAATTTATACGCCCATGAGTGGAAGTGCCCTATGCTCTCTAAGCTGAGTTTTTTAGATGTTGCAGGACACACCGTACACTTCTCCAGAGTGGCTGTTGGCAATTTACATCCCATGCATCAGCGTAGCCAGGCTCCCGTTTCTCCAAGGCCTGTCCTGCGTTTCTGGTTTTGACACTTTATTCAGCATGGCCCTTTTGACCGATGGGAAGAGAGACTTCTTTGTAGCGCTGATTGGCCTTTCCAGGTTGCTTGGTTGGCCAAAAAGGGCGTATGCGTTTTTTCCTGAACATATTCAGGAAAAAACGCATTCGCCCTTTTTGGCCAAGGGCATCATTGTCGAGGTTTTGCCGCTTTTCCTGTGCTTTAAAGGCGATTCGAATCTCCCTCCTGAAATCTGTTTCCTGCAATTCTGCCTTGCTTTCAAATCCTCTTCCTTGCCTTCCCTCAATATATTTGTGGGCGAGAGTGATCATTTATAACTCTGCAGGTTTGTGAATTGCAGTGCCCCTGAGCTCCATTTTTCAACTCGCTTTCTTGGGAGCTGGCCGCAAAAGCGCAGGATTGCTTCAGGCCCTATTCTGGTCCCAGGCGGCAGGCTGAGCCTGTGGTTAATTCTTCTTCCTGATGGGAAAATAGAGTGACCTGTGCCTGTCCCAACACCTAGAGCTAGTCTCTCATTGGTTCCCCCTCTTCCCGTTCATCCTCAGGACAAATTGCAACCTGTACGGAACAGGAGGTTAAAGGTGCTGATTCTCCAAGGAGGGAGATTGCTAGTTAAGTGGCTGGAATGGCGAACCCGAGCACAAGGAGATGAGAAATGAGGTGCGTTTTAGAAACCTTTCCCGATCACACGGTGTACAGTCTTCTGGGTTTCTCATGCATGTTTTCGATGTAGGAAGATGCCCTTGAACCTGGAGATTTGGGACCCATGGGATGGGTACCAGGCAGTATTACTTTAAAGGGTCTCCGTTTGCTCACCCAACCTCACCAAACCTCTCAGCCCCAAGAGTGTCCAGCCTTATGTCTCAATCAGCTGTGGGTCTAGATATGGTCAATCCAGGTGGCATCACAGCCCCTGAACGAATTTTGTAAGAATTTCTCTCTCTTTCACTGTCTTTGTTTCACGGGTTTTTAAAAGTAATTGATTTTTATAATGGGGTTTAGCTGCTTTTCACTGCTGTGTTTCTGCCGCTTTCCACCCACTTGACTCACTTACAGAGAGATATCAATACATAGGTTTTAAGATTCTTACTAGTCAGATAGATTCTTAGGCGGTGAATAGGGGGTGTTGAGTCCAATTCACAGAGCAAGGGGTAGCTCTTGTCTATTACCTATTGGGTTTATGTAACGGTATCTGAGCTAATTTGAAAGCCTTGTTTTATGCATCACCCCACCTCACCTTTCCCGTTAAGCCGCCATAGTGTGTTTTCTACACGTGTGACTCTGCTCTGTTTTGTAATTCAGTTCAAGGGTAGAGGTTTTTATATTCCCTCTATAAGTGATATCTTATGATAAGTGTCTTTTTCTGTGTGACTTATTTCACTTAGAATCGTCCTACCTAAATCCACTCATCTTGCTGCTAGTAGCCTTATGACGTTGATTTCATGGCTGAGTGATATTCCATTGTACATAAGGACCACAACTTCTTTATCCATTTTTCTCTTTCCTGGGATATTTAAGGTGTAATGAAGTGGAGGTTGTTGTCAACAGAGCAGCCCTAAACTTTTGGGTTCCTGTGTCTTGCTGATTTTTAGTTTTCCCAATTTATACGCCCATGAGTGGAAGTGCCCTATGCTCTCTAAGCTGAGTTTTTTAGATGTTTCAGGACACACCGTACACTTCTCCAGAGGGGCTGTTGGCAATTTACATCCCGCCCAGCAGCTTAGCCAGGGTCCCGTTTTTCCATGGCCTGTCCTGCATTTCTGGTTTTGACACTTTATTCAGCATGGCCCTTTTGACCGATGGGAAGCGAGACTTCTTTGTAGCGCTGATTTGCCTTTCCAGGTTGCTTGGTTGGCCAAAAAGGGCGTATGCGTTTTTTCCTGAATGTATTCAGGAAAAGACGCATACGCCCTTTTTGGCCAAGGGCATCATTGTCGAGGTTTTGCCGCTTTTCCTGTGCTTTAAAGGCGATTCGAATCTCCCTCCTGAAATCTGTTTCCTGCAATTCTGCCTTGCTTTCAAATCCTCTTCGTTGCCTTCCCTCAATATATCTGTGGACGAGAGTGATCATTTATAAGTCTGCAGGTTTGTGAATTGCAGTGCCCCTGAGCTCCATTTTTCAACTCGCTTTCTTGGGAGCTGGCCGCAAAAGCGCAGGATTGCTTCAGGCCCTATTCTGGTCCCGGGCGGCAGGCTGAGCCTGTGGTTAATTCTTCTTCCTGATGGGAAAATAGAGTGACCTGTGCCTGTCCCAACTCCTAGAGCTAGTCTCTCATTGGTTCCCCCTCTTCCCGTTCATCCTCAGGACAAATTGCAGCCTGTACGGAACAGGAGGTTAAAGGTGCTGATTCTCCAAGGAGGGAGATTGCTAGTAAAGCGGCTGGAATGGCGGAGCCGAGCACAAGGAGATGAGAAATGAGGTGCGTTTTAGAAACCTTTCCCGATCACACGGTGTACCATCTTCTGGGTTTCTCATGCATGGTATCGATGTAGGAAGATGCCCTTGAACCTGGAGATTTGGGACCCATGGGATGGGTACCAGGCAGTATTACTTTAAAGGGTCTCCGTTTGCTCACCCAACCTCACCAAAACTCTCAGTCCCAAAAGTGTCCACCCTTATGTCTCAATCAGCTGTGGGTCTAGATATGGTCAATCCAGGTGGCATCACAGGCCCTGAACGAATTTTGTAAGAATTTCTCTCTCTTTCACTGTCTTTGTTTCACTGGTTTCTAAAAGTAATTGATTTTTATAATGGGGTTTAGCTGCTTTTCACTGCTGTGTTTATGCCGCTTTACACCCACTTGACTCACTTACAGAGAGATATCAATACATAGGTTTTAAGATTCTTACTAGTCAGATATATTCTTGGGCTGTGAATAGTGGGTGTTAAGTCCAGTTCACTGAGCAAGGAGTAGGTCTTGTCTATTACATATTGGGTTTATGGAACGGTATCTGAGCTAATTTGAAACCCTTGTTTTATGCACCACTCCACCTCACCTTTCCCGTTAAGCAGCCATAGTGTGTTTTCTAAACGTGTGACTCTGTTCTGTTTTGTAATTCAGTTCAAGGGTAACGGATTTTACATTCCCTCTATAAGTGATATCTTATGATAAGTGTCTTTTTCTGTGTGACTTATTTCACTTAGAATCGTCGTACCTAAATCCACTCGTCATCCTGCTACTGGCCTTATGACGTTGATTTCATGGCTGAGTGATATTCCATTGTACATAAGGACCAGAACTTCTTTATCCATTTTTCTCTTTCCTGGGATATTTAAGGTGTAACGAAGTGGAGGTTGTTGTCAACAGAGCAGCCCTAAACTTTGGGGTGCCTGTGTCTTGCTGATTTTTAGTTTTCCCAATTTATACGCCCATGAGTGGAAGTGCCCTATGCTCCCTAAGCTGAGTTTTTTAGATGTTTCAGGACACACCGTACGCTTCTCCAGAGTGGCTGTTGGCAATTTACATCCCGCCCATCAGCGTAGCCAGGCTCCCGTTTCTCCATGGCCTGTCCTGCATTTCTGGTTTTAACACTTTACTCAGCATGGCCCTTTTGATCGACGGGAAGCGAGACTTCTTTGTAGCGCTGATTTGCCTTTCCAGGTTGCTTGGTTGGCCAAAAAGGGCGTATGCGTTTTTTCCTGAATATATTCAGGAAAAAATGCATACGCCCTTTTTGGCCAAGGGCATCATTGTCGAGGTTTTGCCGCTTTTCCTGTGCTTTAAAGGCGATTCGAATCTCCCTCCTGAAATCTGTTTCCTGCAATTCTGCCTTGCTTTCAAATCCTCTTCGTTGCCTTCCCTCAATATATCTGTGGACGAGAGTGATCATTTATAAGTCTGCAGGTTTGTGAACTGCAGTGCAACTGAGCTCCATTTTTCAACTCGCTTTCTTGGGAGCTGGCCGCAAAAGCGCAGGATTGCTTCAGGCCCTAATTTTGTCCCGGACAGCAGGCTGAGCCTGTGGTTAATTCTTCTCCCTGATGGGAAAATAGAGTGACCGTTGCCTGTCCCAACACCTAGAGCTAGTCTCTCATTGGTTCCCCCTCTTCCCGTTCATCCTCAGGACAAATTGCAACCTGTACGGAACAGGAGGTTAAAGGTGCTGATTCTCCAAGGAGGGAGATTGCTAGTAAAGCGGCTGGAATGGCGAACCCGAGCACAAGGAGATGAGAAATGTGGTTCGTTTTAGAAACCTTTCCCGATCACACGGTGTACAGTCTTCTGGGTTTCTCATGCATGATTTCGATGTAGGAAGATGCCCTTGAACCTGGAGATTTGGGACCCATGGGATGGGTACCAGGCAGTATTACTTTAAAGGGTCTGCGTTTGCTCACCCAACCTCACCAAACCTCTCAGCCCCAAGAGTGTCCACCCTTATGTCTCAATCAGCTGTGGGTCTAGATATGGTCAATGCAGGTGGCATCACAGGCCGTGAACGAATTTTGTAAGAATTTCTCTCTCTTTCACTATCTTTGTTTCACGGGTTTTTAAAATAATTGATTTTTATAATGGGGTTTAGCTGCTTTTCACTGCTGTGTTTCTGCCGCTTTCCACCCACTTGACTCACTTACAGAGAGATATCAATACATAGGTTTTAAGATTCTTACTAGTCAGATAGATTCTTGGGCGGTGAATATGGGGTGTTGAGTCCAATTCACAGAGCAAGGGGTAGCTCTTGTCTATTACCTATTGGGTTTATGGAACGGTATCTGAGATAATTTGAAAGCCTTGTTTTATGCATCACCCCACCTCACCTTTCCCGTTAAGCCGCCATAGTGTGTTTTCTACACGTGTGACTCTGCTCTGTTTTGTAATTCAGTTCAAGGGTAGAGGTTTTTATATTCCCTCTATAAGTGATATCTTATGATAAGTGTCTTTTTCTGTGTGACTTATTTCACTTAGAATCGTCCTACCTAAATCCACTCATCTTGCTGCTAGTAGCCTTATGACGTTGATTTCATGGCTGAGTGATATTCCATTGTACATAAGGACCACAACTTCTTTATCCATTTTTCTCTTTCCTGGGATATTTAAGGTGTAACGAAATGGAGGTTCTTGTCAACAGAGCAGCCCTAAACTTTTGGGTGCCTGTGTCTTGCTGATTTTTAGTTTTCCAAATTTATACGCCCATGAGTGGAAGTGACCTATGCTCTCTAAGCTGAGTTTTTTAGATGTTTCAGGACACACCGTACACTTCTCCAGAGTGGCTGTTGGCAATTTACATCCCATGCATCAGCGTAGCCAGGCTCCCGTTTCTCCAAGGCCTGTCCTGCGTTTCTGGTTTTGACACTTTATTCAGCATGGCCCTTTTGACCGATGGGAAGCGAGACTTATTTGTAGCGCTGATTTGCCTTTCCAGTTGCTTGGTTGGCCAAAAAGGGCGTATGCGTTTTTTCCTGAATATATTCAGGAAAAAACGCATACGCCCTTTTTGGCCAAGGGCATCATTGTCGAGGTTTTTGCCGCTTTTCCTGTGCTTTAAAGGCGATTCGAATCTCCCTCCTGAAATCTGTTTCCTGCAATTCTGCCTTGCTTTCAAATCCTCTTCGTTGCCTTCCCTCAATATATCTGTGGACGAGAGTTATCATTTATAAGTCTGCAGGTTTGTGAATTGCAGTGCCCCTGAGCTCCATTTTTCAACTCGCTTTCTTGGGAGCTGGCCGCAAAAGCGCAGGATTGCTTCAGGCCCTATTCTGGCCCCGGGCGGCAGGCTGAGCCTGTGGTTAATTCTTCTTCCTGATGGGAAAATAGAGTGACCTGTGCCTGTCCCAACACCTAGAGCTAGTCTCTCATTGGTTCCCCCTCTTCCCGTTCATCCTCAGGACAAATTGCAGCCTGTCCGGAACAGGAGGTTAAAGGTGCTGATTCTCCAAGGAGGGAGATTGCTAGTAAAGCGGCTGGAATGGCGGAGCCGAGCACAAGGAGATGAGAAATGAGGTGCGTTTTACAAACCTTTCCCGATCACACGGTGTACCATCTTCTGGGTTTCTCATGCATGGTTTCGATGTAGGAAGATGCCCTTGAACCTGGAGATTTGGGACCCATGGGATGGGTACCAGGCAGTATTACTTTAAAGGGTCTCCGTTTGCTCACCCAACCTCACCAAAACTCTCAGTCCCAAGAGTGTCCACCCTTATGTGTCAATCAGCTGTGGGTCTAGATATGGTCAATGCAGGTGGCATCACAGGCCCTGAACGAATTTTGTAAGAATTTCTCTCTCTTTCACTGTCTTTGTTTCACTGGTTTCTAAAAGTAATTGATTTTTATAATGGGGTTTAGCTGCTTTTCACTGCTGTGTTTATGCCGCTTTACACCCACTTGACTCACTTACAGAGAGATATCAATACATAGGTTTTAAGATTCTTACTAGTCAGATATATTCTTGGGCTGTGAATAGGGGGTGTTATGTTCAGTTCACTGAGCAAGGAGTAGGTCTTGTCTATTACATATTGGGTTTATGGAACGGTATGTGAGCTAATTTGAAAGCCTTGTTTTATGCATCACCCCACCTCACCTTTCCCGTTAAGCCGCCATAGTGTGTTTTCTACACGTGTGACTCTGCTCTATTTTGTAATTCAGTTCAAGGGTAGAGGTTTTTATATTCCCTCTATCAGTGATATCTTATGATAAGTGTCTTTTTCTGTGTGACTTATTTCACTTAGAATCGTCCTACCTAAATCCACTCATCTTGCTGCTAGTAGCCTTATGACGTTGATTTCATGGCTGAGTGATATTCCATTGTACATAAGGACCACAACTTCTTTATCCATTTTTCTCTTTCCTGGGATATTTAAGGTGTAATGAAGTGGAGGTTGTTGTCAACAGAGCAGTCCTAAACTTTTGGGTTCCTGTGTCTTGCTGATTTTTGGTTTTCCCAATTTATACGCCCATGAGTGGAAGTGCCCTATGCTCTCTAAGCTGAGTCTTTTAGATGTTTCAGGAAACACCGTACACTTCTCCAGAGTGGCTGTTGGCAATTTACATCCCGCCCAGCAGCGTAGCCAGGCTCCCGTTTCTCCATGGCCTGTCCTGCATTTCTGGTTTTGACGCTTTATTCATCATGGCCCTTTTGACCGATGGGAAGCGAGACTTCTTTGTAGTGCTGATTTGCCTTTCCAGGTTGCTTGGTTGGCCAAAAAGGGCGTAGGCATTTTTTCCTGAATATATGCAGGAAAAAATGCCTACGCCCTTTTTGGCCAAGGGCATCATTGTCGAGGTTTTGCCGCTTTTCCTGTGCTTTAAAGGCGATTCGAATCTCCGTCCTGAAATCTGTTTCCTGCAATTCTGCCTTGCTTTCAAATCCTCTTCGTTGCCTTCCCTCAATATATTTGTGGGCGAGAGTGATCATTTATAAGTCTGCAGGTTTGTGAATTGCAGTGCCCCTGAGCTCCATTTTTCAACTCGCTTTCTTGCGAGCTGGCCGCAAAAGCGCAGGATTGCTTCAGGCCCTAATTTTGTCCCGGACGGCAAGCTGAGCCTGTGGTTAATTCTTCTTCCTGATGGGAATATAGAGTGACCTTTGCCTGTCCCAACACCTAGAGCTAGTCTCTCATTGGTTCCCCCTCTTCCCGTTCATCCTCAGGACAAATTGCAACCTGTACGGAACAGGAGGTTAAAGGCGCTGATTCCCCAAGGAGGGAGATTGCTAGTAAAGCGGCTGGAATGGCGAACCCGAGCACAAGGAGATGAGAAATGAGGTGAGTTTTAGAAACCTTTCCCGATCACACGGTGTACCATCTTCTGGGTTTCTCATGCATGGTTTCGATGTAGGAAGATGCCCTTGAACCTGGAGATTTCGGACCCATGGGATGGGTACCACGGAGTATTAATTGAAAGGTTCTGCGTTTGCTCACCCAACCTCACCAAACCTCTCAGCCCCAAGAGTGTCCACCCTTATGTCTCAATCAGCTGTGGGTCTAGATATGGTCAATCCAGGTGGCATCACAGCCCCTGAACGAATTTTGTAAGAATTTCTCTCTCTTTCTCTGTCTTTGTTTCACTGGTTTCTAAAAGTAATTGATTTTTATAATGGGGTTTAGCTGCTTTTCTCTGCTGTGTTTATGCCGCTTTACACCCACTTGACTCACTTACAGAGAGTTATCAATACATAGGTTTTAAGATTCTTACTAGTCAGATAGATTCTTGGGCGGTGAATAGGGGGTGTTGAGTCCAATTCACAGAGCAAGGGGTAGCTCTTGTCTATTACCTATTAGGTTTATGGAACGGTATGTGAGCTAATTTGAAAGCCTTGTTTTATGCATCACCCCACCTCACCTTTCCCGTTCAGCAGCCATAGTGTGTTTTCTACACGTGTGACTCTGCTCTGTTTTGTAATTCAGTTCAAGGGTAGAGGTTTTTATATTCCCTCTATAAGTGATATCTTATGATAAGTGTCTTTTTCTCTGTGACTTATTTCACTTAGAATCGTCCTACCTAAATCCACTCATCTTGCTGCTAGTAGCCTTATGACGTTGATTTCATGGCTGAGTGATATTCCATTGTACATAAGGACCACAACTTCTTTATCCATTTTTCTCTTTCCTGGGATATTTAAGGTGTAATGAAGTGGAGGTTGTTGTCAACAGAGCAGCCCTAAACTTTTGGGTTCCTGTGTCTTGCTGATTTTTAGTTTTCCCAATTTATACGCCCATGAGTGGAAGTGCCCTATGCTCTCTAAGCTGAGTTTTTTAGATGTTGCAGGACACACCGTACACTTCTCCAGAGGGGCTTTTGGCAATTTACATCCCGCCCAGCAGCGTAGCCAGGCTCCCTTTTCTCCATGGCCTGTCCTGCATTTCTGGTTTTGACACTTTATTCAGCATGGCCCTTTTGACCGATGGGAAGAGAGACTTGTTTGTAGCGCTGATTTGCCTTTCCAGGTTGCTTGGTTGGCCAAAAAGGGCGTATGCGTTTTTTCCTGAATGTATTCAGGAAAAAAACGCATACGCCCTTTTTGGCCAAGGGCATCATTGTCGAGGTTTTGCCGCTTTTCCTGTGCTTTAAAGGCGATTCGAATCTCCCTCCTGAAATCTGTTTCCTGCAATTCTGCCTTGCTTTCAAATCCTCTTCGTTGCCTTCCCTCAATATATCTGTGGACGAGAGTGATCATGTATAAGTCTGAGGTTTGTGAATTGCAGTGCCCCTGAGCTCCATTTTTCAACTCGCTTTCTTGCGAGCTGGCCGCAAAAGCGCAGGATTGCTTCAGGCCCTAATTTTGTCCCGGACGGCAGGCTGAGCCTGTGGTTAATTCTTCTTCCTGATGGGAATATAGAGTGACCTTTGCCTGTCCCAACACCTAGAGCTAGTCTCTCATTGGTTCCCCCTCTTCCCGTTCATCCTCAGGACAAATTGCAACCTGTACGGAACAGGAGGTTAAAGGTGCTGATTCCCCAAGGAGGGAGATTGCTAGTAAAGCGGCTGGAATGGCGAACCCGAGCACAAGGAGATGAGAAATGAGGTGAGTTTTAGAAACCTTTCCCGATCACACGGTGTACCATCTTCTTGGTTTCTCATGCATGGTTTCGATGTAGGAAGATGCCCTTGAACCTGGAGATTTCGGACCCATGGGATGGGTACCACGGAGTATTAATTGAAAGGTTCTGCGTTTGCTCACCCAACCTCACCAAACCTCTCAGCCCCAAGAGTGTCCACCCTTATGTCTCAATCAGCTGTGGGTCTAGATATGGTCAATCCAGGTGGCATCACAGCCCCTGAACGAATTTTGTAAGAATTTCTCTCTCTTTCTCTGTCTTTGTTTCACTGGTTTCTAAAAGTAATTGATTTTTATAATGGGGTTTAGCTGCTCTTCTCTGCTGTGTTTATGCCGCTTTACACCCACTTGACTCACTTACAGAGAGATATCAATACATAGGTTTTAAGATTCTTACTAGTCAGATAGATTCTTGGGGGGTGAATAGGGGGTGTTGAGTCCAATTCACAGAGCAAGGGGTAGCTCTTGTCTATTACCTATTAGGTTTATGGAACGGTATGTGAGCTAATTTGAAAGCCTTGTTTTATGCATCACCCTACCTCACCTTTCCCGTTCAGCAGCCATAGTGTGTTTTCTACACGTGTGACTCTGCTCTGTTTTGTAATTCAGTTCAAGGGTAGAGGTTTTTATATTCCCTCTATAAGTGATATCTTATGATAAGTGTCTTTTTCTCTGTGACTTATTTCACTTAGAATCGTCCTACCTAAATCCACTCATCTTGCTGCTAGTAGCCTTATGACGTTGATTTCATGGCTGAGTGATATTCCATTGTACATAAGGACCACAACTTCTTTATCCATTTTTCTCTTTCCTGGGATATTTAAGGTGTAATGAAGTGGAGGTTGTTGTCAACAGAGCAGCCCTAAACTTTTGGGTTCCTGTGTCTTGCTGATTTTTGGTTTTCCCAATTTATACGCCCATGAGTGGAAGTGCCCTATGCTAAGCTGAGTTTTTTAGATGTTTCAGGACACACCGTACACTTCTCCAGAGGGGCTGTTGGCCATTTACATCCCGCCCAGCAGCGTAGCCAGGCTCCCTTTTCTCCATGGCCTGTCCTGCATTTCTGGTTTTGACACTTTATTCAGCATGGCCCTTTTGACCAATGGGAAGCGAGTCTTCTTTGTAGCGCTGATTGGCCTTTCCAGGTTGCTTGGTTGGCCAAAAAGGGCGTATGCGTTTTTTCCTGAATATATTCAGGAAAAAACGCATACGCCCTTTTTGGCCAAGGGCATCATTGTCGAGGTTTTGCCGCTTTTCCTGTGCTTTAAAGGCGATTCGAATCTCCCTCCTGAAATCTGTTTCCTGCAATTCTGCCTTGCTTTCAAATCCTCTTCGTTGCCTTCCCTCAATATATTTGTGGACGAGAGTGATCATTTATAAGTCTGCAGGTTTGTGAATTGCAGTGCCCCTGAGCTCCATTTTTCAACTCGCTTTCTTGGGAGCTGGCCGCAAAAGCGCAGGATTGCTTCAGGCCCTATTCTGGCCCCGGGCGGCAGGCTGAGCCTGTGGTTAATTCTTCTTCCTGATGGGAAAATAGAGTGACCTGTGCCTGTCCCAACACCTAGAGCTAGTCTCTCATTGGTTCCCCCTCTTCCCGTTCATCCTCAGGACAAATTGCAGCCTGTCCGGGACAGGAGGTTAAAGGTGCTGATTCTCCAAGGAGGGAGATTGCTAGTAAAGCGGCTGTAATGGCGGAGCCGAGCACAAGGAGATGAGAAATGAGGTGCGTTTTACAAACCTTTCCCGATCACACGGTGTACCATCTTCTGGGTTTCTCATGCATGGTTTCGATGTAGGAAGATGCCCTTGAACCTGGAGATTTGGGACCCATGGGATGGGTACCAGGCAGTATTACTTTAAAGGGTCTCCGTTTGCTCACCCAACCTCACCAAAACTCTCAGTCCCAAGAGTGTCCACCCTTATGTCTCAATCAGCTGTGGGTCTAGATATGGTCAATCCAGGTGGCATCACAGGCCCTGAACGAATTTTGTAAGAATTTCTCTCTCTTTCACTGTCTTTGTTTCACTGGTTTCTAAAAGTAATTGATTTTTATAATGGGGTTTAGCTGCTTTTCACTGCTGTGTTTATGCCGCTTTACACCCACTTGACTCACTTACAGAGAGATATCAATACATAGGTTTTAAGATTCTTACTAGTCAGATATATTCTTGGGCTGTGAATAGGGGGTGTTAAGTCCAGTTCACTGAGCAAGGAGTAGGTCTTGTCTATTACATATTGGGTTTATGGAACGGTATCTGAGCTAATTTGAAAGCCTTGTTTTATGCATCACCCCACCTTACCTTTCCCGTTAAGCAGCCATAGTGTGTTTTCTAAACGTGTGACTCTGTTCTGTTTTGTAATTCAGTTCAAGGGTAGCGGTTTTTATATTCCCTCTATAAGTGATATCTTATGATAAGTGTCTTTTTCTGTGTGACTTATTTCACTTAGAATCGTCCTACCTAAATCCACTCATCTTGCTGCTAGTAGCCTTATGACGTGATTTCATGGCTGAGTGATATTCCATTGTACATAAGGACCACAACTTCTCTATCCATTTTTCTCTTTCCTGGGATATTTAAGGTGTAACGAAGTGGAGGTTGTTGTCAACAGAGCAGCCCTAAACTTTGGGGTGCCTGTGTCTTGCTGATTTTTAGTTTTCCCAATTTATACGCCCATGAGTGGAAGTGCCCTATGCTCTCTAAGCTGAGTCTTTTAGATGTTTCAGGACACACCGTACACTTCTCCAGAGTGGCTGTTGGCAATTTACATCCTGCCCATCAGCGTAGCAAGGCTCCCGTTTCTCCATGGCCTGTCCTGCATTTCTGGTTTTGACACTTTATTCATCATGGCCCTTTTGACCGATGGGAAGCGAGACTACTTTGTAGCGCTGATTTGCCTTTCCAGGTTGCTTGGTTGGCCAAGAAGGGCGTATGCGTTTTTTCCTGAATATATTCAGGAAAAAACGCATACGCCCTTTTTGGCCAAGGGCATCATTGTCGAGGTTTTGCCGCTTTTCCTGTGCTTTAAAGGCGATTCGAATCTCCCTCCTGAAATCTGTTTCCTGCAATTCTGCCTTGCTTTCAAATCCTCTTCGTTGCCTTTCCTCAATATATTTGTGGACGAGAGTGATCATTTATAAGTCTGCAGGTTTGTGAATTGCAGTGCCCCTGAGCTACATTTTTCAACTCGCTCTCTTGGGAGCTGGCCGCAAAAGCGCAGGATTGCTTCAGGCCCTATTCTGGCCCCGGGCGGCAGGCTGAGCCTGTGGTTAATTCTTCTTCCTGATGGGAAAATAGAGTGACCTGTGCCTGTCCCAACTCCTAGAGCTAGTCTCTCATTGGTTCCCCCTCTTCCCGTTCATCCTCAGGACAAATTGCAGCCTGTCCGGAACAGGAGGTTAAAGGTGCTGATTCTCCAAGGAGGGAGATTGCTAGTAAAGCGGCTGGAATGGCGGAGCCGAGCACAAGGAGATGAGAAATGAGGTGCGTTTTACAAACCTTTCCCGATCACACGGTGTACCATCTTCTGGGTTTCTCATGCTTGGTTTCGATGTAGGAAGATGCCCTTGAACCTGGAGATTTGGGACCCATGGGATGGGTACCAGGCAGTATTACTTTAAAGGGTCTCCGTTTGCTCACCCAACCTCACCAAAACTCTCAGTCCCAAGAGTGTCCACCCTTATGTCTCAATCAGCTGTGGGTCTAGATATGGTCAATCCAGGTGGCATCACAGGCCCTGAACGAATTTTGTAAGAATTTCTCTCTCTTTCACTGTCTTTGTTTCACGGGTGTTTAAAAGTAATTGATTTTTATAATGGGGTTTAGCTGCTTTTCACTGCTGTGTTTCTGCCGCTTTACACCCAATTGACTCACTTACAGAGGGATATCAATACATAGGTTTTAAGATTCTTACTAATCAGATATATTCTTGGGCTGTGAATAGGGGGTGTTGAGTCCAATTCACTGAGCAAGGAGTCGGTCTTGTCTATTACATACTGGGTTTATGGAACGGTATCTGAGCTAATTTGAAACCCTTGTTTTATGCATCACCCCACCTAACCTTTCCCGTTAAGCAGCCATAGTGTGTTTTCTAAACGTGTGACTCTGTTCTGTTTTGTAATTCAGTTCAAGGGTACCGGGTTTTACATTTCCTCTATAAGTGATATCTTATGATAAGTGTCTTTTTCTGTGTGACTTATTTCACTTAGAATCGTCGTACCTAAATCCACTCGTCATCCTGCTACTGGCGTTATGACGTTGATTTCATGGCTGAGTGATATTCCATTGTACATAAGGACCACAACTTCTTTATCCATTTTTCTCTTTCCTGGGATATTTAAGGTGTAACGAAGTGGAGGTTGTTGTCAACAGAGCAGCCCTAAACTTTGGGGTGCCTGTGTCTTGCTGATTTTTAGTTTTCCCAATTTATACGTCCATGAGTGGAAGTGCCCTATACTCCCTAAGCTGAGTTTTTTAGATGTTTCAGGACACACCGTACGCTTCTCCAGAGTGGCTGTTGGCAATTTACATCCCGCCCATCAGCGTAGCCAGGCTCCCGTTTCTCCATGGCCTGTCCTGCATTTCTGGTTTTGACACTTTACTCAGCATGGCCCTTTTGATCGACGAGAAGCGAGACTTCTTTGTAGCGCTGATTTGCCTTTCCAGGTTGCTTGGTTGGCCAAAAAGGGCGTATGCGTTTTTTCCTGAATATATTCAGGAAAAAACGCATACGCCCTTTTTGGCCAAGGGCATCATTGTCGAGGTTTTGCCGCTTTTCCTGTGCTTTAAAGGCGATTCGAATCTCCCTCCTGAAATCTGTTTCCTGCAATTCTGCCTTGCTTTCAAATCCTCTTCGTTGCCTTCCCTCAATATATCTGTGGACGAGAGTGATCATTTATAAGTCTGCAGGTTTGTGAATTGCAGTGCCCCTGAGCTCCATTTTTCAACTCGCTTTCTTGGGAGCTGGCCGCAAAAGCGCAGGATTGCTTCAGGCACTAATTTTGTCCCGGACAGCAGGCTGAGCCTGTGGTTAATTCTTCTTCCTGATGGGAAAATAGAGTGACCTTTGCCTGTCCCAACACCTAGAGCTAGTCTCTCATTGGTTCCCCCTCTTCCCGTTCATCCTCAGGACAAATTGCAACCTGTACGGAACAGGAGGTTAAAGGTGCTGATTCTCCAAGGAGGGAGATTGCTAGTAAAGCGGCTGGAATGGCGAACCCGAGCACAAGGAGATGAGAAATGAGGTTCGTTTTAGAAACCTTTCCCGATCACACGGTGTACAGTCTTCTGGGTTTCTCATGCATGATTTCGATGTAGGAAGATGCCCTTGAACCTGGAGATTTGGGACCCATGGGATGGGTACCAGGCAGTATTACTTTAAAGTGTCTGCGTTTGCTCACCCAACCTCACCAAACCTCTCAGCCCCAAGAGTGTCCACCCTTATGTCTCAATCAGCTGTGGGTCTAGATATGGTCAATCCAGGTGGCATCACAGGCCCTGAACGAATTTTGTAAGAATTTCTCTCTCTTTCACTGTCTTTGTTTCACTGGTTTCTAAAAGTAATTGATTTTTATAATGGGGTTTAGCTGCTTTTCACTGCTGTGTTTATGCCGCTTTACACCCACTTGACTCACTTACAGAGAGATATCAATACATAGGTTTTAAGATTCTTACTATTCAGATATATTCCTGGGCTGTGAATAGGGGGTGTTAAGTCCAGTTCACTGAGCAAGGAGTAGGTCTTGTCTATTACATATTGGGTTTATGGAACGGTATGTGAGCTAATTTGAAAGCCTTGTTTTATGCATCACCCCACCTCACCTTTCCCGTTAAGCCGCCATAGTGTGTTTTCTACACGTGTGACTCTGCTCTGTTTTGTAATTCAGTTCAAGGGTAGAGGTTTTTATATTCCCTCTATAAGTGATATCTTATGATAAGTGTCTTTTTCTGTGTGACTTATTTCACTTAGAATCGTCCTACCTAAATCCACTCATCTTGCTGCTAGTAGCCTTATGACGTTGATTTCATGGCTGAGTGATATTCCATTGTACATAAGGACCACAACTTCTTTATCCATTTTTCTCTTTCCTGGGATATTTAAGGTGTAATGAAGTGGAGGTTGTTGTCAACAGAGCAGCCCTAAACTTTTGGGTTCCTGTGTCTTGCTGATTTTTGGTTTTCCCAATTTATACGCCCATGAGTGGAAGTGCCCTATGCTAAGCTGAGTTTTTTAGATGTTTCAGGACACACCGTACACTTCTCCAGAGGGGCTGTTGGCCATTTACATCCCGCCCAGCAGCGTAGCCAGGCTCCCTTTTCTCCATGGCCCGTCCTGCATTTCTGGTTTTGACACTTTATTCAGCATGGCCCTTTTGACCAATGGGAAGCGAGTCTTCTTTGTAGCGCTGATTGGCCTTTCCAGGTTGCTTGGTTGGCCAAAAAGGGCGTAGGCATTTTTTCCTTAATATATTCAGGAAAAAATGCCTACGCTCTTTTTGGCCAAGGGCATCATTGTCGAGGTTTTGCCGCTTTTCCTGTGCTTTAAAGGCGATTCGAATCTCCCTCCTGAAATCTGTTTCCTGCAATTCTGCCTTGCTTTCAAATCCTCTTCGTTGCCTTCCCTCAATATATTTGTGGACGAGAGTGATCATTTATAAGTCTGCAGGTTTGTGAATTGCAGTGCCCCTGAGCTCCATTTTTCAACTCGCTTTCTTGGGAGCTGGCCGCAAAAGCGCAGGATTGCTTCAGGCCCTATTCTGGTCCCGGGCGGCAGGCTGAGCCTGTGGTTAATTCTTCTTCCTGATGGGAAAATAGAGTGACCTGTGCCTGTCCCAACTCCTAGAGCTAGTCTGTCATTGGTTCCCCCTCTTCCCGTTCATCCTCAGGACAAATTGCAGCCTGTATGGAACAGGAGGTTAAAGGTGCTGATTCTCCAAGGAGGGAGATTGCTAGTAAAGCGGCTGGAATGGCGGAGCCGAGCACAAGGAGATGAGAAATGAGGTGCGTTTTAGAAACCTTTCCCGATCACACGGTGTACCATCTTCTGGGTTTCTCATGCATGGTTTCGATGTAGGAAGATGCCCTTGAACCTGGAGATTTGGGACCCATGGGATGGGTACCACGGAGTATTAATTGAAAGGTTCTGCGTTTGCTCACCCAACCTCACCAAACCTCTCAGCCCCAAGAGTGTCCACCCTTATGTCTCAATCAGCTGTGGGTCTAGATATGGTCAATCCAGGTGGCATCACAGGCCCTGAACGAATTTTGTAAGAATTTCTCTCTCTTTCACTGTCTTTGTTTCACGGGTTTTTAAAAGTAATTGATTTTTATAATGGGGTTTAGCTGCTTTTCACTGCTGTGTTTCTGCCGCTTTACACCCAATTGACTCACTTACAGAGGGATATCAATACATAGGTTTTAAGATTCTTACTAATCAGATATATTCTTGGGCGGTGAATAGGGGGTGTTGAGTCCAATTCACTGAGCAAGGAGTCGGTCTTGTCTATTACATACTGGGTTTATGGAACGGTATCTGAGCTAATTTGAAACCCTTGTTTTATGCATCACCCCACCTAACCTTTCCCGTTAAGCAGCCATAGTGTGTTTTCTAAACGTGTGACTCTGTTCTGTTTTGTAATTCAGTTCAAGGGTACCGGGTTTTACATTCTCTCTATAAGTGATATCTTATGATAAGTGTCTTTTTCTGTGTGACTTATTTCACTTAGAATCGTCGTACCTAAATCCACTCGTCATCCTGCTACTGGCCTTATGACGTTGATTTCATGGCTGAGTGATATTCCATTGTACATAAGGACCACAACTTCTTTATCCATTTTTCTCTTTCCTGGGATATTTAAGGTGTAACGAAGTGGAGGTTGTTGTCAACAGAGCAGCCCTAAACTTTGGGGTGCCTGTGTCTTGCTGATTTTTAGTTTTCCCAATTTATACGTCCATGAGTGGAAGTGCCCTATACTCCCTAAGCTGAGTTTTTTAGATGTTTCAGGACACACCGTACGCTTCTCCAGAGTGGCTGTTGGCAATTTACATCCCGCCCATCAGCGTAGCCAGGCTCCCGTTTCTCCATGGCCTGTCCTGCATTTCTGGTTTTGACACTTTACTCAGCATGGCCCTTTTGATCGACGAGAAGCGAGACTTCTTTGTAGCGCTGATTTGCCTTTCCAGGTTGCTTGGTTGGCCAAAAAGGGCGTATGCGTTTTTTCCTGAATATATTCAGGAAAAAACGCATACGCCCTTTTTGGCCAAGGGCATCATTGTCGAGGTTTTGCCGCTTTTCCTGTGCTTTAAAGGCGATTCGAATCTCCCTCCTGAAATCTGTTTCCTGCAATTCTGCCTTGCTTTCAAATCCTCTTCGTTGCCTTCCCTCAATATATCTGTGGACGAGAGTGATCATTTATAAGTCTGCAGGTTTGTGAATTGCAGTGCCCCTGAGCTCCATTTTTCAACTCGCTTTCTTGGGAGCTGGCCGCAAAAGCGCAGGATTGCTTCAGGCACTAATTTTGTCCCGGACAGCAGGCTGAGCCTGTGGTTAATTCTTCTTCCTGATGGGAAAATAGAGTGACCTTTGCCTGTCCCAACACCTAGAGCTAGTCTCTCATTGGTTCCCCCTCTTCCCGTTCATCCTCAGGACAAATTGCAAGCTGTACGGAACAGGAGGTTAAAGGTGCTGATTCTCCAAGGAGGGAGATTGCTAGTAAAGCGGCTGGAATGGCGAACCCGAGCACAAGGAGATGAGAAATGAGGTTCGTTTTAGAAACCTTTCCCGATCACACGGTGTACAGTCTTCTGGGTTTCTCATGCATGATTTCGATGTAGGAAGATGCCCTTGAACCTGGAGATTTGGGACCCATGGGATGGGTACCAGGCAGTATTACTTTAAAGTGTCTGCGTTTGCTCACCCAACCTCACCAAACCTCTCAGCCCCAAGAGTGTCCACCCTTATGTCTCAATCAGCTGTGGGTCTAGATATGGTCAATCCAGGTGGCATCACAGGCCCTGAACGAATTTTGTAAGAATTTCTCTCTCTTTCACTGTCTTTGTTTCACTGGTTTCTAAAAGTAATTGATTTTTATAATGGGGTTTAGCTGCTTTTCACTGCTGTGTTTATGCCGCTTTACACCCACTTGACTCACTTACAGAGAGATATCAATACATAGGTTTTAAGATTCTTACTATTCAGATATATTCCTGGGCTGTGAATAGGGTGTGTTAAGTCCAGTACACTGAGCAAGGAGTAGGTCTTGTCTATTACATATTGGGTTTATGGAACGGTATGTGAGCTAATTTGAAAGCCTTGTTTTATGCATCACCCCACCTCACCTTTCCCGTTCAGCAGCCATAGTGTGTTTTCTACACGTGCGACTCTGCTCTGTTTTGTAATTCAGTTCAAGGGTAGAGGTTTTCATATTCCCTCTATAAGTGATATCTTATGATAAGTGTCTTTTTCTCTGTGACTTATTTCACTTAGAATCGTCCTACCTAAATCCACTCATCTTGCTGCTAGTAGCCTTATGACGTTGATTTCATGGCTGAGTGATATTCCATTGTACATAAGGACCACAACTTCTTTATCCATTTTTCTCTTTCCTGGGATATTTAAGGTGTAATGAAGTGGAGGTTGTTGTCAACAGAGCAGCCCTAAACTTTTGGGTTCCTGTGTCTTGCTGATTTTTGGTTTTCCCAATTTATACGCCCATGAGTGGAAGTGCCCTATGCTAAGCTGAGTTTTTTAGATGTTTCAGGACACACCGTACACTTCTCCAGAGGGGCTGTTGGCCATTTACATCCCGCCCAGCAGCGTAGCCAGGCTCCCTTTTCTCCATGGCCCGTCCTGCATTTTTGGTTTAGACACTTTATTCAGCATGGCCCTTTTGACCAATGGGAAGCGAGTCTTCTTTGTAGCGCTGATTGGCCTTTCCAGGTTGCTTGGTTGGCCAAAAAGGGCGTATGCGTTTTTTCCTGAATATATTCAGGAAAAAACGCATACGCCCTTTTTGGCCAAGGGCATCATTGTCGAGGTTTTGCCGCTTTTCCTGTGCTTTAAAGGCGATTCGAATCTCCCTCCTGAAATCTGTTTCCTGCAATTCTGCCTTGCTTTCAAATCCTCTTCGTTGCCTTCCCTCAATATATTTGTGGACGAGAGTGATCATTTATAAGTCTGCAGGTTTGTGAATTGCAGTGCCCCTGAGCTCCATTTTTCAACTCGCTTTCTTGGGAGCTGGCCGCAAAAGCGCAGGATTGCTTCAGGCCCTATTCTGGTCCCGGGCGGCAGGGTGAGCCTGTGGTTAATTCTTCTTCCTGATGGGAAAATAGAGTGACCTGTGCCTGTCCCAACTCCTAGAGCTAGTCTGTCATTGGTTCCCCCTCTTCCCGTTCATCCTCAGGACAAATTGCAGCCTGTATGGAACAGGAGGTTAAAGGTGCTGATTCTCCAAGGAGGGAGATTGCTAGTAAAGCGGCTGGAATGGCGGAGCCGAGCACAAGGAGATGAGAAATGAGGTGCGTTTTAGAAACCTTTCCCGATCACACGGTGTACCATCTTCTGGGTTTCTCATGCATGGTTTCGATGTAGGAAGATGACCTTGAACCTGGAGATTTGGGACCCATGGGATGGGTACCACGGAGTATTAATTGAAAGGTTCTGCGTTTGCTCACCCAACCTCACCAAACCTCTCAGCCCCAAGAGTGTCCACCCTTATGTCTCAATCAGCTGTGGGTCTAGATATGGTCAATCCAGGTGGCATCACAGGCCCTGAACGAATTTTGTAAGAATTTCTCTCTCTTTCACTGTCTTTGTTTCACTGGTTTCTAAAAGTAATTGATTTTTATAATGGGGTTTAGCTGCTTTTCACTGCTGTGTTTATGCCGCTTTACACCCACTTGACTCACTTACAGAGAGATATCAATACATAGGTTTTAAGATTCTTACTATTCAGATATATTCCTGGGCTGTGAATAGGGGGTGTTAAGTCCAGTTCACTGAGCAAGGAGTAGGTCTTGTCTATTACATATTGGGTTTATGGAACGGTATGTGAGCTAATTTGAAAGCCTTGTTTTATGCATCACCCCACCTCACCTTTCCCGTTAAGCCGCCATAGTGTGTTTTCTACACGTGTGACTCTGCTCTGTTTTGTAATTCAGTTCAAGGGTAGAGGTTTTTATATTCCCTCTATAAGTGATATCTTATGATAAGTGTCTTTTTCTGTGTGACTTATTTCACTTAGAATCGTCCTAACTAAATCCACTCATCTTGCTGCTAGTAGCCTTATGACGTTGATTTCATGGCTGAGTGATATTCCATTGTACATAAGGACCACAACTTCTTTATCCATTTTTCTCTTTCCTGGGATATTTAAGGTGTAATGAAGTGGAGGTTGTTGTCAACAGAGCAGCCCTAAACTTTTGGGTTCCTGTGTCTTGCTGATTTTTGGTTTTCCCAATTTATACGCCCATGAGTGGAAGTGCCCTATGCTCTTTAAGCTGAGTCTTTTAGATGTTTCAGGAAACACCGTACACTTCTCCAGAGTGGCTGTTGGCAATTTACATCCCGCCCATCAGCGTAGCCAGGCTCCCGTTTCTCCATGGCCTGTCCTGCATTTCTGGTTTTGACGCTTTATTCATCATGGCCCTTTTAACCGATGGGAAGCGAGACTTCTTTGTAGTGCTGATTTGCCTTTCCAGGTTGCTTGGTTGGCCAAAAAGGGCGTAGGCATTTTTTCCTTAATATATTCAGGAAAAAATGCCTACGCCCTTTTTGGCCAAGGGCATCATTGTCGAGGTTTTGCCGCTTTTCCTGTGCTTTAAAGGCGATTCGAATCTCCCTCCTGAAATCTGTTTCCTGCAATTCTGCCTTGCTTTCAAATCCTCTTCGTTGCCTTCCCTCAATATATTTGTGGACGAGAGTGATCATTTATAAGTCTGCAGGTTTGTGAATTGCAGTGCCCCTGAGCTCCATTTTTCAACTCGCTTTCTTGGGAGCTGGCCGCAAAAGCGCAGGATTGCTTCAGGCCCTATTCTGGTCCCGGGCGGCAGGCTGAGCCTGTGGTTAATTCTTCTTCCTGATGGGAAAATAGAGTGACCTGTGCCTGTCCCAACTCCTAGAGCTAGTCTCTCATTGGTTCCCCCTCTTCCCGTTCATCCTCAGGACAAATTGCAGCCTGTATGGAACAGGAGGTTAAAGGTGCTGATTCTCCAAGGAGGGAGATTGCTAGTAAAGCGGCTGGAATGGCGGAGCCAAGCACAAGGAGATGAGAAATGAGGTGCGTTTTAGAAACCTTTCCCGATCACACGGTGTACCATCTTCTGGGTTTCTCATGCATGGTTTCGATGTAGGAAGATGCCCTTGAACCTGGAGATTTGGGACCCATGGGATGGGTACCACGGAGTATTAATTGAAAGGTTCTGCGTTTGCTCACCCAACCTCACCAAACCTCTCAGCCCCAAGAGTGTCCACCCTTATGTCTCAATCAGCTGTGGGTCTAGATATGGTCAATCCAGGTGGCATCACAGGCCCTGAACGAATTTTGTAAGAATTTCTCTCTCTTTCACTGTCTTTGTTTCACGGGTTTTTAAAAGTAATTGATTTTTATAATGGGGTTTAGCTGCTTTTCACTGCTGTGTTTCTGCCGCTTTACACCCAATTGACTCACTTACAGAGGGATATCAATACATAGGTTTTAAGATTCTTACTAATCAGATATATTCTTGGGCGGTGAATAGGGGGTGTTGAGTCCAATTCACTGAGCAAGGAGTCGGTCTTGTCTATTACATACTGGGTTTATGGAACGGTATCTGAGCTAATTTGAAACCCTTGTTTTATGCATCACCCCACCTAACCTTTCCCGTTAAGCAGCCATAGTGTGTTTTCTAAACGTGTGACTCTGTTCTGTTTTGTAATTCAGTTCAAGGGTACCGGGTTTTACATTCCCTCTATAAGTGATATCTTATGATAAGTGTCTTTTTCTGTGTGACTTATTTCACTTAGAGTCGTCCTAACTAAATCCACTCATCTTGCTGCTAGTAGCCTTATGACGTTGATTTCATGGCTGAGTGATATTCCATTGTACATAAGGACCACAACTTCTTTATCCATTTTTCTCTTTCCTGGGATATTTAAGGTGTAATGAAGTGGAGGTTGTTGTCAACAGAGCAGCCCTAAACTTTTGGGTTCCTGTGTCTTGCTGATTTTTGGTTTTCCCAATTTATACGCCCATGAGTGGAAGTGCTCTATGCTCTTTAAGCTGAGTCTTTTAGATGTTTCAGGAAACACCGTACACTTCTCCAGAGTGGCGGTTGGCAATTTACATCCCGCCCATCAGCGTAGCCAGGCTCCCGTTTCTCCATGGCCTGTCCTGCATTTCTGGTTTTGACGCTTTATTCATCATGGCCCTTTTAACCGATGGGAAGCGAGACTTCTTTGTAGTGCTGATTTGCCTTTCCAGGTTGCTTGGTTGGCCAAAAAGGGCGTAGGCATTTTTTCCTTAATATATTCAGGAAAAAATGCCTACGCCCTTTTTGGCCAAGGGCATCATTGTCGAGGTATTGCCGCTTTTCCTGTGCTTTAAAGGCGATTCGAATCTCCGTCCTGAAATCTGTTTCCTGCAATTCTGCCTTGCTTTCAAATCCTCTTCGTTGCCTTCCCTCAATATATTTGTGGACGAGAGTGATCATTTATAAGTCTGCAGGTTTGTGAATTGCAGTGCCCCTGAGCTCCATTTTTCAACTCGCTTTCTTGGGAGCTGGCCGCAAAAGCGCAGGATTGCTTCAGGCCCTATTCTGGTCCCGGGCGGCAGGCTGAGCCTGTGGTTAATTCTTCTTCCTGATGGGAAAATAGAGTGACCTGTGCCTGTCCCAACTCCTAGAGCTAGTCTGTCATTGGTTCCCCCTCTTCCCGTTCATCCTCAGGACAAATTGCAGCCTGTATGGAACAGGAGGTTAAAGGTGCTGATTCTCCAAGGAGGGAGATTGCTAGTAAAGCGGCTGGAATGGCGGAGCCGAGCACAAGGAGATGAGAAATGAGGTGCGTTTTAGAAACCTTTCCCGATCACACGGTGTACCATCTTCTGGGTTTCTCATGCATGGTTTCGATGTAGGAAGATGACCTTGAACCTGGAGATTTGGGACCCATGGGATGGGTACCACGGAGTATTAATTGAAAGGTTCTGCGTTTGCTCACCCAACCTCACCAAACCTCTCAGCCCCAAGAGTGTCCACCCTTATGTCTCAATCAGCTGTGGGTCTAGATATGGTCAATCCAGGTGGCATCACAGGCCCTGAACGAATTTTGTAAGAATTTCTCTCTCTTTCACTGTCTTTGTTTCACGGGTTTTTAAAAGTAATTGATTTTTATAATGGGGTTTAGCTGCTTTTCACTGCTGTGTTTATGCCGCTTTACACCCAATTGACTCACTTACAGAGGGATATCAATACATAGGTTTTAAGATTCTTACTAATCAGATATATTCTTGGGCGGTGAATAGGGGGTGTTGAGTCCAATTCACTGAGCAAGGAGTCGGTCTTGTCTATTACATACTGGGTTTATGGAACGGTATCTGAGCTAATTTGAAACCCTTGTTTTATGCATCACCCCACCTAACCTTTCCCGTTAAGCAGCCATAGTGTGTTTTCTAAACGTGTGACTCTGTTCTGTTTTGTAATTCAGTTCAAGGGTACCGGGTTTTACATTCCCTCTATAAGTGATATCTTATGATAAGTGTCTTTTTCTGTGTGACTTATTTCACTTAGAATCGTCGTACCTAAATCCACTCGTCATCCTGCTACTGGCCTTATGACGTTGATTTCATGGCTGAGTGATATTCCATTGTACATAAGGACCACAACTTCTTTATCCATTTTTCTCTTTCCTGGGATATTTAAGGTGTAACGAAGTGGAGGTTGTTGTCAACAGAGCAGCCCTAAACTTTGGGGTGCCTGTGTCTTGCTGATTTTTAGTTTTCCCAATTTATACGTCCATGAGTGGAAGTGCCCTATACTCCCAAAGCTGAGTTTTTTAGATGTTTCAGGACACACCGTACGCTTCTCCAGAGTGGCTGTTGGCAATTTACATCCCGCCCATCAGCGTAGCCAGGCTCCCGTTTCTCCATGGCCTGTCCTGCATTTCTGGTTTTGACACTTTACTCAGCATGGCCCTTTTGATCGACGAGAAGCGAGACTTCTTTGTAGCGCTGATTTGCCTTTCCAGGTTGCTTGGTTGGCCAAAAAGGGCGTATGCGTTTTTTCCTGAATATATTCAGGAAAAAACGCATACGCCCTTTTTGGCCAAGGGCATCATTGTCGAGGTTTTGCCGCTTTTCCTGTGCTTTAAAGGCGATTCGAATCTCCCTCCTGAAATCTGTTTCCTGCAATTCTGCCTTGCTTTCAAATCCTCTTCGTTGCCTTCCCTCAATATATCTGTGGACGAGAGTGATCATTTATAAGTCTGCAGGTTTGTGAATTGCAGTGCCCCTGAGCTCCATTTTTCAACTCGCTTTCTTGGGAGCTGGCCGCAAAAGCGCAGGATTGCTTCAGGCACTAATTTTGTCCCGGACAGCAGGCTGAGCCTGTGGTTAATTCTTCTTCCTGATGGGAAAATAGAGTGACCTTTGCCTGTCCCAACACCTAGAGCTAGTCTCTCATTGGTTCCCCCTCTTCCCGTTCATCCTCAGGACAAATTGCAACCTGTACGGAACAGGAGGTTAAAGGTGCTGATTCTCCAAGGAGGGAGATTGCTAGTAAAGCGGCTGGAATGGCGAAACCGAGCACAAGGACATGAGAAATGAGGTTCGTTTTAGAAACCTTTCCCGATCACACGGTGTACAGTCTTCTGGGTTTCTCATGCATGGTTTCGATGTAGGAAGATGCCCTTGAACCTGGAGATTTGGGACCCATGGGATGGGTACCAGGCAGTATTACTTTAAAGTGTCTGCGTTTGCTCACCCAACCTCACCAAACCTCTCAGCCCCAAGAGTGTCCACCCTTATGTCTCAATCAGCTGTGGGTCTAGATATGGTCAATCCAGGTGGCATCACAGGCCCTGAACGAATTTTGTAAGAATTTCTCTCTCTTTCACTGTCTTTGTTTCACTGGTTTCTAAAAGTAATTGATTTTTATAATGGGGTTTAGCTGCTTTTCACTGCTGTGTTTCTGCCGCTTTACACCCACTTGACTCACTTACAGAGAGATATCAATACATAGGTTTTAAGATTCTTACTATTCAGATATATTCCTGGGCTGTGAATAGGGTGTGTTAAGTCCAGTACACTGAGCAAGGAGTAGGTCTTGTCTATTACATATTGGGTTTATGGAACGGTATGTGAGCTAATTTGAAAGCCTTGTTTTATGCATCACCCCACCTCACCTTTCCCGTTCAGCAGCCATAGTGTGTTTTCTACACGTGTGACTCTGCTCTGTTTTGTAATTCAGTTCAAGGGTAGAGGTTTTTATATTCCCTCTATAAGTGATATCTTATGATAAGTGTCTTTTTCTCTGTGACTTATTTCACTTAGAATCGTCCTACCTAAATCCACTCATCTTGCTGCTAGTAGCCTTATGACGTTGATTTCATGGCTGAGTGATATTCCATTGTACATAAGGACCACAACTTCTTTATCCATTTTTCTCTTTCCTGGGATATTTAAGGTGTAATGAAGTGGAGGTTGTTGTCAACAGAGCAGCCCTAAACTTTTGGGTTCCTGTGTCTTGCTGATTTTTGGTTTTCCCAATTTATACGCCCATGAGTGGAAGTGCCCTATGCTAAGCTGAGTTTTTTAGATGTTTCAGGACACACCGTACACTTCTCCAGAGGGGCTGTTGGCCATTTACATCCCGCCCAGCAGCGTAGCCAGGCTCCCTTTTCTCCATGGCCCGTCCTGCATTTTTGGTTTTGACACTTTATTCAGCATGGCCCTTTTGACCGATGGGAAGCGAGTCTTCTTTGTAGCGCTGATTGGCCTTTCCAGGTTGCTTGGTTGGCCAAAAAGGGCGTATGCGTTTTTTCCTGAATATATTCAGGAAAAAACGCATACGCCCTTTTTGGCCAAGGGCATCATTGTCGAGGTTTTGCCGCTTTTCCTGTGCTTTAAAGGCGATTCGAATCTCCCTCCTGAAATCTGTTTCCTGCAATTCTGCCTTGCTTTCAAATCCTCTTCGTTGCCTTCCCTCAATATATCTGTGGACGAGAGTGATCATTTATAAGTCTGCAGGTTTGTGAATTGCAGTGCCCCTGAGCTCCATTTTTCAACTCGCTTTCTTGGGAGCTGGCCGCAAAAGCGCAGGATTGCTTCAGGCCCTTTTCTGGTCCCGGGCGGCAGGCTGAGCCTGTGGTTAATTCTTCTTCCTGATGGGAAAATAGAGTGACCTGTGCCTGTCCCAACTCCTAGAGCTAGTCTGTCATTGGTTCCCCCTCTTCCCGTTCATCCTCAGGACAAATTGCAGCCTGTATGGAACAGGAGGTTAAAGGTGCTGATTCTCCAAGGAGGGAGATTGCTAGTAAAGCGGCTGGAATGGCGGAGCCGAGCACAAGGAGATGAGAAATGAGGTGCGTTTTAGAAACCTTTCCCGATCACACGGTGTACCATCTTCTGGGTTTCTCATGCATGGTTTCGATGTAGGAAGATGCCCTTGAACCTGGAGATTTGGGACCCATGGGATGGGTACCACGGAGTATTAATTGAAAGGTTCTGCGTTTGCTCACCCAACCTCACCAAACCTCTCAGCCCCAAGAGTGTCCACCCTTATGTCTCAATCAGCTGTGGGTCTAGATATGGTCAATCCAGGTGGCATCACAGGCCCTGAACGAATTTTGTAAGAATTTCTCTCTCTTTCACTGTCTTTGTTTCACTGGTTTCTAAAAGTAATTGATTTTTATAATGGGGTTTAGCTGCTTTTCACTGCTGTGTTTATGCCGCTTTACACCCACTTGACTCACTTACAGAGAGATATCAATACATAGGTTTTAAGATTCTTACTATTCAGATATATTCCTGGGCTGTGAATAGGGGGTGTTAAGTCCAGTTCACTGAGCAAGGAGTAGGTCTTGTCTATTACATATTGGGTTTATGGAACGGTATGTGAGCTAATTTGAAAGCCTTGTTTTATGCATCACCCCACCTCACCTTTCCCGTTAAGCCGCCATAGTGTGTTTTCTACACGTGTGACTCTGCTCTGTTTTGTAATTCAGTTCAAGGGTAGAGGTTTTTATATTCCCTCTATAAGTGATATCTTATGATAAGTGTCTTTTTCTGTGTGACTTATTTCACTTAGAATCGTCCTAACTAAATCCACTCATCTTGCTGCTAGTAGCCTTATGACGTTAATTTCATGGCTGAGTGATATTCCATTGTACATAAGGACCACAACTTCTTTATCCATTTTTCTCTTTCCTGGGATATTTAAGGTGTAATGAAGTGGAGGTTGTTGTCAACAGAGCAGCCCTAAACTTTTGGGTTCCTGTGTCTTGCTGATTTTTGGTTTTCCCAATTTATACGCCCATGAGTGGAAGTGCCCTATGCTCTTTAAGCTGAGTCTTTTAGATGTTTCAGGAAACACCGTACACTTCTCCAGAGTGGCTGTTGGCAATTTACATCCCGCCCATCAGCGTAGCCAGGCTCCCGTTTCTCCATGGCCTGTCCTGCATTTCTGGTTTTGACGCTTTATTCATCATGGCCCTTTTAACCGATGGGAAGCGAGACTTCTTTGTAGTGCTGATTTGCCTTTCCAGGTTGCTTGGTTGGCCAAAAAGGGCGTAGGCATTTTTTCCTTAATATATTCAGGAAAAAATGCCTACGCCCTTTTTGGCCAAGGGCATCATTGTCGAGGTTTTGCCGCTTTTCCTGTGCTTTAAAGGCGATTCGAATCTCCCTCCTGAAATCTGTTTCCTGCAATTCTGCCTTGCTTTCAAATCCTCTTCGTTGCCTTCCCTCAATATATTTGTGGACGAGAGTGATCATTTATAAGTCTGCAGGTTTGTGAATTGCAGTGCCCCTGAGCTCCATTTTTCAACTCGCTTTCTTGGGAGCTGGCCGCAAAAGCGCAGGATTGCTTCAGGCCCTATTCTGGTCCCGGGCGGCAGGCTGAGCCTGTGGTTAATTCTTCTTCCTGATGGGAAAATAGAGTGACCTGTGCCTGTCCCAACTCCTAGAGCTAGTCTGTCATTGGTTCCCCCTCTTCCCGTTCATCCTCAGGACAAATTGCAGCCTGTATGGAACAGGAGGTTAAAGGTGCTGATTCTCCAAGGAGGGAGATTGCTAGTAAAGCGGCTGGAATGGCGGAGCCGAGCACAAGGAGATGAGAAATGAGGTGCGTTTTAGAAACCTTTCCCGATCACACGGTGTACCATCTTCTGGGTTTCTCATGCATGGTTTCGATGTAGGAATATGCCCTTGAACCTGGAGATTTGGGACCCATGGGATGGGTACCACGGAGTATTAATTGAAAGGTTCTGCGTTTGCTCACCCAACCTCACCAAACCTCTCAGCCCCAAGAGTGTCCACCCTTATGTCTCAATCAGCTGTGGGTCTAGATATGGTCAATCCAGGTGGCATCACAGGCCCTGAACGAATTTTGTAAGAATTTCTCTCTCTTTCACTGTCTTTGTTTCACGGGTTTTTAAAAGTAATTGATTTTTATAATGGGGTTTAGCTGCTTTTCACTGCTGTGTTTCTGCCGCTTTACACCCAATTGACTCACTTACAGAGGGATATCAATACATAGGTTTTAAGATTCTTACTAATCAGATATATTCTTGGGCGGTGAATAGGGGGTGTTGAGTCCAATTCACTGAGCAAGGAGTCGGTCTTGTCTATTACATACTGGGTTTATGGAACGGTATCTGAGCTAATTTGAAACCCTTGTTTTATGCATCACCCCACCTAACCTTTCCCGTTAAGCAGCCATAGTGTGTTTTCTAAACGTGTGACTCTGTTCTGTTTTGTAATTCAGTTCAAGGGTACCGGGTTTTACATTCCCTCTATAAGTGATATCTTATGATAAGTGTCTTTTTCTGTGTGACTTATTTCACTTAGAATCGTCGTACCTAAATCCACTCGTCATCCTGCTACTGGCCTTATGACGTTGATTTCATGGCTGAGTGATATTCCATTGTACATAAGGACCACAACTTCTTTATCCATTTTTCTCTTTCCTGGGATATTTAAGGTGTAACGAAGTGGAGGTTGTTGTCAACAGAGCAGCCCTAAACTTTGGGGTGCCTGTGTCTTGCTGATTTTTAGTTTTCCCAATTTATACGTCCATGAGTGGAAGTGCCCTATACTCCCTAAGCTGAGTTTTTTAGATGTTTCAGGACACACCGTACGCTTCTCCAGAGTGGCTGTTGGCAATTTACATCCCGCCCATCAGCGTAGCCAGGCTCCCGTTTCTCCATGGCCTGTCCTGCATTTCTGGTTTTGACACTTTACTCAGCATGGCCCTTTTGATCGACGAGAAGCGAGACTTCTTTGTAGCGCTGATTTGCCTTTCCAGGTTGCTTGGTTGGCCAAAAAGGGCGTATGCGTTTTTTCCTGAATATATTCAGGAAAAAACGCATACGCCCTTTTTGGCCAAGGGCATCATTGTCGAGGTTTTGCCGCTTTTCCTGTGCTTTAAAGGCGATTCGAATCTCCCTCCTGAAATCTGTTTCCTGCAATTCTGCCTTGCTTTCAAATCCTCTTCGTTGCCTTCCCTCAATATATCTGTGGACGAGAGTGATCATTTATAAGTCTGCAGGTTTGTGAATTGCAGTGCCCCTGAGCTCCATTTTTCAACTCGCTTTCTTGGGAGCTGGCCGCAAAAGCGCAGGATTGCTTCAGGCACTAATTTTGTCCCGGACAGCAGGCTGAGCCTGTGGTTAATTCTTCTTCCTGATGGGAAAATAGAGTGACCTTTGCCTGTCCCAACACCTAGAGCTAGTCTCTCATTGGTTCCCCCTCTTCCCGTTCATCCTCAGGACAAATTGCAACCTGTACGGAACAGGAGGTTAAAGGTGCTGATTCTCCAAGGAGGGAGATTGCTAGTAAAGCGGCTGGAATGGCGAAACCGAGCACAAGGACATGAGAAATGAGGTTCGTTTTAGAAACCTTTCCCGATCACACGGTGTACAGTCTTCTGGGTTTCTCATGCATGGTTTCGATGTAGGAAGATGCCCTTGAACCTGGAGATTTGGGACCCATGGGATGGGTACCAGGCAGTATTACTTTAAAGTGTCTGCGTTTGCTCACCCAACCTCACCAAACCTCTCAGCCCCAAGAGTGTCCACCCTTATGTCTCAATCAGCTGTGGGTCTAGATATGGTCAATCCAGGTGGCATCACAGGCCCTGAACGAATTTTGTAAGAATTTCTCTCTCTTTCACTGTCTTTGTTTCACTGGTTTCTAAAAGTAATTGATTTTTATAATGGGGTTTAGCTGCTTTTCACTGCTGTGTTTCTGCCGCTTTACACCCACTTGACTCACTTACAGAGAGATATCAATACATAGGTTTTAAGATTCTTACTATTCAGATATATTCCTGGGCTGTGAATAGGGTGTGTTAAGTCCAGTACACTGAGCAAGGAGTAGGTCTTGTCTATTACATATTGGGTTTATGGAACGGTATGTGAGCTAATTTGAAAGCCTTGTTTTATGCATCACCCCACCTCACCTTTCCCGTTCAGCAGCCATAGTGTGTTTTCTACACGTGTGACTCTGCTCTGTTTTGTAATTCAGTTCAAGGGTAGAGGTTTTTATATTCCCTCTATAAGTGATATCTTATGATAAGTGTCTTTTTCTCTGTGACTTATTTCACTTAGAATCGTCCTACCTAAATCCACTCATCTTGCTGCTAGTAGCCTTATGACGTTGATTTCATGGCTGAGTGATATTCCATTGTACATAAGGACCACAACTTCTTTATCCATTTTTCTCTTTCCTGGGATATTTAAGGTGTAATGAAGTGGAGGTTGTTGTCAACAGAGCAGCCCTAAACTTTTGGGTTCCTGTGTCTTGCTGATTTTTGGTTTTCCCAATTTATACGCCCATGAGTGGAAGTGCCCTATGCTAAGCTGAGTTTTTTAGATGTTTCAGGACACACCGTACACTTCTCCAGAGGGGCTGTTGGCCATTTACATCCCGCCCAGCAGCGTAGCCAGGCTCCCTTTTCTCCATGGCCCGTCCTGCATTTTTGGTTTTGACACTTTATTCAGCATGGCCCTTTTGACCGATGGGAAGCGAGTCTTCTTTGTAGCGCTGATTGGCCTTTCCAGGTTGCTTGGTTGGCCAAAAAGGGCGTATGCGTTTTTTCCTGAATATATTCAGGAAAAAACGCATACGCCCTTTTTGGCCAAGGGCATCATTGTCGAGGTTTTGCCGCTTTTCCTGTGCTTTAAAGGCGATTCGAATCTCCCTCCTGAAATCTGTTTCCTGCAATTCTGCCTTGCTTTCAAATCCTCTTCGTTGCCTTCCCTCAATATATCTGTGGACGAGAGTGATCATTTATAAGTCTGCAGGTTTGTGAATTGCAGTGCCCCTGAGCTCCATTTTTCAACTCGCTTTCTTGGGAGCTGGCCGCAAAAGCGCAGGATTGCTTCAGGCCCTTTTCTGGTCCCGGGCGGCAGGCTGAGCCTGTGGTTAATTCTTCTTCCTGATGGGAAAATAGAGTGACCTGTGCCTGTCCCAACTCCTAGAGCTAGTCTGTCATTGGTTCCCCCTCTTCCCGTTCATCCTCAGGACAAATTGCAGCCTGTATGGAACAGGAGGTTAAAGGTGCTGATTCTCCAAGGAGGGAGATTGCTAGTAAAGCGGCTGGAATGGCGGAGCCGAGCACAAGGAGATGAGAAATGAGGTGCGTTTTAGAAACCTTTCCCGATCACACGGTGTACCATCTTCTGGGTTTCTCATGCATGGTTTCGATGTAGGAAGATGCCCTTGAACCTGGAGATTTGGGACCCATGGGATGGGTACCACGGAGTATTAATTGAAAGGTTCTGCGTTTGCTCACCCAACCTCACCAAACCTCTCAGCCCCAAGAGTGTCCACCCTTATGTCTCAATCAGCTGTGGGTCTAGATATGGTCAATCCAGGTGGCATCACAGGCCCTGAACGAATTTTGTAAGAATTTCTCTCTCTTTCACTGTCTTTGTTTCACTGGTTTCTAAAAGTAATTGATTTTTATAATGGGGTTTAGCTGCTTTTCACTGCTGTGTTTATGCCGCTTTACACCCACTTGACTCACTTACAGAGAGATATCAATACATAGGTTTTAAGATTCTTACTATTCAGATATATTCCTGGGCTGTGAATAGGGGGTGTTAAGTCCAGTTCACTGAGCAAGGAGTAGGTCTTGTCTATTACATATTGGGTTTATGGAACGGTATGTGAGCTAATTTGAAAGCCTTGTTTTATGCATCACCCCACCTCACCTTTCCCGTTAAGCCGCCATAGTGTGTTTTCTACACGTGTGACTCTGCTCTGTTTTGTAATTCAGTTCAAGGGTAGAGGTTTTTATATTCCCTCTATAAGTGATATCTTATGATAAGTGTCTTTTTCTGTGTGACTTATTTCACTTAGAATCGTCCTAACTAAATCCACTCATCTTGCTGCTAGTAGCCTTATGACGTTAATTTCATGGCTGAGTGATATTCCATTGTACATAAGGACCACAACTTCTTTATCCATTTTTCTCTTTCCTGGGATATTTAAGGTGTAATGAAGTGGAGGTTGTTGTCAACAGAGCAGCCCTAAACTTTTGGGTTCCTGTGTCTTGCTGATTTTTGGTTTTCCCAATTTATACGCCCATGAGTGGAAGTGCCCTATGCTCTTTAAGCTGAGTCTTTTAGATGTTTCAGGAAACACCGTACACTTCTCCAGAGTGGCTGTTGGCAATTTACATCCCGCCCATCAGCGTAGCCAGGCTCCCGTTTCTCCATGGCCTGTCCTGCATTTCTGGTTTTGACGCTTTATTCATCATGGCCCTTTTAACCGATGGGAAGCGAGACTTCTTTGTAGTGCTGATTTGCCTTTCCAGGTTGCTTGGTTGGCCAAAAAGGGCGTAGGCATTTTTTCCTTAATATATTCAGGAAAAAATGCCTACGCCCTTTTTGGCCAAGGGCATCATTGTCGAGGTTTTGCCGCTTTTCCTGTGCTTTAAAGGCGATTCGAATCTCCCTCCTGAAATCTGTTTCCTGCAATTCTGCCTTGCTTTCAAATCCTCTTCGTTGCCTTCCCTCAATATATTTGTGGACGAGAGTGATCATTTATAAGTCTGCAGGTTTGTGAATTGCAGTGCCCCTGAGCTCCATTTTTCAACTCGCTTTCTTGGGAGCTGGCCGCAAAAGCGCAGGATTGCTTCAGGCCCTATTCTGGTCCCGGGCGGCAGGCTGAGCCTGTGGTTAATTCTTCTTCCTGATGGGAAAATAGAGTGACCTGTGCCTGTCCCAACTCCTAGAGCTAGTCTGTCATTGGTTCCCCCTCTTCCCGTTCATCCTCAGGACAAATTGCAGCCTGTATGGAACAGGAGGTTAAAGGTGCTGATTCTCCAAGGAGGGAGATTGCTAGTAAAGCGGCTGGAATGGCGGAGCCGAGCACAAGGAGATGAGAAATGAGGTGCGGTTTAGAAACCTTTCCCGATCACACGGTGTACCATCTTCTGGGTTTCTCATGCATGGTTTCGATGTAGGAATATGCCCTTGAACCTGGAGATTTGGGACCCATGGGATGGGTACCACGGAGTATTAATTGAAAGGTTCTGCGTTTGCTCACCCAACCTCACCAAACCTCTCAGCCCCAAGAGTGTCCACCCTTATGTCTCAATCAGCTGTGGGTCTAGATATGGTCAATCCAGGTGGCATCACAGGCCCTGAACGAATTTTGTAAGAATTTCTCTCTCTTTCACTGTCTTTGTTTCACGGGTTTTTAAAAGTAATTGATTTTTATAATGGGGTTTAGCTGCTTTTCACTGCTGTGTTTCTGCCGCTTTACACCCAATTGACTCACTTACAGAGGGATATCAATACATAGGTTTTAAGATTCTTACTAATCAGATATATTCTTGGGCGGTGAATAGGGGGTGTTGAGTCCAATTCACTGAGCAAGGAGTCGGTCTTGTCTATTACATACTGGGTTTATGGAACGGTATCTGAGCTAATTTGAAACCCTTGTTTTATGCATCACCCCACCTAACCTTTCCCGTTAAGCAGCCATAGTGTGTTTTCTAAACGTGTGACTCTGTTCTGTTTTGTAATTCAGTTCAAGGGTACCGGGTTTTACATTCCCTCTATAAGTGATATCTTATGATAAGTGTCTTTTTCTGTGTGACTTATTTCACTTAGAATCGTCGTACCTAAATCCACTCGTCATCCTGCTACTGGCCTTATGACGTTGATTTCATGGCTGAGTGATATTCCATTGTACATAAGGACCACAACTTCTTTATCCATTTTTCTCTTTCCTGGGATATTTAAGGTGTAACGAAGTGGAGGTTGTTGTCAACAGAGCAGCCCTAAACTTTGGGGTGCCTGTGTCTTGCTGATTTTTAGTTTTCCCAATTTATACGTCCATGAGTGGAAGTGCCCTATACTCCCTAAGCTGAGTTTTTTAGATGTTTCAGGACACACCGTACGCTTCTCCAGAGTGGCTGTTGGCAATTTACATCCCGCCCATCAGCGTAGCCAGGCTCCCGTTTCTCCATGGCCTGTCCTGCATTTCTGGTTTTGACACTTTACTCAGCATGGCCCTTTTGATCGACGAGAAGCGAGACTTCTTTGTAGCGCTGATTTGCCTTTCCAGGTTGCTTGGTTGGCCAAAAAGGGCGTATGCGTTTTTTCCTGAATATATTCAGGAAAAAACGCATACGCCCTTTTTGGCCAAGGGCATCATTGTCGAGGTTTTGCCGCTTTTCCTGTGCTTTAAAGGCGATTCGAATCTCCCTCCTGAAATCTGTTTCCTGCAATTCTGCCTTGCTTTCAAATCCTCTTCGTTGCCTTCCCTCAATATATCTGTGGACGAGAGTGATCATTTATAAGTCTGCAGGTTTGTGAATTGCAGTGCCCCTGAGCTCCATTTTTCAACTCGCTTTCTTGGGAGCTGGCCGCAAAAGCGCAGGATTGCTTCAGGCACTAATTTTGTCCCGGACAGCAGGCTGAGCCTGTGGTTAATTCTTCTTCCTGATGGGAAAATAGAGTGACCTTTGCCTGTCCCAACACCTAGAGCTAGTCTATCATTGGTTCCCCCTCTTCCCGTTCATCCTCAGGACAAATTGCAACCTGTACGGAACAGGAGGTTAAAGGTGCTGATTCTCCAAGGAGGGAGATTGCTAGTAAAGCGGCTGGAATGGCGAACCCGAGCACAAGGAGATGAGAAATGAGGTTCGTTTTAGAAACCTTTCCCGATCACACGGTGTACAGTCTTCTGGGTTTCTCATGCATGATTTCGATGTAGGAAGATGCCCTTGAACCTGGAGATTTGGGACCCATGGGATGGGTACCAGGCAGTATTACTTTAAAGTGTCTGCGTTTGCTCACCCAACCTCACCAAACCTCTCAGCCCCAAGAGTGTCCACCCTTATGTCTCAATCAGCTGTGGGTCTAGATATGGTCAATCCAGGTGGCATCACAGGCCCTGAACGAATTTTGTAAGAATTTCTCTCTCTTTCACTGTCTTTGTTTCACTGGTTTCTAAAAGTAATTGATTTTTATAATGGGGTTTAGCTGCTTTTCACTGCTGTGTTTATGCCGCTTTACACCCACTTGACTCACTTACAGAGAGATATCAATACATAGGTTTTAAGATTCTTACTATTCAGATATATTCCTGGGCTGTGAATAGGGGGTGTTAAGTCCAGTTCACTGAGCAAGGAGTAGGTCTTGTCTATTACATATTGGGTTTATGGAACGGTATGTGAGCTAATTTGAAAGCCTTGTTTTATGCATCACCCCACCTCACCTTTCCCGTTAAGCCGCCATAGTGTGTTTTCTACACGTGTGACTCTGCTCTGTTTTGTAATTCAGTTCAAGGGTAGAGGTTTTTATATTCCCTCTATAAGTGATATCTTATGATAAGTGTCTTTTTCTGTGTGACTTATTTCACTTAGAATCGTCCTACCTAAATCCACTCATCTTGCTGCTACTAGCCTTATGACGTTGATTTCATGGCTGAGTGATATTCCATTGTACATAAGGACCACAACTTCTTTATCCATTTTTCTCTTTCCTGGGATATTTAAGGTGTAATGAAGTGGAGGTTGTTATCAACAGAGCAGCCCTAAACTTTTGGGTTCCTGTTTCTTGCTGATTTTTGGTTTTCCCAATTTATACGCCCATGAGTGGAAGTGCCCTATGCTCTCTAAGCTTAGTCTTTTAGATGTTTCAGGAAACACCGTACACTTCTCCAGAGTGGCTGTTGGCAATTTACATCCCGCCCATCAGCGTAGCCAGGCTCCCGTTTCTCCATGGCCTGTCCTGCATTTCTGGTTTTGACGCTTTATTCATCATGGCCCTTTTGACCGATGGGAAGCGAGACTTCTTTGTAGTGCTGATTTGCCTTTCCAGGTTGCTTGGTTGGCCAAAAAGGGCGTAGGCGTTTTTTCCTGAATATATTCAGGAAAAAACGCATATGCCCTTTTTGGCCAAGGGCATCATTGTCGAGGTTTTGCCGCTTTTCCTGTGCTTTAAAGGCGATTCGAATCTCCCTCCTGAAATCTGTTTCCTGCAATTCTGCCTTGCTTTCAAATCCTCTTCGTTGCCTTCCCTCAATATATTTGTGGACGAGAGTGATCATTTATAAGTCTGCAGGTTTGTGAATTGCAGTGCCCCTGAGCTCCATTTTTCAACTCGCTTTCTTGGGAGCTGGCCGCAAAAGCGCAGGATTGCTTCAGGCCCTATTCTGGTCCCGGGTGGCAGGCTGAGCCTGTGGTTAATTCTTCTTCCTGATGGGAAAATAGAGTGACCTGTGCCTGTCCCAACTCCTAGAGCTAGTCTCTCATTGGTTCCCCCTCTTCCCGTTCATCCTCAGGACAAATTGCAGCCTGTATGGAACAGGAGGTTAAAGGTGCTGATTCTCCAAGGAGGGAGATTGCTAGTAAAGCGGCTGGAATGGCGGAGCCGAGCACAAGGAGATGAGAAATGAGGTGCGTTTTAGAAACCTTTCCCGATCACACGGTGTACCATCTTCTGGGTTTCTCATGCATGGTTTCGATGTAGGAAGATGCCCTTGAACCTGGAGATTTGGGACCCATGGGATGGGTACCACGGAGTATTAATTGAAAGGTTCTGCGTTTGCTCACCCAACCTCACCAAACCTCTCAGCCCCAAGAGTGTCCACCCTTATGTCTCAATCAGCTGTGGGTCTAGATATGGTCAATCCAGGTGGCATCACAGGCCCTGAACGAATTTTGTAAGAATTTCTCTCTCTTTCACTGTCTTTGTTTCACGGGTTTTTAAAAGTAATTGATTTTTATAATGGGGTTTAGCTGCTTTTCACTGCTGTGTTTCTGCCGCTTTACACCCAATTGACTCACTTACAGAGGGATATCAATACATAGGTTTTAAGATTCTTACTAATCAGATATATTCTTGGGCGGTGAATAGGGGGTGTTGAGTCCAATTCACTGAGCAAGGAGTCGGTCTTGTGTATTACATACTGGGTTTATGGAACGGTATCTGAGCTAATTTGAAACCCTTGTTTTATGCATCACCCCACCTCACCTTTCCCGTTAAGCAGCCATAGTGTGTTTTCTAAACGTGTGACTCTGTTCTGTTTTGTAATTCAGTTCAAGGGTACCGGATTTTACATTCCCTCTATAAGTGATATCTTATGATAAATGTCTTTTTCTGTGTGACTTATTTTACTTAGAATCGTCGTACCTAAATCCACTCGTCATCCTGCTACTGGCCTTATGACGTTGATTTCATGGCTGAGTGATATTCCATTGTACATAAGGACCACAACTTCTTTATCCATTTTTCTCTTTCCTGGGATATTTAAGGTGTAACGAAGTGGAGGTTGTTGTCAACAGAGCAGCCCTAAACTTTGGGGTGCCTGTGTCTTGCTGATTTTTAGTTTTCCCAATTTATACGTCCATGAGTGGAAGTGCCCTATGCTCCCTAAGCTGAGTTTTTTAGATGTTTCAGGACACACCGTACGCTTCTCCAGAGTGGCTGTTGGCAATTTACATCCCGCCCATCAGCGTAGCCAGGCTCCCGTTTCTCCATGGCCTGTCCTGTATTTCTGGTTTTGACGCTTTATTCATCATGGCCCTTTTGACCGATGGGAAGCGAGACTTCTTTGTAGTGCTGATTTGCCTTTCCAGGTTGCTTGGTTGGCCAAAAAGGGCGTAGGAATTTTTTCCTGAATATATTCAGGAAAAAATGCCTACGCCCTTTTTGGCCAAGGGCATCATTGTCGAGGTTTTGCCGCTTTTCCTGTGCTTTAAAGGCGATTCGAATCTCGCTCCTGAAATGTGTTTCCTGCAATTCTGCCTTGCTTTCAAATCCTCTTCGTTGCCTTCCCTCAATATATTTGTGGCGAGAGTGATCATTTATAAGTCTGCAGGTTTGTGAATTGCAGTGCCCCTGAGCTCCATTTTTCAGCTCGCTTTCTTGCGAGCTGGCCGCAAAAGCGCAGGATTGCTTCAGGCCCTAATTTTGTCCCGGACGGCAGGCTGAGCCTGTGGTTAATTCTTCTTCCTGATGGGAATATAGAGTGACCTTTGCCTGTCCCAACACCTAGAGCTAGTCTCTCATTGGTTCCCCCTCTTCCCGTTCATCCTCAGGACAAATTGCAACCTGTACGGAACAGGAGGTTAAAGGTGCTGATTCCCCAAGGAGGGAGATTGCTAGTAAAGCGGCTGGAATGGCGAACCCGAGCACAAGGAGATGAGAAATGAGGTGCGTTTTAGAAACCTTTCCCGATCACACGGTGTACCATCTTCTGGGTTTCTCATGCATGGTTTCGATGTAGGAAGATGCCCTTGAACCTGGAGATTTGGGACCCATGGGATGGGTACCACGGAGTATTAATTGAAAGGTTCTGCGTTTGCTCACCCAACCTCACCAAACCTCTCAGCCCCAAGAGTGTCCACCCTTATGTCTCAATCAGCTGTGGGTCTAGATATGGTCAATCCAGGTGGCATCACAGCCCCTGAACGAATTTTGTAAGAATTTCTCTCTCTTTCTCTGTCTTTGTTTCACTGGTTTCTAAAAGTAATTGATTTTTATAATGGGGTTTAGCTGCTTTTCTCTGCTGTGTTTATGCCGCTTTACACCCACTTGACTCACTTACAGAGAGATATCAATACATAGGTTTTAAGATTCTTACTAGTCAGATAGATTCTTGGGCGGTGAATAGGGGGTGTTGAGTCCAATTCACAGAGCAAGGGGTAGCTCTTGTCTATTACCTATTAGGTTTATGGAACGGTATGTGAGCTAATTTGAAAGCCTTGTTTTATGCATCACCCCACCTCACCTTTCCCGTTAAGCAGCCATAGTGTGTTTTCTACACGTGTGACTCTGCTCTGTTTTGTAATTCAGTTCAAGGGTAGAGGTTTTTATATTCCCTCTATAAGTGATATCTTATGATAAGTGTCTTTTTCTGTGTGACTTATTTCACTTAGAATCGTCCTACCTAAATCCACTCATCTTGCTGCTAGTAGCCTTATGACGTTGATTTCATGGCTGAGTGATATTCCATTGTACATAAGGACCACAACTTCTTTATCCATTTTTCTCTTTCCTGGGATATTTAAGGTGTAATGAAGTGGAGGTTGTTGTCAACAGAGCAGCCCTAAACTTTTGGGTTCCTGTGTCTTGCTGATTTTTAGTTTTCCCAATTTATACGCCCATGAGTGGAAGTGCCCTATGCCAAGCTGAGTTTTTTAGATGTTTCAGGACACACCGTACACTTCTCCAGAGGGGCTGTTGGCCATTTACATCCCGCCCAGCAGCGTAGCCAGGCTCCCTTTTCTCCATGGCCTGTCCTGCATTTCTGGTTTTGACACTTTATTCAGCCTGGCCCTTTTGACCAATGGGAAGCGAGTCTTCTTTGTAGCGCTGATTGGCCTTTCCAGGTTGCTTGGTTGGCCAAAAAGGGCGTATGCGTTTTTTCCAGAATATATTCAGGAAAAAACGCATATGCCCTTTTTGGCCAAGGGCATCATTGTCGAGGTTTTGCCGCTTTTCCTGTGCTTTAAAGGCGATTCGAATCTCCCTCCTGAAATCTGTTTCCTGCAATTCTGCCTTGCTTTCAAATCCTCTTCGTTGCCTTCCCTCAATATATCTGTGGACGAGAGTGATCATTTATAAGTCTGCAGGTTTGTGAATTGCAGTGCCCCTGAGCTCCATTTTTCAACTCGCTTTCTTGGGAGCTGGCCGCAAAAGCGCAGGATTGCTTCAGGCACTAATTTTGTCCCGGACAGCAGGCTGAGCCTGTGGTTAATTCTTCTTCCTGATGGGAAAATAGAGTGACCTTTGCCTGTCCCAACACCTAGAGCTAGTCTCTCATTGGTTCCCCCTCTTCCCGTTCATCCTCAGGACAAATTGCAACCTGTACGGAACAGGAGGTTAAAGGTGCTGATTCTCCAAGGAGGGAGATTGCTAGTAAAGCGGCTGGAATGGCGAACCCGAGCACAAGGAGATGAGAAATGAGGTTCGTTTTAGAAACCTTTCCCGATCACACGGTGTACAGTCTTCTGGGTTTCTCATGCATGATTTCGATGTAGGAAGATGCCCTTGAACCTGGAGATTTGGGACCCATGGGATGGGTACCAGGCAGTATTACTTTAAAGTGTCTGCGTTTGCTCACCCAACCTCACCAAACCTCTCAGCCCCAAGAGTGTCCACCCTTATGTCTCAATCAGCTGTGGGTCTAGATATGGTCAATCCAGGTGGCATCACAGGCCCTGAACGAATTTTGTAAGAATTTCTCTCTCTTTCACTGTCTTTGTTTCACTGGTTTCTAAAAGTAATTGATTTTTATAATGGGGTTTAGCTGCTTTTCACTGCTGTGTTTCTGCCGCTTTACACCCACTTGACTCACTTACAGAGAGATATCAAGACATAGGTTTTAAGATTCTTACTAGTCAGATATATTCTTGGGCTGTGAATAGGGGGTGTTAAGTCCAGTTCACTGAGCAAGGAGTAGGTCTTGTCTATTACATATTGGGTTTATGGATCGGTATCTGAGCTAATTTGAAAGCCTTGTTTTATGCATCACCCCACCTCACCTTTCCCGTTAAGCAGCCATAGTGTGTTTTCTAAACGTGTGACTCTGTTCTGTTTTGTAATTCAGTTCAAGGGTAGCGGTTTTTACATTCCCTCTATAAGTGATATCTTATGATAAGTGTCTTTTTCTGTGTGACTTATTTCACTTAAAATCGTCCTACCTAAATCCACTCATCTTGCTGCTACTAGCCTTATGACGTCGATTTCATGGCTGAGTGATATTCCATTGTACATAAGGACCACAACTTCTCCATCCATTTTTCTCTTTCCTGGGATATTTAAGGTGAAATGAAGTGGAGGTTGTTGTCAACAGAGCAGCCCTAAACTTTTGGGTTCCTGTGTCTTGCTGATTTTTAGTTTTCCCAATTTATACGCCCATGAGTGGAAGTGCCCTATGCCAAGCTGAGTTTTTTAGATGTTTCAGGACACACCGTACACTTCTCCAGGGGGGCTGTTGGCCATTTACATCCCGCCCAGCAGCGTAGCCAGGCTCCCTTTTCTCCATGGCCTGTCCTGCATTTCTGGTTTTGACACTTTATTCAGCCTGGCCCTTTTGACCAATGGGAAGCGAGTCTTCTTTGTAGCGCTGATTGGCCTTTCCAGGTTGCTTGGTTGGCCAAAAAGGGCGTATGCGTTTTTTCCAGAATATATTCAGGAAAAAACGCATATGCCCTTTTTGGCCAAGGGCATCATTGTCGAGGTTTTGCCGCTTTTCCTGTGCTTTAAAGGCGATTCGAATCTCCCTCCTGAAATCTGTTTCCTGCAATTCTGCCTTGCTTTCAAATCCTCTTCGTTGCCTTCCCTCAATATATTTGTGGACGAGAGTGATCATTTATAAGTCTGCAGGTTTGTGAATTGCAGTGCCCCTGAGCTCCATTTTTCAACTCGCTTTCTTGGGAGCTGGCCGCAAAAGCGCAGGATTGCTTCAGGCCCTATTCTGGTCCCGGGCGGCAGGCTGAGCCTGTGGTTAATTCTTCTTCCTGATGGGAAAATAGAGTGACCTGTGCCTGTCCCAACTCCTAGAGCTAGTCTGTCATTGGTTCCCCCTCTTCCCGTTCATCCTCAGGACAAATTGCAGCCTGTATGGAACAGGAGGTTAAAGGTGCTGATTCTCCAAGGAGGGAGATTGCTAGTAAAGCGGCTGGAATGGCGGAGCCGAGCACAAGGAGATGAGAAATGAGGTGCGTTTTAGAAACCTTTCCCGATCACACGGTGTACCATCTTCTGGGTTTCTCATGCATGGTTTCGATGTAGGAAGATGCCCTTGAACCTGGAGATTTGGGACCCATGGGATGGGTACCACGGAGTATTAATTGAAAGGTTCTGCGTTTGCTCACCCAACCTCACCAAACCTCTCAGCCCCAAGAGTGTCCACCCTTATGTCTCAATCAGCTGTGGGTCTAGATATGGTCAATCCAGGTGGCATCACAGGCCCTGAACGAATTTTGTAAGAATTTCTCTCTCTTTCACTGTCTTTGTTTCACGGGTTTTTAAAAGTAATTGATTTTTATAATGGGGTTTAGCTGCTTTTCACTGCTGTGTTTCTGCCGCTTTACACCCAATTGACTCACTTACAGAGGGATATCAATACATAGGTTTTAAGATTCTTACTAATCAGATATATTCTTGGGCGGTGAATAGGGGGTGTTGAGTCCAATTCACTGAGCAAGGAGTCGGTCTTGTGTATTACATACTGGGTTTATGGAACGGTATCTGAGCTAATTTGAAACCCTTGTTTTATGCATCACCCCACCTCACCTTTCCCGTTAAGCAGCCATAGTGTGTTTTCTAAACGTGTGACTCTGTTCTGTTTTGTAATTCAGTTCAAGGGTAGCGGTTTTTACATTCCCTCTATAAGTGATATCTTATGATAAGTGTCTTTTTCTGTGTGACTTATTTCACTTAGAATCGTCCTACCTAAATCCACTCATCTTGCTGCTAGTAGCCTTATGACGTGATTTCATGGCTGAGTGATATTCCATTGTACATAAGGACCACAACTTCTCCATCCATTTTTCTCTTTCCTGGGATATTTAAGGTGTAATGAAGTGGAGGTTGTTGTCAACAGAGCAGCCCTAAACTTTTGGGTTCCTGTGTCTTGCTGATTTGTAGTTTTCCCAATTTATACGCCCATGAGTGGAAGTGCCCTATGTTCTCTAAGCTGAGTTTTTTAGATGTTTCAGGACACACCGTACACTTCTCCAGAGTGGCTGTTGGCAATTCACATCCCGCCCAGCAGCGTAGGCAGGCTCCCTTTTCTCCATGGCCTGTCCTGCATTTCTGGTTTTGACACTTTATTCAGCATGGCCCTTTTGACCGATGGGAAGCGAGACTTCTTTGTAGCGCTGATTTGCCTTTCCAGGTTGCTTGGTTGGCCAAAAAGGGCGTATGCGTTTTTTCCTGAATATATTCAGGAAAAAACGCATACGCCCTTTTTGGCCAAGGGCATCATTGTCGAGGTTTTGCAGCTTTTCCTGTGCTTTAAAGGCGATTCGAATCTCTCTCCTGAAATCTGTTTCCTGCAATTCTGCCTTGCTTTCAAATCCTCTTCGTTGCCTTCCCTCAATATATTTGTGGGCGAGAGTGATCATTTATAAGTCTGCAGGTTTGTGAATTGCAGTGCCCCTGAGCTCCATTTTTCAACTCGCTTTCTTGGGAGCTGGCCGCAAAAGCGCAGGATTGCTTCAGGCCCTATTCTGGCCCCGGGCGGCAGGCTGAGCCTGTGGTTAATTCTTCTTCCTGATGGGAAAATAGAGTGACCTGTGCCTGTCCCAACACCTAGAGCTAGTCTCTCATTGGTTCCCCCTCTTCCCGTTCATCCTCAGGACAAATTGCAGCCTGTCCGGGACAGGAGGTTAAAGGTGCTGATTCTCCAAGGAGGGAGATTGCTAGTAAAGCGGCTGGAATGGCGGAGCCGAGCACAAGGAGATGAGAAATGAGGTGCGTTTTACAAACCTTTCCCGATCACACGGTGTACCATCTTCTGGGTTTCTCATGCATGGTTTCGATGTAGGAAGATGCCCTTGAACCTGGAGATTTGGGACCCATGGGATGGGTACCAGGCAGTATTACTTTAAAGGGTCTCCGTTTGCTCACCCAACCTCACCAAAACTCTCAGTCCCAAGAGTGTCCACCCTTATGTCTCAATCAGCTGTGGGTCTAGATATGGTCAATCCAGGTGGCATCACAGGCCCTGAACGAATTTTGTAAGAATTTCTCTCTCTTTCACTGTCTTTGTTTCACTGGTTTCTAAAAGTAATTGATTTTTATAATGGGGTTTAGCTGCTTTTCACTGCTGTGTTTCTGCCGCTTTACACCCACTTGACTCACTTACAGAGAGATATCAAGACATAGGTTTTAAGATTCTTACTAGTCAGATATATTCTTGGGCTGTGAATAGGGGGTGTTAAGTCCAGTTCACTGAGCAAGGAGTAGGTCTTGTCTATTACATATTGGGTTTATGGATCGGTATCTGAGCTAATTTGAAAGCCTTGTTTTATGCATCACCCCACCTCACCTTTCCCGTTAAGCAGCCATAGTGTGTTTTCTAAACGTGTGACTCTGTTCTGTTTTGTAATTCAGTTCAAGGGTAGCGGTTTTTACATTCCCTCTATAAGTGATATCTTATGATAAGTGTCTTTTTCTGTGTGACTTATTTCACTTAAAATCGTCCTACCTAAATCCACTCATCTTGCTGCTACTAGCCTTATGACGTCGATTTCATGGCTGAGTGATATTCCATTGTACATAAGGACCACAACTTCTCCATCCATTTTTCTCTTTCCTGGGATATTTAACGTGAAATGAAGTGGAGGTTGTTGTCAACAGAGCAGCCCTAAACTTTTGGGTTCCTGTGTCTTGCTGATTTTTAGTTTTCCCAATTTATACGCCCATGAGTGGAAGTGCCCTATGCCAAGCTGAGTTTTTTAGATGTTTCAGGACACACCGTACACTTCTCCAGGGGGGCTGTTGGCCATTTACATCCCGCCCAGCAGCGTAGCCAGGCTCCCTTTTCTCCATGGCCTGTCCTGCATTTCTGGTTTTGACACTTTATTCAGCCTGGCCCTTTTGACCAATGGGAAGCGAGTCTTCTTTGTAGCGCTGATTGGCCTTTCCAGGTTGCTTGGTTGGCCAAAAAGGGCGTATGCGTTTTTTCCAGAATATATTCAGGAAAAAACGCATATGCCCTTTTTGGCCAAGGGCATCATTGTCGAGGTTTTGCCGCTTTTCCTGTGCTTTAAAGGCGATTCGAATCTCCCTCCTGAAATCTGTTTCCTGCAATTCTGCCTTGCTTTCAAATCCTCTTCGTTGCCTTCCCTCAATATATTTGTGGACGAGAGTGATCATTTATAAGTCTGCAGGTTTGTGAATTGCAGTGCCCCTGAGCTCCATTTTTCAACTCGCTTTCTTGGGAGCTGGCCGCAAAAGCGCAGGATTGCTTCAGGCCCTATTCTGGTCCCGGGCGGCAGGCTGAGCCTGTGGTTAATTCTTCTTCCTGATGGGAAAATAGAGTGACCTGTGCCTGTCCCAACTCCTAGAGCTAGTCTGTCATTGGTTCCCCCTCTTCCCGTTCATCCTCAGGACAAATTGCAGCCTGTATGGAACAGGAGGTTAAAGGTGCTGATTCTCCAAGGAGGGAGATTGCTAGTAAAGCGGCTGGAATGGCGGAGCCGAGCACAAGGAGATGAGAAATGAGGTGCGTTTTAGAAACCTTTCCCGATCACACGGTGTACCATCTTCTGGGTTTCTCATGCATGGTTTCGATGTAGGAAGATGCCCTTGAACCTGGAGATTTGGGACCCATGGGATGGGTACCACGGAGTATTAATTGAAAGGTTCAGCGTTTGCTCACCCAACCTCACCAAACCTCTCAGCCCCAAGAGTGTCCACCCTTATGTCTCAATCAGCTGTGGGTCTAGATATGGTCAATCCAGGTGGCATCACAGGCCCTGAACGAATTTTGTAAGAATTTCTCTCTCTTTCACTGTCTTTGTTTCACGGGTTTTTAAAAGTAATTGATTTTTATAATGGGGTTTAGCTGCTTTTCACTGCTGTGTTTCTGCCGCTTTACACCCAATTGACTCACTTACAGAGGGATATCAATACATAGGTTTTAAGATTCTTACTAATCAGATATATTCTTGGGCGGTGAATAGGGGGTGTTGAGTCCAATTCACTGAGCAAGGAGTCGGTCTTGTGTATTACATACTGGGTTTATGGAACGGTATCTGAGCTAATTTGAAACCCTTGTTTTATGCATCACCCCACCTCACCTTTCCCGTTAAGCAGCCATAGTGTGTTTTCTAAACGTGTGACTCTGTTCTGTTTTGTAATTCAGTTCAAGGGTAGCGGTTTTTACATTCCCTCTATAAGTGATATCTTATGATAAGTGTCTTTTTCTGTGTGACTTATTTCACTTAGAATCGTCCTACCTAAATCCACTCATCTTGCTGCTAGTAGCCTTATGACGTGATTTCATGGCTGAGTGATATTCCATTGTACATAAGGACCACAACTTCTCCATCCATTTTTCTCTTTCCTGGGATATTTAAGGTGTAATGAAGTGGAGGTTGTTGTCAACAGAGCAGCCCTAAACTTTTGGGTTCCTGTGTCTTGCTGATTTGTAGTTTTCCCAATTTATACGCCCATGAGTGGAAGTGCCCTATGTTCTCTAAGCTGAGTTTTTTAGATGTTTCAGGACACACCGTACACTTCTCCAGAGTGGCTGTTGGCAATTTACATCCCGCCCAGCAGCGTAGGCAGGCTCCCTTTTCTCCATGGCCTGTCCTGCATTTCTGGTTTTGACACTTTATTCAGCATGGCCCTTTTGACCGATGGGAAGCGAGACTTCTTTGTAGCGCTGATTTGCCTTTCCAGGTTGCTTGGTTGGCCAAAAAGGGCGTATGCGTTTTTTCCTGAATATATTCAGGAAAAAACGCATACGCCCTTTTTGGCCAAGGGCATCATTGTCGAGGTTTTGCAGCTTTTCCTGTGCTTTAAAGGCGATTCGAATCTCTCTCCTGAAATCTGTTTCCTGCAATTCTGCCTTGCTTTCAAATCCTCTTCGTTGCCTTCCCTCAATATATTTGTTGGCGAGAGTGATCATTTATAAGTCTGCAGGTTTGTGAATTGCAGTGCCCCTGAGCTCCATTTTTCAACTCGCTTTCTTGGGAGCTGGCCGCAAAAGCGCAGGATTGCTTCAGGCCCTATTCTGGCCCCGGGCGGCAGGCTGAGCCTGTGGTTAATTCTTCTTCCTGATGGGAAAATAGAGTGACCTGTGCCTGTCCCAACACCTAGAGCTAGTCTCTCATTGGTTCCCCCTCTTCCCGTTCATCCTCAGGACAAATTGCAGCCTGTCCGGGACAGGAGGTTAAAGGTGCTGATTCTCCAAGGAGGGAGATTGCTAGTAAAGCGGCTGGAATGGCGGAGCCGAGCACAAGGAGATGAGAAATGAGATGCGTTTTACAAACCTTTCCCGATCACACGGTGTACCATCTTCTGGGTTTCTCATGCATGGTTTCGATGTAGGAAGATGCCCTTGAACCTGGAGATTTGGGACCCATGGGATGGGTACCAGGCAGTATTACTTTAAAGGGTCTCCGTTTGCTCACCCAACCTCACCAAAACTCTCAGTCCCAAGAGTGTCCACCCTTATGTCTCAATCAGCTGTGGGTCTAGATATGGTCAATCCAGGTGGCATCACAGGCCCTGAACGAATTTTGTAAGAATTTCTCTCTCTTTCACTGTCTTTGTTTCACTGGTTTCTAAAAGTAATTGATTTTTATAATGGGGTTTAGCTGCTTTTCACTGCTGTGTTTCTGCCGCTTTACACCCACTTGACTCACTTACAGAGAGATATCAAGACATAGGTTTTAAGATTCTTACTAGTCAGATATATTCTTGGGCTGTGAATAGGGGGTGTTAAGTCCAGTTCACTGAGCAAGGAGTAGGTCTTGTCTATTACATATTGGGTTTATGGAACGGTATCTGAGCTAATTTGAAAGCCTTGTTTTATGCATCACCCCACCTCACCTTTCCCGTTAAGCAGCCATAGTGTGTTTTCTAAACGTGTGACTCTGTTCTGTTTTGTAATTCAGTTCAAGGGTAGCGGTTTTTACATTCCCTCTATAAGTGATATCTTATGATAAGTGTCTTTTTCTGTGTGACTTATTTCACTTAAAATCGTCCTACCTAAATCCACTCATCTTGCTGCTACTAGCCTTATGACGTCGATTTCATGGCTGAGTGATATTCCATTGTACATAAGGACCACAACTTCTCCATCCATTTTTCTCTTTCCTGGGATATTTAAGGTGAAATGAAGTGGAGGTTGTTGTCAACAGAGCAGCCCTAAACTTTTGGGTTCCTGTGTCTTGCTGATTTGTAGTTTTCCCAATTTATACGCCCATGAGTGGAAGTGCCCTATGTTCTCTAAGCTGAGTTTTTTAGATGTTTCAGGACACACCGTACACTTCTCCACCGGGGCTGTTGGCAATTTACATCCCGCCCAGCAGCGTAGCCAGGCTCCCGTTTCTCCATGGCCTGTCCTGCATTTCTGGTTTTGACACTTTATTCAGCATGGCCCTTGTGACCGATGGGAAGCGAGACTTATTTGTAGCGCTGATTTGCCTTTCCAGTTGCTTGGTTGGCCAAAAAGGGCGTATGCGTTTTTTCCTGAATATATTCAGGAAAAAACGCATACGCCCTTTTTGGCCAAGGGCATCATTGTCGAGGTTTTTGCCGCTTTTCCTGTGCTTTAAAGGCGATTCGAATCTCCCTCCTGAAATCTGTTTCCTGAAATTCTGCCTTGCTTTCAAATCCTCTTCGTTGCCTTCCCTCAATATATCTGTGGACGAGAGTTATCATTTATAAGTCTGCAGGTTTGTGAATTGCAGTGCCCCTGAGCTCCATTTTTCAACTCGCTTTCTTGGGAGCTGGCCGCAAAAGCGCAGGATTGCTTCAGGCCCTATTCTGGCCCCGGGCGGCAGGCTGAGCCTGTGGTTAATTCTTCTTCCTGATGGGAAAATAGAGTGACCTGTGCCTGTCCCAACACCTAGAGCTAGTCTCTCATTGGTTCCCCCTCTTCCCGTTCATCCTCAGGACAAATTGCAGCCTGTCCGGAACAGGAGGTTAAAGGTGCTGATTCTCCAAGGAGGGAGATTGCTAGTAAAGCGGCTGGAATGGCGGAGCCGAGCACAAGGAGATGAGAAATGAGGTGCGTTTTACAAACCTTTCCCGATCACACGGTGTACCATCTTCTGGGTTTCTCATGCATGGTTTCGATGTAGGAAGATGCCCTTGAACCTGGAGATTTGGGACCCATGGGATGGGTACCACGGAGTATTACTTTAAAGGGTCTCCGTTTGCTCACCCAACCTCACCAAAACTCTCAGTCCCAAGAGTGTCCACCCTTATGTGTCAATCAGCTGTGGGTCTAGATATGGTCAATGCAGGTGGCATCACAGGCCCTGAACGAATTTTGTAAGAATTTCTCTCTCTTTCACTGTCTTTGTTTCACTGGTTTCTAAAAGTAATTGATTTTTATAATGGGGTTTAGCTGCTTTTCACTGCTGTGTTTATGCCGCTTTACACCCACTTGACTCACTTACAGAGAGATATCAATACATAGGTTTTAAGATTCTTACTAGTCAGATATATTCTTGGGCTGTGAATAGGGGGTGTTAAGTTCAGTTCACTGAGCAAGGAGTAGGTCTTGTCTATTACATATTGGGTTTATGGAACGGTATGTGAGCTAATTTGAAAGCCTTGTTTTATGCATCACCCCACCTCACCTTTCCCGTTAAGCCGCCATAGTGTGTTTTCTACACGTGTGACTCTGCTCTATTTTGTAATTCAGTTCAAGGGTAGAGGTTTTTATATTCCCTCTATCAGTGATATCTTATGATAAGTGTCTTTTTCTGTGTGACTTATTTCACTTAGAATCGTCCTACCTAAATCCACTCATCTTGCTGCTAGTAGCCTTATGACGTTGATTTCATGGCTGAGTGATATTCCATTGTACATAAGGACCACAACTTCTTTATCCATTTTTCTCTTTCCTGGGATATTTAAGGTGTAATGAAGTGGAGGTTGTTGTCAACAGAGCAGCCCTAAACTTTTGGGTTCCTGTGTCTTGCTGATTTTTGGTTTTCCCAATTTATACGCCCATGAGTGGAAGTGCCCTATGCTCTCTAAGCTGAGTCTTTTAGATGTTTCAGGAAACACCGTACACTTCTCCAGAGTGGCTGTTGGCAATTTACATCCCGCCCAGCAGCGTAGCCAGGCTCCCGTTTCTCCATGGCCTGTCCTGCATTTCTGGTTTTGACGCTTTATTCATCATGGCCCTTTTGACCAATGGGAAGCGAGACTTCTTTGTAGTGCTGATTTGCCTTTCCAGGTTGCTTGGTTGGCCAAAAAGGGCGTAGGCATTTTTTCCTGAATATATGCAGGAAAAAATGCCTACGCCCTTTTTGGCCAAGGGCATCATTGTCGAGGTTTTGCCGCTTTTCCTGTGCTTTAAAGGCGATTCGAATCTCCGTCCTGAAATCTGTTTCCTGCAATTCTGCCTTGCTTTCAAATCCTCTTCGTTGCCTTCCCTCAATATATTTGTGGGCGAGAGTGATCATTTATAAGTCTGCAGGTTTGTGAATTGCAGTGCCCCTGAGCTCCATTTTTCAACTCGCTTTCTTGCGAGCTGGCCGCAAAAGCGCAGGATTGCTTCAGGCCCTAATTTTGTCCCGGACGGCAGGCTGAGCCTGTGGTTAATTCTTCTTCCTGATGGGAATATAGAGTGACCTTTGCCTGTCCCAACACCTAGAGCTAGTCTCTCATTGGTTCCCCCTCTTCCCGTTCATCCTCAGGACAAATTGCAACCTGTACGGAACAGGAGGTTAAAGGTGCTGATTCCCCAAGGAGGGAGATTGCTAGTAAAGCGGCTGGAATGGCGAACCCGAGCACAAGGAGATGAGAAATGAGGTTCGTTTTAGAAACCTTTCCCGATCACACGGTGTACCATCTTCTGGGTTTCTCATGCATGGTTTCGATGTAGGAAGATGCCCTTGAACCTGGAGATTTCGGACCCATGGGATGGGTACCACGAAGTATTAATTGAAAGGTTCTGCGTTTGCTCACCCAACCTCACCAAACCTCTCAGCCCCAAGAGTGTCCACCCTTATGTCTCAATCAGCTGTGGGTCTAGATATGGTCAATCCAGGTGGCATCACAGGCCCTGAACGAATTTTGTAAGAATTTCTCTCTCTTTCACTGTCTTTGTTTCACTGGTTTCTAAAAGTAATTGATTTTTATAATGGGGTTTAGCTGCTTTTCACTGCTGTGTTTATGCCGCTTTACACCCACTTGACTCACTTACAGAGAGATATCAATACATAGGTTTTAAGATTCTTACTATTCAGATATATTCCTGGGCTGTGAATAGGGTGTGTTAAGTCCAGTACACTGAGCAAGGAGTAGGTCTTGTCTATTACATATTGGGTTTATGGAACGGTATGTGAGCTAATTTGAAAGCCTTGTTTTATGCATCACCCCACCTCACCTTTCCCGTTCAGCAGCCATAGTGTGTTTTCTACACGTGTGACTCTGCTCTGTTTTGTAATTCAGTTCAAGGGTAGAGGTTTTTATATTCCCTCTATAAGTGATATCTTATGATAAGTGTCTTTTTCTCTGTGACTTATTTCACTTAGAATCGTCCTACCTAAATCCACTCATCTTGCTGCTAGTAGCCTTATGACGTTGATTTCATGGCTGAGTGATATTCCATTGTACATAAGGACCACAACTTCTTTATCCATTTTTCTCTTTCCTGGGATATTTAAGGTGTAATGAAGTGGAGGTTGTTGTCAACAGAGCAGCCCTAAACTTTTGGGTTCCTGTGTCTTGCTGATTTTTGGTTTTCCCAATTTATACGCCCATGAGTGGAAGTGCCCTATGCTAAGCTGAGTTTTTTAGATGTTTCAGGACACACCGTACACTTCTCCAGAGGGGCTGTTGGCCATTTACATCCCGCCCAGCAGCGTAGCCAGGCTCCCTTTTCTCCATGGCCCGTCCTGCATTTTTGGTTTTGACACTTTATTCAGCATGGCCCTTTTGACCAATGGGAAGCGAGTCTTCTTTGTAGCGCTGATTGGCCTTTCCAGGTTGCTTGGTTGGCCAAAAAGGGCGTATGCGTTTTTTCCTGAATATATTCAGGAAAAAACGCATACGCCCTTTTTGGCCAAGGGCATCATTGTCGAGGTTTTGCCGCTTTTCCTGTGCTTTAAAGGCGATTCGAATCTCCCTCCTGAAATCTGTTTCCTGCAATTCTGCCTTGCTTTCAAATCCTCTTCGTTGCCTTCCCTCAATATATTTGTGGACGAGAGTGATCATTTATAAGTCTGCAGGTTTGTGAATTGCAGTGCCCCTGAGCTCCATTTTTCAACTCGCTTTCTTGGGAGCTGGCCGCAAAAGCGCAGGATTGCTTCAGGCCCTATTCTGGTCCCGGGCGGCAGGCTGAGCCTGTGGTTAATTCTTCTTCCTGATGGGAAAATAGAGTGACCTGTGCCTGTCCCAACTCCTAGAGCTAGTCTGTCATTGGTTCCCCCTCTTCCCGTTCATCCTCAGGACAAATTGCAGCCTGTATGGAACAGGAGGTTAAAGGTGCTGATTCTCCAAGGAGGGAGATTGCTAGTAAAGCGGCTGGAATGGCGGAGCCGAGCACAAGGAGATGAGAAATGAGGTGCGTTTTAGAAACCTTTCCCGATCACACGGTGTACCATCTTCTGGGTTTCTCATGCATGGTTTCGATGTAGGAAGATGACCTTGAACCTGGAGATTTGGGACCCATGGGATGGGTACCACGGAGTATTAATTGAAAGGTTCTGCGTTTGCTCACCCAACCTCACCAAACCTCTCAGCCCCAAGAGTGTCCACCCTTATGTCTCAATCAGCTGTGGGTCTAGATATGGTCAATCCAGGTGGCATCACAGGCCCTGAACGAATTTTGTAAGAATTTCTCTCTCTTTCACTGTCTTTGTTTCACTGGTTTCTAAAAGTAATTGATTTTTATAATGGGGTTTAGCTGCTTTTCACTGCTGTGTTTATGCCGCTTTACACCCACTTGACTCACTTACAGAGAGATATCAATACATAGGTTTTAAGATTCTTACTATTCAGATATATTCCTGGGCTGTGAATAGGGGGTGTTAAGTCCAGTTCACTGAGCAAGGAGTAGGTCTTGTCTATTACATATTGGGTTTATGGAACGGTATGTGAGCTAATTTGAAAGCCTTGTTTTATGCATCACCCCACCTCACCTTTCCCGTTAAGCCGCCATAGTGTGTTTTCTACACGTGTGACTCTGCTCTGTTTTGTAATTCAGTTCAAGGGTAGAGGTTTTTATATTCCCTCTATAAGTGATATCTTATGATAAGTGTCTTTTTCTGTGTGACTTATTTCACTTAGAATCGTCCTACCTAAATCCACTCATCTTGCTGCTACTAGCCTTATGACGTTGATTTTATGGCTGAGTGATATTCCATTGTACATAAGGACCACAACTTCTTTATCCATTTTTCTCTTTCCTGGGATATTTAAGGTGTAATGAAGTGGAGGTTGTTATCAACAGAGCAGCCCTAAACTTTTGGGTTCCTGTTTCTTGCTGATTTTTGGTTTTCCCAATTTATACGCCCATGAGTGGAAGTGCCCTATGCTCTCTAAGCTTAGTCTTTTAGATGTTTCAGGAAACACCGTACACTTCTCCAGAGTGGCTGTTGGCAATTTACATCCCGCCCATCAGCGTAGCCAGGCTCCCGTTTCTCCATGGCCTGTCCTGCATTTCTGGTTTTGACGCTTTATTCATCATGGCCCTTTTGACCGATGGGAAGCGAGACTTCTTTGTAGTGCTGATTTGCCTTTCCAGGTTGCTTGGTTGGCCAAAAAGGGCGTAGGCGTTTTTTCCTGAATATATTCAGGAAAAAACGCATATGCCCTTTTTGGCCAAGGGCATCATTGTCGAGGTTTTGCCGCTTTTCCTGTGCTTTAAAGGCGATTCGAATCTCCCTCCTGAAATCTGTTTCCTGCAATTCTGCCTTGCTTTCAAATCCTCTTCGTTGCCTTCCCTCAATATATTTGTGGACGAGAGTGATCATTTATAAGTCTGCAGGTTTGTGAATTGCAGTGCCCCTGAGCTCCATTTTTCAACTCGCTTTCTTGGGAGCTGGCCGCAAAAGCGCAGGATTGCTTCAGGCCCTATTCTGGTCCCGGGCGGCAGGCTGAGCCTGTGGTTAATTCTTCTTCCTGATGGGAAAATAGAGTGACCTGTGCCTGTCCCAACTCCTAGAGCTAGTCTCTCATTGGTTCCCCCTCTTCCCGTTCATCCTCAGGACAAATTGCAGCCTGTATGGAACAGGAGGTTAAAGGTGCTGATTCTCCAAGGAGGGAGATTGCTAGTAAAGCGGCTGGAATGGCGGAGCCGAGCACAAGGAGATGAGAAATGAGGTGCGTTTTAGAAACCTTTCCCGATCACACGGTGTACCATCTTCTGGGTTTCTCATGCATGGTTTCGATGTAGGAAGATGCCCTTGAACCTGGAGATTTGGGACCCATGGGATGGGTACCACGGAGTATTAATTGAAAGGTTCTGCGTTTGCTCACCCAACCTCACCAAACCTCTCAGCCCCAAGAGTGTCCACCCTTATGTCTCAATCAGCTGTGGGTCTAGATATGGTCAATCCAGGTGGCATCACAGGCCCTGAACGAATTTTGTAAGAATTTCTCTCTCTTTCACTGTCTTTGTTTCACGGGTTTTTAAAAGTAATTGATTTTTATAATGGGGTTTAGCTGCTTTTCACTGCTGTGTTTCTGCCGCTTTACACCCAATTGACTCACTTACAGAGGGATATCAATACATAGGTTTTAAGATTCTTACTAATCAGATATATTCTTGGGCGGTGAATAGGGGGTGTTGAGTCCAATTCACTGAGCAAGGAGTCGGTCTTGTGTATTACATACTGGGTTTATGGAACGGTATCTGAGCTAATTTGAAACCCTTGTTTTATGCATCACCCCACCTCACCTTTCCCGTTAAGCAGCCATAGTGTGTTTTCTAAACGTGTGACTCTGTTCTGTTTTGTAATTCAGTTCAAGGGTACCGGATTTTACATTCCCTCTATAAGTGATATCTTATGATAAATGTCTTTTTCTGTGTGACTTATTTTACTTAGAATCGTCGTACCTAAATCCACTCGTCATCCTGCTACTGGCCTTATGACGTTGATTTCATGGCTGAGTGATATTCCATTGTACATAAGGACCACAACTTCTTTATCCATTTTTCTCTTTCCTGGGATATTTAAGGTGTAACGAAGTGGAGGTTGTTGTCAACAGAGCAGCCCTAAACTTTGGGGTGCCTGTGTCTTGCTGATTTTTAGTTTTCCCAATTTATACGTCCATGAGTGGAAGTGCCCTATGCTCCCTAAGCTGAGTTTTTTAGATGTTTCAGGACACACCGTACGCTTCTCCAGAGTGGCTGTTGGCAATTTACATCCCGCCCATCAGCGTAGCCAGGCTCCCGTTTCTCCATGGCCTGTCCTGTATTTCTGGTTTTGACGCTTTATTCATCATGGCCCTTTTGACCGATGGGAAGCGAGACTTCTTTGTAGTGCTGATTTGCCTTTCCAGGTTGCTTGGTTGGCCAAAAAGGGCGTAGGAATTTTTTCCTGAATATATTCAGGAAAAAATGCCTACGCCCTTTTTGGCCAAGGGCATCATTGTCGAGGTTTTGCCGCTTTTCCTGTGCTTTAAAGGCGATTCGAATCTCGCTCCTGAAATGTGTTTCCTGCAATTCTGCCTTGCTTTCAAATCCTCTTCGTTGCCTTCCCTCAATATATTTGTGGCGAGAGTGATCATTTATAAGTCTGCAGGTTTGTGAATTGCAGTGCCCCTGAGCTCCATTTTTCAGCTCGCTTTCTTGCGAGCTGGCCGCAAAAGCGCAGGATTGCTTCAGGCCCTAATTTTGTCCCGGACGGCAGGCTGAGCCTGTGGTTAATTCTTCTTCCTGATGGGAATATAGAGTGACCTTTGCCTGTCCCAACACCTAGAGCTAGTCTCTCATTGGTTCCCCCTCTTCCCGTTCATCCTCAGGACAAATTGCAACCTGTACGGAACAGGAGGTTAAAGGTGCTGATTCCCCAAGGAGGGAGATTGCTAGTAAAGCGGCTGGAATGGCGAACCCGAGCACAAGGAGATGAGAAATGAGGTGCGTTTTAGAAACCTTTCCCGATCACACGGTGTACCATCTTCTGGGTTTCTCATGCATGGTTTCGATGTAGGAAGATGCCCTTGAACCTGGAGATTTGGGACCCATGGGATGGGTACCACGGAGTATTAATTGAAAGGTTCTGCGTTTGCTCACCCAACCTCACCAAACCTCTCAGCCCCAAGAGTGTCCACCCTTATGTCTCAATCAGCTGTGGGTCTAGATATGGTCAATCCAGGTGGCATCACAGCCCCTGAACGAATTTTGTAAGAATTTCTCTCTCTTTCTCTGTCTTTGTTTCACTGGTTTCTAAAAGTAATTGATTTTTATAATGGGGTTTAGCTGCTTTTCACTGCTGTGTTTATGCCGCTTTACACCCACTTGACTCACTTACAGAGAGATATCAATACATAGGTTTTAAGATTCTTACTATTCAGATATATTCCTGGGCTGTGAATAGGGGGTGTTAAGTCCAGTTCACTGAGCAAGGAGTAGGTCTTGTCTATTACATATTGGGTTTATGGAACGGTATGTGAGCTAATTTGAAAGCCTTGTTTTATGCATCACCCCACCTCACCTTTCCCGTTAAGCCGCCATAGTGTGTTTTCTACACGTGTGACTCTGCTCTGTTTTGTAATTCAGTTCAAGGGTAGAGGTTTTTATATTCCCTCTATAAGTGATATCTTATGATAAGTGTCTTTTTCTGTGTGACTTATTTCACTTAGAATCGTCCTACCTAAATCCACTCATCTTGCTGCTACTAGCCTTATGACGTTGATTTCATGGCTGAGTGATATTCCATTGTACATAAGGACCACAACTTCTTTATCCATTTTTCTCTTTCCTGGGATATTTAAGGTGTAATGAAGTGGAGGTTGTTATCAACAGAGCAGCCCTAAACTTTTGGGTTCCTGTTTCTTGCTGATTTTTGGTTTTCCCAATTTATACGCCCATGAGTGGAAGTGCCCTATGCTCTCTAAGCTTAGTCTTTTAGATGTTTCAGGAAACACCGTACACTTCTCCAGAGTGGCTGTTGGCAATTTACATCCCGCCCATCAGCGTAGCCAGGCTCCCGTTTCTCCATGGCCTGTCCTGCATTTCTGGTTTTGACGCTTTATTCATCATGGCCCTTTTGACCGATGGGAAGCGAGACTTCTTTGTAGTGCTGATTTGCCTTTCCAGGTTGCTTGGTTGGCCAAAAAGGGCGTAGGCGTTTTTTCCTGAATATATTCAGGAAAAAACGCATATGCCCTTTTTGGCCAAGGGCATCATTGTCGAGGTTTTGCCGCTTTTCCTGTGCTTTAAAGGCGATTCGAATCTCCCTCCTGAAATCTGTTTCCTGCAATTCTGCCTTGCTTTCAAATCCTCTTCGTTGCCTTCCCTCAATATATTTGTGGACGAGAGTGATCATTTATAAGTCTGCAGGTTTGTGAATTGCAGTGCCCCTGAGCTCCATTTTTCAACTCGCTTTCTTGGGAGCTGGCCGCAAAAGCGCAGGATTGCTTCAGGCCCTATTCTGGTCCCGGGCGGCAGGCTGAGCCTGTGGTTAATTCTTCTTCCTGATGGGAAAATAGAGTGACCTGTGCCTGTCCCAACTCCTAGAGCTAGTCTCTCATTGGTTCCCCCTCTTCCCGTTCATCCTCAGGACAAATTGCAGCCTGTATGGAACAGGAGGTTAAAGGTGCTGATTCTCCAAGGAGGGAGATTGCTAGTAAAGCGGCTGGAATGGCGGAGCCGAGCACAAGGAGATGAGAAATGAGGTGCGTTTTAGAAACCTTTCCCGATCACACGGTGTACCATCTTCTGGGTTTCTCATGCATGGTTTCGATGTAGGAAGATGCCCTTGAACCTGGAGATTTGGGACCCATGGGATGGGTACCACGGAGTATTAATTGAAAGGTTCTGCGTTTGCTCACCCAACCTCACCAAACCTCTCAGCCCCAAGAGTGTCCACCCTTATGTCTCAATCAGCTGTGGGTCTAGATATGGTCAATCCAGGTGGCATCACAGGCCCTGAACGAATTTTGTAAGAATTTCTCTCTCTTTCACTGTCTTTGTTTCACGGGTTTTTAAAAGTAATTGATTTTTATAATGGGGTTTAGCTGCTTTTCACTGCTGTGTTTCTGCCGCTTTACACCCAATTGACTCACTTACAGAGGGATATCAATACATAGGTTTTAAGATTCTTACTAATCAGATATATTCTTGGGCGGTGAATAGGGGGTGTTGAGTCCAATTCACTGAGCAAGGAGTCGGTCTTGTGTATTACATACTGGGTTTATGGAACGGTATCTGAGCTAATTTGAAACCCTTGTTTTATGCATCACCCCACCTCACCTTTCCCGTTAAGCAGCCATAGTGTGTTTTCTAAACGTGTGACTCTGTTCTGTTTTGTAATTCAGTTCAAGGGTACCGGATTTTACATTCCCTCTATAAGTGATATCTTATGATAAATGTCTTTTTCTGTGTGACTTATTTTACTTAGAATCGTCGTACCTAAATCCACTCGTCATCCTGCTACTGGCCTTATGACGTTGATTTCATGGCTGAGTGATATTCCATTGTACATAAGGACCACAACTTCTTTATCCATTTTTCTCTTTCCTGGGATATTTAAGGTGTAACGAAGTGGAGGTTGTTGTCAACAGAGCAGCCCTAAACTTTGGGGTGCCTGTGTCTTGCTGATTTTTAGTTTTCCCAATTTATACGTCCATGAGTGGAAGTGCCCTATGCTCCCTAAGCTGAGTTTTTTAGATGTTTCAGGACACACCGTACGCTTCTCCAGAGTGGCTGTTGGCAATTTACATCCCGCCCATCAGCGTAGCCAGGCTCCCGTTTCTCCATGGCCTGTCCTGTATTTCTGGTTTTGACGCTTTATTCATCATGGCCCTTTTGACCGATGGGAAGCGAGACTTCTTTGTAGTGCTGATTTGCCTTTCCAGGTTGCTTGGTTGGCCAAAAAGGGCGTAGGAATTTTTTCCTGAATATATTCAGGAAAAAATGCCTACGCCCTTTTTGGCCAAGGGCATCATTGTCGAGGTTTTGCCGCTTTTCCTGTGCTTTAAAGGCGATTCGAATCTCGCTCCTGAAATGTGTTTCCTGCAATTCTGCCTTGCTTTCAAATCCTCTTCGTTGCCTTCCCTCAATATATTTGTGGCGAGAGTGATCATTTATAAGTCTGCAGGTTTGTGAATTGCAGTGCCCCTGAGCTCCATTTTTCAGCTCGCTTTCTTGCGAGCTGGCCGCAAAAGCGCAGGATTGCTTCAGGCCCTAATTTTGTCCCGGACGGCAGGCTGAGCCTGTGGTTAATTCTTCTTCCTGATGGGAATATAGAGTGACCTTTGCCTGTCCCAACACCTAGAGCTAGTCTCTCATTGGTTCCCCCTCTTCCCGTTCATCCTCAGGACAAATTGCAACCTGTACGGAACAGGAGGTTAAAGGTGCTGATTCCCCAAGGAGGGAGATTGCTAGTAAAGCGGCTGGAATGGCGAACCCGAGCACAAGGAGATGAGAAATGAGGTGCGTTTTAGAAACCTTTCCCGATCACACGGTGTACCATCTTCTGGGTTTCTCATGCATGGTTTCGATGTAGGAAGATGCCCTTGAACCTGGAGATTTGGGACCCATGGGATGGGTACCACGGAGTATTAATTGAAAGGTTCTGCGTTTGCTCACCCAACCTCACCAAACCTCTCAGCCCCAAGAGTGTCCACCCTTATGTCTCAATCAGCTGTGGGTCTAGATATGGTCAATCCAGGTGGCATCACAGCCCCTGAACGAATTTTGTAAGAATTTCTCTCTCTTTCTCTGTCTTTGTTTCACTGGTTTCTAAAAGTAATTGATTTTTATAATGGGGTTTAGCTGCTTTTCTCTGCTGTGTTTATGCCGCTTTACACCCACTTGACTCACTTACAGAGAGATATCAATACATAGGTTTTAAGATTCTTACTAGTCAGATAGATTCTTGGGCGGTGAATAGGGGGTGTTGAGTCCAATTCACAGAGCAAGGGGTAGCTCTTGTCTATTACCTATTAGGTTTATGGAACGGTATGTGAGCTAATTTGAAAGCCTTGTTTTATGCATCACCCCACCTCACCTTTCCCGTTAAGCAGCCATAGTGTGTTTTCTACACGTGTGACTCTGCTCTGTTTTGTAATTCAGTTCAAGGGTAGAGGTTTTTATATTCCCTCTATAAGTGATATCTTATGATAAGTGTCTTTTTCTGTGTGACTTATTTCACTTAGAATCGTCCTACCTAAATCCACTCATCTTGCTGCTAGTAGCCTTATGACGTTGATTTCATGGCTGAGTGATATTCCATTGTACATAAGGACCACAACTTCTTTATCCATTTTTCTCTTTCCTGGGATATTTAAGGTGTAATGAAGTGGAGGTTGTTGTCAACAGAGCAGCCCTAAACTTTTGGGTTCCTGTGTCTTGCTGATTTTTAGTTTTCCCAATTTATACGCCCATGAGTGGAAGTGCCCTATGCCAAGCTGAGTTTTTTAGATGTTTCAGGACACACCGTACACTTCTCCAGAGGGGCTGTTGGCCATTTACATCCCGCCCAGCAGCGTAGCCAGGCTCCCTTTTCTCCATGGCCTGTCCTGCATTTCTGGTTTTGACACTTTATTCAGCCTGGCCCTTTTGACCAATGGGAAGCGAGTCTTCTTTGTAGCGCTGATTGGCCTTTCCAGGTTGCTTGGTTGGCCAAAAAGGGCGTATGCGTTTTTTCCAGAATATATTCAGGAAAAAACGCATATGCCCTTTTTGGCCAAGGGCATCATTGTCGAGGTTTTGCCGCTTTTCCTGTGCTTTAAAGGCGATTCGAATCTCCCTCCTGAAATCTGTTTCCTGCAATTCTGCCTTGCTTTCAAATCCTCTTCGTTGCCTTCCCTCAATATATTTGTGGACGAGAGTGATCATTTATAAGTCTGCAGGTTTGTGAATTGCAGTGCCCCTGAGCTCCATTTTTCAACTCGCTTTCTTGGGAGCTGGCCGCAAAAGCGCAGGATTGCTTCAGGCCCTATTCTGGTCCCGGGCGGCAGGCTGAGCCTGTGGTTAATTCTTCTTCCTGATGGGAAAATAGAGTGACCTGTGCCTGTCCCAACTCCTAGAGCTAGTCTCTCATTGGTTCCCCCTCTTCCCGTTCATCCTCAGGACAAATTGCAGCCTGTATGGAACAGGAGGTTAAAGGTGCTGATTCTCCAAGGAGGGAGATTGCTAGTAAAGCGGCTGGAATGGCGGAGCCGAGCACAAGGAGATGAGAAATGAGGTGCGTTTTAGAAACCTTTCCCGATCACACGGTGTACCATCTTCTGGGTTTCTCATGCATGGTTTCGATGTAGGAAGATGCCCTTGAACCTGGAGATTTGGGACCCATGGGATGGGTACCACGGAGTATTAATTGAAAGGTTCTGCGTTTGCTCACCCAACCTCACCAAACCTCTCAGCCCCAAGAGTGTCCACCCTTATGTCTCAATCAGCTGTGGGTCTAGATATGGTCAATCCAGGTGGCATCACAGGCCCTGAACGAATTTTGTAAGAATTTCTCTCTCTTTCACTGTCTTTGTTTCACGGGTTTTTAAAAGTAATTGATTTTTATAATGGGGTTTAGCTGCTTTTCACTGCTGTGTTTCTGCCGCTTTACACCCAATTGACTCACTTACAGAGGGATATCAATACATAGGTTTTAAGATTCTTACTAATCAGATATATTCTTGGGCGGTGAATAGGGGGTGTTGAGTCCAATTCACTGAGCAAGGAGTCGGTCTTGTGTATTACATACTGGGTTTATGGAACGGTATCTGAGCTAATTTGAAACCCTTGTTTTATGCATCACCCCACCTCACCTTTCCCGTTAAGCAGCCATAGTGTGTTTTCTAAACGTGTGACTCTGTTCTGTTTTGTAATTCAGTTCAAGGGTAGCGGTTTTTACATTCCCTCTATAAGTGATATCTTATGATAAGTGTCTTTTTCTGTGTGACTTATTTCACTTAGAATCGTCCTACCTAAATCCACTCATCTTGCTGCTAGTAGCCTTATGACGTGATTTCATGGCTGAGTGATATTCCATTGTACATAAGGACCACAACTTCTCCATCCATTTTTCTCTTTCCTGGGATATTTAAGGTGTAATGAAGTGGAGGTTGTTGTCAACAGAGCAGCCCTAAACTTTTGGGTTCCTGTGTCTTGCTGATTTGTAGTTTTCCCAATTTATACGCCCATGAGTGGAAGTGCCCTATGTTCTCTAAGCTGAGTTTTTTAGATGTTTCAGGACACACCGTACACTTCTCCAGAGTGGCTGTTGGCAATTTACATCCCGCCCAGCAGCGTAGGCAGGCTCCCTTTTCTCCATGGCCTGTCCTGCATTTCTGGTTTTGACACTTTATTCAGCATGGCCCTTTTGACCGATGGGAAGCGAGACTTCTTTGTAGCGCTGATTTGCCTTTCCAGGTTGCTTGGTTGGCCAAAAAGGGCGTATGCGTTTTTTCCTGAATATATTCAGGAAAAAACGCATACGCCCTTTTTGGCCAAGGGCATCATTGTCGAGGTTTTGCAGCTTTTCCTGTGCTTTAAAGGCGATTCGAATCTCTCTCCTGAAATCTGTTTCCTGCAATTCTGCCTTGCTTTCAAATCCTCTTCGTTGCCTTCCCTCAATATATTTGTGGGCGAGAGTGATCATTTATAAGTCTGCAGGTTTGTGAATTGCAGTGCCCCTGAGCTCCATTTTTCAACTCGCTTTCTTGGGAGCTGGCCGCAAAAGCGCAGGATTGCTTCAGGCCCTATTCTGGCCCCGGGCGGCAGGCTGAGCCTGTGGTTAATTCTTCTTCCTGATGGGAAAATAGAGTGACCTGTGCCTGTCCCAACACCTAGAGCTAGTCTCTCATTGGTTCCCCCTCTTCCCGTTCATCCTCAGGACAAATTGCAGCCTGTCCGGGACAGGAGGTTAAAGGTGCTGATTCTCCAAGGAGGGAGATTGCTAGTAAAGCGGCTGGAATGGCGGAGCCGAGCACAAGGAGATGAGAAATGAGGTGCGTTTTACAAACCTTTCCCGATCACACGGTGTACCATCTTCTGGGTTTCTCATGCATGGTTTCGATGTAGGAAGATGCCCTTGAACCTGGAGATTTGGGACCCATGGGATGGGTACCAGGCAGTATTACTTTAAAGGGTCTCCGTTTGCTCACCCAACCTCACCAAAACTCTCAGTCCCAAGAGTGTCCACCCTTATGTCTCAATCAGCTGTGGGTCTAGATATGGTCAATCCAGGTGGCATCACAGGCCCTGAACGAATTTTGTAAGAATTTCTCTCTCTTTCACTGTCTTTGTTTCACTGGTTTCTAAAAGTAATTGATTTTTATAATGGGGTTTAGCTGCTTTTCACTGCTGTGTTTCTGCCGCTTTACACCCACTTGACTCACTTACAGAGAGATATCAAGACATAGGTTTTAAGATTCTTACTAGTCAGATATATTCTTGGGCTGTGAATAGGGGGTGTTAAGTCCAGTTCACTGAGCAAGGAGTAGGTCTTGTCTATTACATATTGGGTTTATGGATCGGTATCTGAGCTAATTTGAAAGCCTTGTTTTATGCATCACCCCACCTCACCTTTCCCGTTAAGCAGCCATAGTGTGTTTTCTAAACGTGTGACTCTGTTCTGTTTTGTAATTCAGTTCAAGGGTAGCGGTTTTTACATTCCCTCTATAAGTGATATCTTATGATAAGTGTCTTTTTCTGTGTGACTTATTTCACTTAAAATCGTCCTACCTAAATCCACTCATCTTGCTGCTACTAGCCTTATGACGTCGATTTCATGGCTGAGTGATATTCCATTGTACATAAGGACCACAACTTCTCCATCCATTTTTCTCTTTCCTGGGATATTTAAGGTGAAATGAAGTGGAGGTTGTTGTCAACAGAGCAGCCCTAAACTTTTGGGTTCCTGTGTCTTGCTGATTTTTAGTTTTCCCAATTTATACGCCCATGAGTGGAAGTGCCCTATGCCAAGCTGAGTTTTTTAGATGTTTCAGGACACACCGTACACTTCTCCAGGGGGGCTGTTGGCCATTTACATCCCGCCCAGCAGCGTAGCCAGGCTCCCTTTTCTCCATGGCCTGTCCTGCATTTCTGGTTTTGACACTTTATTCAGCCTGGCCCTTTTGACCAATGGGAAGCGAGTCTTCTTTGTAGCGCTGATTGGCCTTTCCAGGTTGCTTGGTTGGCCAAAAAGGGCGTATGCGTTTTTTCCAGAATATATTCAGGAAAAAACGCATATGCCCTTTTTGGCCAAGGGCATCATTGTCGAGGTTTTGCCGCTTTTCCTGTGCTTTAAAGGCGATTCGAATCTCCCTCCTGAAATCTGTTTCCTGCAATTCTGCCTTGCTTTCAAATCCTCTTCGTTGCCTTCCCTCAATATATTTGTGGACGAGAGTGATCATTTATAAGTCTGCAGGTTTGTGAATTGCAGTGCCCCTGAGCTCCATTTTTCAACTCGCTTTCTTGGGAGCTGGCCGCAAAAGCGCAGGATTGCTTCAGGCCCTATTCTGGTCCCGGGCGGCAGGCTGAGCCTGTGGTTAATTCTTCTTCCTGATGGGAAAATAGAGTGACCTGTGCCTGTCCCAACTCCTAGAGCTAGTCTGTCATTGGTTCCCCCTCTTCCCGTTCATCCTCAGGACAAATTGCAGCCTGTATGGAACAGGAGGTTAAAGGTGCTGATTCTCCAAGGAGGGAGATTGCTAGTAAAGCGGCTGGAATGGCGGAGCCGAGCACAAGGAGATGAGAAATGAGGTGCGTTTTAGAAACCTTTCCCGATCACACGGTGTACCATCTTCTGGGTTTCTCATGCATGGTTTCGATGTAGGAAGATGCCCTTGAACCTGGAGATTTGGGACCCATGGGATGGGTACCACGGAGTATTAATTGAAAGGTTCTGCGTTTGCTCACCCAACCTCACCAAACCTCTCAGCCCCAAGAGTGTCCACCCTTATGTCTCAATCAGCTGTGGGTCTAGATATGGTCAATCCAGGTGGCATCACAGGCCCTGAACGAATTTTGTAAGAATTTCTCTCTCTTTCACTGTCTTTGTTTCACGGGTTTTTAAAAGTAATTGATTTTTATAATGGGGTTTAGCTGCTTTTCACTGCTGTGTTTCTGCCGCTTTACACCCAATTGACTCACTTACAGAGGGATATCAATACATAGGTTTTAAGATTCTTACTAATCAGATATATTCTTGGGCGGTGAATAGGGGGTGTTGAGTCCAATTCACTGAGCAAGGAGTCGGTCTTGTGTATTACATACTGGGTTTATGGAACGGTATCTGAGCTAATTTGAAACCCTTGTTTTATGCATCACCCCACCTCACCTTTCCCGTTAAGCAGCCATAGTGTGTTTTCTAAACGTGTGACTCTGTTCTGTTTTGTAATTCAGTTCAAGGGTAGCGGTTTTTACATTCCCTCTATAAGTGATATCTTATGATAAGTGTCTTTTTCTGTGTGACTTATTTCACTTAGAATCGTCCTACCTAAATCCACTCATCTTGCTGCTAGTAGCCTTATGACGTGATTTCATGGCTGAGTGATATTCCATTGTACATAAGGACCACAACTTCTCCATCCATTTTTCTCTTTCCTGGGATATTTAAGGTGTAATGAAGTGGAGGTTGTTGTCAACAGAGCAGCCCTAAACTTTTGGGTTCCTGTGTCTTGCTGATTTGTAGTTTTCCCAATTTATACGCCCATGAGTGGAAGTGCCCTATGTTCTCTAAGCTGAGTTTTTTAGATGTTTCAGGACACACCGTACACTTCTCCAGAGTGGCTGTTGGCAATTTACATCCCGCCCAGCAGCGTAGGCAGGCTCCCTTTTCTCCATGGCCTGTCCTGCATTTCTGGTTTTGACACTTTATTCAGCATGGCCCTTTTGACCGATGGGAAGCGAGACTTCTTTGTAGCGCTGATTTGCCTTTCCAGGTTGCTTGGTTGGCCAAAAAGGGCGTATGCGTTTTTTCCTGAATATATTCAGGAAAAAACGCATACGCCCTTTTTGGCCAAGGGCATCATTGTCGAGGTTTTGCAGCTTTTCCTGTGCTTTAAAGGCGATTCGAATCTCTCTCCTGAAATCTGTTTCCTGCAATTCTGCCTTGCTTTCAAATCCTCTTCGTTGCCTTCCCTCAATATATTTGTGGGCGAGAGTGATCATTTATAAGTCTGCAGGTTTGTGAATTGCAGTGCCCCTGAGCTCCATTTTTCAACTCGCTTTCTTGGGAGCTGGCCGCAAAAGCGCAGGATTGCTTCAGGCCCTATTCTGGCCCCGGGCGGCAGGCTGAGCCTGTGGTTAATTCTTCTTCCTGATGGGAAAATAGAGTGACCTGTGCCTGTCCCAACACCTAGAGCTAGTCTCTCATTGGTTCCCCCTCTTCCCGTTCATCCTCAGGACAAATTGCAGCCTGTCCGGGACAGGAGGTTAAAGGTGCTGATTCTCCAAGGAGGGAGATTGCTAGTAAAGCGGCTGGAATGGCGGAGCCGAGCACAAGGAGATGAGAAATGAGGTGCGTTTTACAAACCTTTCCCGATCACACGGTGTACCATCTTCTGGGTTTCTCATGCATGGTTTCGATGTAGGAAGATGCCCTTGAACCTGGAGATTTGGGACCCATGGGATGGGTACCAGGCAGTATTACTTTAAAGGGTCTCCGTTTGCTCACCCAACCTCACCAAAACTCTCAGTCCCAAGAGTGTCCACCCTTATGTCTCAATCAGCTGTGGGTCTAGATATGGTCAATCCAGGTGGCATCACAGGCCCTGAACGAATTTTGTAAGAATTTCTCTCTCTTTCACTGTCTTTGTTTCACTGGTTTCTAAAAGTAATTGATTTTTATAATGGGGTTTAGCTGCTTTTCACTGCTGTGTTTCTGCCGCTTTACACCCACTTGACTCACTTACAGAGAGATATCAAGACATAGGTTTTAAGATTCTTACTAGTCAGATATATTCTTGGGCTGTGAATAGGGGGTGTTAAGTCCAGTTCACTGAGCAAGGAGTAGGTCTTGTCTATTACATATTGGGTTTATGGAACGGTATCTGAGCTAATTTGAAAGCCTTGTTTTATGCATCACCCCACCTCACCTTTCCCGTTAAGCAGCCATAGTGTGTTTTCTAAACGTGTGACTCTGTTCTGTTTTGTAATTCAGTTCAAGGGTAGCGGTTTTTACATTCCCTCTATAAGTGATATCTTATGATAAGTGTCTTTTTCTGTGTGACTTATTTCACTTAAAATCGTCCTACCTAAATCCACTCATCTTGCTGCTACTAGCCTTATGACGTCGATTTCATGGCTGAGTGATATTCCATTGTACATAAGGACCACAACTTCTCCATCCATTTTTCTCTTTCCTGGGATATTTAAGGTGAAATGAAGTGGAGGTTGTTGTCAACAGAGCAGCCCTAAACTTTTGGGTTCCTGTGTCTTGCTGATTTGTAGTTTTCCCAATTTATACGCCCATGAGTGGAAGTGCCCTATGTTCTCTAAGCTGAGTTTTTTAGATGTTTCAGGACACACCGTACACTTCTCCACCGGGGCTGTTGGCAATTTACATCCCGCCCAGCAGCGTAGCCAGGCTCCCGTTTCTCCATGGCCTGTCCTGCATTTCTGGTTTTGACACTTTATTCAGCATGGCCCTTGTGACCGATGGGAAGCGAGACTTATTTGTAGCGCTGATTTGCCTTTCCAGTTGCTTGGTTGGCCAAAAAGGGCGTATGCGTTTTTTCCTGAATATATTCAGGAAAAAACGCATACGCCCTTTTTGGCCAAGGGCATCATTGTCGAGGTTTTTGCCGCTTTTCCTGTGCTTTAAAGGCGATTCGAATCTCCCTCCTGAAATCTGTTTCCTGAAATTCTGCCTTGCTTTCAAATCCTCTTCGTTGCCTTCCCTCAATATATCTGTGGACGAGAGTTATCATTTATAAGTCTGCAGGTTTGTGAATTGCAGTGCCCCTGAGCTCCATTTTTCAACTCGCTTTCTTGGGAGCTGGCCGCAAAAGCGCAGGATTGCTTCAGGCCCTATTCTGGCCCCGGGCGGCAGGCTGAGCCTGTGGTTAATTCTTCTTCCTGATGGGAAAATAGAGTGACCTGTGCCTGTCCCAACACCTAGAGCTAGTCTCTCATTGGTTCCCCCTCTTCCCGTTCATCCTCAGGACAAATTGCAGCCTGTCCGGAACAGGAGGTTAAAGGTGCTGATTCTCCAAGGAGGGAGATTGCTAGTAAAGCGGCTGGAATGGCGGAGCCGAGCACAAGGAGATGAGAAATGAGGTGCGTTTTACAAACCTTTCCCGATCACACGGTGTACCATCTTCTGGGTTTCTCATGCATGGTTTCGATGTAGGAAGATGCCCTTGAACCTGGAGATTTCGGACCCATGGGATGGGTACCACGAAGTATTAATTGAAAGGTTCTGCGTTTGCTCACCCAACCTCACCAAACCTCTCAGCCCCAAGAGTGTCCACCCTTATGTCTCAATCAGCTGTGGGTCTAGATATGGTCAATCCAGGTGGCATCACAGCCCCTGAACGAATTTTGTAAGAATTTCTCTCTCTTTCTCTGTCTTTGTTTCACTGGTTTCTAAAAGTAATTGATTTTTATAATGGGGTTTAGCTGCTTTTCTCTGCTGTGTTTATGCCGCTTTACACCCACTTGACTCACTTACAGAGAGATATCAATACATAGGTTTTAAGATTCTTACTAGTCAGATAGATTCTTGGGCGGTGAATAGGGGGTGTTGAGTCCAATTCACAGAGCAAGGGGTAGCTCTTGTCTATTACCTATTAGGTTTATGGAACGGTATGTGAGCTAATTTGAAAGCCTTGTTTTATGCATCACCCCACCTCACCTTTCCCGTTAAGCAGCCATAGTGTGTTTTCTACACGTGTGACTCTGCTCTGTTTTGTAATTCAGTTCAAGGGTAGAGGTTTTTATATTCCCTCTATAAGTGATATCTTATGATAAGTGTCTTTTTCTCTGTGACTTATTTCACTTAGAATCGTCCTACCTAAATCCACTCATCTTGCTGCTAGTAGCCTTATGACGTTGATTTCATGGCTGAGTGATATTCCATTGTACATAAGGACCACAACTTCTTTATCCATTTTTCTCTTTCCTGGGATATTTAAGGTGTAATGAAGTGGAGGTTGTTGTCTACAGAGCAGCCCTAAACTTTTGGGTTCCTGTGTCTTGCTGATTTTTGGTTTTCCCAATTTATACGCCCATGAGTGGAAGTGCCCTATGCTAAGCTGAGTTTTTTAGATGTTTCAGGACACACCGTACACTTCTCCAGAGGGGCTGTTGGCCATTTACATCCCGCCCAGCAGCGTAGCCAGGCTCCCTTTTCTCCATGGCCTGTCCTGCATTTCTGGTTTTGACACTTTATTCAGCATGGCCCTTTTGACCAATGGGAAGCGAGTCTTCTTTGTAGCACTGATTGGCCTTTCCAGGTTGCTTGGTTGGCCAAAAAGGGCGTATGCGTTTTTTCCTGAATATATTCAGGAAAAAACGCATACGCCCTTTTTGGCCAAGGGCATCATTGTCGAGGTTTTGCCGCTTTTCCTGTGCTTTAAAGGCGATTCGAATCTCCCTCCTGAAATCTGTTTCCTGCAATTCTGCCTTGCTTTCAAATCCTCTTCGTTGCCTTCCCTCAATATATTTGTGGACGAGAGTGATCATTTATAAGTCTGCAGGTTTGTGAATTGCAGTGCCCCTGAGCTCCATTTTTCAACTCGCTTTCTTGGGAGCTGGCCGCAAAAGCGCAGGATTGCTTCAGGCCCTATTCTGGTCCCGGGCGGCAGGCTGAGCCTGTGGTTAATTCTTCTTCCTGATGGGAAAATAGAGTGACCTGTGCCTGTCCCAACTCCTAGAGCTAGTCTGTCATTGGTTCCCCCTCTTCCCGTTCATCCTCAGGACAAATTGCAGCCTGTATGGAACAGGAGGTTAAAGGTGCTGATTCTCCAAGGAGGGAGATTGCTAGTAAAGCGGCTGGAATGGCGGAGCCGAGCACAAGGAGATGAGAAATGAGGTGCGTTTTAGAAACCTTTCCCGATCACACGGTGTACCATCTTCTGGGTTTCTCATGCATGGTTTCGATGTAGGAAGATGCCCTTGAACCTGGAGATTTGGGACCCATGGGATGGGTACCACGGAGTATTAATTGAAAGGTTCTGCGTTTGCTCACCCAACCTCACCAAACCTCTCAGCCCCAAGAGTGTCCACCCTTATGTCTCAATCAGCTGTGGGTCTAGATATGGTCAATCCAGGTGGCATCACAGGCCCTGAACGAATTTTGTAAGAATTTCTCTCTCTTTCACTGTCTTTGTTTCACGGGTTTTTAAAAGTAATTGATTTTTATAATGGGGTTTAGCTGCTTTTCACTGCTGTGTTTCTGCCGCTTTACACCCATTTGACTCACTTACAGAGAGATATCAATACATAGGTTTTAAGATTCTTACTAATCAGATATATTCTTGGGCGGTGAATAGGGGGTGTTGAGTCCAATTCTCTGAGCAAGGAGTCGGTCTTGTCTATTACATACTGGGTTTATGGAACGGTATCTGAGCTAATTTGAAACCCTTGTTTTATGCATCACCCCACCTCACCTTTCCCGTTAAGCAGCCATAGTGTGTTTTCTAAACGTGTGACTCTGTTCTGTTTTGTAATTCAGTTCAAGGGTACCGGGTTTTACATTCCCTCTATAAGTGATATCTTATGATAAGTGTCTTTTTCTGTGTGACTTATTTCACTTAGAATCGTCGTACCTAAATCCACTCATCTTGCTGCTAGTAGCCTTATGACGTTGATTTCATGGCTGAGTGATATTCCATTGTACATAAGGACCACAACTTCTTTATCCATTTTTCTCTTTCCTGGGATATTTAAGGTGTAACGAAGTGGAGGTTGTTGTCAACAGAGCAGCCCTAAACTTTGGGGTGCCTGTGTCTTGCTGATTTTTAGTTTTCCCAATTTATACGTCCATGAGTGGAAGTGCCCTATACTCCCTAAGCTGAGGTTTTTAGATGTTTCAGGACACACCGTACGCTTCTCCAGAGTGGCTGTTGGCAATTTACATCCCGCCCATCAGCGTAGCCAGGCTCCCGTTTCTCCATGGCCTGTCCTGCATTTCTGGTTTTGACACTTTACTCAGCATGGCCCTTTTGATCGACGAGAAGCGAGACTTCTTTGTAGCGCTGATTTGCCTTTCCAGGTTGCTTGGTTGGCCAAAAAGGGCGTATGCGTTTTTTCCTGAATATATTCAGGAAAAAACGCATACGCCCTTTTTGGCCAAGGGCATCATTGTCGAGGTTTTGCCGCTTTTCCTGTGCTTTAAAGGCGATTCGAATCTCCCTCCTGAAATCTGTTTCCTGCAATTCTGCCTTGCTTTCAAATCCTCTTCGTTGCCTTCCCTCAATATATCTGTGGACGAGAGTGATCATTTATAAGTCTGCAGGTTTGTGAATTGCAGTGCCCCTGAGCTCCATTTTTCAACTCGCTTTCTTGGGAGCTGGCCGCAAAAGCGCAGGATTGCTTCAGGCACTAATTTTGTCCCGGACAGCAGGCTGAGCCTGTGGTTAATTCTTCTTCCTGATGGGAAAATAGAGTGACCTTTGCCTGTCCCAACACCTAGAGCTAGTCTCTCATTGGTTCCCCCTCTTCCCGTTCATCCTCAGGACAAATTGCAACCTGTACGGAACAGGAGGTTAAAGGTGCTGATTCTCCAAGGAGGGAGATTGCTAGTAAAGCGGCTGGAATGGCGAACCCGAGCACAAGGAGATGAGAAATGAGGTTCGTTTTAGAAACCTTTCCCGATCACACGGTGTACAGTCTTCTGGGTTTCTCATGCATGATTTCGATGTAGGAAGATGCCCTTGAACCTGGAGATTTGGGACCCATGGGATGGGTACCAGGCAGTATTACTTTAAAGTGTCTGCGTTTGCTCACCCAACCTCACCAAACCTCTCAGCCCCAAGAGTGTCCACCCTTATGTCTCAATCAGCTGTGGGTCTAGATATGGTCAATCCAGGTGGCATCACAGGCCCTGAACGAATTTTGTAAGAATTTCTCTCTCTTTCACTGTCTTTGTTTCACTGGTTTCTAAAAGTAAATGATTTTTATAATGGGGTTTAGCTGCTTTTCACTGCTGTGTTTATGCCGCTTTACACCCACTTGACTCACTTACAGAGAGATATCAATACATAGGTTTTAAGATTCTTACTATTCAGATATATTCCTGGGCTGTGAATAGGGTGTGTTAAGTCCAGTACACTGAGCAAGGAGTAGGTCTTGTCTATTACATATTGGGTTTATGGAACGGTATGTGAGCTAATTTGAAAGCCTTGTTTTATGCATCACCCCACCTCACCTTTCCCGTTCAGCAGCCATAGTGTGTTTTCTACACGTGTGACTCTGCTCTGTTTTGTAATTCAGTTCAAGGGTAGAGGTTTTTATATTCCCTCTATAAGTGATATCTTATGATAAGTGTCTTTTTCTCTGTGACTTATTTCACTTAGAATCGTCCTACCTAAATCCACTCATCTTGCTGCTAGTAGCCTTATGACGTTGATTTCATGGCTGAGTGATATTCCATTGTACATAAGGACCACAACTTCTTTATCCATTTTTCTCTTTCCTGGGATATTTAAGGTGTAATGAAGTGGAGGTTGTTGTCAACAGAGCAGCCCTAAACTTTTGGGTTCCTGTGTCTTGCTGATTTTTGGTTTTCCCAATTTATACGCCCATGAGTGGAAGTGCCCTATGCTAAGCTGAGTTTTTTAGATGTTTCAGGACACACCGTACACTTCTCCAGAGGGGCTGTTGGCCATTTACATCCCGCCCAGCAGCGTAGCCAGGCTCCCTTTTCTCCATGGCCCGTCCTGCATTTTTGGTTTTGACACTTTATTCAGCATGGCCCTTTTGACCAATGGGAAGCGAGTCTTCTTTGTAGCGCTGATTGGCCTTTCCAGGTTGCTTGGTTGGCCAAAAAGGGCGTATGCGTTTTTTCCTGAATATATTCAGGAAAAAACGCATACGCCCTTTTTGGCCAAGGGCATCATTGTCGAGGTTTTGCCGCTTTTCCTGTGCTTTAAAGGCGATTCGAATCTCCCTCCTGAAATCTGTTTCCTGCAATTCTGCCTTGCTTTCAAATCCTCTTCGTTGCCTTCCCTCAATATATTTGTGGACGAGAGTGATCATTTATAAGTCTGCAGGTTTGTGAATTGCAGTGCCCCTGAGCTCCATTTTTCAACTCGCTTTCTTGGGAGCTGGCCGCAAAAGCGCAGGATTGCTTCAGGCCCTATTCTGGTCCCGGGCGGCAGGCTGAGCCTGTGGTTAATTCTTCTTCCTGATGGGAAAATAGAGTGACCTGTGCCTGTCCCAACTCCTAGAGCTAGTCTGTCATTGGTTCCCCCTCTTCCCGTTCATCCTCAGGACAAATTGCAGCCTGTATGGAACAGGAGGTTAAAGGTGCTGATTCTCCAAGGAGGGAGATTGCTAGTAAAGCGGCTGGAATGGCGGAGCCGAGCACAAGGAGATGAGAAATGAGGTGCGTTTTAGAAACCTTTCCCGATCACACGGTGTACCATCTTCTGGGTTTCTCATGCATGGTTTCGATGTAGGAAGATGCCCTTGAACCTGGAGATTTGGGACCCATGGGATGGGTACCACGGAGTATTAATTGAAAGGTTCTGCGTTTGCTCACCCAACCTCACCAAACCTCTCAGCCCCAAGAGTGTCCACCCTTATGTCTCAATCAGCTGTGGGTCTAGATATGGTCAATCCAGGTGGCATCACAGGCCCTGAACGAATTTTGTAAGAATTTCTCTCTCTTTCACTGTCTTTGTTTCACGGGTTTTTAAAAGTAATTGATTTTTATAATGGGGTTTAGCTGCTTTTCACTGCTGTGTTTCTGCCGCTTTACACCCAATTGACTCACTTACAGAGGGATATCAATACATAGGTTTTAAGATTCTTACTAATCAGATATATTCTTGGGCGGTGAATAGGGGGTGTTGAGTCCAATTCACTGAGCAAGGAGTCGGTCTTGTCTATTACATACTGGGTTTATGGAACGGTATCTGAGCTAATTTGAAACCCTTGTTTTATGCATCACCCCACCTAACCTTTCCCGTTAAGCAGCCATAGTGTGTTTTCTAAACGTGTGACTCTGTTCTGTTTTGTAATTCAGTTCAAGGGTACCGGGTTTTACATTCCCTCTATAAGTGATATCTTATGATAAGTGTCTTTTTCTGTGTGACTTATTTCACTTAGAATCGTCGTACCTAAATCCACTCATCTTGCTGCTAGTAGTCTTATGACGTTGATTTCATGGCTGAGTGATATTCCATTGTACATAAGGACCACAACTTCTTTATCCATTTTTCTCTTTCCTGGGATATTTAAGGTGTAATGAAGTGGAGGTTGTTGTCAACAGAGCAGCCCTAAACTTTGGGGTGCCTGTGTCTTGCTGATTTTTAGTTTTCCCAATTTATACGTCCATGAGTGGAAGTGCCCTATACTCCCTAAGCTGAGTTTTTTAGATGTTTCAGGACACACCGTACGCTTCTCCAGCGTGGCTGTTGGCAATTTACATCCCGCCCATCAGCGTAGCCAGGCTCCCGTTTCTCCATGGCCTGTCCTGCATTTCTGGTTTTGACACTTTACTCAGCATGGCCCTTTTGATCGACGAGAAGCGAGACTTCTTTGTAGCGCTGATTTGCCTTTCCAGGTTGCTTGGTTGGCCAAAAAGGGCGTATGCGTTTTTTCCTGAATATATTCAGGAAAAAACGCATACGCCCTTTTTGGCCAAGGGCATCATTGTCGAGGTTTTGCAGCTTTTCCTGTGCTTTAAAGGCGATTCGAATCTCCCTCCTGAAATCTGTTTCCTGCAATTCTGCCTTGCTTTCAAATCCTCTTCGTTGCCTTCCCTCAATATATCTGTGGACGAGAGTGATCATTTATAAGTCTGCAGGTTTGTGAATTGCAGTGCCCCTGAGCTCCATTTTTCAACTCGCTTTCTTGGGAGCTGGCCGCAAAAGCGCAGGATTGCTTCAGGCACTAATTTTGTCCCGGACAGCAGGCTGAGCCTGTGGTTAATTCTTCTTCCTGATGGGAAAATAGAGTGACCTTTGCCTGTCCCAACACCTAGAGCTAGTCTCTCATTGGTTCCCCCTCTTCCCGTTCATCCTCAGGACAAATTGCAACCTGTACGGAACAGGAGGTTAAAGGTGCTGATTCTCCAAGGAGGGAGATTGCTAGTAAAGCGGCTGGAATGGCGGAGCCGAGCACAAGGAGATGAGAAATGAGGTTCGTTTTAGAAACCTTTCCCGATCACACGGTGTACAGTCTTCTGGGTTTCTCATGCATGATTTCTATGTAGGAAGATGCCCTTGAACCTGGAGATTTGGGACCCATGGGATGGGTACCAGGCAGTATTACTTTAAAGTGTCTGCGTTTGCTCACCCAACCTCACCAAACCTCTCAGCCCCAAGAGTGTCCACCCTTATGTCTCAATCAGCTGTGGGTCTAGATATGGTCAATCCAGGTGGCATCACAGGCCCTGAACGAATTTTGTAAGAATTTCTCTCTCTTTCACTGTCTTTGTTTCACTGGTTTCTAAAAGTAATTGATTTTTATAATGGGGTTTAGCTGCTTTTCACTGCTGTGTTTATGCCGCTTTACACCCACTTGACTCACTTACAGAGAGATATCAATACATAGGTTTTAAGATTCTTACTATTCAGATATATTCCTGGGCTGTGAATAGGGGGTGTTAAGTCCAGTTCACTGAGCAAGGAGTAGGTCTTGTCTATTACATATTGGGTTTATGGAACGGTATGTGAGCTAATTTGAAAGCCTTGTTTTATGCATCACCCCACCTCACCTTTCCCGTTAAGCCGCCATAGTGTGTTTTCTACACGTGTGACTCTGCTCTGTTTTGTAATTCAGTTCAAGGGTAGAGGTTTTTATATTCCCTCTATAAGTGATATCTTATGATAAGTGTCTTTTTCTGTGTGACTTATTTCACTTAGAATCGTCCTAACTAAATCCACTCATCTTGCTGCTAGTAGCCTTATGACGTTGATTTCATGGCTGAGTGATATTCCATTGTACATAAGGACCACAACTTCTTTATCCATGTTTCTCTTTCCTGGGATATTTAAGGTGTAATGAAGTGGAGGTTGTTGTCAACAGAGCAGCCCTAAACTTTTGGGTTCCTGTGTCTTGCTGATTTTTGGTTTTCCCAATTTATACGCCCATGAGTGGAAGTGCCCTATGCTCTTTAAGCTGAGTCTTTTAGATGTTTCAGGAAACACCGTACACTTCTCCAGAGTGGCTGTTGGCAATTTACATCCCGCCCATCAGCGTAGCCAGGCTCCCGTTTCTCCATGGCCTGTCCTGCATTTCTGGTTTTGACGCTTTATTCATCTTGGCCCTTTTAACCGATGGGAAGCGAGACTTCTTTGTAGTGCTGATTTGCCTTTCCAGGTTGCTTGGTTGGCCAAAAAGGGCGTAGGCATTTTTTCCTTAATATATTCAGGAAAAAATGCCTACGCCCTTTTTGGCCAAGGGCATCATTGTCGAGGTTTTGCCGCTTTTCCTGTGCTTTAAAGGCGATTCGAATCTCCCTCCTGAAATCTGTTTCCTGCAATTCTGCCTTGCTTTCAAATCCTCTTCGTTGCCTTCCCTCAATATATTTGTGGACGAGAGTGATCATTTATAAGTCTGCAGGTTTGTGAATTGCAGTGCCCCTGAGCTCCATTTTTCAACTCGCTTTCTTGGGAGCTGGCCGCAAAAGCGCAGGATTGCTTCAGGCCCTATTCTGGTCCCGGGCGGCAGGCTGAGCCTGTGGTTAATTCTTCTTCCTGATGGGAAAATAGAGTGACCTGTGCCTGTCCCAACTCCTAGAGCTAGTCTCTCATTGGTTCCCCCTCTTCCCGTTCATCCTCAGGACAAATTGCAGCCTGTATGGAACAGGAGGTTAAAGGTGCTGATTCTCCAAGGAGGGAGATTGCTAGTAAAGCGGCTGGAATGGCGGAGCCGAGCACAAGGAGATGAGAAATGAGGTGCGTTTTAGAAACCTTTCCCGATCACACGGTGTACCATCTTCTGGGTTTCTCATGCATGGTTTCGATGTAGGAAGATGCCCTTGAACCTGGAGATTTGGGACCCATGGGATGGGTACCACGGAGTATTAATTGAAAGGTTCTGCGTTTGCTCACCCAACCTCACCAAACCTCTCAGCCCCAAGAGTGTCCACCCTTATGTCTCAATCAGCTGTGGGTCTAGATATGGTCAATCCAGGTGGCATCACAGGCCCTGAACGAATTTTGTAAGAATTTCTCTCTCTTTCACTGTCTTTGTTTCACGGGTTTTTAAAAGTAATTGATTTTTATAATGGGGTTTAGCTGCTTTTCACTGCTGTGTTTCTGCCGCTTTACACCCAATTGACTCACTTACAGAGGGATATCAATACATAGGTTTTAAGATTCTTACTAATCAGATATATTCTTGGGCGGTGAATAGGGGGTGTTGAGTCCAATTCACTGAGCAAGGAGTCGGTCTTGTCTATTACATACTGGGTTTATGGAACGGTATGTGAGCTAATTTGAAACCCTTGTTTTATGCATCACCCCACCTCACCTTTCCCGTTCAGCAGCCATAGTGTGTTTTCTAAACGTGTGACTCTGTTCTGTTTTGTAATTCAGTTCAAGGGTACCGGGTTTTACATTCCCTCTATAAGTGATATCTTATGATAAGTGTCTTTTTCTGTGTGACTTATTTCACTTAGAATCGTCGTACCTAAATCCACTCGTCATCCTGCTACTGGCCTTATGACGTTGATTTCATGGCTGAGTGATATTCCATTGTACATAAGGACCACAACTTCTTTATCCATTTTTCTCTTTCCTGGGATATTTAAGGTGTAACGAAGTGGAGGTTGTTGTCAACAGAGCAGCCCTAAACTTTGGGGTGCCTGTGTCTTGCTGATTTTTAGTTTTCCCAATTTATACGTCCATGAGTGGAAGTGCCCTATACTCCCTAAGCTGAGTTTTTTAGATGTTTCAGGACACACCGTACGCTTCTCCAGAGTGGCTGTTGGCAATTTACATCCCGCCCATCAGCGTAGCCAGGCTCCCGTTTCTCCATGGCCTGTCCTGCATTTCTGGTTTTGACACTTTACTCAGCATGGCCCTTTTGATCGACGAGAAGCGAGACTTCTTTGTAGCGCTGATTTGCCTTTCCAGGTTGCTTGGTTGGCCAAAAAGGGCGTATGCGTTTTTTCCTGAATATATTCAGGAAAAAACGCATACGCCCTTTTTGGCCAAGGGCATCATTGTCGAGGTTTTGCCGCTTTTCCTGTGCTTTAAAGGCGATTCGAATCTCCCTCCTGAAATCTGTTTCCTGCAATTCTGCCTTGCTTTCAAATCCTCTTCGTTGCCTTCCCTCAATATATCTGTGGACGAGAGTGATCATTTATAAGTCTGCAGGTTTGTGAATTGCAGTGCCCCTGAGCTCCATTTTTCAACTCGCTTTCTTGGGAGCTGGCCGCAAAAGCGCAGGATTGCTTCAGGCACTAATTTTGTCCCGGACAGCAGGCTGAGCCTGTGGTTAATTCTTCTTCCTGATGGGAAAATAGAGTGACCTTTGCCTGTCCCAACACCTAGAGCTAGTCTCTCATTGGTTCCCCCTCTTCCCGTTCATCCTCAGGACAAATTGCAACCTGTACGGAACAGGAGGTTAAAGGTGCTGATTCTCCAAGGAGGGAGATTGCTAGTAAAGCGGCTGGAATGGCGAACCCGAGCACAAGGAGATGAGAAATGAGGTTCGTTTTAGAAACCTTTCCCGATCACACGGTGTACAGTCTTCTGGGTTTCTCATGCATGATTTCGATGTAGGAAGATGCCCTTGAACCTGGAGATTTGGGACCCATGGGATGGGTACCAGGCAGTATTACTTTAAAGTGTCTGCGTTTGCTCACCCAACCTCACCAAACCTCTCAGCCCCAAGAGTGTCCACCCTTATGTCTCAATCAGCTGTGGGTCTAGATATGGTCAATCCAGGTGGCATCACAGGCCCTGAACGAATTTTGTAAGAATTTCTCTCTCTTTCACTGTCTTTGTTTCACTGGTTTCTAAAAGTAATTGATTTTTATAATGGGGTTTAGCTGCTTTTCACTGCTGTGTTTATGCCGCTTTACACCCACTTGACTCACTTACAGAGAGATATCAATACATAGGTTTTAAGATTCTTACTATTCAGATATATTCCTGGGCTGTGAATAGGGTGTGTTAAGTCCAGTACACTGAGCAAGGAGTAGGTCTTGTCTATTACATATTGGGTTTATGGAACGGTATGTGAGCTAATTTGAAAGCCTTGTTTTATGCATCACCCCACCTCACCTTTCCCGTTCAGCAGCCATAGTGTGTTTTCTACACGTGTGACTCTGCTCTGTTTTGTAATTCAGTTCAAGGGTAGAGGTTTTTATATTCCCTCTATAAGTGATATCTTATGATAAGTGTCTTTTTCTCTGTGACTTATTTCACTTAGAATCGTCCTACCTAAATCCACTCATCTTGCTGCTAGTAGCCTTATGACGTTGATTTCATGGCTGAGTGATATTCCATTGTACATAAGGACCACAACTTCTTTATCCATTTTTCTCTTTCCTGGGATATTTAAGGTGTAATGAAGTGGAGGTTGTTGTCAACAGAGCAGCCCTAAACTTTTGGGTTCCTGTGTCTTGCTGATTTTTGGTTTTCCCAATTTATACGCCCATGAGTGGAAGTGCCCTATGCTCTTTAAGCTGAGTCTTTTAGATGTTTCAGGAAACACCGTACACTTCTCCAGAGTGGCTGTTGGCAATTTACATCCCGCCCATCAGCGTAGCCAGGCTCCCGTTTCTCCATGGCCTGTCCTGCATTTCTGGTTTTGACGCTTTATTCATCATGGCCCTTTTAACCGATGGGAAGCGAGACTTCTTTGTAGTGCTGATTTGCCTTTCCAGGTTGCTTGGTTGGCCAAAAAGGGCGTAGGCATTTTTTCCTTAATATATTCAGGAAAAAATGCCTACGCCCTTTTTGGCCAAGGGCATCATTGTCGAGGTTTTGCCGCTTTTCCTGTGCTTTAAAGGCGATTCGAATCTCCCTCCTGAAATCTGTTTCCTGCAATTCTGCCTTGCTTTCAAATCCTCTTCGTTGCCTTCCCTCAATATATTTGTGGACGAGAGTGATCATTTATAAGTCTGCAGGTTTGTGAATTGCAGTGCCCCTGAGCTCCATTTTTCAACTCGCTTTCTTGGGAGCTGGCCGCAAAAGCGCAGGATTGCTTCAGGCCCTATTCTGGTCCCGGGCGGCAGGCTGAGCCTGTGGTTAATTCTTCTTCCTGATGGGAAAATAGAGTGACCTGTGCCTGTCCCAACTCCTAGAGCTAGTCTGTCATTGGTTCCCCCTCTTCCCGTTCATCCTCAGGACAAATTGCAGCCTGTATGGAACAGGAGGTTAAAGGTGCTGATTCTCCAAGGAGGGAGATTGCTAGTAAAGCGGCTGGAATGGCGGAGCCGAGCACAAGGAGATGAGAAATGAGGTGCGTTTTAGAAACCTTTCCCGATCACACGGTGTACCATCTTCTGGGTTTCTCATGCATGGTTTCGATGTAGGAAGATGCCCTTGAACCTGGAGATTTGGGACCCATGGGATGGGTACCACGGAGTATTAATTGAAAGGTTCTGCGTTTGCTCACCCAACCTCACCAAACCTCTCAGCCCCAAGAGTGTCCACCCTTATGTCTCAATCAGCTGTGGGTCTAGATATGGTCAATCCAGGTGGCATCACAGGCCCTGAACGAATTTTGTAAGAATTTCTCTCTCTTTCACTGTCTTTGTTTCACGGGTTTTTAAAAGTAATTGATTTTTATAATGGGGTTTAGCTGCTTTTCACTGCTGTGTTTCTGCCGCTTTACACCCAATTGACTCACTTACAGAGGGATATCAATACATAGGTTTTAAGATTCTTACTAATCAGATATATTCTTGGGCGGTGAATAGGGGGTGTTGAGTCCAATTCACTGAGCAAGGAGTCGGTCTTGTCTATTACATACTGGGTTTATGGAACGGTATGTGAGCTAATTTGAAACCCTTGTTTTATGCATCACCCCACCTCACCTTTCCCGTTCAGCAGCCATAGTGTGTTTTCTAAACGTGTGACTCTGTTCTGTTTTGTAATTCAGTTCAAGGGTACCGGGTTTTACATTCCCTCTATAAGTGATATCTTATGATAAGTGTCTTTTTCTGTGTGACTTATTTCACTTAGAATCGTCGTACCTAAATCCACTCGTCATCCTGCTACTGGCCTTATGACGTTGATTTCATGGCTGAGTGATATTCCATTGTACATAAGGACCACAACTTCTTTATCCATTTTTCTCTTTCCTGGGATATTTAAGGTGTAACGAAGTGGAGGTTGTTGTCAACAGAGCAGCCCTAAACTTTGGGGTGCCTGTGTCTTGCTGATTTTTAGTTTTCCCAATTTATACGTCCATGAGTGGAAGTGCCCTATACTCCCTAAGCTGAGTTTTTTAGATGTTTCAGGACACACCGTACGCTTCTCCAGAGTGGCTGTTGGCAATTTACATCCCGCCCATCAGCGTAGCCAGGCTCCCGTTTCTCCATGGCCTGTCCTGCATTTCTGGTTTTGACACTTTACTCAGCATGGCCCTTTTGATCGACGAGAAGCGAGACTTCTTTGTAGCGCTGATTTGCCTTTCCAGGTTGCTTGGTTGGCCAAAAAGGGCGTATGCGTTTTTTCCTGAATATATTCAGGAAAAAACGCATACGCCCTTTTTGGCCAAGGGCATCATTGTCGAGGTTTTGCCGCTTTTCCTGTGCTTTAAAGGCGATTCGAATCTCCCTCCTGAAATCTGTTTCCTGCAATTCTGCCTTGCTTTCAAATCCTCTTCGTTGCCTTCCCTCAATATATCTGTGGACGAGAGTGATCATTTATAAGTCTGCAGGTTTGTGAATTGCAGTGCCCCTGAGCTCCATTTTTCAACTCGCTTTCTTGGGAGCTGGCCGCAAAAGCGCAGGATTGCTTCAGGCACTAATTTTGTCCCGGACAGCAGGCTGAGCCTGTGGTTAATTCTTCTTCCTGATGGGAAAATAGAGTGACCTTTGCCTGTCCCAACACCTAGAGCTAGTCTCTCATTGGTTCCCCCTCTTCCCGTTCATCCTCAGGACAAATTGCAACCTGTACGGAACAGGAGGTTAAAGGTGCTGATTCTCCAAGGAGGGAGATTGCTAGTAAAGCGGCTGGAATGGCGAACCCGAGCACAAGGAGATGAGAAATGAGGTTCGTTTTAGAAACCTTTCCCGATCACACGGTGTACAGTCTTCTGGGTTTCTCATGCATGATTTCGATGTAGGAAGATGCCCTTGAACCTGGAGATTTGGGACCCATGGGATGGGTACCAGGCAGTATTACTTTAAAGTGTCTGCGTTTGCTCACCCAACCTCACCAAACCTCTCAGCCCCAAGAGTGTCCACCCTTATGTCTCAATCAGCTGTGGGTCTAGATATGGTCAATCCAGGTGGCATCACAGGCCCTGAACGAATTTTGTAAGAATTTCTCTCTCTTTCACTGTCTTTGTTTCACTGGTTTCTAAAAGTAATTGATTTTTATAATGGGGTTTAGCTGCTTTTCACTGCTGTGTTTATGCCGCTTTACACCCACTTGACTCACTTACAGAGAGATATCAATACATAGGTTTTAAGATTCTTACTATTCAGATATATTCCTGGGCTGTGAATAGGGTGTGTTAAGTCCAGTACACTGAGCAAGGAGTAGGTCTTGTCTATTACATATTGGGTTTATGGAACGGTATGTGAGCTAATTTGAAAGCCTTGTTTTATGCATCACCCCACCTCACCTTTCCCGTTCAGCAGCCATAGTGTGTTTTCTACACGTGTGACTCTGCTCTGTTTTGTAATTCAGTTCAAGGGTAGAGGTTTTTATATTCCCTCTATAAGTGATATCTTATGATAAGTGTCTTTTTCTCTGTGACTTATTTCACTTAGAATCGTCCTACCTAAATCCACTCATCTTGCTGCTAGTAGCCTTATGACGTTGATTTCATGGCTGAGTGATATTCCATTGTACATAAGGACCACAACTTCTTTATCCATTTTTCTCTTTCCTGGGATATTTAAGGTGTAATGAAGTGGAGGTTGTTGTCAACAGAGCAGCCCTAAACTTTTGGGTTCCTGTGTCTTGCTGATTTTTGGTTTTCCCAATTTATACGCCCATGAGTGGAAGTGCCCTATGCTCTTTAAGCTGAGTCTTTTAGATGTTTCAGGAAACACCGTACACTTCTCCAGAGTGGCTGTTGGCAATTTACATCCCGCCCATCAGCGTAGCCAGGCTCCCGTTTCTCCATGGCCTGTCCTGCATTTCTGGTTTTGACGCTTTATTCATCATGGCCCTTTTAACCGATGGGAAGCGAGACTTCTTTGTAGTGCTGATTTGCCTTTCCAGGTTGCTTGGTTGGCCAAAAAGGGCGTAGGCATTTTTTCCTTAATATATTCAGGAAAAAATGCCTACGCCCTTTTTGGCCAAGGGCATCATTGTCGAGGTTTTGCCGCTTTTCCTGTGCTTTAAAGGCGATTCGAATCTCCCTCCTGAAATCTGTTTCCTGCAATTCTGCCTTGCTTTCAAATCCTCTTCGTTGCCTTCCCTCAATATATTTGTGGACGAGAGTGATCATTTATAAGTCTGCAGGTTTGTGAATTGCAGTGCCCCTGAGCTCCATTTTTCAACTCGCTTTCTTGGGAGCTGGCCGCAAAAGCGCAGGATTGCTTCAGGCCCTATTCTGGTCCCGGGCGGCAGGCTGAGCCTGTGGTTAATTCTTCTTCCTGATGGGAAAATAGAGTGACCTGTGCCTGTCCCAACTCCTAGAGCTAGTCTGTCATTGGTTCCCCCTCTTCCCGTTCATCCTCAGGACAAATTGCAGCCTGTATGGAACAGGAGGTTAAAGGTGCTGATTCTCCAAGGAGGGAGATTGCTAGTAAAGCGGCTGGAATGGCGGAGCCGAGCACAAGGAGATGAGAAATGAGGTGCGTTTTAGAAACCTTTCCCGATCACACGGTGTACCATCTTCTGGGTTTCTCATGCATGGTTTCGATGTAGGAAGATGCCCTTGAACCTGGAGATTTGGGACCCATGGGATGGGTACCACGGAGTATTAATTGAAAGGTTCTGCGTTTGCTCACCCAACCTCACCAAACCTCTCAGCCCCAAGAGTGTCCACCCTTATGTCTCAATCAGCTGTGGGTCTAGATATGGTCAATCCAGGTGGCATCACAGGCCCTGAACGAATTTTGTAAGAATTTCTCTCTCTTTCACTGTCTTTGTTTCACGGGTTTTTAAAAGTAATTGATTTTTATAATGGGGTTTAGCTGCTTTTCACTGCTGTGTTTCTGCCGCTTTACACCCAATTGACTCACTTACAGAGGGATATCAATACATAGGTTTTAAGATTCTTACTAATCAGATATATTCTTGGGCGGTGAATAGGGGGTGTTGAGTCCAATTCACTGAGCAAGGAGTCGGTCTTGTCTATTACATACTGGGTTTATGGAACGGTATGTGAGCTAATTTGAAAGCCTTGTTTTATGCATCACCCCACCTCACCTTTCCCGTTCAGCAGCCATAGTGTGTTTTCTAAACGTGTGACTCTGTTCTGTTTTGTAATTCAGTTCAAGGGTACCGGGTTTTACATTCCCTCTATAAGTGATATCTTATGATAAGTGTCTTTTTCTGTGTGACTTATTTCACTTAGAATCGTCGTACCTAAATCCACTCGTCATCCTGCTACTGGCCTTATGACGTTGATTTCATGGCTGAGTGATATTCCATTGTACATAAGGACCACAACTTCTTTATCCATTTTTCTCTTTCCTGGGATATTTAAGGTGTAACGAAGTGGAGGTTGTTGTCAACAGAGCAGCCCTAAACTTTGGGGTGCCTGTGTCTTGCTGATTTTTAGTTTTCCCAATTTATACGTCCATGAGTGGAAGTGCCCTATACTCCCTAAGCTGAGTTTTTTAGATGTTTCAGGACACACCGTACGCTTCTCCAGAGTGGCTGTTGGCAATTTACATCCCGCCCATCAGCGTAGCCAGGCTCCCGTTTCTCCATGGCCTGTCCTGCATTTCTGGTTTTGACACTTTACTCAGCATGGCCCTTTTGATCGACGAGAAGCGAGACTTCTTTGTAGCGCTGATTTGCCTTTCCAGGTTGCTTGGTTGGCCAAAAAGGGCGTAGGCATTTTTTCCTTAATATATTCAGGAAAAAATGCCTACGCCCTTTTTGGCCAAGGGCATCATTGTCGAGGTTTTGCCGCTTTTCCTGTGCTTTAAAGGCGATTCGAATCTCCCTCCTGAAATCTGTTTCCTGCAATTCTGCCTTGCTTTCAAATCCTCTTCGTTGCCTTCCCTCAATATATTTGTGGGCGAGAGTGATCATTTATAAGTCTGCAGGTTTGTGAATTGCAGTGCCCCTGAGCTCCATTTTTCAACTCGCTTTCTTGCGAGCTGGCCGCAAAAGCGCAGGATTGCTTCAGGCCCTAATTTTGTCCCGGACGGCAGGCTGAGCCTGTGGTTAATTCTTCTTCCTGATGGGAATATAGAGTGACCTTTGCCTGTCCCAACACCTAGATCTAGTCTCTCATTGGTTCCCCCTCTTCCCGTTCATCCTCAGGACAAATTGCAACCTGTACGGAACAGGAGGTTAAAGGTGCTGATTCCCCAAGGAGGGAGATTGCTAGTAAAGCGGCTGGAATGGCGAACCCGAGCACAAGGAGATGAGAAATGAGGTGCGTTTTAGAAACCTTTCCCGATCACACGGTGTACCATCTTCTGGGTTTCTCATGCATGGTTTCGATGTAGGAAGATGCCCTTGAACCTGGAGATTTGGGACCCATGGGATGGGTACCACGGAGTATTAATTGAAAGGTTCTGCGTTTGCTCACCCAACCTCACCAAACCTCTCAGCCCCAAGAGTGTCCACCCTTATGTCTCAATCAGCTGTGGGTCTAGATATGGTCAATCCAGGTGGCATCACAGCCCCTGAACGAATTTTGTAAGAATTTCTCTCTCTTTCACTGTCTTTGTTTCACTGGTTTCTAAAAGTAATTGATTTTTATAATGGGGTTTAGCTGCTTTTCTCTGCTGTGTTTATGCCACTTTACACCCACTTGACTCACTTACAGAGAGATATCAATACATAGGTTTTAAGATTCTTACTAGTCAGATAGATTCTTGGGCGGTGAATAGGGGGTGTTGAGTCCAATTCACAGAGCAAGGGGTAGCTCTTGTCTATTACCTATTGGGTTTATGGAACGGTATGTGAGCTAATTTGAAAGCCTTGTTTTATGCATCACCCCACCTCACCTTTCCCGTTAAGCAGCCATAGTGTGTTTTCTACACGTGTGACTCTGCTCTGTTTTGTAATTCAGTTCAAGGGTAGAGGTTTTTATATTCCCTCTATAAGTGATATCTTATGATAAGTGTCTTTTTCTGTGTGACTTATTTCACTTAGAATCATCCTACCTAAATCCACTCATCTTGCTGCTAGTAGCCTTATGACGTTGATTTCATGGCTGAGTGATATTCCATTGTACATAAGGACCACAACTTCTTTATCCATTTTTCTCTTTCCTGGGATATTTAAGGTGTAATGAAGTGGAGGTTGTTGTCAACAGAGCAGCCCTAAACTTTTGGGTTCCTGTGTCTTGCTGATTTTTAGTTTTCCCAATTTATACGCCCATGAGTGGAAGTGCCCTATGCTAAGCTGAGTTTTTTAGATGTTTCAGGACACACCGTACACTTCTCCAGAGGGGCTGTTGGCAATTTACATCCCGCCCAGCAGCGTAGCTAGGCTCCCGTTTCTCCATGGCCTGTCCTGCATTTCTGGTTTTGACACTTTATTCAGCATGGCCCTTTTGACCGATGGGAAGAGAGACTTCTTTGTAGCGCTGATTTGCCTTTCCAGGTTGCTTGGTTGGCCAAAAAGGGCGTATGCGTTTTTTCCTGAATGTATTCAGGAAAAAAACGCATACGCCCTTTTTGGCCAAGGGCATCATTGTCGAGGTTTTGCCGCTTTTCCTGTGCTTTAAAGGCGATTCGAATCTCCCTCCTGAAATCTGTTTCCTGCAATTCTGCCTTGCTTTCAAATCCTCTTCGTTGCCTTCCCTCAATATATCTGTGGACGAGAGTGATCATTTATAAGTCTGCAGGTTTGTGAATTGCAGTGCCCCTGAGCTCCATTTTTCAACTCACTTTCTTGGGAGCTGGCCGCAAAAGCGCAGGATTGCTTCAGGCCCTATTCTGGTCCCGGGCGGCAGGCTGAGCCTGTGGTTAATTCTTCTTCCTGATGGGAAAATAGAGTGACCTGTGCCTGTCCCAACACCTAGAGCTAGTCTCTCATTGGTTCCCCCTCTTCCCGTTCATCCTCAGGAAAAATTGCAGCCTGTAGGGAACAGGAGGTTAAAGGTGCTGATTCTCCAAGGAGGGAGATTGCTAGTAAAGCGGCTGGAATGGCGGAGCCGAGCACAAGGAGATGAGAAATGAGGTGCGTTTTAGAAACATTTCCCGATCACACGGTGTACCATCTTCTGGGTTTCTCATGCATGGTTTCGATGTAGGAAGATGCCCTTGAACCTGGAGATTTGGGACCCATGGGATGGGTACCAGGCAGTATTACTTTAAAGGGTCTCCGTTTGCTCACCCAACCTCACCAAAACTCTCAGTCCCAAGAGTATCCACCCTTATGTCTCAATCAGCTGTGGGTCTAGATATGGTCAATGCAGGTGGCATCACAGGCCCTGAACGAATTTTGTAAGAATTTCTCTCTCTTTCACTGTCTTTGTTTCACTCGTTTCTAAAAGTAATTGATTTTTATAATGGGGTTTAGCTGCTTTTCACTGCTGTGTTTCTGCCGCTTTACACCCAATTGACTCACTTACAGAGGGATATCAATACATAGGTTTTAAGATTCTTACTAATCAGATATATTCTTGGGCGGTGAATAGGGGGTGTTGAGTCCAATTCACTGAGCAAGGAGTCGGTCTTGTCTATTACATACTGGGTTTATGGAACGGTATCTGAGCTAATTTGAAAGCCTTGTTTTATGCATCACCCCACTTCACCTTTCCCGTTAAGCAGCCATAGTGTGTTTTCTAAACGTGTGACTCTGTTCTGTTTTGTAATTCAGTTCAAGGGTACCGGATTTTACATTCCCTCTATAAGTGATATCTTATGATAAGTGTCTTTTTCTGTGTGACTTATTTCACTTAGAATCGTCGTACCTAAATCCACTCGTCATCCTGCTACTGGCCTTATGACGTTGATTTCATGGCTGAGTGATATTCCATTGTACATAAGGAGCACAACTTCTTTATCCATTTTTCTCTTTCCTGGGATATTTAAGGTGTAACGAAGTGGAGGTTGTTGTCAACAGAGCAGCCCTAAACTTTTGGGTTCCTGTGTCTTGCTGATTTTTGGTTTTCCCAATTTATACGACCATGAGTGGAAGTGCCCTATGCTCTCTAAGCTGAGTCTTTTAGATGTTTCAGGACACACCGTACACTTCTCCAGAGTGGCTGTTGGCAATTTACATCCCGCCCATCAGAGTAGCCAGGCTCCCGTTTCTCCATGGCTTGTCCTGCATTTCTGGTTTTGACACTTTATTCAGCATGGCCCTTTTGACCGATGGGAAGCGAGACTTCTTTGTAGCGCTGATTTGCCTTTCCAGGTTGCTTGGTTGGCCAAAAAGGGCGTATGCGTTTTTTCCTGAATATATTCAGGAAAAAATGCCTACGCCCTTTTTGGCCAAGGGCATCATTGTCGAGGTTTTGCCGCTTTTCCTGTGCTTTAAAGGCGATTCGAATCTCCCTCCTGAAATCTGTTTCCTGCATTTCTGCCTTGCTTTCAAATCCTCTTCGTTGCCTTCCCTCAATATATTTGTGGGCGAGAGTGATCATTTATAAGTCTGCAGGTTTGTGAATTGCAGTGCCCCTGAGCTCCATTTTTCAACTCGCTTTCTTGGGAGCTGGCCGCAAAAGCGCAGGATTGCTTCAGGCCCTATTCTGGTCCAGGGCGGCAGGCTGAGCCTGTGGTTAATTCTTCTTCCTGATGGGAAAATAGAGTGACCTGTGCCTGTCCCAACACCTAGAGCTAGTCTCTCATTGGTTCCCCCTCTTCCCGTTCATCCTCAGGACAAATTGCAGCCTGTCCGGAACAGGAGGTTAAAGGTGCTGATTCTCCAAGGAGGGAGATTGCTAGTAAAGCGGCTGGAATGGCGGAGCCGAGCACAAGGAGATGAGAAATGAGGTGCGTTTTACAAACCTTTCCCGATCACACGGTGTACCATCTTCTGGGTTTCTCATGCATGGTTTCGATGTAGGAAGATGCCCTTGAACCTGGAGATTTGGGACCCATGGGATGGGTACCACGGAGTATTAATTGAAAGGTTCTGCGTTTGCTCACCCAACCTCACCAAACCTCTCAGCCCCAAGAGTGTCCACCCTTATGTCTCAATCAGCTGTGGGTCTAGATATGGTCAATCCAGGTGGCATCACAGGCCCTGAACGAATTTTGTAAGAATTTCTCTCTCTTTCACTGTCTTTGTTTCACGGGTTTTTAAAAGTAATTGATTTTTATAATGGGGTTTAGCTGCTTTTCACTGCTGTGTTTCTGCCGCTTTACACCCAATTGACTCACTTACAGAGGGATATCAATACATAGGTTTTAAGATTCTTACTAATCAGATATATTCTTGGGCGGTGAATAGGGGGTGTTGAGTCCAATTCACTGAGCAAGGAGTCGGTCTTGTCTATTACATACTGGGTTTATGGAACGGTATCTGAGCTAATTTGAAAGCCTTGTTTTATGCATCACCCCACTTCACCTTTCCCGTTAAGCAGCCATAGTGTGTTTTCTAAACGTGTGACTCTGTTCTGTTTTGTAATTCAGTTCAAGGGTACCGGATTTTACATTCCCTCTATAAGTGATATCTTATGATAAGTGTCTTTTTCTGTGTGACTTATTTCACTTAGAATCGTCGTACCTAAATCCACTCGTCATCCTGCTACTGGCCTTATGACGTTGATTTCATGGCTGAGTGATATTCCATTGTACATAAGGACCACAACTTCTTTATCCATTTTTCTCTTTCCTGGGATATTTAAGGTGTAATGAAGTGGAGGTTGTTGTCAACAGAGCAGCCCTAAACTTTTGGGTTCCTGTGTCTTGCTGATTTTTGGTTTTCCCAATTTATACGCCCATGAGTGGAAGTGCCCTATGCTCTCTAAGCTGAGTCTTTTAGATGTTTCAGGAAACACCGTACACTTCTCCAGAGTGGCTGTTGGCAATTTACATCCCGCCCAGCAGCGTAGCCAGGCTCCCGTTTCTCCATGGCCTGTCCTGCATTTCTGGTTTTGACGCTTTATTCATCATGGCCCTTTTGACCGATGGGAAGCGAGACTTCTTTGTAGTGCTGATTTGCCTTTCCAGGTTGCTTGGTTGGCCAAAAAGGGCGTAGGCATTTTTTCCTGAATATATGCAGGAAAAAATGCCTACGCCCTTTTTGGCCAAGGGCATCATTGTCGAGGTTTTGCCGCTTTTCCTGTGCTTTAAAGGCGATTCGAATCTCCGTCCTGAAATCTGTTTCCTGCAATTCTGCCTTGCTTTCAAATCCTCTTCGTTGCCTTCCCTCAATATATTTGTGGGCGAGAGTGATCATTTATAAGTCTGCAGGTTTGTGAATTGCAGTGCCCCTGAGCTCCATTTTTCAACTCGCTTTCTTGCGAGCTGGCCGCAAAAGCGCAGGATTGCTTCAGGCCCTAATTTTGTCCCGGACGGCAGGCTGAGCCTGTGGTTAATTCTTCTTCCTGATGGGAATATAGAGTGACCTTTGCCTGTCCCAACACCTAGAGCTAGTCTCTCATTGGTTCCCCCTCTTCCCGTTCATCCTCAGGACAAATTGCAACCTGTACGGAACAGGAGGTTAAAGGTGCTGATTCCCCAAGGAGGGAGATTGCTAGTAAAGCGGCTGGAATGGCGAATCCGAGCACAAGGAGATGAGAAATGAGGTGAGTTTTAGAAACCTTTCCCGATCACACGGTGTACCATCTTCTGGGTTTCTCATGCATGGTTTCGATGTAGGAAGATGCCCTTGAACCTGGAGATTTCGGACCCATGGGATGGGTACCACGGAGTATTAATTGAAAGGTTCTGCGTTTGCTCACCCAACCTCACCAAACCTCTCAGCCCCAAGAGTGTCCACCCTTATGTCTCAATCAGCTGTGGGTCTAGATATGGTCAATCCAGGTGGCATCACAGCCCCTGAACGAATTTTGTAAGAATTTCTCTCTCTTTCTCTGTCTTTGTTTCACTGGTTTCTAAAAGTAATTGATTTTTATAATGGGGTTTAGCTGCTTTTCTCTGCTGTGTTTATGCCGCTTTACACCCACTTGACTCACTTACAGAGAGATATCAATACATAGGTTTTAAGATTCTTACTAGTCAGATAGATTCTTGGGCGGTGAATAGGGGGTGTTGAGTCCAATTCACAGAGCAAGGGGTAGCTCTTGTCTATTACCTATTAGGTTTATGGAACGGTATGTGAGCTAATTTGAAAGCCTTGTTTTATGCATCACCCCACCTCACCTTTCCCGTTAAGCAGCCATAGTGTGTTTTCTACACGTGTGACTCTGCTCTGTTTTGTAATTCAGTTCAAGGGTAGAGGTTTTTATATTCCCTCTATAAGTGATATCTTATGATAAGTGTCTTTTTCTCTGTGACTTATTTCACTTAGAATCGTCCTACCTAAATCCACTCATCTTGCTGCTAGTAGCCTTATGACGTTGATTTCATGGCTGAGTGATATTCCATTGTACATAAGGACCACAACTTCTTTATCCATTTTTCTCTTTCCTGGGATATTTAAGGTGTAATGAAGTGGAGGTTGTTGTCAACAGAGCAGCCCTAAACTTTTGGGTTCCTGTGTCTTGCTGATTTTTGGTTTTCCCAATTTATACGCCCATGAGTGGAAGTGCCCTATGCTAAGCTGAGTTTTTTAGATGTTTCAGGACACACCGTACACTTCTCCAGAGGGGCTGTTGGCCATTTACATCCCGCCCAGCAGCGTAGCCAGGCTCCCTTTTCTCCATGGCCTGTCCTGCATTTCTGGTTTTGACACTTTATTCAGCATGGCCCTTTTGACCAATGGGAAGCGAGTCTTCTTTGTAGCACTGATTGGCCTTTCCAGGTTGCTTGGTTGGCCAAAAAGGGCGTATGCGTTTTTTCCTGAATATATTCAGGAAAAAACGCATACGCCCTTTTTGGCCAAGGGCATCATTGTCGAGGTTTTGCCGCTTTTCCTGTGCTTTAAAGGCGATTCGAATCTCCCTCCTGAAATCTGTTTCCTGCAATTCTGCCTTGCTTTCAAATCCTCTTCGTTGCCTTCCCTCAATATATTTGTGGACGAGAGTGATCATTTATAAGTCTGCAGGTTTGTGAATTGCAGTGCCCCTGAGCTCCATTTTTCAACTCGCTTTCTTGGGAGCTGGCCGCAAAAGCGCAGGATTGCTTCAGGCCCTATTCTGGTCCCGGGCGGCAGGCTGAGCCTGTGGTTAATTCTTCTTCCTGATGGGAAAATAGAGTGACCTGTGCCTGTCCCAACTCCTAGAGCTAGTCTGTCATTGGTTCCCCCTCTTCCCGTTCATCCTCAGGACAAATTGCAGCCTGTATGGAACAGGAGGTTAAAGGTGCTGATTCTCCAAGGAGGGAGATTGCTAGTAAAGCGGCTGGAATGGCGGAGCCGAGCACAAGGAGATGAGAAATGAGGTGCGTTTTAGAAACCTTTCCCGATCACACGGTGTACCATCTTCTGGGTTTCTCATGCATGGTTTCGATGTAGGAAGATGCCCTTGAACCTGGAGATTTGGGACCCATGGGATGGGTACCACGGAGTATTAATTGAAAGGTTCTGCGTTTGCTCACCCAACCTCACCAAACCTCTCAGCCCCAAGAGTGTCCACCCTTATGTCTCAATCAGCTGTGGGTCTAGATATGGTCAATCCAGGTGGCATCACAGGCCCTGAACGAATTTTGTAAGAATTTCTCTCTCTTTCACTGTCTTTGTTTCACGGGTTTTTAAAAGTAATTGATTTTTATAATGGGGTTTAGCTGCTTTTCACTGCTGTGTTTCTGCCGCTTTACACCCATTTGACTCACTTACAGAGAGATATCAATACATAGGTTTTAAGATTCTTACTAATCAGATATATTCTTGGGCGGTGAATAGGGGGTGTTGAGTCCAATTCTCTGAGCAAGGAGTCGGTCTTGTCTATTACATACTGGGTTTATGGAACGGTATCTGAGCTAATTTGAAACCCTTGTTTTATGCATCACCCCACCTCACCTTTCCCGTTAAGCAGCATAGTGTGTTTTCTAAACGTGTGACTCTGTTCTGTTTTGTAATTCAGTTCAAGGGTAGCGGTTTTTACATTCCCTCTATAAGTGATATCTTATGATAAGTGTCTTTTTCTGTGTGACTTATTTCACTTAGAATCGTCCTACCTAAATCCACTCATCTTGCTGCTAGTAGCCTTATGACGTGATTTCATGGCTGAGTGATATTCCATTGTACATAAGGACCACAACTTCTTTATCCATTTTTCTCTTTCCTGGGATATTTAAGGTGTAATGAAGTGGAGGTTGTTGTCAACAGAGCAGCCCTAAACTTTTGGGTTCCTGTGTCTTGCTGATTTGTAGTTTTCCCAATTTATACGCCCATGAGTGGAAGTGTCCTATGTTCTCTAAGCTGAGTTTTTTAGATGTTTCAGGACACACCGTACACTTCTCCAGAGTGGCTGTTGGCAATTTACATCCCGCCCAGCAGCGTAGCCAGGCTCCCTTTTCTCCATGGCCTGTCCTGCATTTCTGGTTTTGACACTTTATTCAGCATGGCCCTTTTGACCGATGGGAAGCGAGACTTCTTTGTAGCGCTGATTTGCCTTTCCAGGTTGCTTGGTTGGCCAAAAAGGGCGTATGCGTTTTTTCCTGAATATATTCAGGAAAAAACGCATACGCCCTTTTTGGCCAAGGGCATCATTGTCGAGGTTTTGCAGCTTTTCCTGTGCTTTAAAGGCGATTCGAATCTCTCTCCTGAAATCTGTTTCCTGCAATTCTGCCTTGCTTTCAAATCCTCTTCGTTGCCTTCCCTCAATATATCTGTGGACGAGAGTTATCATTTATAAGTCTGCAGGTTTGTGAATTGCATTGCCCCTGAGCTCCATTTTTCAACTCGCTTTCTTGGGAGCTGGCCGCAAAAGCGCAGGATTGCTTCAGGCCCTATTCTGGCCCCGGGCGGCAGGCTGAGCCTGTGGTTAATTCTTCTTCCTGATGGGAAAATAGAGTGACCTGTGCCTGTCCCAACACCTAGAGCTAGTCTCTCATTGGTTCCCCCTCTTCCCGTTCATCCTCAGGACTAATTACAGCCTGTCCGGAACAGGAGGTTAAAGGTGCTGATTCTCCAAGGAGGGAGATTGCTAGTAAAGCGGCTGGAATGGCGGAGCCGAGCACAAGGAGATGAGAAATGAGGTGCGTTTTACAAACCTTTCCCGATCACACGGTGTACCATCTTCTGGGTTTCTCATGCATGGTTTCGATGTAGGAAGATGCCCTTGAACCTGGAGATTTGGGACCCATGGGATGGGTACCAGGCAGTATTACTTTAAAGGGTCTCCGTTTGCTCACCCAACCTCACCAAAACTCTCAGTCCCAAGAGTGTCCACCCTTATGTGTCAATCAGCTGTGGGTCTAGATATGGTCAATGCAGGTGGCATCACAGGCCCTGAACGAATTTTGTAAGAATTTCTCTCTCTTTCACTGTCTTTGTTTCACTGGTTTCTAAAAGTAATTGATTTTTATAATGGGGTTTAGCTGCTTTTCACTGCTGTGTTTATGCCGCTTTACACCCACTTGACTCACTTACAGAGAGATATCAATACATAGGTTTTAAGATTCTTACTAGTCAGATATATTCTTGGGCTGTGAATAGGGGGTGTTAAGTTCAGTTCACTGAGCAAGGAGTAGGTCTTGTCTATTACATATTGGGTTTATGGAACGGTATGTGAGCTAATTTGAAAGCCTTGTTTTATGCATCACCCCACCTCACCTTTCCCGTTAAGCCGCCATAGTGTGTTTTCTACACGTGTGACTCTGCTCTATTTTGTAATTCAGTTCAAGGGTAGAGGTTTTTATATTCCCTCTATCAGTGATATCTTATGATAAGTGTCTTTTTCTGTGTGACTTATTTCACTTAGAATCGTCCTACCTAAATCCACTCATCTTGCTGCTAGTAGCCTTATGACGTTGATTTCATGGCTGAGTGATATTCCATTGTACATAAGGACCACAACTTCTTTATCCATTTTTCTCTTTCCTGGGATATTTAAGGTGTAATGAAGTGGAGGTTGTTGTCAACAGAGCAGCCCTAAACTTTTGGGTTCCTGTGTCTTGCTGATTTTTGGTTTTCCCAATTTATACGCCCATGAGTGGAAGTGCCCTATGCTCTCTAAGCTGAGTCTTTTAGATGTTTCAGGAAACACCGTACACTTCTCCAGAGTGGCTGTTGGCAATTTACATCCCGCCCAGCAGCGTAGCCAGGCTCCCGTTTCTCCATGGCCTGTCCTGCATTTCTGGTTTTGACGCTTTATTCATCATGGCCCTTTTGACCGATGGGAAGCGAGACTTCTTTGTAGTGCTGATTTGCCTTTCCAGGTTGCTTGGTTGGCCAAAAAGGGCGTAGGCATTTTTTCCTGAATATATGCAGGAAAAAATGCCTACGCCCTTTTTGGCCAAGGGCATCATTGTCGAGGTTTTGCCGCTTTTCCTGTGCTTTAAAGGCGATTCGAATCTCCGTCCTGAAATCTGTTTCCTGCAATTCTGCCTTGCTTTCAAATCCTCTTCGTTGCCTTCCCTCAATATATTTGTGGGCGAGAGTGATCATTTATAAGTCTGCAGGTTTGTGAATTGCAGTGCCCCTGAGCTCCATTTTTCAACTCGCTTTCTTGCGAGCTGGCCGCAAAAGCGCAGGATTGCTTCAGGCCCTAATTTTGTCCCGGACGGCAGGCTGAGCCTGTGGTTAATTCTTCTTCCTGATGGGAATATAGAGTGACCTTTGCCTGTCCCAACACCTAGAGCTAGTCTCTCATTGGTTCCCCCTCTTCCCGTTCATCCTCAGGACAAATTGCAACCTGTACGGAACAGGAGGTTAAAGGTGCTGATTCCCCAAGGAGGGAGATTGCTAGTAAAGCGGCTGGAATGGCGAACCCGAGCACAAGGAGATGAGAAATGAGGTGAGTTTTAGAAACCTTTCCCGATCACACGGTGTACCATCTTCTGGGTTTCTCATGCATGGTTTCGATGTAGGAAGATGCCCTTGAACCTGGAGATTTCGGACCCATGGGATGGGTACCACGGAGTATTAATTGAAAGGTTCTGCGTTTGCTCACCCAACCTCACCAAACCTCTCAGCCCCAAGAGTGTCCACCCTTATGTCTCAATCAGCTGTGGGTCTAGATATGGTCAATCCAGGTGGCATCACAGCCCCTGAACGAATTTTGTAAGAATTTCTCTCTCTTTCTCTGTCTTTGTTTCACTGGTTTCTAAAAGTAATTGATTTTTATAATGGGGTTTAGCTGCTTTTCTCTGCTGTGTTTATGCCGCTTTACACCCACTTGACTCACTTACAGAGAGATATCAATACATAGGTTTTAAGATTCTTACTAGTCAGATAGATTCTTGGGCGGTGAATAGGGGGTGTTGAGTCCAATTCACAGAGCAAGGGGTAGCTCTTGTCTATTACCTATTAGGTTTATGGAACGGTATGTGAGCTAATTTGAAAGCCTTGTTTTATGCATCACCCCACCTCACCTTTCCCGTTAAGCAGCCATAGTGTGTTTTCTACACGTGTGACTCTGCTCTGTTTTGTAATTCAGTTCAAGGTAGAGGTTTTTATATTCCCTCTATAAGTGATATCTTATGATAAGTGTCTTTTTCTCTGTGACTTATTTCACTTAGAATCGTCCTACCTAAATCCACTCATCTTGCTGCTAGTAGCCTTATGACGTTGATTTCATGGCTGAGTGATATTCCATTGTACATAAGGACCACAACTTCTTTATCCATTTTTCTCTTTCCTGGGATATTTAAGGTGTAATGAAGTGGAGGTTGTTGTCAACAGAGCAGCCCTAAACTTTTGGGTTCCTGTGTCTTGCTGATTTTTGGTTTTCCCAATTTATACGCCCATGAGTGGAAGTGCCCTATGCTAAGCTGAGTTTTTTAGATGTTTCAGGACACACCGTACACTTCTCCAGAGGGGCTGTTGGCCATTTACATCCCGCCCAGCAGCGTAGCCAGGCTCCCTTTTCTCCATGGCCTGTCCTGCATTTCTGGTTTTGACACTTTATTCAGCATGGCCCTTTTGACCAATGGGAAGCGAGTCTTCTTTGTAGCACTGATTGGCCTTTCCAGGTTGCTTGGTTGGCCAAAAAGGGCGTATGCGTTTTTTCCTGAATATATTCAGGAAAAAACGCATACGCCCTTTTTGGCCAAGGGCATCATTGTCGAGGTTTTGCCGCTTTTCCTGTGCTTTAAAGGCGATTCGAATCTCCCTCCTGAAATCTGTTTCCTGCAATTCTGCCTTGCTTTCAAATCCTCTTCGTTGCCTTCCCTCAATATATTTGTGGACGAGAGTGATCATTTATAAGTCTGCAGGTTTGTGAATTGCAGTGCCCCTGAGCTCCATTTTTCAACTCGCTTTCTTGGGAGCTGGCCGCAAAAGCGCAGGATTGCTTCAGGCCCTATTCTGGTCCCGGGCGGCAGGCTGAGCCTGTCGTTAATTCTTCTTCCTGATGGGAAAATAGAGTGACCTGTGCCTGTCCCAACTCCTAGAGCTAGTCTGTCATTGGTTCCCCCTCTTCCCGTTCATCCTCAGGACAAATTGCAGCCTGTATGGAACAGGAGGTTAAAGGTGCTGATTCTCCAAGGAGGGAGATTGCTAGTAAAGCGGCTGGAATGGCGGAGCCGAGCACAAGGAGATGAGAAATGAGGTGCGTTTTAGAAACCTTTCCCGATCACACGGTGTACCATCTTCTGGGTTTCTCATGCATGGTTTCGATGTAGGAAGATGCCCTTGAACCTGGAGATTTGGGACCCATGGGATGGGTACCACGGAGTATTAATTGAAAGGTTCTGCGTTTGCTCACCCAACCTCACCAAACCTCTCAGCCCCAAGAGTGTCCACCCTTATGTCTCAATCAGCTGTGGGTCTAGATATGGTCAATCCAGGTGGCATCACAGGCCCTGAACGAATTTTGTAAGAATTTCTCTCTCTTTCACTGTCTTTGTTTCACGGGTTTTTAAAAGTAATTGATTTTTATAATGGGGTTTAGCTGCTTTTCACTGCTGTGTTTCTGCCGCTTTACACCCACTTGGCTCACTTACAGAGAGATATCAATACATAGGTTTTAAGATTCTTACTAATCAGATATATTCTTGGGCGGTGAATAGGGGGTGTTGAGTCCAATTCTCTGAGCAAGGAGTCGGTCTTGTCTATTACATACTGGGTTTATGGAACGGTATCTGAGCTAATTTGAAACCCTTGTTTTATGCATCACCCCACCTCACCTTTCCCGTTAAGCAGCATAGTGTGTTTTCTAAACGTGTGACTCTGTTCTGTTTTGTAATTCAGTCCAAGGGTAGCGGTTTTTACATTCCCTCTATAAGTGATATCTTATGATAAGTGTCTTTTTCTGTGTGACTTATTTCACTTAGAATCGTCCTACCTAAATCCACTCATCTTGCTGCTAGTAGCCTTATGACGTGATTTCATGGCTGAGTGATATTCCATTGTACATAAGGACCACAACTTCTTTATCCATTTTTCTCTTTCCTGGGATATTTAAGGTGTAATGAAGTGGAGGTTGTTGTCAACAGAGCAGCCCTAAACTTTTGGGTTCCTGTGTCTTGCTGATTTTTGGTTTTCCCAATTTATAGGCCCATGAGTGGAAGTGCCCTATGCTCTCTAAGCTGAGTCTTTTAGATGTTTCAGGAAACACCGTACACTTCTCCAGAGTGGCTGTTGGCAATTTACATCCCGCCCAGCAGCGTAGCCAGGCTCCCGTTTCTCCATGGCCTGTCCTGCATTTCTGGTTTTGACGCTTTATTCATCATGGCCCTTTTGACCGATGGGAAGCGAGACTTCTTTGTAGTGCTGATTTGCCTTTCCAGGTTGCTTGGTTGGCCAAAAAGGGCGTAGGCATTTTTTCCTGAATATATGCAGGAAAAAATGCCTACGCCCTTTTTGGCCAAGGGCATCATTGTCGAGGTTTTGCCGCTTTTCCTGTGCTTTAAAGGCGATTCGAATCTCCGTCCTGAAATCTGTTTCCTGCAATTCTGCCTTGCTTTCAAATCCTCTTCGTTGCCTTCCCTCAATATATTTGTGGGCGAGAGTGATCATTTATAAGTCTGCAGGTTTGTGAATTGCAGTGCCCCTGAGCTCCATTTTTCAACTCGCTTTCTTGCGAGCTGGCCGCAAAAGCGCAGGATTGCTTCAGGCCCTAATTTTGTCCCGGACGGCAGGCTGAGCCTGTGGTTAATTCTTCTTCCTGATGGGAATATAGAGTGACCTTTGCCTGTCCCAACACCTAGAGCTAGTCTCTCATTGGTTCCCCCTCTTCCCGTTCATCCTCAGGACAAATTGCAACCTGTACGGAACAGGAGGTTAAAGGTGCTGATTCCCCAAGGAGGGAGATTGCTAGTAAAGCGGCTGGAATGGCGAACCCGAGCACAAGGAGATGAGAAATGAGGTGAGTTTTAGAAACCTTTCCCGATCACACGGTGTACCATCTTCTGGGTTTCTCATGCATGGTTTCGATGTAGGAAGATGCCCTTGAACCTGGAGATTTCGGACCCATGGGATGGGTACCACGGAGTATTAATTGAAAGGTTCTGCGTTTGCTCACCCAACCTCACCAAACCTCTCAGCCCCAAGAGTGTCCACCCTTATGTCTCAATCAGCTGTGGGTCTAGATATGGTCAATCCAGGTGGCATCACAGCCCCTGAACGAATTTTGTAAGAATTTCTCTCTCTTTCTCTGTCTTTGTTTCACTGGTTTCTAAAAGTAATTGATTTTTATAATGGGGTTTAGCTGCTTTTCTCTGCTGTGTTTATGCCGCTTTACACCCACTTGACTCACTTACAGAGAGATATCAATACATAGGTTTTAAGATTCTTACTAGTCAGATAGATTCTTGGGCGGTGAATAGGGGGTGTTGAGTCCAATTCACAGAGCAAGGGGTAGCTCTTGTCTATTACCTATTAGGTTTATGGAACGGTATGTGAGCTAATTTGAAAGCCTTGTTTTATGCATCACCCCACCTCACCTTTCCCGTTAAGCAGCCATAGTGTGTTTTCTACACGTGTGACTCTGCTCTGTTTTGTAATTCAGTTCAAGGTAGAGGTTTTTATATTCCCTCTATAAGTGATATCTTATGATAAGTGTCTTTTTCTCTGTGACTTATTTCACTTAGAATCGTCCTACCTAAATCCACTCATCTTGCTGCTAGTAGCCTTATGACGTTGATTTCATGGCTGAGTGATATTCCATTGTACATAAGGACCACAACTTCTTTATCCATTTTTCTCTTTCCTGGGATATTTAAGGTGTAATGAAGTGGAGGTTGTTGTCAACAGAGCAGCCCTAAACTTTTGGGTTCCTGTGTCTTGCTGATTTTTGGTTTTCCCAATTTATACGCCCATGAGTGGAAGTGCCCTATGCTAAGCTGAGTTTTTTAGATGTTTCAGGACACACCGTACACTTCTCCAGAGGGGCTGTTGGCCATTTACATCCCGCCCAGCAGCGTAGCCAGGCTCCCTTTTCTCCATGGCCTGTCCTGCATTTCTGGTTTTGACACTTTATTCAGCATGGCCCTTTTGACCAATGGGAAGCGAGTCTTCTTTGTAGCACTGATTGGCCTTTCCAGGTTGCTTGGTTGGCCAAAAAGGGCGTAGGCATTTTTTCCTGAATATATTCAGGAAAAAATGCCTACGCCCTTTTTGGCCAAGGGCATCATTGTCGAGGTTTTGCCGCTTTTCCTGTGCTTTAAAGGCGATTCAAATCTCCCTCCTGAAATCTGTTTCCTGCAATTCTGCCTTGCTTTCAAATCCTCTTCGTTGCCTTCCCTCAATATATCTGTGGGCGAGAGTGATCATTTATAATTCTGCAGGTTTGTGAATTGCAGTGCCCCTGAGCTCCATTTTTCAACTCGCTTTCTTGGGAGCTGGCCGCAAAAGCGCAGGATTGCTTCAGGCCCTATTCTGGTCCCGGGCGGCAGGCTGAGCCTGTGGTTAATTCTTCTTCCTGATGGGAAAATAGAGTGACCTGTGCCTGTCCCAACACCTAGAGCTAGTCTCTCATTGGTTCCCCCTCTTCCCGTTCATCCTCAGGACAAATTGCAACCTGTACGGAACAGGAGGTTAAAGGTGCTGATTCTCCAAGGAGGGAGATTGCTAGTAAAGCGGCTTGAATGGCGAACCCGAGCACAAGGAGATGAGAAATGAGGTGCGTTTTAGAAACCTTTCCCGATCACACGGTGTACAGTCTTCTGGGTTTCTCATGCATGTTTTCGATGTAGGAAGATGCCCTTGAACCTGGAGATTTGGGACCCATGGGATGGGTACCACGGAGTATTAATTGAAAGGTTCTGCGTTTGCTCACCCAACCTCACCAAACCTCTCAGCCCCAAGAGTGTCCACCCTTATGTCTCAATCAGCTGTGGGTCTAGATATGGTCAATCCAGGTGGCATCACAGGCCCTGAACGAATTTTGTAAGAATTTCTCTCTCTTTCACTGTCTTTGTTTCATGGGTTTTTAAAAGTAATTGATTTTTATAATGGGGTTTAGCTGCTTTTCACTGCTGTGTTTCTGCCGCTTTACACCCATTTGACTCACTTACAGAGAGATATCAATACATAGGTTTTAAGATTCTTACTAATCAGATATATTCTTGGGCGGTGAATAGGGGGTGTTGAGTCCAATTCTCTGAGCAAGGAGTCGGTCTTGTCTATTACATACTGGGTTTATGGAACGGTATCTGAGCTAATTTGAAACCCTTGTTTTATGCATCACCCCACCTCACCTTTCCCGTTAAGCAGCATAGTGTGTTTTCTAAACGTGTGACTCTGTTCTGTTTTGTAATTCAGTTCAAGGGTAGCGGTTTTTACATTCCCTCTATAAGTGATATCTTATGATAAGTGTCTTTTTCTGTGTGACTTATTTCACTTAGAATCGTCCTACCTAAATCCACTCATCTTGCTGCTAGTAGCCTTATGACGTGATTTCATGGCTGAGTGATATTCCATTGTACATAAGGACCACAACTTCTTTATCCATTTTTCTCTTTCCTGGGATATTTAAGGTGTAATGAAGTGGAGGTTGTTGTCAACAGAGCAGCCCTAAACTTTTGGGTTCCTGTGTCTTGCTGATTTGTAGTTTTCCCAATTTATACGCCCATGAGTGGAAGTGTCCTATGTTCTCTAAGCTGAGTTTTTTAGATGTTTCAGGACACACCGTACACTTCTCCAGAGTGGCTGTTGGCAATTTACATCCCGCCCAGCAGCGTAGCCAGGCTCCCTTTTCTCCATGGCCTGTCCTGCATTTCTGGTTTTGACACTTTATTCAGCATGGCCCTTTTGACCGATGGGAAGCGAGACTTCTTTGTAGCGCTGATTTGCCTTTCCAGGTTGCTTGGTTGGCCAAAAAGGGCGTATGCGTTTTTTCCTGAATATATTCAGGAATAAACGCATACGCCCTTTTTGGCCAAGGGCATCATTGTCGAGGTTTTGCAGCTTTTCCTGTGCTTTAAAGGCGATTCGAATCTCTCTCCTGAAATCTGTTTCCTGCAATTCTGCCTTGCTTTCAAATCCTCTTCGTTGCCTTCCCTCAATATATCTGTGGACGAGAGTTATCATTTATAAGTCTGCAGGTTTGTGAATTGCAGTGCCCCTGAGCTCCATTTTTCAACTCGCTTTCTTGGGAGCTGGCCGCAAAAGCGCAGGATTGCTTCAGGCCCTATTCTGGCCCCGGGCGGCAGGCTGAGCCTGTGGTTAATTCTTCTTCCTGATGGGAAAATAGAGTGACCTGTGCCTGTCCCAACACCTAGAGCTAGTCTCTCATTGGTTCCCCCTCTTCCCGTTCATCCTCAGGACAAATTACAGCCTGTCCGGAACAGGAGGTTAAAGGTGCTGATTCTCCAAGGAGGGAGATTGCTAGTAAAGCGGCTGGAATGGCGGAGCCGAGCACAAGGAGATGAGAAATGAGGTGCGTTTTACAAACCTTTCCCGATCACACGGTGTACCATCTTCTGGGTTTCTCATGCATGGTTTCGATGTAGGAAGATGCCCTTGAACCTGGAGATTTGGGACTCATGGGATGGGTACCAGGCAGTATTACTTTAAAGGGTCTCCGTTTGCTCACCCAACCTCACCAAAACTCTCAGTCCCAAGAGTGTCCACCCTTATGTGTCAATCAGCTGTGGGTCTAGATATGGTCAATGCAGGTGGCATCACAGGCCCTGAACGAATTTTGTAAGAATTTCTCTCTCTTTCACTGTCTTTGTTTCACTGGTTTCTAAAAGTAATTGATTTTTATAATGGGGTTTAGCTGCTTTTCACTGCTGTGTTTATGCCGCTTTACACCCACTTGACTCACTTACAGAGAGATATGAATACATAGGTTTTAAGATTCTTACTAGTCAGATATATTCTTGGGCTGTGAATAGGGGGTGTTAAGTTCAGTTCACTGAGCAAGGAGTAGGTGTTGTCTATTACATATTGGGTTTATGGAACGGTATGTGAGCTAATTTGAAAGCCTTGTTTTATGCATCACCCCACCTCACCTTTCCCGTTAAGCCGCCATAGTGTGTTTTCTACACGTGTGACTCTGCTCTGTTTTGTAATTCAGTTCAAGGGTAGAGGTTTTTATATTCCCTCTATCAGTGATATCTTATGATAAGTGTCTTTTTCTGTGTGACTTATTTCACTTAGAATCGTCCTACCTAAATCCACTCATCTTGCTGCTAGTAGCCTTATGACGTTGATTTCATGGCTGAGTGATATTCCATTGTACATAAGGACCACAACTTCTTTATCCATTTTTCTCTTTCCTGGGATATTTAAGGTGTAATGAAGTGGAGGTTGTTGTCAACAGAGCAGCCCTAAACTTTTGGGTTCCTGTGTCTTGCTGATTTTTGGTTTTCCCAATTTATACGCCCATGAGTGGAAGTGCCCTATGCTAAGCTGAGTTTTTTAGATGTTTCAGGACACACCGTACACTTCTCCAGAGGGGCTGTTGGCCATTTACATCCCGCCCAGCAGCGTAGCCAGGCTCCCTTTTCTCCATGGCCTGTCCTGCATTTCTGGTTTTGACACTTTATTCAGCATGGCCCTTTTGACCAATGGGAAGCGAGTCTTCTTTGTAGCGCTGATTGGCCTTTCCAGGTTGCTTGGTTGGCCAAAAAGGGCGTATGCGTTTTTTCCTGAATATATTCAGGAAAAAACGCATACGCCCTTTTTGGCCAAGGGCATCATTGACGAGGTTTTGCCGCTTTTCCTGTGCTTTAAAGGCGATTCGTATCTCCCTCCTGAAATCTGTTTCCTGCAATTCTGCCTTGCTTTCAAATCCTCTTCGTTGCCTTCCCTCAATATATTTGTGGACGAGAGTGATCATTTATAAGTCTGCAGGTTTGTGAATTGCAGTGCCCCTGAGCTCCATTTTTCAACTCGCTTTCTTGGGAGCTGGCCGCAAAAGCGCAGGATTGCTTCAGGCACTAATTTTGTCCCGGACAGCAGGCTGAGCCTGTGGTTAATTCTTCTTCCTGATGGGAAAATAGAGTGACCTTTGCCTGTCCCAACACCTAGAGCTAGTCTCTCATTGGTTCCCCCTCTTCCCGTTCATCCTCAGGACAAATTGCAACCTGTACGGAACAGGAGGTTAAAGGTGCTGATTCCCCAAGGAGGGAGATTGCTAGTAAAGCGGCTGGAATGGCGAACCCGAGCACAAGGAGATGAGAAATGAGGTGCGTTTTAGAAACCTTTCCCGATCACACGGTGTACCATCTTCTGGGTTTCTCATGCATGGTTTCGATGTAGGAAGATGCCCTTGAACCTGGAGATTTGGGACCCATGGGATGGGTACCACGGAGTATTAATTGAAAGGTTCTGCGTTTGCTCACCCAACCTCACCAAAACTCTCAGCCCCAAGAGTGTCCACCCTTATGTCTCAATCAGCTGTGGGTCTAGATATGGTCAATCCAGGTGGCCTCACAGCCCCTGAACGAATTTTGTAAGAATTTCTCTCTCTTTCACTGTCTTTGTTTCACTGGTTTCTAAAAGTAATTGATTTTTATAATGGGGTTTAGCTGCTTTTCTCTGCTGTGTTTATGCCACTTTACACCCACTTGACTCACTTACAGAGAGATATCAATACATAGGTTTTAAGATTCTTACTAGTCAGATAGATTCTTGGGCGGTGAATAGGGGGTGTTGAGTCCAATTCACAGAGCAAGGGGTAGCTCTTGTCTATTACCTATTGGGTTTATGGAACGGTATGTGAGCTAATTTGAAAGCCTTGTTTTATGCATCACCCCACCTCACCTTTCCCGTTAAGCAGCCATAGTGTGTTTTCTACACGTGTGACTCTGCTCTGTTTTGTAATTCAGTTCAAGGGTAGAGGTTTTTATATTCTCTCTATAAGTGATATCTTATGATAAGTGTCTTTTTCTGTGTGATTTATTTCACTTAGAATCATCCTACCTAAATCCACTCATCTTGCTGCTAGTAGCCTTATGACGTTGATTTCATGGCTGAGTGATATTCCATTGTACATAAGGACCACAACTTCTTTATCCATTTTTCTCTTTCCTGGGATATTTAAGGTGTAATGAAGTGGAGGTTGTTGTCAACAGAGCAGCCCTAAACTTTTGGGTTCCTGTGTCTTGCTGATTTTTAGTTTTCCCAATTTATACGCCCATGAGTGGAAGTGCCCTATGCTCTCTAAGCTGAGTTTTTTAGATGTTTCAGGACACACCGTACACTTCTCCAGAGGGGCTGTTGGCAATTTACATCCCGCCCAGCAGCGTAGCTAGGCTCCCGTTTCTCCATGGCCTGTCCTGCATTTCTGGTTTTGACACTTTATTCAGCATGGCCCTTTTGACCGATGGGAAGAGAGACTTCTTTGTAGCGCTGATTTGCCTTTCCAGGTTGCTTGGTTGGCCAAAAAGGGCGTATGCGTTTTTTCCTGAATGTATTCAGGAAAAAAACGCATACGCCCTTTTTGGCCAAGGGTATCATTGTCGAGGTTTTGCCGCTTTTCCTGTGCTTTAAAGGCGATTCGAATCTCCCTCCTGAAATCTGTTTCCTGCAATTCTGCCTTGCTTTCAAATCCTCTTCGTTGCCTTCCCTCAATATATCTGTGGACGAGAGTGATCATTTATAAGTCTGCAGGTTTGTGAATTGCAGTGCCCCTGAGCTCCATTTTTCAACTCACTTTCTTGGGAGCTGGCCGCAAAAGCGCAGGATTGCTTCAGGCCCTATTCTGGTCCCGGGCGGCAGGCTGAGCCTGTGGTTAATTCTTCTTCCTGATGGGAAAATAGAGTGACCTGTGCCTGTCCCAACACCTAGAGCTAGTCTCTCATTGGTTCCCCCTCTTCCCGTTCATCCTCAGGAAAAATTGCAGCCTGTAGGGAACAGGAGGTTAAAGGTGCTGATTCTCCAAGGAGGGAGATTGCTAGTAAAGCGGCTGGAATGGCGGAGCCGAGCACAAGGAGATGAGAAATGAGGTGCGTTTTAGAAACATTTCCCGATCACACGGTGTACCATCTTCTGGGTTTCTCATGCATGGTTTCGATGTAGGAAGATGCCCTTGAACCTGGAGATTTGGGACCCATGGGATGGGTACCAGGCAGTATTACTTTAAAGGGTCTCCGTTTGCTCACCCAACCTCACCAAAACTCTCAGTCCCAAGAGTATACACCCTTATGTCTCAATCAGCTGTGGGTCTAGATATGGTCAATGCAGGTGGCATCACAGGCCCTGAACGAATTTTGTAAGAATTTCTCTCTCTTTCACTGTCTTTGTTTCACTCGTTTCTAAAAGTAATTGATTTTTATAATGGGGTTTAGCTGCTTTTCACTGCTGTGTTTATGCCGCTTTACACCCACTTGACTCACTTACAGAGAGATATCAATACATAGGTTTTAAGATTCTTACTAGTCAGATATATTCTTGGGCTGTGAATAGGGGGTGTTAAGTTCAGTTCACTGAGCAAGGAGTAGGTCTTGTCTATTACATATTGGGTTTATGGAACGGTATGTGAGCTAATTTGAAAGCCTTGTTTTATGCATCACCCCACCTCACCTTTCCCGTTTAGCCGCCATAGTGTGTTTTCTACACGTGTGACTCTGCTCTGTTTTGTAATTCAGTTCAAGGGTAGAGGTTTTTATATTCCCTCTATAAGTGATATCTTATGATTAGTGTCTTTTTCTGTGTGACTTATTTCACTTAGAATCGTCCTACCTAAATCCACTCATCTTGCTGCTAGTAGCCTTATGACGTTGATTTCATGGCTGAGTGATATTCCATTGTACATAAGGACCACAACTTCTTTATCCATTTTTCTCTTTCCTGGGATATTTAAGGTGTAATGAAGTGGAGGTTGTTGTCAACAGAGCAGCCCTAAACTTTTGGGTTCCTGTGTCTTGCTGATTTTTGGTTTTCCCAATTTATACGCCCATGAGTGGAAGTGCCCTATGCTAAGCTGAGTTTTTTAGATGTTTCAGGACACACCGTACACTTCTCCAGAGGGGCTGTTGGCCATTTACATCCCGCCCAGCAGCGTAGCCAGGCTCCCTTTTCTCCATGGCCTGTCCTGCATTTCTGGTTTTGACACTTTATTCAGCATGGCCCTTTTGACCAATGGGAAGCGAGTCTTCTTTGTAGCGCTGATTGGCCTTTCCAGGTTGCTTGGTTGGCCAAAAAGGGCGTATGCGTTTTTTCCTGAATATATTCAGGAAAAAACGCATACGCCCTTTTTGGCCAAGGGCATCATTGTCGAGGTTTTGCCGCTTTTCCTGTGCTTTAAAGGCGATTCGAATCTCCCTCCTGAAATCTGTTTCCTGCAATTCTGCCTTGCTTTCAAATCCTCTTCGTTGCCTTCCCTCAATATATTTGTGGACGAGAGTGATCATTTATAAGTCTGCAGGTTTGTGAATTGCAGTGCCCCTGAGCTCCATTTTTCAACTCGCTTTCTTGGGAGCTGGCCGCAAAAGCGCAGGATTGCTTCAGGCCCTATTCTGGTCCCGGGCGGCAGGCTGAGCCTGTGGTTAATTCTTCTTCCTGATGGGAAAATAGAGTGACCTGTGCCTGTCCCAACTCCTAGAGCTAGTCTGTCATTGGTTCCCCCTCTTCCCGTTCATCCTCAGGACAAATTGCAGCCTGTATGGAACAGGAGGTTAAAGGTGCTGATTCTCCAAGGAGGGAGATTGCTAGTAAAGCGGCTGGAATGGCGGAGCCGAGCACAAGGAGATGAGAAATGAGGTGCGTTTTAGAAACCTTTCCCGATCACACGGTGTACCATCTTCTGGGTTTCTCATGCATGGTTTCGATGTAGGAAGATGCCCTTGAACCTGGAGATTTGGGACCCATGGGATGGGTACCACGGAGTATTAATTGAAAGGTTCTGCGTTTGCTCACCCAACCTCACCAAACCTCTCAGCCCCAAGAGTGTCCACCCTTATGTCTCAATCAGCTGTGGGTCTAGATATGGTCAATCCAGGTGGCATCACAGGCCCTGAACGAATTTTGTAAGAATTTCTCTCTCTTTCACTGTCTTTGTTTCACGGGTTTTTAAAAGTAATTGATTTTTATAATGGGGTTTAGCTGCTTTTCACTGCTGTGTTTCTGCCGCTTTACACCCAATTGACTCACTTACAGAGGGATATCAATACATAGGTTTTAAGATTCTTACTAATCAGATATATTCTTGGGCGGTGAATAGGGGGTGTTGAGTCCAATTCACTGAGCAAGGAGTCGGTCTTGTCTATTACATACTGGGTTTATGGAACGGTATCTGAGCTAATTTGAAACCCTTGTTTTATGCATCACCCCACCTCACCTTTCCCGTTAAGCAGCCATAGTGTGTTTTCTAAACGTGTGACTCTGTTCTGTTTTGTAATTCAGTTCAAGGGTACCGGGTTTTACATTCCCTCTATATGTGATATCTTATGATAAGTGTCTTTTTCTGTGTGACTTATTTCACTTAGAATCGTCGTACCTAAATCCACTCGTCATCCTGCTACTGGCCTTATGACGTTGATTTCATGGCTGAGTGATATTCCATTGTACATAAGGACCACAACTTCTTTATCCATTTTTCTCTTTCCTGGGATATTTAAGGTGTAACGAAGTGGAGGTTGTTGTCAACAGAGCAGCCCTAAACTTTGGGGTGCCTGTGACTTGCTGATTTTTAGTTTTCCCAATTTATACGTCCATGAGTGGAAGTGCCCTATACTCCCTAAGCTGAGTTTTTTAGATGTTTCAGGACACACCGTACGCTTCTCCAGAGTGGCTGTTGGCAATTTACATCCCGCCCATCAGCGTAGCCAGGCTCCCGTTTCTCCATGGCCTGTCCTGCATTTCTGGTTTTGACACTTTACTCAGCATGGCCCTTTTGATCGACGAGAAGCGAAACTTCTTTGTAGCGCTGATTTGCCTTTCCAGGTTGCTTGGTAGGCCAAAAAGGGCGTATGCGTTTTTTCCTGAATATATTCAGGATAAAACGCATACGCCCTTTTTGGCCAAGGGCATCATTGTCGAGGTTTTGCCGCTTTTCCTGTGCTTTAAAGGCGATTCGAATCTCCCTCCTGAAATCTGTTTCCTGCAATTCTGCCTTGCTTTCAAATCCTCTTCGTTGCCTTCCCTCAATATATCTGTGGACGAGAGTGATCATTTATAAGTCTGCAGGTTTGTGAATTGCAGTGCCCCTGAGCTCCATTTTTCAACTCGCTTTCTTGGGAGCTGGCCGCAAAAGCGCAGGATTGCTTCAGGCACTAATTTTGTCCCGGACAGCAGGCTGAGCCTGTGGTTAATTCTTCTTCCTGATGGGAAAATAGAGTGACCTTTGCCTGTCCCAACACCTAGAGCTAGTCTCTCATTGGTTCCCCCTCTTCCCGTTCATCCTCAGGACAAATTGCAACCTGTACGGAACAGGAGGTTAAAGGTGCTGATTCCCCAAGGAGGGAGATTGCTAGTAAAGCGGCTGGAATGGCGAACCCGAGCACAAGGAGATGAGAAATGAGGTGCGTTTTAGAAACCTTTCCCGATCACACGGTGTACCATCTTCTGGGTTTCTCATGCATGGTTTCGATGTAGGAAGATGCCCTTGAACCTGGAGATTTGGGACCCATGGGATGGGTACCACGGAGTATTAATTGAAAGGTTCTGCGTTTGCTCACCCAACCTCACCAAACCTCTCAACCCAAGAGTGTCCACCCTTATGTCTCAATCAGCTGTGGGTCTAGATATGGTCAATCCAGGTGGCATCACAGCCCCTGAACGAATTTTGTAAGAATTTCTCTCTCTTTCACTGTCTTTGTTTCACTGGTTTCTAAAAGTAATTGATTTTTATAATGGGGTTTAGCTGCTTTTCTCTGCTGTGTTTATGCCACTTTACACCCACTTGACTCACTTACAGAGAGATATCAATACATAGGTTTTAAGATTCTTACTAGTCAGAGAGATTCTTGGGCGGTGAATAGGGGGTGTTGAGTCCAATTCACAGAGCAAGGGGTAGCTCTTGTCTATTACCTATTGGGTTTATGGAACGGTATGTGAGCTAATTTGAAAGCCTTGTTTTATGCATCACCCCACCTCACCTTTCCCGTTAAGCAGCCATAGTGTGTTTTCTACACGTGTGACTCTGCTCTGTTTTGTAATTCAGTTCAAGGGTAGAGGTTTTTATATTCCCTCTATAAGTGATATCTTATGATAAGTGTCTTTTTCTGTGTGACTTATTTCACTTAGAATCATCCTACCTAAATCCACTCATCTTGCTGCTAGTAGCCTTATGACGTTGATTTCATGGCTGAGTGATATTCCATTGTACATAAGGACCACAACTTCTTTATCCATTTTTCTCTTTCCTCGGATATTTAAGGTGTAATGAAGTGGAGGTTGTTGTCAACAGAGCAGCCCTAAACTTTTGTGTTCCTGTGTCTTGCTGATTTTTAGTTTTCCCAATTTATACGCCCATGAGTGGAAGTGCCCTATGCTCTCTAAGCTGAGTTTTTTAGATGTTTCAGGACACACCGTACACTTCTCCAGAGGGGCTGTTGGCAATTTACATCCCGCCCAGCAGCGTAGCTAGGCTCCCGTTTCTCCATGGCCTGTCCTGCATTTCTTGTTTTGACACTTTATTCAGCATGGCCCTTTTGACCGATGGGAAGAGAGACTTCTTTGTAGCGCTGATTTGCCTTTCCAGGTTGCTTGGCTGGCCAAAAAGGGCGTATGCGTTTTTTCCTGAATGTATTCAGGAAAAAAACGCATACGCCCTTTTTGGCCAAGGGCATCATTGTCGAGGTTTTGCCGCTTTTCCTGTGCTTTAAAGGCGATTCGAATCTCCCTCCTGAAATCGGTTTCCTGCAATTCTGCCTTGCTTTCAAATCCTCTTCGTTGCCTTCCCTCAATATATCTGTGGACGAGAGTGATCATTTATAAGTCTGCAGGTTTGTGAATTGCAGTGCCCCTGAGCTCCATTTTTCAACTCGCTTTCTTGGGAGCTGGCCGCAAAAGCGCAGGATTGCTTCTGGCCCTATTCTGGTCCCGGGCGGCAGGCTGAGCCTGTGGTTAATTCTTCTTCCTGATGGGAAAATAGAGTGACCTGTGCCTGTCCCAACACCTAGAGCTAGTCTCTCATTGGTTCCCCCTCTTCCCGTTCATCCTCAGGAAAAATTGCAGCCTGTAGGGAACAGGAGGTTAAAGGTGCTGATTCTCCAAGGAGGGAGATTGCTAGTAAAGCGGCTGGAATGGCGGAGCCGAGCACAAGGAGATGAGAAATGAGGTGCGTTTTAGAAACATTTCCCGATCACACGGTGTACCATCTTCTGGGTTTCTCATGCATGGTTTCGATGTAGGAAGATGCCCTTGAACCTGGAGATTTGGGACCCATGGGATGGGTACCAGGCAGTATTACTTTAAAGGGTCTCCGTTTGCTCACCCAACCTCACCAAAACTCTCAGTCCCAAGAGTATCCACCCTTATGTCTCAATCAGCTGTGGGTCTAGATATGGTCAATGCAGGTGGCATCACAGGCCCTGAACGAATTTTGTAAGAATTTCTCTCTCTTTCACTGTCTTTGTTTCACTCGTTTCTAAAAGTAATTGATTTTTATAATGGGGTTTAGCTGCTTTTCACTGCTGTGTTTATGCCGCTTTACACCCACTTGACTCACTTACAGAGAGATATCAATACATAGGTTTTAAGATTCTTACTAGTCAGATATATTCCTGGGCTGTGAATAGGGGGTGTTAAGTCCAGTTCACTGAGCAAGGAGTAGGTCTTGTCTATTACATATTGGGTTTATGGAACGGTATGTGAGCTAATTTGAAAGCCTTGTTTTATGCATCACCCCACCTCACCTTTCCCGTTAAGCCGCCATAGTGTGTTTTCTACACGTGTGACTCTGCTCTGTTTTGTAATTCAGTTCAAGGGTAGAGGTTTTTATATTCCCTCTATAAGTGATATCTTATGATAAGTGTCTTTTTCTGTGTGACTTATTTCACTTAGAATCGTCCTACCTAAATCCACTCATCTTGCTGCTAGTAGCCTTATGAAGTTGATTTCATGGCTGAGTGATATTCCATTGTACATAAGGACCACAACTTCTTTATCCATTTTTCTCTTTCCTGGGATATTTAAGGTGTAATGAAGTGGAGGTTGTTATCAACAGAGCAGCCCTAAACTTTTGGGTTCCTGTGTCTTGCTGATTTTTGGTTTTCCCAATTTATACGCCCATGAGTGGAAGTGCCCTATGCTCTCTAAGCTTAGTCTTTTAGATGTTTCAGGAAACACCGTACACTTCTCCAGGGTGGCTGTTGTCAATTTACATCCCGCCCATCAGCGTAGCCAGGCTCCCGTTTCTCCATGGCCTGTCCTGCATTTCTGGTTTTGACGCTTTATTCATCATGGCCCTTTTGACCGATGGGAAGCGAGACTTCTTTGTAGTGCTGATTTGCCTTTCCAGGTTGCTTGGTTGGCCAAAAAGGGCGTAGGCATTTTTTCCTGAATATATTCAGGAAAAAATGCCTACGCCCTTTTTGGCCAAGGGCATCATTGTCGAGGTTTTGCCGCTTTTCCTGTGCTTTAAAGGCGATTCGAATCTCCCTCCTGAAATCTGTTTCCTGCAATTCTGCCTTGCTTTCAAATCCTCTTCGTTGCCTTCCCTCAATATATTTGTGGGCGAGAGTGATCATTTATAAGTCTGCAGGTTTGTGAATTGCAGTGCCTCTGAGCTCCATTTTTCAACTCGCTTTCTTGCGAGCTGGCCGCAAAAGCGCAGGATTGCTTCAGGCCCTATTCTGGTCCCGGACGGCAGGCTGAGCCTGTGGTTAATTCTTCTTCCTGATGGGAATATAGAGTGACCTTTGCCTGTCCCAACACCTAGAGCTAGTCTCTCATTGGTTCCCCCTCTTCCCGTTCATCCTCAGGACAAATTGCAACCTGTACGGAACAGGAGGTTAAAGTGCTGATTCCCCAAGGAGGGAGATTGCTAGTAAAGCGGCTGGAATGGCGAACCCGAGCACAAGGAGATGAGAAATGAGGTGCGTTTTAGAAACCTTTCCCGATCACACGGTGTACCATCTTCTGGGTTTCTCATGCATGGTTTCGATGTAGGAAGATGCCCTTGAACCTGGAGATTTGGGACCCATGGGATGGGTACCACGGAGTATTAATTGAAAGGTTCTGCGTTTGCTCACCCAACCTCACCAAACCTCTCAGCCCCAAGAGTGTCCACCCTTATGTCTCAATCAGCTGTGGGTCTAGATATGGTCAATCCAGGTGGCATCACAGCCCCTGAACGAATTTTGTAAGAATTTCTCTCTCTTTCTCTGTCTTTGTTTCACTGGTTTCTAAAAGTAATTGATTTTTATAATGGGGTTTAGCTGCTTTTCTCTGCTGTGTTTATGCCGCTTTACACCCACTTGACTGACTTACAGAGAGATATCAATACATAGGTTTTAAGATTCTTACTAGTCAGATAGATTCTTGGGCGGTGAATAGGGGGTGTTGAGTCCAATTCACAGAGCAAGGGGTAGCTCTTGTCTATTACCTATTAGGTTTATGGAACGGTATGTGAGCTAATTTGAAAGCCTTGTTTTATGCATCACCCCACCTCACCTTTCCCGTTAAGCAGCCATAGTGTGTTTTCTACACGTGTGACTCTGCTCTGTTTTGTAATTCAGTTCAAGGGTAGAGGTTTTTATATTCCCTCTATAAGTGATATCTTATGATAAGTGTCTTTTTCTGTGTGACTTATTTCACTTAGAATCGTCCTACCTAAATCCACTCATCTTGCTGCTAGTAGCCTTATGACGTTGATTTCATGGCTGAGTGATATTCCATTGTACATAAGGACCACAACTTCTTTATCCATTTTTCTCTTTCCTGGGATATTTAAGGTGTAATGAAGTGGAGGTTGTTGTCAACAGAGCAGCCCTAAACTTTTGGGTTCCTGTGTCTTGCTGATTTTTGGTTTTCCCAATTTATACGCCCATGAGTGGAAGTGCCCTATGCTAAGCTGAGTTTTTTAGATGTTTCAGGACACACCGTACACTTCTCCAGAGGGGCTGTTGGCAATTTACATCCCGCCCATCAGCGTAGCCAGGCTCCCGTTTCTCCATGGCCTTTCCTGCATTTCTGGTTTTGACACTTTATTCAGCATGGCCCTTTTGACCGATGGGAAGCGAGACTTCTTTGTAGCGCTGATTTGCCTTTCCAGGTTGCTTGGTTGGCCAAAAAGGGCGTATGCGTTTTTTCCGGAATATATTCAGGAAAAAACGCCTACGCTCTTTTTGGCCAAGGGCATCATTGTCGAGGTTTTGCTGCTTTTCCTGTGCTTTAAAGGCGATTCGAATCTCCCTCCTGAAATCGGTTTCCTGCAATTCTGCCTTGCTTTCAAATCCTCTTCGTTGCCTTCCCTCAATATATTTGTGGGCGAGAGTGATCATTTATAAGTCTGCAGGTTTGTGAATTGCAGTGCCCCTGAGCTCCATTTTTCACCTCGCTTTCTTGGGAGCTGGCCGCAAAAGCGCAGGATTGCTTCAGGCCCTATTCTGGTCCCGGGCGGCAGGCTGAGCCTGTGGTTAATTCTTCTTCCTGATGGGAAAATAGAGTGACCTGTGCCTGTCCCAACACCTAGAGCTAGTCTCTCATTGGTTCCCCCTCTTCCCGTTCATCCTCAGGAAAAATTGCAGCCTGTAGGGAACAGGAGGTTAAAGGTGCTGATTCTCCAAGGAGGGAGATTGCTAGTAAAGCGGCTGGAATGGCGGAGCCGAGCACAAGGAGATGAGAAATGAGGTGCGTTTTAGAAACCTTTCCCGATCACACGGTGTACCATCTTCTGGGTTTCTCATGCATGGTTTCGATGTAGGAAGATGCCCTTGAACCTGGAGATTTGGGACCCATGGGATGAGTACCACGGAGTATTAATTGAAAGGTTCTGCGTTTGCTCACCCAACCTCACCAAACCTCTCAGCCCCAAGAGTGTCCACCCTTATGTCTCAATCAGCTGTGGGTCTAGATATGGTCAATCCAGGTGGCATCACAGGCCCTGAACGAATTTTGTAAGAATTTCTCTCTCTTTCACTGTCTTTGTTTCACTGGTTTCTAAAAGTAATTGATTTTTATAATGGGGTTTAGCTGCTTTTCACTGCTGTGTTTCTGCCGCTTTACACCCAATTGACCCACTTACAGAGGGATATCAATACATAGGTTTTAAGATTCTTACTAATCAGATATATTCTTGGGCGGTGAATAGGGGGTGTTGAGTCCAATTCACTGAGCAAGGAGTCGGTCTTGTGTATTACATACTGGGTTTATGGAACGGTATCTGAGCTAATTTGAAACCCTTGTTTTATGCATCACCCCACCTCACCTTTCCCGTTAAGCAGCCATAGTGTGTTTTCTAAACGTGTGACTGTGTTCTGTTTTGTAATTCAGTTCAAGGGTACCGGATTTTACATTCCCTCTATAAGTGATATCTTATGATAAATGTCTTTTTCTGTGTGACTTATTTCACTTAGAATCGTCGTACCTAAATCCACTCGTCATCCTGCTACTGGCCTTATGACGTTGATTTCATGGCTGAGTGATATTCCATTGTACATAAGGACCACAACTTCTTTATCCATTTTTCTCTTTCCTGGGATATTTAAGGTGTAACGAAGTGGAGGTTCTTGTCAACAGAGCAGCCCTAAACTTTGGGGTGCCTGTGTCTTGCTGATTTTTAGTTTTCCCAATTTATACGTCCATGAGTGGAAGTGCCCTATGCTCCCTAAGCTGAGTTTTTTAGATGTTTCAGGACACACCGTACGCTTCTCCAGAGTGGCTGTTGGCAATTTACATCCCGCCCATCAGCGTAGCCAGGCTCCCGTTTCTCCATGGCCTGTCCTGCATTTCTGGTTTTGACGCTTTATTCATCATGGCCCTTTTGACCGATGGGAAGCGAGACTTCTTTGTAGTGCTGATTTGCCTTTCCAGGTTGCTTGGTTGGCCAAAAAGGGCGTAGGAATTTTTTCCTGAATATATTCAGGAAAAAATGCCTACGCCCTTTTTGGCCAAGGGCATCATTGTCGAGGTTTTGCCGCTTTTCCTGTGCTTTAAAGGCGATTCGAATCTCCCTCCTGAAATCTGTTTCCTGCAATTCTGCCTTGCTTTCAAATCCTCTTCGTTGCCTTCCCTCAATATATTTGTGGGCGAGAGTGATCATTTATAAGTCTGCAGGTTTGTGAATTGCAGTGCCCCTGAGCTCCATTTTTCTGCTCGCTTTCTTGCGAGCTGGCCGCAAAAGCGCAGGATTGCTTCAGGCCCTAATTTTGTCCCGGACGGCAGGCTGAGCCTGTGGTTAATTCTTCTTCCTGATGGGAATATAGAGTGACCTTTGCCTGTCCCAACACCTAGAGCTAGTCTCTCATTGGTTCCCCCTCTTCCCGTTCATCCTCAGGACAAATTGCAACCTGTACGGAACAGGAGGTTAAAGGTGCTGATTCCCCAAGGAGGGAGATTGCTAGTAAAGCGGCTGGAATGGCGAACCCGAGCACAAGGAGATGAGAAATGAGGTGCGTTTTAGAAACCTTTCCCGATCACACGGTGTACCATCTTCTGGGTTTCTCATGCATGGTTTCGATGTAGGAAGATGCCCTTGAACCTGGAGATTTGGGACCCATGGGATGGGTACCACGGAGTATTAATTCAAAGGTTCTGCGTTTGCTCACCCAACCTCACCAAACCTCTCAGCCCCAAGAGTGTCCACCCTTATGTCTCAATCAGCTGTGGGTCTAGATATGGTCAATCCAGGTGGCATCACAGCCCCTGAACGAATTTTGTAAGAATTTCTCTCTCTTTCTCTGTCTTTGTTTCACTGGTTTCTAAAAGTAATTGATTTTTATAATGGGGTTTAGCTGCTTTTCTCTGCTGTGTTTATGCCGCTTTACACCCACTTGACTCACTTACAGAGAGATATCAATACATAGGTTTTAAGATTCTTACTAGTCAGATAGATTCTTGGGCGGTGAATAGGGGGTGTTGAGTCCAATTCACAGAGCAAGGGGTAGCTCTTGTCTATTACCTATTAGGTTTATGGAACGGTATGTGAGCTAATTTGAAAGCCTTGTTTTATGCATCACCCCACCTCACCTTTCCCGTTAAGCAGCCATAGTGTGTTTTCTACACGTGTGACTCTGCTCTGTTTTGTAATTCAGTTCAAGGGTAGAGGTTTTTATATTCCCTCTATAAGTGATATCTTATGATAAGTGTCTTTTTCTGTGTGACTTATTTCACTTAAAATCGTCCTACCTAAATCCACTCATCTTGCTGCTAGTAGCCTTATGACGTTGATTTCATGGCTGAGTGATATTCCATTGTACATAAGGACCACAACTTCTTTATCCATTTTTCTCTTTCCTGGGATATTTAAGGTGTAATGAAGTGGAGGTTGTTGTCAACAGAGCAGCCCTAAACTTTTGGGTTCCTGTGTCTTGCTGATTTGTAGTTTTCCCAATTTATACGCCCATGAGTGGAAGTGCCCTATGCTAAGCTGAGTTTTTTAGATGTTTCAGGACACACCGTACACTTCTCCAGAGGGGCTGTTGGCCATTTACATCCCGCCCAGCAGCGTAGCCAGGCTCCCTTTTCTCCATGGCCTGTCCTGCATTTCTGGTTTTGACACTTTATTCAGCCTGGCCCTTTTGACCAATGGGAAGCGAGTCTTCTTTGTAGCGCTGATTGGCCTTTCCAGGTTGCTTGGTTGGCCAAAAAGGGCGTATGCGTTTTTTCCTGAATATATTCAGGAAAAAACGCATACGCCCTTTTTGGCCAAGGGCATCATTGTCGAGGTTTTGCCGCTTTTCCTGTGCTTTAAAGGCGATTCGAATCTCCCTCCTGAAATCTGTTTCCTGCAATTCTGCCTTGCTTTCAAATCCTCTTCGTTGCCTTCCCTCAATATATTTGTGGACGAGAGTGATCATTTATAAGTCTGCAGGTTTGTGAATTGCAGTGCCCCTGAGCTCCATTTTTCAACTCGCTTTCTTGGGAGCTGGCCGCAAAAGCGCAGGGTTGCTTCAGGCCCTATTCTGGTCCCGGGCGGCAGGCTGAGCCTGTGGTTAATTCTTCTTCCTGATGGGAAAATAGAGTGACCTGTGCCTGTCCCAACTCCTAGAGCTAGTCTCTCATTGGTTCCCCCTCTTCCCGTTCATCCTCAGGACAAATTGCAGCCTGTATGGAACAGGAGGTTAAAGGTGCTGATTCTCCAAGGAGGGAGATTGCTAGTAAAGCGGCTGGAATGGCGGAGCCGAGCACAAGGAGATGAGAAATGAGGTGCGTTTTAGAAACCTTTCCCGATCACACGGTGTACCATCTTCTGGGTTTCTCATGCATGGTTTCGATGTAGGAAGATGCCCTTGAACCTGGAGATTTGGGACCCATGGGATGGGTACCACGGAGTATTAATTGAAAGGTTCTGCGTTTGCTCACCCAACCTCACCAAACCTCTCAGCCCCAAGAGTGTCCACCCTTATGTCTCAATCAGCTGTGGGTCTAGATATGGTCAATCCAGGTGGCATCACAGGCCCTGAACGAATTTTGTAAGAATTTCTCTCTCTTTCACTGTCTTTGTTTCACGGGTTTTTAAAAGTAATTGATTTTTATAATGGGGTTTAGCTGCTTTTCACTGCTGTGTTTCTGCCGCTTTACACCCAATTGACTCACTTACAGAGGGATATCAATACATAGGTTTTAAGATTCTTACTAATCAGATATATTCTTGGGCGGTGAATAGGGGGTGTTGAGTCCAATTCACTGAGCAAGGAGTCGGTCTTGTGTATTACATACTGGGTTTATGGAACGGTATCTGAGCTAATTTGAAACCCTTGTTTTATGCATCACCCCACCTCACCTTTCCCGTTAAGCAGCCATAGTGTGTTTTCTAAACGTGTGACTCTGTTCTGTTTTGTAGTTCAGTTCAAGGGTAGCGGTTTTTATATTCCCTCTATAAGTGATATCTTATGATAAGTGTCTTTTTCTGTGTGACTTATTTCACTTAGAATCGTCCTACCTAAATCCACTCATCTTGCTGCTACTAGCCTTATGACGTCGATTTCATGGCTGAGTGATATTCCATTGTACATAAGGACCACAACTTCTCTATCCATTTTTCTCTTTCCTGGGATATTTAAGGTGTAACGAAGTGGAGGTTGTTGTCAACAGAGCAGCCCTAAACTTTGGGGTGCCTGTGTCTTGCTGATTTTTAGTTTTCCCAATTTATACGCCCATGAGTGGAAGTGCCCTATGCTCTCTAAGCTGAGTCTTTTAGATGTTTCAGGACACACCGTACACTTCTCCAGAGTGGCTGTTGGCAATTTACATCCCGCCCATCAGCGTAGCCAGGCTCCCGTTTCTCCATGGCCTGTCCTGCATTTGTGGTTTTGACACTTTATTCAGCATGGCCCTTTTGACCGATGGGAAGCGAGACTTCTTTGTAGCGCTTATTTGCCTTTCCAGGTTGCTTGGTTGGCCAAAAAGGGCGTATGCGTTTTTTCCGGAATATATTCAGGAAAAAACGCCTACGCTCTTTTTGGCCAAGGGCATCATTGTCGAGGTTTTGCTGCTTTTCCTGTGCTTTAAAGGCGATTCGAATCTCCCTCCTGAAATCGGTTTCCTGCAATTCTGCCTTGCTTTCAAATCCTCTTCGTTGCCTTCCCTCAATATATTTGTGGGCGAGAGTGATCATTTATAAGTCTGCAGGTTTGTGAATTGCAGTGCCCCTGAGCTCCATTTTTCAACTCGCTTTCTTGGGAGCTGGCCGCAAAAGCGCAGGATTCCTTCAGGCCCTATTCTGGCCCCGGGCGGCAGGCTGAGCCTGTGGTTAATTCTTCTTCCTGATGGGAAAATAGAGTGACCTGTGCCTGTCCCAACACCTAGAGCTAGTCTCTCATTGGTTCCCCCTCTTCCCGTTCATCCTCAGGACAAATTGCAGCCTGTCCGGGACAGGAGGTTAAAGGTGCTGATTCTCCAAGGAGGGAGATTGCTAGTAAAGCGGCTGGAATGGCGGAGCCGAGCACAAGGAGATGAGAAATGAGGTGCGTTTTAGAAACCTTTCCCGATCACACGGTGTACCATCTTCTGGGTTTCTCATGCATGGTTTCGATGTAGGAAGATGCCCTTGAACCTGGAGATTTGGGACCCATGGGATGGGTACCAGGCAGTATTACTTTAAAGGGTCTCCGTTTGCTCACCCAACCTCACCAAAACTCTCAATCCCAAGAGTGTCCACCCTTATGTCTCAATCAGCTGTGGGTCTAGATATGGTCAATCCAGGTGACATCACAGGCCCTGAACGAATTTTGTAAGAATTTCTCTCTCTTTCACTGTCTTTGTTTCACTGGTTTCTAAAAGTAATTGATTTTTATAATGGGGTTTAGCTGCTTTTCACTGCTGTGTTTCTGCCGCTTTACACCCACTTGACTCACTTACAGAGAGATATCAATACATAGGTTTTAAGATTCTTACTAATCAGATATATTCTTGGGCGGTGAATAGGGGGTGTTGAGTCCAATTCTCTGAGCAAGGAGTCGGTCTTGTCTATTACATACTGGGTTTATGGAACGGTATCTGAGCTAATTTGAAACCCTTGTTTTATGCATCACCCCACCTCACCTTTCCCGTTAAGCAGCATAGTGTGTTTTCTAAACGTGTGACTCTGTTCTGTTTTGCAATTCAGTTCAAGGGTAGCGGTTTTTACATTCCCTCTATAAGTGATATCTTATGATAAGTGTCTTTTTCTGTGTGACTTATTTCACTTAGAATCGTCCTACCTAAATCCACTCATCTTGCTGCTAGTAGCCTTATGACGTGATTTCATGGCTGAGTGATATTCCATTGTACATAAGGACCACAACTTCTTCATCCATTTTTCTCTTTCCTGGGATATTTAAGGTGTAATGAAGTGGAGGTTGTTGTCAACAGAGCAGCCCTAAACTTTTGGGTTCCTGTGTCTTGCTGATTTGTAGTTTTCCCAATTTATACGCCCGTGAGTGGAAGTGCCCTATGTTCTCTAAGCTGAGTTTTTTAGATGTTTCAGGACACACCGTACACTTCTCCAGAGGGGCTGTTGGCAATTTACATCCCGCCCAGCAGCGTAGCCAGGCTCCCTTTTCTCCATGGCCTGTCCTGCATTTCTGGTTTTGACACTTTATTCAGCATGGCCCTTTTGACCGATGGGAAGCGAGACTTCTTTGTAGCGCTGATTTGCCTTTCCAGGTTGCTTGGTTGGCCAAAAAGGGCGTATGCGTTTTTTCCTGAATATATTCAGGAAAAAACGCATACGCCCTTTTTGGCCAAGGGCATCATTGTCGAGGTTTTGCAGCTTTTCCTCTGCTTTAAAGGCGATTCGAATCTCCCTCCTGAAATCTGTTTCCTGCAATTCTGCCTAGCTTTCAAATCCTCTTCGTTGCCTTCCCTCAATATATCTGTGGACGAGAGTTATCATTTATAAGTCTGCAGGTTTGTGAATTGCAGTGCCCCTGAGCTCCATTTTTCAACTCGCTTTCTTGGGAGCTGGCCGCAAAAGCGCAGGATTGCTTCAGGCCCTATTCTGGCCCCGGGCGGCAGGCTGAGCCTGTGGTTAATTCTTCTTCCTGATGGGAAAATAGAGTGACCTGTGCCTGTCCCAACACCTAGAGCTAGTCTCTCATTGGTTCCCCCTCTTCCCGTTCATCCTCAGGACAAATTGCAGCCTGTCCGGAACAGGAGGTTAAAGGTGCTGATTCTCCAAGGAGGGAGATTGCTAGTAAAGCGGCTGGAATGGCGGATCCGAGCACAAGGAGATGAGAAATGAGGTGCGTTTTACAAACCTTTCCCGATCACACGGTGTACCATCTTCTGGGTTTCTCATGCATGGTTTCGATGTAGGAAGATGCCCTTGAACCTGGAGATTTGGGACCCATGGGATGGGTACGAGGCAGTATTACTTTAAAGGGTCTCCGTTTGCTCACCCAACCTCACCAAAACTCTCAGTCCCAAGAGTGTCCACCCTTATGTCTCAATCAGCTGTGGGTCTAGATATGGTCAATCCAGGTGGCATCACAGGCCCTGAACGAATTTTGTAAGAATTTCTCTCTCTTTCACTGTCTTTGTTTCACTGGTTTCTAAAAGTAATTGATTTTTATAATGGGGTTTAGCTGCTTTTCACTGCTGTGTTTATGCCGCTTTACACCCACTTGACTCACTTACAGAGAGATATCAAGACATAGGTTTTAAGATTCTTACTAGTCAGATATATTCTTGGGCTGTGAATAGGGGGTGTTAAGTCCAGTTCACTGAGCAAGGAGTAGGTCTTGTCTATTACATATTGGGTTTATGGAACGGTATCTGAGCTAATTTGAAAGCCTTGTTTTATGCATCACCCCACCTCACCTTTCCCGTTAAGCAGCCATAGTGTGTTTTCTAAACGTGTGACTCTGTTCTGTTTTGTAGTTCAGTTCAAGGGTAGCGGTTTTTATATTCCCTCTATAAGTGATATCTTATGATAAGTGTCTTTTTCTGTGTGACTTATTTCACTTAGAATCGTCCTACCTAAATCCACTCATCTTGCTGCTAGTAGCCTTATGACGTGATTTCATGGCTGAGTGATATTCCATTGTACATAAGGACCACAACTTCTCTATCCATTTTTCTCTTTCCTGGGATATTTAAGGTGTAATGAAGTGGAGGTTGTTGTCAACAGAGCAGCCCTAAACTTTGGGGTGCCTGTGTCTTGCTGATTTGTAGTTTTCCCAATTTATACGCCCATGAGTGGAAGTGCCCTATGTTCTCTAAGCTGAGTTTTTTAGATGTTTCAGGACACACCGTACACTTCTCCAGAGGGGCTGTTGGCAATTTACATCCCGCCCAGCAGCGTAGCCAGGCTCCCTTTTCTCCATGGCCTGTCCTGCATTTCTGGTTTTGACACTTTATTCAGCATGGCCCTTTTGACCGATGGGAAGCGAGACTTCTTTGTAGCGCTGATTTGCCTTTCCAGGTTGCTTGGTTGGCCAAAAAGGGCGTATGCGTTTTTTCCTGAATATATTCAGGAAAAAACGCATACGCCCTTTTTGGCCAAGGGCATCATTGTCGAGGTTTTGCAGCTTTTCCTGTGCTTTAAAGGCGATTCGAATCTCCCTCCTGAAATCGGTTTCCTGCAGTTCTGCCTTGCTTTCAAATCCTCTTCGTTGCCTTCCCTCAATATATTTGTGGGCGAGAGTGATCATTTATAAGTCTGCAGGTTTGTGAATTGCAGTGCCCCTGAGCTCCATTTTTCAACTCGCTTTCTTGGGAGCTGGCCGCAAAAGCGCAGGATTGCTTCAGGCCCTATTCTGGCCCCGGGCGGCAGGCTGAGCCTGTGGTTAATTCTTCTTCCTGATGGGAAAATAGAGTGACCTGTGCCTGTCCCAACACCTAGAGCTAGTCTCTCATTGGTTCCCCCTCTTCCCGTTCATCCTCAGGACAAATTGCAGCCTGTCCGGAACAGGAGGTTAAAGGTGCTGATTCTCCAAGGAGGGAGATTGCTAGTAAAGCGGCTGGAATGGCGGATCCGAGCACAAGGAGATGAGAAATGAGGTGCGTTTTACAAACCTTTCCCGATCACACGGTGTACCATCTTCTGGGTTTCTCATGCATGGTTTCGATGTAGGAAGATGCCCTTGAACCTGGAGATTTGGGACCCATGGGATGGGTACGAGGCAGTATTACTTTAAAGGGTCTCCGTTTGCTCACCCAACCTCACCAAAACTCTCAGTCCCAAGAGTGTCCACCCTTATGTCTCAATCAGCTGTGGGTCTAGATATGGTCAATCCAGGTGGCATCACAGGCCCTGAACGAATTTTGTAAGAATTTCTCTCTCTTTCACTGTCTTTGTTTCACTGGTTTCTAAAAGTAATTGATTTTTATAATGGGGTTTAGCTGCTTTTCACTGCTGTGTTTATGCCGCTTTACACCCACTTGACTCACTTACAGAGAGATATCAAGACATAGGTTTTAAGATTCTTACTAGTCAGATATATTCTTGGGCTGTGAATAGGGGGTGTTAAGTCCAGTTCACTGAGCAAGGAGTAGGTCTTGTCTATTACATATTGGGTTTATGGAACGGTATCTGAGCTAATTTGAAAGCCTTGTTTTATGCATCACCCCACCTCACCTTTCCCGTTAAGCAGCCATAGTGTGTTTTCTAAACGTGTGACTCTGTTCTGTTTTGTAGTTCAGTTCAAGGGTAGCGGTTTTTATATTCCCTCTATAAGTGATATCTTATGATAAGTGTCTTTTTCTGTGTGACTTATTTCACTTAGAATCGTCCTACCTAAATCCACTCATCTTGCTGCTACTAGCCTTATGACGTCGATTTCATGGCTGAGTGATATTCCATTGTACATAAGGACCACAACTTCTCTATCCATTTTTCTCTTTCCTGGGATATTTAAGGTGTAACGAAGTGGAGGTTGTTGTCAACAGAGCAGCCCTAAACTTTGGGGTGCCTGTGTCTTGCTGATTTTTAGTTTTCCCAATTTATACGCCCATGAGTGGAAGTGCCCTATGCTCTCTAAGCTGAGTCTTTTAGATGTTTCAGGACACACCGTACACTTCTCCAGAGTGGCTGTTGGCAATTTACATCCCGCCCATCAGCGTAGCCAGGCTCCCGTTTCTCCATGGCCTGTCCTGCATTTCTGGTTTTGACACTTTATTCAGCATGGCCCTTTTGACCGATGGGAAGCGAGACTTCTTTGTAGCGCTGATTTGCCTTTCCAGGTTGCTTGGTTGGCCAAAAGGGCGTAGGCGTTTTTTCCTGAATATATTCAGGAAAAAACGCCTACGCCCTTTTTGGCCAAGGGAATCATTGTCGAGGTTTTGCTGCTTTTCCTGTGCTTTAAAGGCGATTCGAATCTCCCTCCTGAAATCGGTTTCCTGCAATTCTGCCTTGCTTTCAAATCCTCTTCGTTGCCTTCCCTCAATATATTTGTGGGCGAGAGTGATCATTTATAAGTCTGCAGGTTTGTGAATTGCAGTGCCCCTGAGCTCCATTTTTCAACTCGCTTTCTTGGGAGCTGGCCGCAAAAGCGCAGGATTGCTTCAGGCCCTATTCTGGCCCCGGGCGGCAGGCTGAGCCTGTGGTTAATTCTTCTTCCTGATGGGAAAATAGAGTGACCTGTGCCTGTCCCAACACCTAGAGCTAGTCTCTCATTGGTTCCCCCTCTTCCCGTTCATCCTCAGGACAAATTGCAGCCTGTCCGGAACAGGAGGTTAAAGGTGCTGATTCTCCAAGGAGGGAGATTGCTAGTAAAGCGGCTGGAATGGCGGATCCGAGCACAAGGAGATGAGAAATGAGGTGCGTTTTACAAACCTTTCCCGATCACACGGTGTACCATCTTCTGGGTTTCTCATGCATGGTTTCGATGTAGGAAGATGCCCTTGAACCTGGAGATTTGGGACCCATGGGATGGGTACCAGGCAGTATTACTTTAAAGGGTCTCCGTTTGCTCACCCAACCTCACCAAAACTCTCAGTCCCAAGAGTGTCCACCCTTATGTGTCAATCAGCTGTGGGTCTAGATATGGTCAATGCAGGTGGCATCACAGGCCCTGAACGAATTTTGTAAGAATTTCTCTCTCTTTCACTGTCTTTGTTTCACTGGTTTCTAAAAGTAATTGATTTTTATAATGGGGTTTAGCTGTTTTTCACTGCTGTGTTTATGCCGCTTTACACCCACTTGACTCACTTACAGAGAGATATCAATACATAGGTTTTAAGATTCTTACTAGTCAGATATATTCTTGGGCTGTGAATAGGGGGTGTTAAGTCCAGTTCACTGAGCAAGGAGTAGGTCTTGTCTATTACATATTGGGTTTATGGAACGGTATCTGAGCTAATTTGAAAGCCTTGTTTTATGCATCACCCCACCTCACCTTTCCCGTTAAGCAGCCATAGTGTGTTTTCTAAACGTGTGACTCTGTTCTGTTTTGTAATTCAGTTCAAGGGTAGCGGTTTTTATATTCCCTCTATAAGTGATATCTTATGATAAGTGTCTTTTTCTGTGTGACTTATTTCACTTAGAATCGTCCTACCTAAATCCACTCATCTTGCTGCTACTAGCCTTATGACGTCGATTTCATGGCTGAGTGATATTCCATTGTACATAAGGACCACAACTTCTCTATCCATTTTTCTCTTTCCTGGGATATTTAAGGTGTAACGAAGTGGAGGTTGTTGTCAACAGAGCAGCCCTAAACTTTGGGGTGCCTGTGTCTTGCTGATTTTTAGTTTTCCCAATTTATACGCCCATGAGTGGAAGTGCCCTATGCTCTCTAAGCTGAGTCTTTTAGATGTTTCAGGACACACCGTACACTTCTCCAGAGTGGCTGTTGGCAATTTACATCCCGCCCATCAGCGTAGCCAGGCTCCCGTTTCTCCATGGCCTGTCCTGCATTTCTGGTTTTGACACTTTATTCAGCATGGCCCTTTTGACCGATGGGAAGCGAGACTTCTTTGTAGCGCTGATTTGCCTTTCCAGGTTGCTTGGTTGGCCAAAAAGGGCGTAGGCGTTTTTTCCTGAATATATTCAGGAAAAAACGCCTACGCCCTTTTTGGCCAAGGGCATCATTGTCGAGGTTTTGCTGCTTTTCCTGTGCTTTAAAGGCGATTCGAATCTCCCTCCTGAAATCTGTTTCCTGCAATTCTGCCTTGCTTTCAAATCCTCTTCGTTGCCTTCCCTCAATATATTTGTGGGGGAGAGTGATCATTTATAAGTCTGCAGGTTTGTGAATTGCAGTGCCCCTGAGCTCCATTTTTCAACTCGCTTTCTTGGGAGCTGGCCGCAAAAGCGCAGGATTGCTTCAGGCCCTATTTTGGCCCCGGGCGGCAGGCTGAGCCTGTGGTTAATTCTTCTTCCTGATGGGAAAATAGAGTGACCTGTGCCTGTCCCAACACCTAGAGCTAGTCTCTCATTGGTTCCCCCTCTTCCCGTTCATCCTCAGGACAAATTGCAGCCTGTCCGGAACAGGAGGTTAAAGGTGCTGATTCTCCAAGGAGGGAGATTGCTAGTAAAGCGGCTGGAATGGCGGAGCCGAGCACAAGGAGATGAGAAATGAGGTGCGTTTTACAAACCTTTCCCGATCACACGGTGTACCATCTTCTGGGTTTCTCATGCATGGTTTCGATGTAGGAAGATGCCCTTGAACCTGGAGATTTGGGACCCATGGGATGGGTACCAGGCAGTATTACTTTAAAGGGTCTCCGTTTGCTCACCCAACCTCACCAAAACTCTCAGTCCCAAGAGTGTCCACCCTTATGTCTCAATCAGCTGTGGGTCTAGATATGGTCAATCCAGGTGGCATCACAGGCCCTGAACGAATTTTGTAAGAATTTCTCTCTCTTTCACTGTCTTTGTTTCACTGGTTTCTAAAAGTAATTGATTTTTATAATGGGGTTTAGCTGCTTTTCACTGCTGTGTTTATGCCGCTTTACACCCACTTGACTCACTTACAGAGAGATATCAATACATTGGTTTTAAGATTCTTACTAGTCAGATATATTCTTGGGCTGTGAATAGGGGGTGTTAAGTCCAGTTCACTGAGCAAGGAGTAGGTCTTGTCTATTACATATTGGGTTTATGGAACGGTATCTGAGCTAATTTGAAAGCCTTGTTTTATGCATCACCCCACCTCACCTTTCCCGTTAAGCAGCCATAGTGTGTTTTCTAAACGTGTGACTCTGTTCTGTTTTGTAATTCAGTTCAAGGGTAGCGGTTTTTATATTCCCTCTATAAGTGATATCTTATGATAAGTGTCTTTTTCTGTGTGACTTATTTCACTTAGAATCGTCCTACCTAAATCCACTCATCTTGCTGCTACTAGCCTTATGACGTCGATTTCATGGCTGAGTGATATTCCATTGTACATAAGGACCACAACTTCTGTATCCATTTTTCTCTTTCCTGGGATATTTAAGGTGTAACGAAGTGGAGGTTGTTGTCAACAGAGCAGCCCTAAACTTTGGGGTGCCTGTGTCTTGCTGATTTTTAGTTTTCCCAATTTATACGCCCATGAGTGGAAGTGCCCTATGCTCTCTAAGCTGAGTCTTTTAGATGTTTCAGGACACACCGTACACTTCTCCAGAGTGGCTGTTGGCAATTTACATCCCGCCCATCAGCGTAGCCAGGCTCCCGTTTCTCCATGGCCTGTCCTGCATTTCTGGTTTTGACACTTTATTCAGCATGGCCCTTTTGACCGATGGGAAGCGAGACTTCTTTGTAGCGCTGATTTGCCTTTCCAGGTTGCTTGGTTGGCCAAAAAGGGCGTAGGCGATTTTTCCTGAATATATTCAGGAAAAAACGCCTACGCCCTTTTTGGCCAAGGGCATCATTGTCGAGGTTTTGCTGCTTTTCCTGTGCTTTAAAGGCGATTCGAATCTCCCTCCTGAAATCTGTTTCCTGCAATTCTGCCTTGCTTTCAAATTCTCTTCGTTGCCTTCCCTCAATATATTTGTGGGCGAGAGTGATCATTTATAAGTCTGCAGGTTTGTGAATTGCAGTGCCCCTGAGCTCCATTTTTCAACTCGCTTTCTTGGGAGCTGGCCGCAAAAGCGCAGGATTGCTTCAGGCCCTATTCTGGCCCCGGGCGGCAGGCTGAGCCTGTGGTTAATTCTTCTTCCTGATGGGAAAATAGAGTGACCTGTGCCTGTCCCAACACCTAGAGCTAGTCTCTCATTGGTTCCCCCTCTTCCCGTTCATCCTCAGGACAAATTGCAGCCTGTCCGGAACAGGAGGTTAAAGGTGCTGATTCTCCAAGGAGGGAGATTGCTAGTAAAGCGGCTGGAATGGCGGAGCCGAGCACAAGGAGATGAGAAATGAGGTGCGTTTTACAAACCTTTCCCGATCACACGGTGTACCATCTTCTGGGTTTCTCATGCATGGTTTCGATGTAGGAAGATGCCCTTGAACCTGGAGATTTGGGACCCATGGGATGGGTACCAGGCAGTATTACTTTAAAGGGTCTCCGTTTGCTCACCCAACCTCACCAAAACTCTCAGTCCCAAGAGTGTCCACCCTTATGTCTCAATCAGCTGTGGGTCTAGATATGGTCAATCCAGGTGGCATCACAGGCCCTGAACGAATTTTGTAAGAATTTCTCTCTCTTTCACTGTCTTTGTTTCACTGGTTTCTAAAAGTAATTGATTTTTATAATGGGGTTTAGCTGCTTTTCACTGCTGTGTTTATGCCGCTTTACACCCACTTGACTCACTTACAGAGAGATATCAATACATAGGTTTTAAGATTCTTACTAGTCAGATATATTCTTGGGCTGTGAATAGGGGGTGTTAAGTCCAGTTCACTGAGCAAGGAGTAGGTCTTGTCTATTACATATTGGGTTTATGGAACGGTATCTGAGCTAATTTGAAAGCCTTGTTTTATGCATCACCCCACCTCACCTTTCCCGTTAAGCAGCCATAGTGTGTTTTCTAAACGTGTGACTCTGTTCTGTTTTGTAATTCAGTTCAAGGGTAGCGGTTTTTATATTCCCTCTATAAGTGATATCTTATGATAAGTGTCTTTTTCTGTGTGACTTATTTCACTTAGAATCGTCCTACCTAAATCCACTCATCTTGCTGCTAGTAGCCTTATGACGTGATTTCATGGCTGAGTGATATTCCATTGTACATAAGGACCACAACTTCTCTATCCATTTTTCTCTTTCCTGGGATATTTAAGGTGTAACGAAGTGGAGGTTGTTGTCAACAGAGCAGCCCTAAACTTTGGGGTGCCTGTGTCTTGCTGATTTTTAGTTTTCCCAATTTATACGCCCATGAGTGGAAGTGCCCTATGCTCTCTAAGCTGAGTCTTTTAGATGTTTCAGGACACACCGTACATTTCTCCAGAGTGGCTGTTGGCAATTTACATCCCGCCCATCAGCGTAGCCAGGCTCCCGTTTCTCCATGGCTTGTCCTGCATTTCTGGTTTTGACACTTTATTCAGCATGGCCCTTTTGACCGATGGGAAGCGAGACTTCTTTGTAGCGCTGATTTGCCTTTCCAGGTTGCTTGGTTGGCCAAAAAGGGCGTATGCGTTTTTTCCTTAATATATTCAGGAAAAATCGCATACGCCCTTTTTGGCCAACGGCATCATTGTCGAGGTTTTGCCGCTTTTCGTGTGCTTTAAAGGCGATTCGAATCTCCCTCCTGAAATCTGTTTCCTGCAATTCTCCCTTGCTTTCAAATCCTCTTCGTTGCCTTCCCTCAATATATTTGTGGACGAGAGTGTTCATTTATAAGTCTGCAGGTTTGTGAATTGCAGTGCCCCTGAGCTCCATTTTTCAACTCGCTTTCATGGGAGCTGGCCGCAAAAGCGCAGGATTGCTTCAGGCCCTATTGTGGTCCCGGGCGGCAGGCTGAGCCTGTGGTTAATTCTTCTTCCTGATGGGAAAATAGAGTGACCTGTGCCTGTGCCAACACCTAGAGCTAGTCTCTCATTGGTTCCCCCTCTTCCCGTTCATCCTCAGGAAAATTTGCAACCTGTACGGAACAGGAGGTTAAAGGTGCTGATTCTCCAAGGAGGGAGATTGCTAGTAAAGCGGCTGGAATGGCGAACCCGAGCACAAGGAGATGAGAAATGAGGTGCGTTTTGGAAACCTTTCCCGATCACACGGTGTACCATCTTCTGGGTTTCTCATGCATGTTTTCGATGTAGGAAGATGCCCTTGAACCTGGAGATTTGGGACCCATGGGATGGGTACCACATAATATTACTTTAAAGGGTCTGCGTTTCCTCACCCAACCTCACCAAACCTCTCAGCCCCAAGAGTGTCCACCCTTATGTCTCAATCAGCTGTGGGTCTAGATATGGTCAATCCAGGTGGCATCACAGCCCCTGCACGAATTTTGTAAGACTTGTTCTCTCCTTCACTGTCTTTCTTTCACGGGTTTTTAAAAGTAATTGATTTTTATAATGGGGTTTAGCTGCTTTTCACTGCTGTGTTTATGCCGCTTTACACTCACTTGACTCACTTACAGAGAGATATCAATACATAGGTTTTAAGATTCTTACTAGTCAGATATATTCGTGGTCGGTGAATAGGTGGTGTTGAGTCCAATTCACTGAGCAGGCAGTAGGTCTTGTCTATTACATATTGGATTTATGGAACGGTATCTGAGCTAATTTTAAACCCTTGTTTTATGCATCACCCCACCTCACCTTTCCCGTTAAGCAGCCATAGTGTGTTTTCTAAACGTGTGACTCTGTTCTGTTTTGTAATTCAGTTCAAGGGTAGCGGTTTTTACATTCCCTCTATAAGTGATATCTTATGATAAGTGTCTTTTTCTGTGTGACTTATTTCACTTAGAATCGTCGTACCTAAATCCATTCATCATGCTGCTACTAGCCTTATGACGTTGATTTCATGGCTGAGTGATATTCCATTGTACATAAGGACCACAACTTCTTTATCCATTTTTCTCTTTCCTGGGATATTTAAGGTGTAACGAAATGGAGGTTCTTGTCAACAGAGCAGCCCTAAACTTTGGGTTGCCTGTGTCTTGCTGATTTTTAGTTTTCCCAATTTATACACTCATGAGTGGAAGTGCCCTATGCTCTCTAAGCTGAGTTTTTTAGATGTTTCAGGACACACCGTACACTTCTCCAGAGTGGCTGTTGGCAATTTACATCCCGCCCATCAGCGTAGCCAGGCTCCCGTTTCTCCATGGCTTGTCCTGCATGTCTGGTTTTGACACTTTATTCAGCATGGCCCTTTTGACCGATGGGAAGCGAGACTTCTTTGTAGCGCTGATTTGCCTTTCCAGGTTGCTTGGTTGGCCAAAAAGGGCGTATGCGTTTTTTCCTTAATATATTCAGGAAAAAATGCATACGCCCTTTTTGGCCAAGGGCATCATTGTCGAGGTTTTGCCGCTTTTCCTGTGCTTTAAAGGCGATTCGAATCTCCCTCCTGAAATCTCTTTCCTGCAATTCTGCCTTGCTTTGAAATCCTCTTCGTTGCCTTCCCTCAATATATTTGTGGACGAGAGTGATCATTTATAAGTCTGCAGGTTTGTGAATTGCAGTGCCCCTGAGCTCCATTTTTCAACTCGCTTTCTTGGGAGCTGGCCGCAAAAGCGCAGGATTGCTTCAGGCCCTATTCTGACCCCGGGCGGCAGGCTGAGCCTGTGGTTAATTCTTCTTCCTGATGGGAAAATAGAGTGACCTGTGCCTGTCCCAACACCTAGAGCTAGTCTCTCATTGGTTCCCCCTCTTCCCGTTCATCCTCAGGACAAATTGCAACCTGTACGGAACAGGAGGTTAAAGGTGCTGATTCTCCAAGGAGGGAGATTGCTAGTAAAGCGGCTGGAATGGCGAAACCGAGCACAAGGAGATGAGAAATGAGGTGCGTTTTAGAAACCTTTCCCGATCACACGGTGTACAGTCTTCTGGGTTTCTCATGCATGTTTTCGATGTAGGAAGATGCCCTTGAACCTGGAGATTTGGGACCCATGGGATGGGTACCACGCAGTATTACTTTAAAGTGTCTGCGTTTGCTCACCCAACCTCACCAAACCTCTCAGCCCCAAGAGTGTCCAGCCTTATGTCTCAATCAGCTGTGGGTCTAGATATGGTCAATCCAGGTGGCATCACAGCCCCTGAACGAATTTTGTAAGAAATTCTCTCTCTTTCACTGTCTTTGTTTCACGGGTTTTTAAAAGTAATTGATTTTTATAATGGGGTTTAGCTGCTTTTCACTGCTGTGTTTCTGCCGCTTTACACCCACTTGACTCACTTACAGAGAGATATCAATACATAGGTTTTAAGATTCTTACTAATCAGATATATTCTTGGGCGGTGAATAGGGGGTGTTGAGTCCAATTCTCTGAGCAAGGAGTCGGTCTTGTCTATTACATACTGGGTTTATGGAACGGTATCTGAGCTAATTTGAAAGCCTTGTTTTATGCATCACCCCACCTCACCTTTCCCGTTAAGCAGCATAGTGTGTTTTCTAAACGTGTGACTCTGTTCTGTTTTGTAATTCAGTTCAAGGGTAGTGGTTTTTACATTCCCTCTATAAGTGATATCTTATGATAAGTGTCTTTTTCTGTGTGACTTATTTCACTTAGAATCGTCCTACCTAAATCCACTCATCTTGCTGCTAGTAGCCTTATGACGTGATTTCATGGCTGAGTGATATTCCATTGTACATAAGGACCACAACTTCTTCATCCATTTTTCTCTTTCCTGGGATATTTAAGGTGTAATGAAGTGGAGGTTGTTGTCAACAGAGCAGCCCTAAACTTTTGGGTTCCTGTGTCTTGCTGATTTGTAGTTTTCCCAATTTATACGCCCATGAGTGGAAGTGCCCTATGTTCTCTAAGCTGAGTTTTTTAGATGTTTCAGGACACACCGTACACTTCTCCAGAGGGGCTGTTGGCAATTTACATCCCGCCCAGCAGCGTAGCCAGGCTCCCTTTTCTCCATGGCCTGTCCTGCATTTCTGGTTTTGACACTTTATTCAGCATGGCCCTTTTGACCGATGGGAAGCGAGACTTCTTTGTAGCGCTGATTTGCCTTTCCAGGTTGCTTGGTTGGCCAAAAAGGGCGTATGCGTTTTTTCCTGAATATATTCAGGAAAAAACGCATACGCCCTTTTTGGCCAAGGGCATCATTGTCGAGGTTTTGCAGCTTTTCCTGTGCTTTAAAGGCGATTCGAATCTCCCTCCTGAAATCTGTTTCCTGCAATTCTGCCTTGCTTTCAAATCCTCTTCGTTGCCTTCCCTCAATATATCTGTGGACGAGAGTTATCATTTATAAGTCTGCAGGTTTGTGAATTGCAGTGCCCCTGAGCTCCATTTTTCAACTCGCTTTCTTGGGAGCTGGCCGCAAAAGCGCAGGATTGCTTCAGGCCCTATTCTGACCCCGGGCGGCAGGCTGAGCCTGTGGTTAATTCTTCTTCCTGATGGGAAAATAGAGTGACCTGTGCCTGTCCCAACACCTAGAGCTAGTCTCTCATTGGTTCCCCCTCTTCCCGTTCATCCTCAGGACAAATTGCAACCTGTACGGAACAGGAGGTTAAAGGTGCTGATTCTCCAAGGAGGGAGATTGCTAGTAAAGCGGCTGGAATGGCGAACCCGAGCACAAGGAGATGAGAAATGAGGTGCGTTTTAGAAACCTTTCCCGATCACACGGTGTACAGTCTTCTGGGTTTCTCATGCATGTTTTCGATGTAGGAAGATGCCCTTGTACCTGGAGATTTGGGACCCATGGGATGGGTACCACGCAGTATTACTTTAAAGTGTCTGCGTTTGCTCACCCAACCTCACTAAACCTCTCAGCCCCAAGAGTGTCCACCCTTATGTCTCAATCAGCTGTGGGTCTAGATATGGTCAATCCAGGTGGCATCACAGCCCCTGAACGAATTTTGTAAGAAATTCTCTCTCTTTCACTGTCTTTGTTTCACGGGTTTTTAAAAGTAATTGATTTTTATAATGGGGTTTAGCTGCTTTTCACTGCTGTGTTTCTGCCGCTTTACACCCACTTGACTCACTTACAGAGAGATATCAATACATAGGTTTTAAGATTCTTACTAATCAGATATATTCTTGGGCGGTGAATAGGGGGTGTTGAGTCCAATTCTCTGAGCAAGGAGTCGGTCTTGTCTATTACATACTGGGTTTATGGAACGGTATCTGAGCTAATTTGAAACCCTTGTTTTATGCATCACCCCACCTCACCTTTCCCGTTAAGCAGCATAGTGTGTTTTCTAAACGTGTGACTCTGTTCTGTTTTGTAATTCAGTTCAAGGGTACCGGGTTTTACATTCCCTCTATAAGTGATATCTTATGATAAGTGTCTTTTTCTGTGTGACTTATTTCACTTAGAATCGTCGTACCTAAATCCACTCGTCATCCTGCTACTGGCCTTATGACGTTGATTTCATGGCTGAGTGATATTCCATTGTACATAAGGACCACAACTTCTTTATCCATTTTTCTCTTTCCTGGGATATTTAAGGTGTAACGAAGTGGAGGTTGTTGTCAACAGAGCAGCCCTAAACTTTGGGGTGCCTGTGACTTGCTGATTTTTAGTTTTCCCAATTTATACGTCCATGAGTGGAAGTGCCCTATACTCCCTAAGCTGAGTTTTTTAGATGTTTCAGGACACACCGTACGCTTCTCCAGAGTGGCTGTTGGCAATTTACATCCCGCCCATCAGCGTAGCCAGGCTCCCGTTTCTCCATGGCCTGTCCTGCATTTCTGGTTTTGACACTTTACTCAGCATGGCCCTTTTGATCGACGAGAAGCGAAACTTCTTTGTAGCGCTGATTTGCCTTTCCAGGTTGCTTGGTAGGCCAAAAAGGGCGTATGCGTTTTTTCCTGAATATATTCAGGATAAAACGCATACGCCCTTTTTGGCCAAGGGCATCATTGTCGAGGTTTTGCCGCTTTTCCTGTGCTTTAAAGGCGATTCGAATCTCCCTCCTGAAATCTGTTTCCTGCAATTCTGCCTTGCTTTCAAATCCTCTTCGTTGCCTTCCCTCAATATATCTGTGGACGAGAGTGATCATTTATAAGTCTGCAGGTTTGTGAATTGCAGTGCCCCTGAGCTCCATTTTTCAACTCGCTTTCTTGGGAGCTGGCCGCAAAAGCGCAGGATTGCTTCAGGCACTAATTTTGTCCCGGACAGCAGGCTGAGCCTGTGGTTAATTCTTCTTCCGGATGGGAAAATAGAGTGACCTTTGCCTGTCCCAACACCTAGAGCTAGTCTCTCATTGGTTCCCCCTCTTCCCGTTCATCCTCAGGACAAATTGCAACCTGTACGGAACAGGAGGTTAAAGGTGCTGATTCCCCAAGGAGGGAGATTGCTAGTAAAGCGGCTGGAATGGCGAACCCGAGCACAAGGAGATGAGAAATGAGGTGCGTTTTAGAAACCTTTCCCGATCACACGGTGTACCATCTTCTGGGTTTCTCATGCATGGTTTCGATGTAGGAAGATGCCCTTGAACCTGGAGATTTGGGACCCATGGGATGGGTACCACGGAGTATTAATTGAAAGGTTCTGCGTTTGCTCACCCAACCTCACCAAACCTCTCAACCCAAGAGTGTCCACCCTTATGTCTCAATCAGCTGTGGGTCTAGATATGGTCAATCCAGGTGGCATCACAGCCCCTGAACGAATTTTGTAAGAATTTCTCTCTCTTTCACTGTCTTTGTTTCACTGGTTTCTAAAAGTAATTGATTTTTATAATGGGGTTTAGCTGCTTTTCTCTGCTGTGTTTATGCCACTTTACACCCACTTGACTCACTTACAGAGAGATATCAATACATAGGTTTTAAGATTCTTACTAGTCAGAGAGATTCTTGGGCGGTGAATAGGGGGTGTTGAGTCCAATTCACAGAGCAAGGGGTAGCTCTTGTCTATTACCTATTGGGTTTATGGAACGGTATGTGAGCTAATTTGAAAGCCTTGTTTTATGCATCACCCCACCTCACCTTTCCCGTTAAGCAGCCATAGTGTGTTTTCTACACGTGTGACTCTGCTCTGTTTTGTAATTCAGTTCAAGGGTAGAGGTTTTTATATTCCCTCTATAAGTGATATCTTATGATAAGTGTCTTTTTCTGTGTGACTTATTTCACTTAGAATCATCCTACCTAAATCCACTCATCTTGCTGCTAGTAGCCTTATGACGTTGATTTCATGGCTGAGTGATATTCCATTGTACATAAGGACCACAACTTCTTTATCCATTTTTCTCTTTCCTCGGATATTTAAGGTGTAATGAAGTGGAGGTTGTTGTCAACAGAGCAGCCCTAAACTTTTGTGTTCCTGTGTCTTGCTGATTTTTAGTTTTCCCAATTTATACGCCCATGAGTGGAAGTGCCCTATGCTCTCTAAGCTGAGTTTTTTAGATGTTTCAGGACACACCGTACACTTCTCCAGAGGGGCTGTTGGCAATTTACATCCCGCCCAGCAGCGTAGCTAGGCTCCCGTTTCTCCATGGCCTGTCCTGCATTTCTTGTTTTGACACTTTATTCAGCATGGCCCTTTTGACCGATGGGAAGAGAGACTTCTTTGTAGCGCTGATTTGCCTTTCCAGGTTGCTTGGCTGGCCAAAAAGGGCGTATGCGTTTTTTCCTGAATGTATTCAGGAAAAAAACGCATACGCCCTTTTTGGCCAAGGGCATCATTGTCGAGGTTTTGCCGCTTTTCCTGTGCTTTAAAGGCGATTCGAATCTCCCTCCTGAAATCTGTTTCCTGCAATTCTGCCTTGCTTTCAAATCCTCTTCGTTGCCTTCCCTCAATATATCTGTGGACGAGAGTGATCATTTATAAGTCTGCAGGTTTGTGAATTGCAGTGCCCCTGAGCTCCATTTTTCAACTCGCTTTCTTGGGAGCTGGCCGCAAAAGCGCAGGATTGCTTCTGGCCCTATTCTGGTCCCGGGCGGCAGGCTGAGCCTGTGGTTAATTCTTCTTCCTGATGGGAAAATAGAGTGACCTGTGCCTGTCCCAACACCTAGAGCTAGTCTCTCATTGGTTCCCCCTCTTCCCGTTCATCCTCAGGAAAAATTGCAGCCTGTAGGGAACAGGAGGTTAAAGGTGCTGATTCTCCAAGGAGGGAGATTGCTAGTAAAGCGGCTGGAATGGCGGAGCCGAGCACAAGGAGATGAGAAATGAGGTGCGTTTTAGAAACATTTCCCGATCACACGGTGTACCATCTTCTGGGTTTCTCATGCATGGTTTCGATGTAGGAAGATGCCCTTGAACCTGGAGATTTGGGACCCATGGGATGGGTACCAGGCAGTATTACTTTAAAGGGTCTCCGTTTGCTCACCCAACCTCACCAAAACTCTCAGTCCCAAGAGTATCCACCCTTATGTCTCAATCAGCTGTGGGTCTAGATATGGTCAATGCAGGTGGCATCACAGGCCCTGAACGAATTTTGTAAGAATTTCTCTCTCTTTCACTGTCTTTGTTTCACTCGTTTCTAAAAGTAATTGATTTTTATAATGGGGTTTAGCTGCTTTTCACTGCTGTGTTTATGCCGCTTTACACCCACTTGACTCACTTACAGAGAGATATCAATACATAGGTTTTAAGATTCTTACTAGTCAGATATATTCTTGGGCTGTGAATAGGGGGTGTTAAGTTCAGTTCACTGAGCAAGGAGTAGGTCTTGTCTATTACATATTGGGTTTATGGAACGGTATGTGAGCTAATTTGAAAGCCTTGTTTTATGCATCACCCCACCTCACCTTTCCCGTTAAGCCGCCATAGTGTGTTTTCTACACGTGTGACTCTGCTCTGTTTTGTAATTCAGTTCAAGGGTAGAGGTTTTTATATTCCCTCTATAAGTGATATCTTATGATAAGTGTCTTTTTCTGTGTGACTTATTTCACTTAGAATCGTCCTACCTAAATCCACTCATCTTGCTGCTAGTAGCCTTATGAAGTTGATTTCATGGCTGAGTGATATTCCATTGTACATAAGGACCACAACTTCTTTATCCATTTTTCTCTTTCCTGGGATATTTAAGGTGTAATGAAGTGGAGGTTGTTATCAACAGAGCAGCCCTAAACTTTTGGGTTCCTGTGTCTTGCTGATTTTTGGTTTTCCCAATTTATACGCCCATGAGTGGAAGTGCCCTATGCTCTCTAAGCTTAGTCTTTTAGATGTTTCAGGAAACACCGTACACTTCTCCAGGGTGGCTGTTGTCAATTTACATCCCGCCCATCAGCGTAGCCAGGCTCCCGTTTCTCCATGGCCTGTCCTGCATTTCTGGTTTTGACGCTTTATTCATCATGGCCCTTTTGACCGATGGGAAGCGAGACTTCTTTGTAGTGCTGATTTGCCTTTCCAGGTTGCTTGGTTGGCCAAAAAGGGCGTAGGCATTTTTTCCTGAATATATTCAGGAAAAAATGCCTACGCCCTTTTTGGCCAAGGGCATCATTGTCGAGGTTTTGCCGCTTTTCCTGTGCTTTAAAGGCGATTCGAATCTCCCTCCTGAAATCTGTTTCCTGCAATTCTGCCTTGCTTTCAAATCCTCTTCGTTGCCTTCCCTCAATATATTTGTGGGCGAGAGTGATCATTTATAAGTCTGCAGGTTTGTGAATTGCAGTGCCTCTGAGCTCCATTTTTCAACTCGCTTTCTTGCGAGCTGGCCGCAAAAGCGCAGGATTGCTTCAGGCCCTATTCTGGTCCCGGACGGCAGGCTGAGCCTGTGGTTAATTCTTCTTCCTGATGGGAATATAGAGTGACCTTTGCCTGTCCCAACACCTAGAGCTAGTCTCTCATTGGTTCCCCCTCTTCCCGTTCATCCTCAGGACAAATTGCAACCTGTACGGAACAGGAGGTTAAAGTGCTGATTCCCCAAGGAGGGAGATTGCTAGTAAAGCGGCTGGAATGGCGAACCCGAGCACAAGGAGATGAGAAATGAGGTGCGTTTTAGAAACCTTTCCCGATCACACGGTGTACCATCTTCTGGGTTTCTCATGCATGGTTTCGATGTAGGAAGATGCCCTTGAACCTGGAGATTTGGGACCCATGGGATGGGTACCACGGAGTATTAATTGAAAGGTTCTGCGTTTGCTCACCCAACCTCACCAAACCTCTCAGCCCCAAGAGTGTCCACCCTTATGTCTCAATCAGCTGTGGGTCTAGATATGGTCAATCCAGGTGGCATCACAGCCCCTGAACGAATTTTGTAAGAATTTCTCTCTCTTTCTCTGTCTTTGTTTCACTGGTTTCTAAAAGTAATTGATTTTTATAATGGGGTTTAGCTGCTTTTCTCTGCTGTGTTTATGCCGCTTTACACCCACTTGACTGACTTACAGAGAGATATCAATACATAGGTTTTAAGATTCTTACTAGTCAGATAGATTCTTGGGCGGTGAATAGGGGGTGTTGAGTCCAATTCACAGAGCAAGGGGTAGCTCTTGTCTATTACCTATTAGGTTTATGGAACGGTATGTGAGCTAATTTGAAAGCCTTGTTTTATGCATCACCCCACCTCACCTTTCCCGTTAAGCAGCCATAGTGTGTTTTCTACACGTGTGACTCTGCTCTGTTTTGTAATTCAGTTCAAGGGTAGAGGTTTTTATATTCCCTCTATAAGTGATATCTTATGATAAGTGTCTTTTTCTGTGTGACTTATTTCACTTAGAATCGTCCTACCTAAATCCACTCATCTTGCTGCTAGTAGCCTTATGACGTTGATTTCATGGCTGAGTGATATTCCATTGTACATAAGGACCACAACTTCTTTATCCATTTTTCTCTTTCCTGGGATATTTAAGGTGTAATGAAGTGGAGGTTGTTGTCAACAGAGCAGCCCTAAACTTTTGGGTTCCTGTGTCTTGCTGATTTTTGGTTTTCCCAATTTATACGCCCATGAGTGGAAGTGCCCTATGCTAAGCTGAGTTTTTTAGATGTTTCAGGACACACCGTACACTTCTCCAGAGGGGCTGTTGGCAATTTACATCCCGCCCATCAGCGTAGCCAGGCTCCCGTTTCTCCATGGCCTTTCCTGCATTTCTGGTTTTGACACTTTATTCAGCATGGCCCTTTTGACCGATGGGAAGCGAGACTTCTTTGTAGCGCTGATTTGCCTTTCCAGGTTGCTTGGTTGGCCAAAAAGGGCGTATGCGTTTTTTCCGGAATATATTCAGGAAAAAACGCCTACGCTCTTTTTGGCCAAGGGCATCATTGTCGAGGTTTTGCTGCTTTTCCTGTGCTTTAAAGGCGATTCGAATCTCCCTCCTGAAATCGGTTTCCTGCAATTCTGCCTTGCTTTCAAATCCTCTTCGTTGCCTTCCCTCAATATATTTGTGGGCGAGAGTGATCATTTATAAGTCTGCAGGTTTGTGAATTGCAGTGCCCCTGAGCTCCATTTTTCACCTCGCTTTCTTGGGAGCTGGCCGCAAAAGCGCAGGATTGCTTCAGGCCCTATTCTGGTCCCGGGCGGCAGGCTGAGCCTGTGGTTAATTCTTCTTCCTGATGGGAAAATAGAGTGACCTGTGCCTGTCCCAACACCTAGAGCTAGTCTCTCATTGGTTCCCCCTCTTCCCGTTCATCCTCAGGAAAAATTGCAGCCTGTAGGGAACAGGAGGTTAAAGGTGCTGATTCTCCAAGGAGGGAGATTGCTAGTAAAGCGGCTGGAATGGCGGAGCCGAGCACAAGGAGATGAGAAATGAGGTGCGTTTTAGAAACCTTTCCCGATCACACGGTGTACCATCTTCTGGGTTTCTCATGCATGGTTTCGATGTAGGAAGATGCCCTTGAACCTGGAGATTTGGGACCCATGGGATGAGTACCACGGAGTATTAATTGAAAGGTTCTGCGTTTGCTCACCCAACCTCACCAAACCTCTCAGCCCCAAGAGTGTCCACCCTTATGTCTCAATCAGCTGTGGGTCTAGATATGGTCAATCCAGGTGGCATCACAGGCCCTGAACGAATTTTGTAAGAATTTCTCTCTCTTTCACTGTCTTTGTTTCACTGGTTTCTAAAAGTAATTGATTTTTATAATGGGGTTTAGCTGCTTTTCACTGCTGTGTTTCTGCCGCTTTACACCCAATTGACCCACTTACAGAGGGATATCAATACATAGGTTTTAAGATTCTTACTAATCAGATATATTCTTGGGCGGTGAATAGGGGGTGTTGAGTCCAATTCACTGAGCAAGGAGTCGGTCTTGTGTATTACATACTGGGTTTATGGAACGGTATCTGAGCTAATTTGAAACCCTTGTTTTATGCATCACCCCACCTCACCTTTCCCGTTAAGCAGCCATAGTGTGTTTTCTAAACGTGTGACTGTGTTCTGTTTTGTAATTCAGTTCAAGGGTACCGGATTTTACATTCCCTCTATAAGTGATATCTTATGATAAATGTCTTTTTCTGTGTGACTTATTTCACTTAGAATCGTCGTACCTAAATCCACTCGTCATCCTGCTACTGGCCTTATGACGTTGATTTCATGGCTGAGTGATATTCCATTGTACATAAGGACCACAACTTCTTTATCCATTTTTCTCTTTCCTGGGATATTTAAGGTGTAACGAAGTGGAGGTTCTTGTCAACAGAGCAGCCCTAAACTTTGGGGTGCCTGTGTCTTGCTGATTTTTAGTTTTCCCAATTTATACGTCCATGAGTGGAAGTGCCCTATGCTCCCTAAGCTGAGTTTTTTAGATGTTTCAGGACACACCGTACGCTTCTCCAGAGTGGCTGTTGGCAATTTACATCCCGCCCATCAGCGTAGCCAGGCTCCCGTTTCTCCATGGCCTGTCCTGCATTTCTGGTTTTGACGCTTTATTCATCATGGCCCTTTTGACCGATGGGAAGCGAGACTTCTTTGTAGTGCTGATTTGCCTTTCCAGGTTGCTTGGTTGGCCAAAAAGGGCGTAGGCATTTTTTCCTGAATATATTCAGGAAAAAATGCCTACGCCCTTTTTGGCCAAGGGCATCATTGTCGAGGTTTTGCCGCTTTTCCTGTGCTTTAAAGGCGATTCGAATCTCCCTCCTGAAATCTGTTTCCTGCAATTCTGCCTTGCTTTCAAATCCTCTTCGTTGCCTTCCCTCAATATATTTGTGGGCGAGAGTGATCATTTATAAGTCTGCAGGTTTGTGAATTGCAGTGCCCCTGAGCTCCATTTTTCTGCTCGCTTTCTTGCGAGCTGGCCGCAAAAGCGCAGGATTGCTTCAGGCCCTAATTTTGTCCCGGACGGCAGGCTGAGCCTGTGGTTAATTCTTCTTCCTGATGGGAATATAGAGTGACCTTTGCCTGTCCCAACACCTAGAGCTAGTCTCTCATTGGTTCCCCCTCTTCCCGTTCATCCTCAGGACAAATTGCAACCTGTACGGAACAGGAGGTTAAAGGTGCTGATTCCCCAAGGAGGGAGATTGCTAGTAAAGCGGCTGGAATGGCGAACCCGAGCACAAGGAGATGAGAAATGAGGTGCGTTTTAGAAACCTTTCCCGATCACACGGTGTACCATCTTCTGGGTTTCTCATGCATGGTTTCGATGTAGGAAGATGCCCTTGAACCTGGAGATTTGGGACCCATGGGATGGGTACCACGGAGTATTAATTCAAAGGTTCTGCGTTTGCTCACCCAACCTCACCAAACCTCTCAGCCCCAAGAGTGTCCACCCTTATGTCTCAATCAGCTGTGGGTCTAGATATGGTCAATCCAGGTGGCATCACAGCCCCTGAACGAATTTTGTAAGAATTTCTCTCTCTTTCTCTGTCTTTGTTTCACTGGTTTCTAAAAGTAATTGATTTTTATAATGGGGTTTAGCTGCTTTTCTCTGCTGTGTTTATGCCGCTTTACACCCACTTGACTCACTTACAGAGAGATATCAATACATAGGTTTTAAGATTCTTACTAGTCAGATAGATTCTTGGGCGGTGAATAGGGGGTGTTGAGTCCAATTCACAGAGCAAGGGGTAGCTCTTGTCTATTACCTATTAGGTTTATGGAACGGTATGTGAGCTAATTTGAAAGCCTTGTTTTATGCATCACCCCACCTCACCTTTCCCGTTAAGCAGCCATAGTGTGTTTTCTACACGTGTGACTCTGCTCTGTTTTGTAATTCAGTTCAAGGGTAGAGGTTTTTATATTCCCTCTATAAGTGATATCTTATGATAAGTGTCTTTTTCTGTGTGACTTATTTCACTTAAAATCGTCCTACCTAAATCCACTCATCTTGCTGCTAGTAGCCTTATGACGTTGATTTCATGGCTGAGTGATATTCCATTGTACATAAGGACCACAACTTCTTTATCCATTTTTCTCTTTCCTGGGATATTTAAGGTGTAATGAAGTGGAGGTTGTTGTCAACAGAGCAGCCCTAAACTTTTGGGTTCCTGTGTCTTGCTGATTTGTAGTTTTCCCAATTTATACGCCCATGAGTGGAAGTGCCCTATGCTAAGCTGAGTTTTTTAGATGTTTCAGGACACACCGTACACTTCTCCAGAGGGGCTGTTGGCCATTTACATCCCGCCCAGCAGCGTAGCCAGGCTCCCTTTTCTCCATGGCCTGTCCTGCATTTCTGGTTTTGACACTTTATTCAGCCTGGCCCTTTTGACCAATGGGAAGCGAGTCTTCTTTGTAGCGCTGATTGGCCTTTCCAGGTTGCTTGGTTGGCCAAAAAGGGCGTATGCGTTTTTTCCTGAATATATTCAGGAAAAAACGCATACGCCCTTTTTGGCCAAGGGCATCATTGTCGAGGTTTTGCCGCTTTTCCTGTGCTTTAAAGGCGATTCGAATCTCCCTCCTGAAATCTGTTTCCTGCAATTCTGCCTTGCTTTCAAATCCTCTTCGTTGCCTTCCCTCAATATATTTGTGGACGAGAGTGATCATTTATAAGTCTGCAGGTTTGTGAATTGCAGTGCCCCTGAGCTCCATTTTTCAACTCGCTTTCTTGGGAGCTGGCCGCAAAAGCGCAGGGTTGCTTCAGGCCCTATTCTGGTCCCGGGCGGTAGGCTGAGCCTGTGGTTAATTCTTCTTCCTGATGGGAAAATAGAGTGACCTGTGCCTGTCCCAACTCCTAGAGCTAGTCTCTCATTGGTTCCCCCTCTTCCCGTTCATCCTCAGGACAAATTGCAGCCTGTATGGAACAGGAGGTTAAAGGTGCTGATTCTCCAAGGAGGGAGATTGCTAGTAAAGCGGCTGGAATGGCGGAGCCGAGCACAAGGAGATGAGAAATGAGGTGCGTTTTAGAAACCTTTCCCGATCACACGGTGTACCATCTTCTGGGTTTCTCATGCATGGTTTCGATGTAGGAAGATGCCCTTGAACCTGGAGATTTGGGACCCATGGGATGGGTACCACGGAGTATTAATTGAAAGGTTCTGCGTTTGCTCACCCAACCTCACCAAACCTCTCAGCCCCAAGAGTGTCCACCCTTATGTCTCAATCAGCTGTGGGTCTAGATATGGTCAATCCAGGTGGCATCACAGGCCCTGAACGAATTTTGTAAGAATTTCTCTCTCTTTCACTGTCTTTGTTTCACGGGTTTTTAAAAGTAATTGATTTTTATAATGGGGTTTAGCTGCTTTTCACTGCTGTGTTTCTGCCGCTTTACACCCAATTGACTCACTTACAGAGGGATATCAATACATAGGTTTTAAGATTCTTACTAATCAGATATATTCTTGGGCGGTGAATAGGGGGTGTTGAGTCCAATTCACTGAGCAAGGAGTCGGTCTTGTGTATTACATACTGGGTTTATGGAACGGTATCTGAGCTAATTTGAAACCCTTGTTTTATGCATCACCCCACCTCACCTTTCCCGTTAAGCAGCCATAGTGTGTTTTCTAAACGTGTGACTCTGTTCTGTTTTGTAGTTCAGTTCAAGGGTAGCGGTTTTTATATTCCCTCTATAAGTGATATCTTATGATAAGTGTCTTTTTCTGTGTGACTTATTTCACTTAGAATCGTCCTACCTAAATCCACTCATCTTGCTGCTACTAGCCTTATGACGTCGATTTCATGGCTGAGTGATATTCCATTGTACATAAGGACCACAACTTCTCTATCCATTTTTCTCTTTCCTGGGATATTTAAGGTGTAACGAAGTGGAGGTTGTTGTCAACAGAGCAGCCCTAAACTTTGGGGTGCCTGTGTCTTGCTGATTTTTAGTTTTCCCAATTTATACGCCCATGAGTGGAAGTGCCCTATGCTCTCTAAGCTGAGTCTTTTAGATGTTTCAGGACACACCGTACACTTCTCCAGAGTGGCTGTTGGCAATTTACATCCCGCCCATCAGCGTAGCCAGGCTCCCGTTTCTCCATGGCCTGTCCTGCATTTGTGGTTTTGACACTTTATTCAGCATGGCCCTTTTGACCGATGGGAAGCGAGACTTCTTTGTAGCGCTTATTTGCCTTTCCAGGTTGCTTGGTTGGCCAAAAAGGGCGTATGCGTTTTTTCCGGAATATATTCAGGAAAAAACGCCTACGCTCTTTTTGGCCAAGGGCATCATTGTCGAGGTTTTGCTGCTTTTCCTGTGCTTTAAAGGCGATTCGAATCTCCCTCCTGAAATCGGTTTCCTGCAATTCTGCCTTGCTTTCAAATCCTCTTCGTTGCCTTCCCTCAATATATTTGTGGGCGAGAGTGATCATTTATAAGTCTGCAGGTTTGTGAATTGCAGTGCCCCTGAGCTCCATTTTTCAACTCGCTTTCTTGGGAGCTGGCCGCAAAAGCGCAGGATTGCTTCAGGCCCTATTCTGGCCCCGGGCGGCAGGCTGAGCCTGTGGTTAATTCTTCTTCCTGATGGGAAAATAGAGTGACCTGTGCCTGTCCCAACACCTAGAGCTAGTCTCTCATTGGTTCCCCCTCTTCCCGTTCATCCTCAGGACAAATTGCAGCCTGTCCGGAACAGGAGGTTAAAGGTGCTGATTCTCCAAGGAGGGAGATTGCTAGTAAAGCGGCTGGAATGGCGGATCCGAGCACAAGGAGATGAGAAATGAGGTGCGTTTTACAAACCTTTCCCGATCACACGGTGTACCATCTTCTGGGTTTCTCATGCATGGTTTCGATGTAGGAAGATGCCCTTGAACCTGGAGATTTGGGACCCATGGGATGGGTACGAGGCAGTATTACTTTAAAGGGTCTCCGTTTGCTCACCCAACCTCACCAAAACTCTCAGTCCCAAGAGTGTCCACCCTTATGTCTCAATCAGCTGTGGGTCTAGATATGGTCAATCCAGGTGGCATCACAGGCCCTGAACGAATTTTGTAAGAATTTCTCTCTCTTTCACTGTCTTTGTTTCACTGGTTTCTAAAAGTAATTGATTTTTATAATGGGGTTTAGCTGCTTTTCACTGCTGTGTTTATGCCGCTTTACACCCACTTGACTCACTTACAGAGAGATATCAAGACATAGGTTTTAAGATTCTTACTAGTCAGATATATTCTTGGGCTGTGAATAGGGGGTGTTAAGTCCAGTTCACTGAGCAAGGAGTAGGTCTTGTCTATTACATATTGGGTTTATGGAACGGTATCTGAGCTAATTTGAAAGCCTTGTTTTATGCATCACCCCACCTCACCTTTCCCGTTAAGCAGCCATAGTGTGTTTTCTAAACGTGTGACTCTGTTCTGTTTTGTAGTTCAGTTCAAGGGTAGCGGTTTTTATATTCCCTCTATAAGTGATATCTTATGATAAGTGTCTTTTTCTGTGTGACTTATTTCACTTAGAATCGTCCTACCTAAATCCACTCATCTTGCTGCTACTAGCCTTATGACGTCGATTTCATGGCTGAGTGATATTCCATTGTACATAAGGACCACAACTTCTCTATCCATTTTTCTCTTTCCTGGGATATTTAAGGTGTAACGAAGTGGAGGTTGTTGTCAACAGAGCAGCCCTAAACTTTGGGGTGCCTGTGTCTTGCTGATTTTTAGTTTTCCCAATTTATACGCCCATGAGTGGAAGTGCCCTATGCTCTCTAAGCTGAGTCTTTTAGATGTTTCAGGACACACCGTACACTTCTCCAGAGTGGCTGTTGGCAATTTACATCCCGCCCATCAGCGTAGCCAGGCTCCCGTTTCTCCATGGCCTGTCCTGCATTTCTGGTTTTGACACTTTATTCAGCATGGCCCTTTTGACCGATGGGAAGCGAGACTTCTTTGTAGCGCTTATTTGCCTTTCCAGGTTGCTTGGTTGGCCAAAAAGGGCGTATGCGTTTTTTCCTGAATATATTCAGGAAAAAACGCCTACGCTCTTTTTGGCCAAGGGCATCATTGTCGAGGTTTTGCTGCTTTTCCTGTGCTTTAAAGGCGATTCGAATCTCCCTCCTGAAATCGGTTTCCTGCAATTCTGCCTTGCTTTCAAATCCTCTTCGTTGCCTTCCCTCAATATATTTGTGGGCGAGAGTGATCATTTATAAGTCTGCAGGTTTGTGAATTGCAGTGCCCCTGAGCTCCATTTTTCAACTCGCTTTCTTGGGAGCTGGCCGCAAAAGCGCAGGATTGCTTCAGGCCCTATTCTGGCCCCGGGCGGCAGGCTGAGCCTGTGGTTAATTCTTCTTCCTGATGGGAAAATAGAGTGACCTGTGCCTGTCCCAACACCTAGAGCTAGTCTCTCATTGGTTCCCCCTCTTCCCGTTCATCCTCAGGACAAATTGCAGCCTGTCCGGGACAGGAGGTTAAAGGTGCTGATTCTCCAAGGAGGGAGATTGCTAGTAAAGCGGCTGGAATGGCGGAGCCGAGCACAAGGAGATGAGAAATGAGGTGCGTTTTACAAACCTTTCCCGATCACACGGTGTACCATCTTCTGGGTTTCTCATGCATGGTTTCGATGTAGGAAGATGCCCTTGAACCTGGAGATTTGGGACCCATGGGATGGGTACGAGGCAGTATTACTTTAAAGGGTCTCCGTTTGCTCACCCAACCTCACCAAAACTCTCAGTCCCAAGAGTGTCCACCCTTATGTCTCAATCAGCTGTGGGTCTAGATATGGTCAATCCAGGTGGCATCACAGGCCCTGAACGAATTTTGTAAGAATTTCTCTCTCTTTCACTGTCTTTGTTTCACTGGTTTCTAAAAGTAATTGATTTTTACAATGGGGTTTAGCTGCTTTTCACTGCTGTGTTTATGCCGCTTTACACCCACTTGACTCACTTACAGAGAGATATCAATACATAGGTTTTAAGATTCTTACTAGACAGATATATTCTTGGGCTGTGAATAGGGGGTGTTAAGTCCAGTTCACTGAGCAAGGAGTAGGTCTTGTCTATTACATATTGGGTTTATGGAACGGTATCTGAGCTAATTTGAAAGCCTTGTTTTATGCATCACCCCACCTCACCTTTCCCGTTAAGCAGCCATAGTGTGTTTTCTAAACGTGTGACTCTGTTCTGTTTTGTAATTCAGTTCAAGGGTAGCGGTTTTTATATTCCCTCTATAAGTGATATCTTATGATAAGTGTCTTTTTCTGTGTGACTTATTTCACTTAGAATCGTCCTACCTAAATCCACTCATCTTGCTGCTAGTAGCCTTATGACGTGATTTCATGGCTGAGTGATATTCCATTGTACATAAGGACCACAACTTCTCTATCCATTTTTCTCTTTCCTGGGATATTTAAGGTGTAATGAAGTGGAGGTTGTTGTCAACAGAGCAGCCCTAAACTTTGGGGTGCCTGTGTCTTGCTGATTTGTAGTTTTCCCAATTTATACGCCCATGAGTGGAAGTGCCCTATGTTCTCTAAGCTGAGTTTTTTAGATGTTTCAGGACACACCGTACACTTCTCCAGAGGGGCTGTTGGCAATTTACATCCCGCCCAGCAGCGTAGCCAGGCTCCCTTTTCTCCATGGCCTGTCCTGCATTTCCGGTTTTGACACTTTATTCAGCATGGCCCTTTTGACCGATGGGAAGCGAGACTTCTTTGTAGCGCTGATTTGCCTTTCCAGGTTGCTTGGTTGGCCAAAAAGGGCGTATGCGTTTTTTCCTGAATATATTCAGGAAAAAACGCATACGCCCTTTTTGGCCAAGGGCATCATTGTCGAGGTTTTGCAGCTTTTCCTGTGCTTTAAAGGCGATTCGAATCTCCCTCCTGAAATCGGTTTCCTGCAGTTCTGCCTTGCTTTCAAATCCTCTTCGTTGCCTTCCCTCAATATATTTGTGGGCGAGAGTGATCATTTATAAGTCTGCAGGTTTGTGAATTGCAGTGCCCCTGAGCTCCATTTTTCAACTCGCTTTCTTGGGAGCTGGCCGCAAAAGCGCAGGATTGCTTCAGGCCCTATTCTGGCCCCGGGCGGCAGGCTGAGCCTGTGGTTAATTCTTCTTCCTGATGGGAAAATAGAGTGACCTGTGCCTGTCCCAACACCTAGAGCTAGTCTCTCATTGGTTCCCCCTCTTCCCGTTCATCCTCAGGACAAATTGCAGCCTGTCCGGAACAGGAGGTTAAAGGTGCTGATTCTCCAAGGAGGGAGATTGCTAGTAAAGCGGCTGGAATGGCGGATCCGAGCACAAGGAGATGAGAAATGAGGTGCGTTTTACAAACCTTTCCCGATCACACGGTGTACCATCTTCTGGGTTTCTCATGCATGGTTTCGATGTAGGAAGATGCCCTTGAACCTGGAGATTTGGGACCCATGGGATGGGTACGAGGCAGTATTACTTTAAAGGGTCTCCGTTTGCTCACCCAACCTCACCAAAACTCTCAGTCCCAAGAGTGTCCACCCTTATGTCTCAATCAGCTGTGGGTCTAGATATGGTCAATCCAGGTGGCATCACAGGCCCTGAACGAATTTTGTAAGAATTTCTCTCTCTTTCACTGTCTTTGTTTCACTGGTTTCTAAAAGTAATTGATTTTTATAATGGGGTTTAGCTGCTTTTCACTGCTGTGTTTATGCCGCTTTACACCCACTTGACTCACTTACAGAGAGATATCAAGACATAGGTTTTAAGATTCTTACTAGTCAGATATATTCTTGGGCTGTGAATAGGGGGTGTTAAGTCCAGTTCACTGAGCAAGGAGTAGGTCTTGTCTATTACATATTGGGTTTATGGAACGGTATCTGAGCTAATTTGAAAGCCTTGTTTTATGCATCACCCCACCTCACCTTTCCCGTTAAGCAGCCATAGTGTGTTTTCTAAACGTGTGACTCTGTTCTGTTTTGTAGTTCAGTTCAAGGGTAGCGGTTTTTATATTCCCTCTATAAGTGATATCTTATGATAAGTGTCTTTTTCTGTGTGACTTATTTCACTTAGAATCGTCCTACCTAAATCCACTCATCTTGCTGCTACTAGCCTTATGACGTCGATTTCATGGCTGAGTGATATTCCATTGTACATAAGGACCACAACTTCTCTATCCATTTTTCTCTTTCCTGGGATATTTAAGGTGTAACGAAGTGGAGGTTGTTGTCAACAGAGCAGCCCTAAACTTTGGGGTGCCTGTGTCTTGCTGATTTTTAGTTTTCCCAATTTATACGCCCATGAGTGGAAGTGCCCTATGCTCTCTAAGCTGAGTCTTTTAGATGTTTCAGGACACACCGTACACTTCTCCAGAGTGGCTGTTGGCAATTTACATCCCGCCCATCAGCGTAGCCAGGCTCCCGTTTCTCCATGGCCTGTCCTGCATTTCTGGTTTTGACACTTTATTCAGCATGGCCCTTTTGACCGATGGGAAGCGAGACTTCTTTGTAGCGCTGATTTGCCTTTCCAGGTTGCTTGGTTGGCCAAAAAGGGCGTAGGCGTTTTTTCCTGAATATATTCAGGAAAAAACGCCTACGCCCTTTTTGGCCAAGGGCATCATTGTCGAGGTTTTGCTGCTTTTCCTGTGCTTTAAAGGCGATTCGAATCTCCCTCCTGAAATCTGTTTCCTGCAATTCTGCCTTGCTTTCAAATCCTCTTCGTTGCCTTCCCTCAATATATTTGTGGGGGAGAGTGATCATTTATAAGTCTGCAGGTTTGTGAATTGCAGTGCCCCTGAGCTCCATTTTTCAACTCGCTTTCTTGGGAGCTGGCCGCAAAAGCGCAGGATTGCTTCAGGCCCTATTTTGGCCCCGGGCGGCAGGCTGAGCCTGTGGTTAATTCTTCTTCCTGATGGGAAAATAGAGTGACCTGTGCCTGTCCCAACACCTAGAGCTAGTCTCTCATTGGTTCCCCCTCTTCCCGTTCATCCTCAGGACAAATTGCAGCCTGTCCGGAACAGGAGGTTAAAGGTGCTGATTCTCCAAGGAGGGAGATTGCTAGTAAAGCGGCTGGAATGGCGGAGCCGAGCACAAGGAGATGAGAAATGAGGTGCGTTTTACAAACCTTTCCCGATCACACGGTGTACCATCTTCTGGGTTTCTCATGCATGGTTTCGATGTAGGAAGATGCCCTTGAACCTGGAGATTTGGGACCCATGGGATGGGTACCAGGCAGTATTACTTTAAAGGGTCTCCGTTTGCTCACCCAACCTCACCAAAACTCTCAGTCCCAAGAGTGTCCACCCTTATGTCTCAATCAGCTGTGGGTCTAGATATGGTCAATCCAGGTGGCATCACAGGCCCTGAACGAATTTTGTAAGAATTTCTCTCTCTTTCACTGTCTTTGTTTCACTGGTTTCTAAAAGTAATTGATTTTTATAATGGGGTTTAGCTGCTTTTCACTGCTGTGTTTATGCCGCTTTACACCCACTTGACTCACTTACAGAGAGATATCAATACATTGGTTTTAAGATTCTTACTAGTCAGATATATTCTTGGGCTGTGAATAGGGGGTGTTAAGTCCAGTTCACTGAGCAAGGAGTAGGTCTTGTCTATTACATATTGGGTTTATGGAACGGTATCTGAGCTAATTTGAAAGCCTTGTTTTATGCATCACCCCACCTCACCTTTCCCGTTAAGCAGCCATAGTGTGTTTTCTAAACGTGTGACTCTGTTCTGTTTTGTAATTCAGTTCAAGGGTAGCGGTTTTTATATTCCCTCTATAAGTGATATCTTATGATAAGTGTCTTTTTCTGTGTGACTTATTTCACTTAGAATCGTCCTACCTAAATCCACTCATCTTGCTGCTACTTGCCTTATGACGTCGATTTCATGGCTGAGTGATATTCCATTGTACATAAGGACCACAACTTCTGTATCCATTTTTCTCTTTCCTGGGATATTTAAGGTGTAACGAAGTGGAGGTTGTTGTCAACAGAGCAGCCCTAAACTTTGGGGTGCCTGTGTCTTGCTGATTTTTAGTTTTCCCAATTTATACGCCCATGAGTGGAAGTGCCCTATGCTCTCTAAGCTGAGTCTTTTAGATGTTTCAGGACACACCGTACACTTCTCCAGAGTGGCTGTTGGCAATTTACATCCCGCCCATCAGCGTAGCCAGGCTCCCGTTTCTCCATGGCCTGTCCTGCATTTCTGGTTTTGACACTTTATTCAGCATGGCCCTTTTGACCGATGGGAAGCGAGACTTCTTTGTAGCGCTGATTTGCCTTTCCAGGTTGCTTGGTTGGCCAAAAAGGGCGTAGGCGATTTTTCCTGAATATATTCAGGAAAAAACGCCTACGCCCTTTTTGGCCAAGGGCATCATTGTCGAGGTTTTGCTGCTTTTCCTGTGCTTTAAAGGCGATTCGAATCTCCCTCCTGAAATCTGTTTCCTGCAATTCTGCCTTGCTTTCAAATTCTCTTCGTTGCCTTCCCTCAATATATTTGTGGGCGAGAGTGATCATTTATAAGTCTGCAGGTTTGTGAATTGCAGTGCCCCTGAGCTCCATTTTTCAACTCGCTTTCTTGGGAGCTGGCCGCAAAAGCGCAGGATTGCTTCAGGCCCTATTCTGGCCCCGGGCGGCAGGCTGAGCCTGTGGTTAATTCTTCTTCCTGATGGGAAAATAGAGTGACCTGTGCCTGTCCCAACACCTAGAGCTAGTCTCTCATTGGTTCCCCCTCTTCCCGTTCATCCTCAGGACAAATTGCAGCCTGTCCGGAACAGGAGGTTAAAGGTGCTGATTCTCCAAGGAGGGAGATTGCTAGTAAAGCGGCTGGAATGGCGGAGCCGAGCACAAGGAGATGAGAAATGAGGTGCGTTTTACAAACCTTTCCCGATCACACGGTGTACCATCTTCTGGGTTTCTCATGCATGGTTTCGATGTAGGAAGATGCCCTTGAACCTGGAGATTTGGGACCCATGGGATGGGTACCAGGCAGTATTACTTTAAAGGGTCTCCGTTTGCTCACCCAACCTCACCAAAACTCTCAGTCCCAAGAGTGTCCACCCTTATGTCTCAATCAGCTGTGGGTCTAGATATGGTCAATCCAGGTGGCATCACAGGCCCTGAACGAATTTTGTAAGAATTTCTCTCTCTTTCACTGTCTTTGTTTCACTGGTTTCTAAAAGTAATTGATTTTTATAATGGGGTTTAGCTGCTTTTCACTGCTGTGTTTATGCCGCTTTACACCCACTTGACTCACTTACAGAGAGATATCAATACATAGGTTTTAAGATTCTTACTAGTCAGATATATTCTTGGGCTGTGAATAGGGGGTGTTAAGTCCAGTTCACTGAGCAAGGAGTAGGTCTTGTCTATTACATATTGGGTTTATGGAACGGTATCTGAGCTAATTTGAAAGCCTTGTTTTATGCATCACCCCACCTCACCTTTCCCGTTAAGCAGCCATAGTGTGTTTTCTAAACGTGTGACTCTGTTCTGTTTTGTAATTCAGTTCAAGGGTAGCGGTTTTTATATTCCCTCTATAAGTGATATCTTATGATAAGTGTCTTTTTCTGTGTGACTTATTTCACTTAGAATCGTCCTACCTAAATCCACTCATCTTGCTGCTAGTAGCCTTATGACGTGATTTCATGGCTGAGTGATATTCCATTGTACATAAGGACCACAACTTCTCTATCCATTTTTCTCTTTCCTGGGATATTTAAGGTGTAACGAAGTGGAGGTTGTTGTCAACAGAGCAGCCCTAAACTTTGGGGTGCCTGTGTCTTGCTGATTTTTAGTTTTCCCAATTTATACGCCCATGAGTGGAAGTGCCCTATGCTCTCTAAGCTGAGTCTTTTAGATGTTTCAGGACACACCGTACATTTCTCCAGAGTGGCTGTTGGCAATTTACATCCCGCCCATCAGCGTAGCCAGGCTCCCGTTTCTCCATGGCTTGTCCTGCATTTCTGGTTTTGACACTTTATTCAGCATGGCCCTTTTGACCGATGGGAAGCGAGACTTTTTTGTAGCGCTGATTTGCCTTTCCAGGTTGCTTGGTTGGCCAAAAAGGGCGTATGCGTTTTTTCCTTAATATATTCAGGAAAAATCGCATACGCCCTTTTTGGCCAACGGCATCATTGTCGAGGTTTTGCCGCTTTTCGTGTGCTTTAAAGGCGATTCGAATCTCCCTCCTGAAATCTGTTTCCTGCAATTCTCCCTTGCTTTCAAATCCTCTTCGTTGCCTTCCCTCAATATATTTGTGGACGAGAGTGTTCATTTATAAGTCTGCAGGTTTGTGAATTGCAGTGCCCCTGAGCTCCATTTTTCAACTCGCTTTCATGGGAGCTGGCCGCAAAAGCGCAGGATTGCTTCAGGCCCTATTGTGGTCCCGGGCGGCAGGCTGAGCCTGTGGTTAATTCTTCTTCCTGATGGGAAAATAGAGTGACCTGTGCCTGTGCCAACACCTAGAGCTAGTCTCTCATTGGTTCCCCCTCTTCCCGTTCATCCTCAGGAAAATTTGCAACCTGTACGGAACAGGAGGTTAAAGGTGCTGATTCTCCAAGGAGGGAGATTGCTAGTAAAGCGGCTGGAATGGCGAACCCGAGCACAAGGAGATGAGAAATGAGGTGCGTTTTGGAAACCTTTCCCGATCACACGGTGTACCATCTTCTGGGTTTCTCATGCATGTTTTCGATGTAGGAAGATGCCCTTGAACCTGGAGATTTGGGACCCATGGGATGGGTACCACATAATATTACTTTAAAGGGTCTGCGTTTCCTCACCCAACCTCACCAAACCTCTCAGCCCCAAGAGTGTCCACCCTTATGTCTCAATCAGCTGTGGGTCTAGATATGGTCAATCCAGGTGGCATCACAGCCCCTGCACGAATTTTGTAAGACTTGTTCTCTCCTTCACTGTCTTTCTTTCACGGGTTTTTAAAAGTAATTGATTTTTATAATGGGGTTTAGCTGCTTTTCACTGCTGTGTTTATGCCGCTTTACACCCACTTGACTCACTTACAGAGAGATATCAATACATAGGTTTTAAGATTCTTACTAGTAAGATATATTCGTGGTCGGTGAATAGGTGGTGTTGAGTCCAATTCACTGAGCAGGCAGTAGGTCTTGTCTATTACATATTGGATTTATGGAACGGTATCTGAGCTAATTTTAAACCCTTGTTTTATGCATCACCCCACCTCACCTTTCCCGTTAAGCAGCCATAGTGTGTTTTCTAAACGTGTGACTCTGTTCTGTTTTGTAATTCAGTTCAAGGGTAGCGGTTTTTACATTCCCTCTATAAGTGATATCTTATGATAAGTGTCTTTTTCTGTGTGACTTATTTCACTTAGAATCGTCGTACCTAAATCCACTCATCATGCTGCTACTAGCCTTATGACGTTGATTTCATGGCTGAGTGATATTCCATTGTACATAAGGACCACAACTTCTTTATCCATTTTTCTCTTTCCTGGGATATTTAAGGTGTAACGAAATGGAGGTTCTTGTCAACAGAGCAGCCCTAAACTTTGGGTTGCCTGTGTCTTGCTGATTTTTAGTTTTCCCAATTTATACACTCATGAGTGGAAGTGCCCTATGCTCTCTAAGCTGAGTTTTTTAGATGTTTCAGGACACACCGTACACTTCTCCAGAGTGGCTGTTGGCAATTTACATCCCGCCCATCAGCGTAGCCAGGCTCCCGTTTCTCCATGGCTTGTCCTGCATGTCTGGTTTTGACACTTTATTCAGCATGGCCCTTTTGACCGATGGGAAGCGAGACTTCTTTGTAGCGCTGATTTGCCTTTCCAGGTTGCTTGGTTGGCCAAAAAGGGCGTATGCGTTTTTTCCTTAATATATTCAGGAAAAAATGCATACGCCCTTTTTGGCCAAGGGCATCATTGTCGAGGTTTTGCCGCTTTTCCTGTGCTTTAAAGGCGATTCGAATCTCCCTCCTGAAATCTCTTTCCTGCAATTCTGCCTTGCTTTGAAATCCTCTTCGTTGCCTTCCCTCAATATATTTGTGGACGAGAGTGATCATTTATAAGTCTGCAGGTTTGTGAATTGCAGTGCCCCTGAGCTCCATTTTTCAACTCGCTTTCTTGGGAGCTGGCCGCAAAAGCGCAGGATTGCTTCAGGCCCTATTCTGACCCCGGGCGGCAGGCTGAGCCTGTGGTTAATTCTTCTTCCTGATGGGAAAATAGAGTGACCTGTGCCTGTCCCAACACCTAGAGCTAGTCTCTCATTGGTTCCCCCTCTTCCCGTTCATCCTCAGGACAAATTGCAACCTGTACGGAACAGGAGGTTAAAGGTGCTGATTCTCCAAGGAGGGAGATTGCTAGTAAAGCGGCTGGAATGGCGAAACCGAGCACAAGGAGATGAGAAATGAGGTGCGTTTTAGAAACCTTTCCCGATCACACGGTGTACAGTCTTCTGGGTTTCTCATGCATGTTTTCGATGTAGGAAGATGCCCTTGAACCTGGAGATTTGGGACCCATGGGATGGGTACCACGCAGTATTACTTTAAAGTGTCTGCGTTTGCTCACCCAACCTCACCAAACCTCTCAGCCCCAAGAGTGTCCAGCCTTATGTCTCAATCAGCTGTGGGTCTAGATATGGTCAATCCTGGTGGCATCACAGCCCCTGAACGAATTTTGTAAGAAATTCTCTCTCTTTCACTGTCTTTGTTTCACGGGTTTTTAAAAGTAATTGATTTTTATAATGGGGTTTAGCTGCTTTTCACTGCTGTGTTTCTGCCGCTTTACACCCACTTGACTCACTTACAGAGAGATATCAATACATAGGTTTTAAGATTCTTACTAATCAGATATATTCTTGGGCGGTGAATAGGGGGTGTTGAGTCCAATTCTCTGAGCAAGGAGTCGGTCTTGTCTATTACATACTGGGTTTATGGAACGGTATCTGAGCTAATTTGAAAGCCTTGTTTTATGCATCACCCCACCTCACCTTTCCCGTTAAGCAGCATAGTGTGTTTTCTAAACGTGTGACTCTGTTCTGTTTTGTAATTCAGTTCAAGGGTAGTGGTTTTTACATTCCCTCTATAAGTGATATCTTATGATAAGTGTCTTTTTCTGTGTGACTTATTTCACTTAGAATCGTCCTACCTAAATCCACTCATCTTGCTGCTAGTAGCCTTATGACGTGATTTCATGGCTGAGTGATATTCCATTGTACATAAGGACCACAACTTCTTCATCCATTTTTCTCTTTCCTGGGATATTTAAGGTGTAATGAAGTGGAGGTTGTTGTCAACAGAGCAGCCCTAAACTTTTGGGTTCCTGTGTCTTGCTGATTTGTAGTTTTCCCAATTTATACGCCCATGAGTGGAAGTGCCCTATGTTCTCTAAGCTGAGTTTTTTAGATGTTTCAGGACACACCGTACACTTCTCCAGAGGGGCTGTTGGCAATTTACATCCCGCCCAGCAGCGTAGCCAGGCTCCCTTTTCTCCATGGCCTGTCCTGCATTTCTGGTTTTGACACTTTATTCAGCATGGCCCTTTTGACCGATGGGAAGCGAGACTTCTTTGTAGCGCTGATTTGCCTTTCCAGGTTGCTTGGTTGGCCAAAAAGGGCGTATGCGTTTTTTCCTGAATATATTCAGGAAAAAACGCATACGCCCTTTTTGGCCAAGGGCATCATTGTCGAGGTTTTGCAGCTTTTCCTGTGCTTTAAAGGCGATTCGAATCTCCCTCCTGAAATCTGTTTCCTGCAATTCTGCCTTGCTTTCAAATCCTCTTCGTTGCCTTCCCTCAATATATCTGTGGACGAGAGTTATCATTTATAAGTCTGCAGGTTTGTGAATTGCAGTGCCCCTGAGCTCCATTTTTCAACTCGCTTTCTTGGGAGCTGGCCGCAAAAGCGCAGGATTGCTTCAGGCCCTATTCTGACCCCGGGCGGCAGGCTGAGCCTGTGGTTAATTCTTCTTCCTGATGGGAAAATAGAGTGACCTGTGCCTGTCCCAACACCTAGAGCTAGTCTCTCATTGGTTCCCCCTCTTCCCGTTCATCCTCAGGACAAATTGCAACCTGTACGGAACAGGAGGTTAAAGGTGCTGATTCTCCAAGGAGGGAGATTGCTAGTAAAGCGGCTGGAATGGCGAACCCGAGCACAAGGAGATGAGAAATGAGGTGCGTTTTAGAAACCTTTCCCGATCACACGGTGTACAGTCTTCTGGGTTTCTCATGCATGTTTTCGATGTAGGAAGATGCCCTTGTACCTGGAGATTTGGGACCCATGGGATGGGTACCACGCAGTATTACTTTAAAGTGTCTGCGTTTGCTCACCCAACCTCACTAAACCTCTCAGCCCCAAGAGTGTCCACCCTTATGTCTCAATCAGCTGTGGGTCTAGATATGGTCAATCCAGTTGGCATCACAGCCCCTGAACGAATTTTGTAAGAAATTCTCTCTCTTTCACTGTCTTTGTTTCACGGGTTTTTAAAAGTAATTGATTTTTATAATGGGGTTTAGCTGCTTTTCACTGCTGTGTTTCTGCCGCTTTACACCCACTTGACTCACTTACAGAGAGATATCAATACATAGGTTTTAAGATTCTTACTAATCAGATATATTCTTGGGCGGTGAATAGGGGGTGTTGAGTCCAATTCTCTGAGCAAGGAGTCGGTCTTGTCTATTACATACTGGGTTTATGGAACGGTATCTGAGCTAATTTGAAACCCTTGTTTTATGCATCACCCCACCTCACCTTTCCCGTTAAGCAGCATAGTGTGTTTTCTAAACGTGTGACTCTGTTCTGTTTTGTAATTCAGTTCAAGGGTAGCGGTTTTTACATTCCCTCTATAAGTGATATCTTATGATAAGTGTCTTTTTCTGTGTGACTTATTTCACTTAGAATCGTCCTACCTAAATCCACTCATCTTGCTGCTAGTAGCCTTATGACGTGATTTCATGGCTGAGTGATATTCCATTGTACATAAGGACCACAACTTCTTCATCCATTTTTCTCTTTCCTGGGATATTTAAGGTGTAATGAAGTGGAGGTTGTTGTCAACAGAGCAGCCCTAAACTTTTGGGTTCCTGTGTCTTGCTGATTTGTAGTTTTCCCAATTTATACGCCCATGAGTGGAAGTGCCCTATGTTCTCTAAGCTGAGTTTTTTAGATGTTTCAGGACACACCGTACACTTCTCCAGAGGGGCTGTTGGCAATTTACATCCCGCCCAGCAGCGTAGCCAGGCTCCCTTTTCTCCATGGCCTGTCCTTCATTTCTGGTTTTGACACTTTATTCAGCTTGGCCCTTTTGACCGATGGGAAGCGAGACTTCTTTGTAGCGCTGATTTGCCTTTCCAGGTTGCTTGGTTGGCCAAAAAGGGCGTATGCGTTTTTTCCTGAATATATTCAGGAAAAAACGCATACGCCCTTTTTGGCCAAGGGCATCATTGTCGAGGTTTTGCAGCTTTTCCTGTGCTTTAAAGGCGATTCGAATCTCCCTCCTGAAATCTGTTTCCTGCAATTCTGCCTTGCTTTCAAATCCTCTTCGTTGCCTTCCCTCAATATATCTGTGGACGAGAGTTATCATTTATAAGTCTGCAGGTTTGTGAATTGCAGTGCCCCTGAGCTCCATTTTTCAACTCGCTTTCTTGGGAGCTGGCCGCAAAAGCGCAGGATTGCTTCAGGCCCTATTCTGACCCCGGGCGGCAGGCTGAGCCTGTGGTTAATTCTTCTTCCTGATGGGAAAATAGAGTGACCTGTGCCTGTCCCAACACCTAGAGCTAGTCTCTCATTGGTTCCCCCTCTTCCCGTTCATCCTCAGGACAAATTGCAACCTGTACGGAACAGGAGGTTAAAGGTGCTGATTCTCCAAGGAGGGAGATTGCTAGTAAAGCGGCTGGAATGGCGAACCCGAGCACAAGGAGATGAGAAATGAGGTGCGTTTTAGAAACCTTTCCCGATCACACGGTGTACAGTCTTCTGGGTTTCTCATGCATGTTTTCGATGTAGGAAGATGCCCTTGAACCTGGAGATTTGGGACCCATGGGATGGGTACCACGCAGTATTACTTTAAAGTGTCTGCGTTTGCTCACCCAACCTCACCAAACCTCTCAGCCCCAAGAGTGTCCACCCTTATGTCTCAATCAGCTGTGGGTCTAGATATGGTCAATCCAGGTGGCATCACAGCCCCTGAACGAATTGTGTAAGAAATTCTCTCTCTTTCACTGTCTTTGTTTCACGGGATTTTAAAAGTAATTGATTTTTATAATGGGGTTTAGCTGCTTTTCACTGCTGTGTTTCTGCCGCTTTACACCCACTTGACTCACTTACAGAGAGATATCAATACATAGGTTTTAAGATTCTTACTAATCAGATATATTCTTGGGCGGTGAATAGGGGGTGTTGAGTCCAATTCTCTGAGCAAGGAGTCGGTCTTGTCTATTACATACTGGGTTTATGGAACGGTATCTGAGCTAATTTGAAACCCTTGTTTTATGCATCACCCCACCTCACCTTTCCCGTTAAGCAGCATAGTGTGTTTTCTAAACGTGTGACTCTGTTCTGTTTTGTAATTCAGTTCAAGGGTAGCGGTTTTTACATTCCCTCTATAAGTGATATCTTATGATAAGTGTCTTTTTCTGTGTGACTTATTTCACTTAGAATCGTCCTACGTAAATCCACTCATCTTGCTGCTAGTAGCCTTATGACGTGATTTCATGGCTGAGTGATATTCCATTGTACATAAGGACCATAACTTCTTTATCCATTTTTCTCTTTCCTGGGATATTTAAGGTGTAATGAAGTGGAGGTTGTTGTCAACAGAGCAGCCCTAAACTTTTGGGTTCCTGTGTCTTGCTGATTTGTAGTTTTCCCAATTTATACGCCCATGAGTGGAAGTGCCCTATGTTCTCTAAGCTGAGTTTTTTAGATGTTTCAGGACACACCGTACACTTCTCCAGAGGGGCTGTTGGCAATTTACATCCCGCCCAGCAGCGTAGCCAGGCTCCCTTTTCTCCATGGCCTGTCCTGCATTTCTGGTTTTGACACTTTATTCAGCATGGCCCTTTTGACCGATGGGAAGCGAGACTTCTCTGTAGCGCTGATTTGCCTTTCCAGGTTGCTTGGTTGGCCAAAAAGGGCGTATGCGTTTTTTCCTGAATATATTCAGGAAAAAACGCATACGCCCTTTTTGGCCAAGGGCATCATTGTCGAGGTTTTGCAGCTTTTCCTGTGCTTTAAAGGCGATTCGAATCTCCCTCCTGAAATCTGTTTCCTGCAATTCTGCCTTGCTTTCAAATCCTCTTCGTTGCCTTCCCTCAATATATCTGTGGACGAGAGTTATCATTTATAAGTCTGCAGGTTTGTGAATTGCAGTGCCCCTGAGCTCCATTTTTCAACTCGCTTTCTTGGGAGCTGGCCGCAAAAGCGCAGGATTGCTTCAGGCCCTATTCTGGCCCCGGGCGGCAGGCTGAGCCTGTGGTTAATTCTTCTTCCTGATGGGAAAATAGAGTGACCTGTGCCTGTCCCAACACCTAGAGCTAGTCTCTCATTGGTTCCCCCTCTTCCCGTTCATCCTCAGGACAAATTGCAGCCTGTCCGGAACAGGAGGTTAAAGGTGCTGATTCTCCAAGGAGGGAGATTGCTAGTAAAGCGGCTGGAATGGCAGATCCGAGCACAAGGAGATGAGAAATGAGGTGCGTTTTACAAACCTTTCCCGATCACACGGTGTACCATCTTCTGGGTTTCTCATGCATGGTTTCGATGTAGGAAGATGCCCTTGAACCTGGAGATTTGGGACCCATGGGATGGGTACCAGGCAGTATTACTTTAAAGGGTCTCCGTTTGCTCACCCAACCTCACCAAAACTCTCAGTCCCAAGAGTGTCCACCCTTATGTCTCAATCAGCTGTGGGTCTAGATATGGTCAATCCAGGTGGCATCACAGGCCCTGAACGAATTTTGTAAGAATTTCTCTCTCTTTCACTGTCTTTGTTTCACTGGTTTCTAAAAGTAATTGATTTTTATAATGGGGTTTAGCTGCTTTTCACTGCTGTGTTTATGCCGCTTTACACCCACTTGACTCACTTACAGAGAGATATCAAGACATAGGTTTTAAGATTCTTACTAGTCAGATATATTCTTGGTCTGTGAATAGGGGGTGTTAAGTCCAGTTCACTGAGCAAGGAGTAGGTCTTGTCTATTACATATTGGGTTTATGGAACGGTATCTGAGCTAATTTGAAAGCCTTGTTTTATGCATCACCCCACCTCACCTTTCCCGTTAAGCAGCCATAGTGTGTTTTCTAAACGTGTGACTCTGTTCTGTTTTGTAGTTCAGTTCAAGGGTAGCGGTTTTTATATTCCCTCTATAAGTGATATCTTATGATAAGTGTCTTTTTCTGTGTGACTTATTTCACTTAGAATCGTCCTACCTAAATCCACTCATCTTGCTGCTACTAGCCTTATGACGTCGATTTCATGGCTGAGTGATATTCCATTGTACATAAGGACCACAACTTCTCTATCAATTTTTCTCTTTCCTGGGATATTTAAGGTGTAACGAAGTGGAGGTTGTTGTCAACAGAGCAGCCCTAAACTTTGGGGTGCCTGTGTCTTGCTGATTTTTAGTTTTCCCAATTTATACGCCCATGAGTGGAAGTGCCCTATGCTCTCTAAGCTGAGTCTTTTAGATGTTTCAGGACACACCGTACACTTCTCCAGAGTGGCTGTTGGCAATTTACATCCCGCCCATCAGCGTAGCCAGGCTCCCGTTTCTCCATGGCCTGTCCTGCATTTCTGGTTTTGACACTTTATTCAGCATGGCCCTTTTGACCGATGGGAAGCGAGACTTCTTTGTAGCGCTGATTTGCCTTTCCAGGTTGCTTGGTTGGCCAAAAAGGGCGTAGGCGTTTTTTCCTGAATATATTCAGGAAAAAACGCCTACGCCCTTTTTGGCCAAGGGCATCATTGTCGAGGTTTTGCAGCTTTTCCTGTGCTTTAAAGGCGATTCGAATCTCCCTCCTGAAATCGGTTTCCTGCAATTCTGCCTTGCTTTCAAATCCTCTTCGTTGCCTTCCCTCAATATATTTGTGGGCGAGAGTGATCATTTATAAGTCTGCAGGTTTGTGAATTGCAGTGCCCCTGAGCTCCATTTTTCAACTCGCTTTCTTGGGAGCTGGCCGCAAAAGCGCAGGATTGCTTCAGGCCCTATTCTGGCCCCGGGCGGCAGGCTGAGCCTGTGGTTAATTCTTCTTCCTGATGGGAAAATAGAGTGACCTGTGCCTGTCCCAACACCTAGAGCTAGTCTCTCATTGGTTCCCCCTCTTCCCGTTCATCCTCAGGACAAATTGCAGCCTGTCCGGGACAGGAGGTTAAAGGTGCTGATTCTCCAAGGAGGGAGATTGCTAGTAAAGCGGCTGGAATGGCGGAGCCGAGCACAAGGAGATGAGAAATGAGGTGCGTTTTACAAACCTTTCCCGATCACACGGTGTACCATCTTCTGGGTTTCTCATGCATGGTTTCGATGTAGGAAGATGCCCTTGAACCTGGAGATTTGGGACCCATGGGATGGGTACCAGGTAGTATTACTTTAAAGGGTCTCCGTTTGCTCACCCAACCTCACCAAAACTCTCAGTCCCAAGAGTGTCCACCCTTATGTCTCAATCAGCTGTGGGTCTAGATATGGTCAATCCAGGTGGCATCACAGGCCCTGAACGAATTTTGTAAGAATTTCTCTCTCTTTCACTGTCTTTGTTTCACTGGTTTCTAAAAGTAATTGATTTTTATAATGGGGTTTAGCTGCTTTTCACTGCTGTGTTTCTGCCGCTTTACACCCACTTGACTCACTTACAGAGAGATATCAATACATAGGTTTTAAGATTCTTACTAGACAGATATATTCTTGGGCTGTGAATAGGGGGTGTTAAGTCCAGTTCACTGAGCAAGGAGTAGGTCTTGTCTATTACATATTGGGTTTATGGAACGGTATCTGAGCTAATTTGAAAGCCTTGTTTTATGCATCACCCCACCTCACCTTTCCCGTTAAGCAGCCATAGTGTGTTTTCTAAACGTGTGACTCTGTTCTGTTTTGTAATTCAGTTCAAGGGTAGCGGTTTTTATATTCCCTCTATAAGTGATATCTTATGATAAGTGTCTTTTTCTGTGTGACTTATTTCACTTAGAATCGTCCTACCTAAATCCACTCATCTTGCTGCTAGTAGCCTTATGACGTGATTTCATGGCTGAGTGATATTCCATTGTACATAAGGACCACAACTTCTCTATCCATTTTTCTCTTTCCTGGGATATTTAAGGTGTAATGAAGTGGAGGTTGTTGTCAACAGAGCAGCCCTAAACTTTGGGGTGCCTGTGTCTTGCTGATTTGTAGTTTTCCCAATTTATACGCCCATGAGTGGAAGTGCCCTATGTTCTCTAAGCTGAGTTTTTTAGATGTTTCAGGACACACCGTACACTTCTCCAGAGGGGCTGTTGGCAATTTACATCCCGCCCAGCAGCGTAGCCAGGCTCCCGTTTCTCCATGGCCTGTCCTGCATTTCTGGTTTTGACACTTTATTCAGCATGGCCCTTTTGACCGATGGGAAGCGAGACTTCTTTGTAGCGCTGATTTGCCTTTCCAGGTTGCTTGGTTGGCCAAAAAGGGCGTAGGCGTTTTTTCCTGAATATATTCAGGAAAAAACGCCTACGCCCTTTTTGGCCAAGGGCATCATTGTCGAGATTTTGCTGCTTTTCCTGTGCTTTAAAGGCGATTCGAATCTCCCTCCTGAAATCTGTTTCCTGCAATTCTGTCTTGCTTTCAAATCCTCTTCGTTGCCTTCCCTCAATATATTTGTGGGCGAGAGTCATCATTTATAAGTCTGCAGGTTTGTGAATTGCAGTGCCCCTGAGCTCCATTTTTCAACTCGCTTTCTTGGGAGCTGGCCGCAAAAGCGCAGGATTGCTTCAGGCCCTATTCTGGCCCCGGGCGGCAGGCTGAGCCTGTGGTTAATTCTTCTTCCTGATGGGAAAATAGAGTGACCTGTGCCTGTCCCAACACCTAGAGCTAGTCTCTCATTGGTTCCCCCTCTTCCCGTTCATCCTCAGGACAAATTGCAGCCTGTCCGGAACAGGAGGTTAAAGGTGCTGATTCTCCAAGGAGGGAGATTGCTAGTAAAGCGGCTGGAATGGCGGAGCCGAGCACAAGGAGATGAGAAATGAGGTGCGTTTTACAAACCTTTCCCGATCACACGGTGTACCATCTTCTGGGTTTCTCATGCATGGTTTCGATGTAGGAAGATGCCCTTGAACCTGGAGATTTGGGACCCATGGGATGGGTACCAGGCAGTATTACTTTAAAGGGTCTCCGTTTGCTCACCCAACCTCACCAAAACTCTCAGTCCCAAGAGTGTCCACCCTTATGTCTCAATCAGCTGTGGGTCTAGATATGGTCAATCCAGGTGGCATCACAGGCCCTGAACGAATTTTGTAAGAATTTCTCTCTCTTTCACTGTCTTTGTTTCACTGGTTTCTAAAAGTAATTGATTTTTATAATGGGGTTTAGCTGCTTTTCACTGCTGTGTTTATGCCGCTTTACACCCACTTGACTCACTTACAGAGAGATATCAATACATAGGTTTTAAGATTCTTACTAGTCAGATATATTCTTGGGCTGTGAATAGGGGGTGTTAAGTCCAGTTCACTGAGCAAGGAGTAGGTCTTGTCTATTACATATTGGGTTTATGGAACGGTATCTGAGCTAATTTGAAAGCCTTGTTTTATGCATCACCCCACCTCACCTTTCCCGTTAAGCAGCCATAGTGTGTTTTCTAAACGTGTGACTCTGTTCTGTTTTGTAGTTCAGTTCAAGGGTAGCGGTTTTTATATTCCCTCTATAAGTGATATCTTATGATAAGTGTCTTTTTCTGTGTGACTTATTTCACTTAGAATCGTCCTACCTAAATCCACTCATCTTGCTGCTACTAGCCTTATGACGTCGATTTCATGGCTGAGTGATATTCCATTGTACATAAGGACCACAACTTCTCTATCCATTTTTCTGTTTCCTGGGATATTTAAGGTGTAACGAAGTGGAGGTTGTTGTCAACAGAGCAGCCCTAAACTTTGGGGTGCCTGTGTCTTGCTGATTTTTAGTTTTCCCAATTTATACGCCCATGAGTGGAAGTGCCCTATGCTCTCTAAGCTGAGTCTTTTAGATGTTTCAGGACACACCGTACACTTCTCCAGAGTGGCTGTTGGCAATTTACATCCCGCCCATCAGCGTAGCCAGGCTCCCGTTTCTCCATGGCCTGTCCTGCATTTCTGGTTTTGACACTTTATTCAGCATGGCCCTTTTGACCGATGGGAAGCGAGACTTCTTTGTAGCGCTGATTTGCCTTTCCAGGTTGCTTGGTTGGCCAAAAGGGCGTAGGCGTTTTTTCCTGAATATATTCAGGAAAAAACGCCTACGCCCTTTTTGGCCAAGGGCATCATTGTCGAGGTTTTGCTGCTTTTCCTGTGCTTTAAAGGCGATTCGAATCTCCCTCCTGAAATCGGTTTCCTGCAATTCTGCCTTGCTTTCAAATCCTCTTCGTTGCCTTCCTTCAATATATTTGTGGGCGAGAGTGATCATTTATAAGTCTGCAGGTTTGTGAATTGCAGTGCCCCTGAGCTCCATTTTTCAACTCGCTTTCTTGGGAGCTGGCCGCAAAAGCGCAGGATTGCTTCAGGCCCTATTCTGGCCCCGGGCGGCAGGCTGAGCCTGTGGTTAATTCTTCTTCCTGATGGGAAAATAGAGTGACCTGTGCCTGTCCCAACACCTAGAGCTAGTCTCTCATTGGTTCCCCCTCTTCCCGTTCATCCTCAGGACAAATTGCAGCCTGTCCGGGACAGGAGGTTAAAGGTGCTGATTCTCCAAGGAGGGAGATTGCTAGTAAAGCGGCTGGAATGGCGGAGCCGAGCACAAGGAGATGAGAAATGAGGTGCGTTTTACAAACCTTTCCCGATCACACGGTGTACCATCTTCTGGGTTTCTCATGCATGGTTTCGATGTAGGAAGATGCCCTTGAACCTGGAGATTTGGGACCCATGGGATGGGTACCAGGCAGTATTACTTTAAAGGGTCACCGTTTGCTCACCCAACCTCACCAAAACTCTCAGTCCCAAGAGTGTCCACCCTTATGTCTCAATCAGCTGTGGGTCTAGATATGGTCAATCCAGGTGGCATCACAGGCCCTGAACGAATTTTGTAAGAATTTCTCTCTCTTTCACTGTCTTTGTTTCACTGGTTTCTAAAAGTAATTGATTTTTATAATGGGGTTTAGCTGCTTTTCACTGCTGTGTTTATGCCGCTTTACACCCACTTGACTCACTTACAGAGAGATATCAATACATAGGTTTTAAGATTCTTACTAGTCAGATATATTCTTGGGCTGTGAATAGGGGGTGTTAAGTCCAGTTCACTGAACAAGGAGTAGGTCTTGTCTATTACATATTGGGTTTATGGAACGGTATCTGAGCTAATTTGAAAGCCTTGTTTTATGCATCACCCCACCTTACATTTCCCGTTAAGCAGCCATAGTGTGTTTTCTAAACGTGTGACTCTGTTCTGTTTTGTAGTTCAGTTCAAGGGTAGCGGTTTTTATATTCCCTCTATAAGTGATATCTTATGATAAGTGTCTTTTTCTGTGTGACTTATTTCACTTAGAATCGTCCTACCTAAATCCACTCATCTTGCTGCTAGTAGCCTTATGACGTGATTTCATGGCTGAGTGATATTCCATTGTACATAAGGACCACAACTTCTCTATCCATTTTTCTCTTTCCTGGGATATTTAAGGTGTAACGAAGTGGAGGTTGTTGTCAACAGAGCAGCCCTAAACTTTGGGGTGCCTGTGTCTTGCTGATTTTTAGTTTTCCCAATTTATACGCCCATGAGTGGAAGTGCCCTATGCTCTCTAAGCTGAGTCTTTTAGATGTTTCAGGACACACCGTACACTTCTCCAGAGTGGCTGTTGGCAATTTACATCCCGCCCATCAGCGTAGCCAGGCTCCCGTTTCTCCATGGCCTGTCCTGCATTTCTGGTTTTGACACTTTATTCAGCATGGCCCTTTTGACCGATGGGAAGCGAGACTTCTTTGTAGCGCTGATTTGCCTTTCCAGGTTGCTTGGTTGGCCAAAAAGGGCGTAGGCGTTTTTTCCTGAATATATTCAGGAAAAAACGCCTACGCCCTTTTTGGCCAAGGGCATCATTGTCGAGGTTTTGCTGCTTTTCCTGTGCTTTAAAGGCGATTCGAATCTCCCTCCTGAAATCGGTTTCCTGCAATTCTGCCTTGCTTTCAAATCCTCTTCGTTGCCTTCCCTCAATATATTTGTGGGCGAGAGTGATCATTTATAAGTCTGCAGGTTTGTGAATTGCAGTGCCCCTGAGCTCCATTTTTCAACTCGCTTTCTTGGGAGCTGGCCGCAAAAGCGCAGGATTGCTTCAGGCCCTATTCTGGCCCCGGGCGGCAGGCTGAGCCTGTGGTTAATTCTTCTTCCTGATGGGAAAATAGAGTGACCTGTGCCTGTCCCAACACCTAGAGCTAGTCTCTCATTGGTTCCCCCTCTTCCCGTTCATCCTCAGGACAAATTGCAGCCTGTCCGGAACAGGAGGTTAAAGGTGCTGATTCTCCAAGGAGGGAGATTGCTAGTAAAGCGGCTGGAATGGCGGAGCCGAGCACAAGGAGATGAGAAATGAGGTGCGTTTTACAAACCTTTCCCGATCACACGGTGTACCATCTTCTGGGTTTCTCATGCATGGTTTCGATGTAGGAAGATGCCCTTGAACCTGGAGATTTGGGACCCATGGGATGGGTACCAGGCAGTATTACTTTAAAGGGTCTCCGTTTGCTCACCCAACCTCACCAAAACTCTCAGTCCCAAGAGTGTCCACCCTTATGTCTCAATCAGCTGTGGGTCTAGATATGGTCAATCCAGGTGGCATCACAGGCCCTGAACGAATTTTGTAAGAATTTCTCTCTCTTTCACTGTCTTTGTTTCACTGGTTTCTAAAAGTAATTGATTTTTATAATGGGGTTTAGCTGTTTTTCACTGCTGTGTTTATGCCGCTTTACACCCACTTGACTCACTTACAGAGAGATATCAATACATAGGTTTTAAGATTCTTACTAGTCAGATATATTCTTGGGCTGTGAATAGGGGGTGTTAAGTCCAGTTCACTGAGCAAGGAGTAGGTCTTGTCTATTACATATTGGGTTTATGGAACGGTATCTGAGCTAATTTGAAAGCCTTGTTTTATGCATCACCCCACCTCACCTTTCCCGTTAAGCAGCCATAGTGTGTTTTCTAAACGTGTGACTCTGTTCTGTTTTGTAGTTCAGTTCAAGGGTAGCGGTTTTTATATTCCCTCTATAAGTGATATCTTATGATAAGTGTCTTTTTCTGTGTGACTTATTTCACTTAGAATCGTCCTACCTAAATCCACTCATCTTGCTGCTACTAGCCTTATGACGTCGATTTCATGGCTGAGTGATATTCCATTGTACATAAGGACCACAACTTCTCTATCCATTTTTCTCTTTCCTGGGATATTTAAGGTGTAACGAAGTGGAGGTTGTTGTCAACAGAGCAGCCCTAAACTTTGGGGTGCCTGTGTCTTGCTGATTTTTAGTTTTCCCAATTTATACGCCCATGAGTGGAAGTGCCCTATGCTCTCTAAGCTGAGTCTTTTAGATGTTTCAGGACACACCGTACACTTCTCCAGAGTGGCTGTTGGCAATTTACATCCCGCCCATCAGCGTAGCCAGGCTCCCGTTTCTCCATGGCCTGTCCTGCATTTCTGGTTTTGACACTTTATTCAGCATGGCCCTTTTGACCGATGGGAAGCGAGACTTCTTTGTAGCGCTGATTTGCCTTTCCAGGTTGCTTGGTTGGCCAAAAAGGGCGTAGGCGTTTTTTCCTGAATATATTCAGGAAAAAACGCCTACGCCCTTTTTGGCCAAGGGCATCATTGTCGAGGTTTTGCTGCTTTTCCTGTGCTTTAAAGGCGATTCGAATCTCCCTCCTGAAATCTGTTTCCTGCAATTCTGCCTTGCTTTCAAATCCTCTTCGTTGCCTTCCCTCAATATATTTGTGGGCGAGAGTGATCATTTATAAGTCTGCAGGTTTGTGAATTGCAGTGCCCCTGAGCTCCATTTTTCAACTCGCTTTCTTGGGAGCTGGCCGCAAAAGCGCAGGATTGCTTCAGGCCCTATTCTGGCCCCGGGCGGCAGGCTGAGCCTGTGGTTAATTCTTCTTCCTGATGGGAAAATAGAGTGACCTGTGCCTGTCCCAACACCTAGAGCTAGTCTCTCATTGGTTCCCCCTCTTCCCGTTCATCCTCAGGACAAATTGCAGCCTGTCCGGAACAGGAGGTTAAAGGTGCTGATTCTCCAAGGAGGGAGATTGCTAGTAAAGCGGCTGGAATGGCGGAGCCGAGCACAAGGAGATGAGAAATGAGGTGCGTTTTACAAACCTTTCCCGATCACACGGTGTACCATCTTCTGGGTTTCTCATGCATGTTTTCGATGTAGGAAGATGCCCTTGAACCTGGAGATTTGGGACCCATGGGATGGGTACCACGCAGTATTACTTTAAAGTGTCTGCGTTTGCTCACCCAACCTCACCAAACCTCTCAGCCCCAAGAGTGTCCACCCTTATGTCTCAATCAGCTGTGGGTCTAGATATGGTCAATCCAGGTGGCATCACAGCCCCTGAACGAATTTTGTAAGAAATTCTCTCTCTTTCACTGTCTTTGTTTCACGGGTTTTTAAAAGTAATTGATTTTTATAATGGGGTTTAGCTGCTTTTCACTGCTGTGTTTCTGCCGCTTTACACCCACTTGACTCACTTACAGAGAGATATCAATACATAGGTTTTAAGATTCTTACTAATCAGATATATTCTTGGGCGGTGAATAGGGGGTGTTGAGTCCAATTCTCTGAGCAAGGAGTCGGTCTTGTCTATTACATACTGGGTTTATGGAACGGTATCTGAGCTAATTTGAAACCCTTGTTTTATGCATCACCCCACCTCACCTTTCCCGTTAAGCAGCCATAGTGTGTTTTCTAAACGTGTGACTCTGTTCTGTTTTGTAATTCATTTCAAGGGTAGCGGTTTTTACATTCCCTCTATAAGTGATATCTTATGATAAGTGTCTTTTTCTGTGTGACTTATTTCACTTAGAATCGTCCTACCTAAATCCACTCATCTTGCTGCTAGTAGCCTTATGACGTGATTTCATGGCTGAGTGATATTCCATTGTACATAAGGACCACAACTTCTTCATCCATTTTTCTCTTTCCTGGGATATTTAAGGTGTAATGAAGTGGAGGTTGTTGTCAACAGAGCAGCCCTAAACTTTTGGGTTCCTGTGTCTTGCTGATTTGTAGTTTTCCCAATTTATACGCCCATGAGTGGAAGTGCCCTATGTTCTCTAAGCTGAGTTTTTTAGATGTTTCAGGACACACCGTACACTTCTCCAGAGGGGCTGTTGGCAATTTACATCCCGCCCAGCAGCGTAGCCAGGCTCCCTTTTCTCCATGGCCTGTCCTGCATTTCTGGTTTTGACACTTTATTCAGCATGGCCCTTTTGACCGATGGGAAGCGAGACTTCTTTGTAGCGCTGATTTGCCTTTCCAGGTTGCTTGGTTGGCCAAAAAGGGCGTATGCGTTTTTTCCTGAATATATTCAGGAAAAAACGCATACGCCCTTTTTGGCCAAGGGCATCATTGTCGAGGTTTTGCAGCCTTTCCTGTGCTTTAAAGGCGATTCGAATCTCCCTCCTGAAATCTGTTTCCTGCAATTCTGCCTTGCTTTCAAATCCTCTTCGTTGCCTTCCCTCAATATATCTGTGGACGAGAGTTATCATTTATAAGTCTGCAGGTTTGTGAATTGCAGTGCCCCTGAGCTCCATTTTTCAACTCGCTTTCTTGGGAGCTGGCCGCAAAAGCGCAGGATTGCTTCAGGCCCTATTCTGGCCCCGGGCGGCAGGCTGAGCCTGTGGTTAATTCTTCTTCCTGATGGGAAAATAGAGTGACCTGTGCCTGTCCCAACACCTAGAGCTAGTCTCTCATTGGTTCCCCCTCTTCCCGTTCATCCTCAGGACAAATTGCAGCCTGTCCGGAACAGGAGGTTAAAGGTGCTGATTCTCCAAGGAGGGAGATTGCTAGTAAAGCGGCTGGAATGGCGGATCCGAGCACAAGGAGATGAGAAATGAGGTGCGTTTTACAAACCTTTCCCGATCACACGGTGTACCATCTTCTGGGTTTCTCATGCATGGTTTCGATGTAGGAAGATGCCCTTGAACCTGGAGATTTGGGACCCATGGGATGGGTACCAGGCAGTATTACTTTAAAGGGTCTCCGTTTGCTCACCCAACCTCACCAAAACTCTCAGTCCCAAGAGTGTCCACCCTTATGTCTCAATCAGCTGTGGGTCTAGATATGGTCAATCCAGGTGGCATCACAGGCCCTGAACGAATTTTGTAAGAATTTCTCTCTCTTTCACTGTCTTTGTTTCACTGGTTTCTAAAAGTAATTGATTTTTATAATGGGGTTTAGCTGCTTTTCACTGCTGTGTTTATGCCGCTTTACACCCACTTGACTCACTTACAGAGAGATATCAATACATAGGTTTTAAGATTCTTACTAGTCAGATATATTCTTGGGCTGTGAATAGGGGGTGTTAAGTCCAGTTCACTGAGCAAGGAGTAGGTCTTGTCTATTACATATTGGGTTTATGGAACGGTATGTGAGCTAATTTGAAAGCCTTGTTTTATGCATCACCCCACCTCACCTTTCCCGTTAAGCAGCCATAGTGTGTTTTCTAAACGTGTGACTCTGTTCTGTTTTGTAGTTCAGTTCAAGGGTAGCGGTTTTTATATTCCCTCTATAAGTGATATCTTATGATAAGTGTCTTTTTCTGTGTGACTTATTTCACTTAGAATCGTCCTACCTAAATCCACTCATCTTGCTGCTACTAGCCTTATGACGTCGATTTCATGGCTGAGTGATATTCCATTGTACATAAGGACCACAACTTCTCTATCAATTTTTCTCTTTCCTGGGATATTTAAGGTGTAACGAAGTGGAGGTTGTTGTCAACAGAGCAGCCCTAAACTTTGGGGTGCCTGTGTCTTGCTGATTTTTAGTTTTCCCAATTTATACGCCCATGAGTGGAAGTGCCCTATGCTCTCTAAGCTGAGTCTTTTAGATGTTTCAGGACACACCGTACACTTCTCCAGAGTGGCTGTTGGCAATTTACATCCCGCCCATCAGCGTAGCCAGGCTCCCGTTTCTCCATGGCCTGTCCTGCATTTCTGGTTTTGACACTTTATTCAGCATGGCCCTTTTGACCGATGGGAAGCGAGACTTCTTTGTAGCGCTGATTTGCCTTTCCAGGTTGCTTGATTGGCCAAAAAGGGCGTAGGCGTTTTTTCCTGAATATATTCAGGAAAAAACGCCTACGCCCTTTTTGGCCAAGGGCATCATTGTCGAGGTTTTGCTGCTTTTCCTGTGCTTTAAAGGCGATTCGAATCTCCCTCCTGAAATCGGTTTCCTGCAATTCTGCCTTGCTTTCAAATCCTCTTCGTTGCCTTCCCTCAATATATTTGTGGGCGAGAGTGATCATTTATAAGTCTGCAGGTTTGTGAATTGCAGTGCCCCTGAGCTCCATTTTTCAACTCGCTTTCTTGGGAGCTGGCCGCAAAAGCGCAGGATTGCTTCAGGCCCTATTCTGGCCCCGGGCGGCAGGCTGAGCCTGTGGTTAATTCTTCTTCCTGATGGGAAAATAGAGTGACCTGTGCCTGTCCCAACACCTAGAGCTAGTCTCTCATTGGTTCCCCCTCTTCCCGTTCATCCTCAGGACAAATTGCAGCCTGTCCGGGACAGGAGGTTAAAGGTGCTGATTCTCCAAGGAGGGAGATTGCTAGTAAAGCGGCTGGAATGGCGGATCCGAGCACAAGGAGATGAGAAATGAGGTGCGTTTTACAAACCTTTCCCGATCACACGGTGTACCATCTTCTGGGTTTCTCATGCATGGTTTCGATGTAGGAAGATGCCCTTGAACCTGGAGATTTGGGACCCATGGGATGGGTACCAGGCAGTATTACTTTAAAGGGTCTGCGTTTGCTCACCCAACCTCACCAAAACTCTCAGTCCCAAGAGTGTCCACCCTTATGTCTCAATCAGCTGTGGGTCTAGATATGGTCAATCCAGGTGGCATCACAGGCCCTGAACGAATTTTGTAAGAATTTCTCTCTCTTTCACTGTCTTTGTTTCACTGGTTTCTAAAAGTAATTGATTTTTATAATGGGGTTTAGCTGCTTTTCACTGCTGTGTATATGCCGCTTTACACCCACTTGACTCACTTACAGAGAGATATCAATACATAGGTTTTAAGATTCTTACTAGTCAGATATATTCTTGGGCTGTGAATAGGGGGTGTTAAGTCCAGTTCACTGAGCAAGGAGTAGGTCTTGTCTATTACATATTGGGTTTATGGAACGGTATCTGAGCTAATTTGAAAGCCTTGTTTTATGCATCACCCCACCTCCCCTTTCCCGTTAAGCAGCCATAGTGTGTTTTCTAAACGTGTGACTCTGTTCTGTTTTGTAATTCAGTTCAAGGGTAGCGGTTTTTATATTCCCTCTATAAGTGATATCTTATGATAAGTGTCTTTTTCTGTGTGACTTATTTCACTTAGAATCGTCCTACCTAAATCCACTCATCTTGCTGCTAGTAGCCTTATGACGTGATTTCATGGCTGAGTGATATTCCATTGTACATAAGGACCACAACTTCTCTATCCATTTTTCTCTTTCCTGGGATATTTAAGGTGTAACGAAGTGGAGGTTGTTGTCAACAGAGCAGCCCTAAACTTTGGGGTGCCTGTGTCTTGCTGATTTTTAGTTTTCCCAATTTATACGCCCATGAGTGGAAGTGCCCTATGCTCTCTAAGCTGAGTCTTTTAGATGTTTCAGGACACACCGTACACTTCTCCAGAGTGGCTGTTGGCAATTTACATCCCGCCCATCAGCGTAGCCAGGCTCCCGTTTCTCCATGGCTTGTCCTGCATTTCTGGTTTTGACACTTTATTCAGCATGGCCCTTTAGACCGATGGGAAGCGAGACTTCTTTGTAGCGCTGATTTGCCTTTCCAGGTTGCTTGGTTGGCCAAAAAGGGCGTAGGCGTTTTTTCCTGAATATATTCAGGAAAAAATGCCTACGCCCTTTTTGGCCAAGGGCATCATTGTCGAGGTTTTGCCGCTTTTCCTGTGCTTTAAATGCGATTCGAATCTCCCTCCTGAAATCTGTTTCCTGCAATTCTGCCTTGCTTTCAAATCCTCTTCGTTGCCTTCCCTCAATATATTTGTGGGCGAGAGTGATCATTTATAAGTCTGCAGGTTTGTGAATTGCAGTGCCCCTGAGCTCCATTTTTCAACTCGCTTTCTTGGGAGCTGGCCGCAAAAGCGCAGGATTGCTTCAGGCCCTATTCTGGTCCCGGGCGGCAGGCTGAGCCTGTGGTTAATTCTTCTTCCTGATGGGAAAATAGAGTGACCTGTGCCTGTCCCAACACCTAGAGCTAGTCTCTCATTGGTTCCCCCTCTTCCCGTTCATCCTCAGGACAAATTGCAACCTGTACGGAACAGGAGGTTAAAGGTGCTGATTCTCCAAGGAGGGAGATTGCTAGTAAAGCTGCTGGAATGGCGAACCCGAGCACAAGGAGATGAGAAATGAGGTGCGTTTTAGAAACCTTTCCCGATCACACGGTGTACAGTCTTCTGGGTTTCTCATGCATGTTTTCGATGTAGGAAGATGCCCTTGAACCTGGAGATTTGGGACCCATGGGATGGGTACCACGCAGTATTACTTTAAAGTGTCTGCGTTTGCTCACCCAACCTCACCAAACCTCTCAGCCCCAAGAGTGTCCACCCTTATGTCTCAATCAGCTGTGGGTCTAGATATGGTCAATCCAGGTGGCATCACAGCCCCTGAACGAATTGTGTAAGAAATTCTCTCTCTTTCACTGTCTTTGTTTCACGGGTTTTTAAAAGTAATTGATTTTTATAATGGGGTTTAGCTGCTTTTCACTGCTGTGTTTCTGCCGCTTTACACCCACTTGACTCACTTACAGAGAGATATCAATACATAGGTTTTAAGATTCTTACTAATCAGATATATTCTTGGGCGGTGAATAGGGGGTGTTGAGTCCAATTCTCTGAGCAAGGAGTCGGTCTTGTCTATTACATACTGGGTTTATGGAACGGTATCTGAGCTAATTTGAAACCCTTGTTTTATGCATCACCCCACCTCACCTTTCCCGTTAAGCAGCATAGTGTGTTTTCTAAACGTGTGACTCTGTTCTGTTTTGTAATTCAGTTCAAGGGTAGCGGTTTTTACATTCCCTCTATAAGTGATATCTTATGATAAGTGTCTTTTTCTGTGTGACTTATTTCACTTAGAATCGTCCTACCTAAATCCACTCATCTTGCTGCTAGTAGCCTTATGACGTGATTTCATGGCTGAGTGATATTCCATTGTACATAAGGACCACAACTTCTTCATCCATTTTTCTCTTTCCTGGGATATTTAAGGTGTAATGAAGTGGAGGTTGTTGTCAACAGAGCAGCCCTAAACTTTTGGGTTCCTGTGTCTTGCTGATTTGTAGTTTTCCCAATTTATACGCCCATGAGTGGAAGTGCCCTATGTTCTCTAAGCTGAGTTTTTTAGATGTTTCAGGACACACCGTACACTTCTCCTGAGGGGCTGTTGGCAATTTACATCCCGCCCAGCAGCGTAGCCAGGCTCCCTTTTCTCCATGGCCTGTCCTGCATTTCTGGTTTTGACACTTTATTCAGCATGGCCCTTTTGACCGATGGGAAGCGAGACTTCTTTGTAGCGCTGATTTGCCTTTCCATGTTGCTTGGTTGGCCAAAAAGGGCGTATGCGTTTCTTCCTGAATATATTCAGGAAAAAACGCATACGCCTTTTTTGGCCAAGGGCATCATTGTCGAGGTTTTGCAGCTTTTCCTGTGCTTTAAAGGCGATTCGAATCTCTCTCCTGAAATCTGTTTCCTGCAATTCTGCCTTGCTTTCAAATCCTCTTCGTTGCCTTCCCTCAATATATCTGTGGACGAGAGTTATCATTTATAAGTCTGCAGGTTTGTGAATTGCAGTGCCCCTGAGCTCCATTTTTCAACTCGCTTTCTTGGGAGCTGGCCGCAAAAGCGCAGGATTGCTTCAGGCCCTATTCTGGCCCAGGGCGGCAGGCTGAGCCTGTGGTTAATTCTTCTTCCTGATGGGAAAATAGAGTGACCTGTGCCTGTCCCAACACCTAGAGCTAGTCTCTCATTGGTTCCCCCTCTTCCCGTTCATCCTCAGGACAAATTGCAGCCTGTCCGGAACAGGAGGTTAAAGGTGCTGATTCTCCAAGGAGGGAGATTGCTAGTAAAGCGGCTGGAATGGCGGAGCCAAGCACAAGGAGATGAGAAATGAGGTGCGTTTTACAAACCTTTCCCGATCACACGGTGTACCATCTTCTGGGTTTCTCATGCATGGTTTCGATGTAGGAAGATGCCCTTGAACCTGGAGATTTGGGACCCATGGGATGGGTACCAGGCAGTATTACTTTAAAGGGTCTCCGTTTGCTCACCCAACCTCACCAAAACTCTCAGTCCCAAGAGTGTCCACCCTTATGTCTCAATCAGCTGTGGGTCTAGATATGGTCAATCCAGGTGGTATCACAGGCCCTGAACGAATTTTGTAAGAATTTCTCTCTCTTTCACTGTCTTTGTTTCACTGGTTTCTAAAAGTAATTGATTTTTATAATGGGGTTTAGCTGCTTTTCACTGCTGTGTTTATGCCGCTTTACACCCACTTGACTCACTTACAGAGAGATATCAATACATTGGTTTTAAGATTCTTACTAGTCAGATATATTCTTGGGCTGTGAATAGGGGGTGTTAAGTCCAGTTCACTGAGCAATGAGTAGGTCTTGTCTATTACATATTGGGTTTATGGAACGGTATCTGAGCTAATTTGAAAGCCTTGTTTTATGCATCACCCCACCTCATCTTTCCCGTTAAGCAGCCATAGTGTGTTTTCTAAACGTGTGACTCTGTTCTGTTTTGTAATTCATTTCAAGGGTAGCGGTTTTTATATTCCCTCTATAAGTGATATCTTATGATAAGTGTCTTTTTCTGTGTGACTTATTTCACTTAGAATCGTCCTACCTAAATCCACTCATCTTGCTGCTACTAGCCTTATGACGTCGATTTCATGGCTGAGTGATATTCCATTGTACATAAGGACCACAACTTCTCTATCCATTTTTCTCTTTCCTGGGATATTTAAGGTGTAACGAAGTGGAGGTTGTTGTCAACAGAGCAGCCCTAAACTTTGGCGTGCCTGTGTCTTGCTGATTTTTAGTTTTCCCAATTTATACGCCCATGAGTGGAAGTGCCCTATGCTCTCTAAGCTGAGTCTTTTAGATGTTTCAGGACACACCGTACACTTCTCCAGAGTGGCTGTTGGCAATTTACATCCCGCCCATCAGCGTAGCCAGGCTCCCGTTTCTCCATGGCCTGTCCTGCATTTCTGGTTTTGACACTTTATTCAGCATGGCCCTTTTGACCGATGGGAAGCGAGACTTCTTTGTAGCGCTGATTTGCCTTTCCAGGTTGCTTGGTTGGCCAAAAAGGGCGTAGGCGTTTTTTCCTGAATATATTCAGGGAAAAACGCCTACGCCCTTTTTGGCCAAGGGCATCATTGTCGAGGTTTTGCTGCTTTTCCTGTGCTTTAAAGGCGATTCGAATCTCCCTCCTGAAATCTGTTTCCTGCAATTCTGCCTTGCTTTCAAATCCTCTTCGTTGCCTTCCCTCAATATATTTGTGGGCGAGAGTGATCATTTATAAGTCTGCAGGTTTGTGAATTGCAGTGCCCCTGAGCTCCATTTTTCAACTCGCTTTCTTGGGAGCTGGCCGCAAAAGCGCAGGATTGCTTCAGGCCCTATTCTGGCCCCGGAGGGCAGGCTGAGCCTGTGGTTAATTCTTCTTCCTGATGGGAAAATAGAGTGACCTGTGCCTGTCCCAACACCTAGAGCTAGTCTCTCATTGGTTCCCCCTCTTCCCGTTCATCCTCAGGACAAATTGCAGCCTGTCCGGAACAGGAGGTTAAAGGTGCTGATTCTCCAAGGAGGGAGATTGCTAGTAAAGCGGCTGGAATGGCGGAGCCGAGCACAAGGAGATGAGAAATGAGGTGCGTTTTACAAACCTTTCCCGATCACACGGTGTACCATCTTCTGGGTTTCTCATGCATGGTTTCGATGTAGGAAGATGCCCTTGAACCTGGAGATTTGGGACCCATGGGATGGGTACCAGGCAGTATTACTTTAAAGGGTCTCCGTTTGCTCACCCAACCTCACCAAAACTCTCAGTCCCAAGAGTGTCCACCCTTATGTCTCAATCAGCTGTGGGTCTAGATATGGTCAATCCAGGTGGCATCACAGGCCCTGAACGAATTTTGTAAGAATTTCTCTCTCTTTCACTGTCTTTGTTTCACTGGTTTCTAAAAGTAATTGATTTTTATAATGGGGTTTAGCTGCTTTTCACTGCTGTGTTTATGCCGCTTTACACCCACTTGACTCACTTACAGAGAGATATCAATACATAGGTTTTAAGATTCTTACTAGTCAGATATATTCTTGGGCTGTGAATAGGGGGTGTTAAGTCCAGTTCACTGAGCAAGGAGTAGGTCTTGTCTATTACATATTGGGTTTATGGAACGGTATCTGAGCTAATTTGAAAGCCTTGTTTTATGCATCACCCCACCTCACCTTTCCCGTTAAGCAGCCATAGTGTGTTTTCTAAACGTGTGACTCTGTTCTGTTTTGTAGTTCAGTTCAAGGGTAGCGGTTTTTATATTCCCTCTATAAGTGATATCTTATGATAAGTGTCTTTTTCTGTGTGACTTATTTCACTTAGAATCGTCCTACCTAAATCCACTCATCTTGCTGCTACTAGCCTTATGACGTCGATTTCATGGCTGAGTGATATTCCATTGTACATAAGGACCACAACTTCTCTATCCATTTTTCTCTTTCCTGGGATATTTAAGGTGTAACGAAGTGGAGGTTGTTGTCAACAGAGCAGCCCTAAACTTTGGGGTGCCTGTGTCTTGCTGATTTTTAGTTTTCCCAATTTATACGCCCATGAGTGGAAGTGCCCTATGCTCTCTAAGCTGAGTCTTTTAGATGTTTCAGGACACACCGTACACTTCTCCAGAGTGGCTGTTGGCAATTTACATCCCGCCCATCAGCGTAGCCAGGCTCCCGTTTCTCCATGGCCTGTCCTGCATTTCTGGTTTTGACACTTTATTCAGCATGGCCCTTTTGACCGATGGGAAGCGAGACTTCTTTGTAGCGCTGATTTGCCTTTCCAGGTTGCTTGGTTGGCCAAAAAGGGCGTAGGCGTTTTTTCCTGAATATATTCAGGAAAAAACGCCTACGCCCTTTTTGGCCAAGGGCATCATTGTCGAGGTTTTGCTGCTTTTCCTGTGCTTTAAAGGCGATTCGAATCTCCCTCCTGAAATCTGTTTCCTGCAATTCTGCCTTGCTTTCAAATCCTCTTCGTTGCCTTCCCTCAATATATTTGTGGGCGAGAGTGATCATTTATAAGTCTGCAGGTTTGTGAATTTCAGTGCCCCTGAGCTCCATTTTTCAACTCGCTTTCTTGGGAGCTGGCCGCAAAAGCGCAGGATTGCTTCAGGCCCTATTCTGGCCCCGGGCGGCAGGCTGAGCCTGTGGTTAATTCTTCTTCCTGATGGGAAAATAGAGTGACCTGTGCCTGTCCCAACACCTAGAGCTAGTCTCTCATTGGTTCCCCCTCTTCCCGTTCATCCTCAGGACAAATTGCAGCCTGTCCGGAACAGGAGGTTAAAGGTGCTGATTCTCCAAGGAGGGAGATTGCTAGTAAAGCGGCTGGAATGGCGGAGCCGAGCACAAGGAGATGAGAAATGAGGTGCGTTTTACAAACCTTTCCCGATCACACGGTGTACCATCTTCTGGGTTTCTCATGCATGTTTTCGATGTAGGAAGATGCCCTTGAACCTGGAGATTTGGGACCCATGGGATGGGTACCACGCAGTATTACTTTAAAGTGTCTGCGTTTGCTCACCCAACCTCACCAAACCTCTCAGCCCCAAGAGTGTCCACCCTTATGTCTCAATCAGCTGTGGGTCTAGATATGGTCAATCCAGGTGGCATCACAGCCCCTGAACGAATTTTGTAAGAAATTCTCTCTCTTTCACTGTCTTTGTTTCACGGGTTTTTAAAAGTAATTGATTTTTATAATGGGGTTTAGCTGTTTTTCACTGCTGTGTTTCTGCCGCTTTACACCCACTTGACTCACTTACAGAGAGATATCAATACATAGGTTTTAAGATTCTTACTAATCAGATATATTCTTGGGCGGTGAATAGGGGGTGTTGAGTCCAATTCTGTGAGCAAGGAGTCGGTCTTGTCTATTACACACTGGGTTTATGGAACGGTATCTGAGCTAATTTGAAACCCTTGTTTTATGCATCACCCCACCTCACCTTTCCCGTTAAGCAGCATAGTGTGTTTTCTAAACGTGTGACTCTGTTCTGTTTTGTAATTCAGTTCAAGGGTAGCGGTTTTTACATTCCCTCTATAAGTGATATCTTATGATAAGTGTCTTTTTCTGTGTGACGTATTTCACTTAGAATCGTCCTACCTAAATCCACTCATCTTGCTGCTACTAGCCTTATGGCGTCGATTTCATGGCTGAGTGATATTCCATTGTACATAAGGACCACAACTTCTCTATCAATTTTTCTATTTCCTGGGATATTTAAGGTGTAACGAAGTGGAGGTTGTTGTCAACAGAGCAGCCCTAAACTTTGGGGTGCCTGTGTCTTGCTGATTTTTAGTTTTCCCAATTTATACGCCCATGAGTGGAAGTGCCCTATGCTCTCTAAGCTGAGTCTTTTAGATGTTTCAGGACACACCGTACACTTCTCCAGAGTGGCTGTTGGCAATTTACATCCCGCCCATCAGCGTAGCCAGGCTCCCGTTTCTCCATGGCCTGTCCTGCATTTCTGGTTTTGACACTTTATTCAGCATGGCCCTTTTGACCGATGGGAAGGGAGACTTCTTTGTAGCGCTGATTTGCCTTTCCAGGTTGCTTGGTTGGCCAAAAAGGGCGTAGGCGTTTTTTCCTGAATATATTCAGGAAAAAACGCCTACGCCCTTTTTGGCCAAGGGCATCATTGTCGAGGTTTTGCTGCTTTTCCTGTGCTTTAAAGGCGATTCGAATCTCCCTCCTGAAATCGGTTTCCTGCAATTCTGCCTTGCTTTCAAATCCTCTTCGTTGCCTTCCCTCAATATATTTGTGGGCGAGAGTGATCATTTATAAGTCTGCAGGTTTGTGAATTGCAGTGCCCCTGAGCTCCATTTTTCAACTCGCTTTCTTGGGAGCTTGCCGCAAAAGCGCAGGATTGCTTCAGGCCCTATTTTGGCCCCGGGCGGCAGGCTGAGCCTGTGGTTAATTCTTCTTCCTGATGGGAAAATAGAGTGACCTGTGCCTGTCCCAACACCTAGAGCTAGTCTCTCATTGGTTCCCCCTCTTCCCGTTCATCCTCAGGACAAATTGCAGCCTGTCCGGGACAGGAGGTTAAAGGTGCTGATTCTCCAAGGAGGGAGATTGCTAGTAAAGCGGCTGGAATGGCGGAGCCGAGCACAAGGAGATGAGAAATGAGGTGCGTTTTACAAACCTTTCCCGATCACACGGTGTACCATCTTCTGGGTTTCTCATGCATGGTTTCGATGTAGGAAGATGCCCTTGAACCTGGAGATTTGGGACCCATGGGATGGGTACCAGGCAGTATTACTTTAAAGGGTCTCCGTTTGCTCACCCAACCTCACCAAAACTCTCAGTCCCAAGAGTGTCCACCCTTATGTCTCAATCAGCTGTGGGTCTAGATATGGTCAATCCAGGTGGCATCACAGGCCCTGAACGAATTTTGTAAGAATTTCTCTCTCTTTCACTGTCTTTGTTTCACTGGTTTCTAAAAGTAATTGATTTTTATAATGGGGTTTAGCTGCTTTTCACTGCTGTGTTTATGCCGCTTTACACCCACTTGACTCACTTACAGAGAGATATCAATACATAGGTTTTAAGATTCTTACTAATCAGATATATTCTTGGGCGGTGAATAGGGGGTGTTGAGTCCAATTCTCTGAGCAAGGAGTCGGTCTTGTCTATTACACACTGGGTTTATGGAACGGTATCTGAGCTAATTTGAAACCCTTGTTTTATGCATCACCCCACCTCACCTTTCCCGTTAAGCAGCATAGTGTGTTTTCTAAACGTGTGACTCTGTTCTGTTTTGTAATTCAGTTCAAGGGTAGCGGTTTTTACATTCCCTCCATAAGTGATATCTTATGATAAGTGTCTTTTTCTGTGTGACTTATTTCACTTAGAATCGTCCTACCTAAATCCACTCATCTTGCTGCTAGTAGCCTTATGACGTGATTTCATGGCTGAGTGATATTCCATTGTACATAAGGACCACAACTTCTTCATCCATTTTTCTCTTTCCTGGGATATTTAAGGTGTAATGAAGTGGAGGTTGTTGTCAACAGAGCAGCCCTAAACTTTGGGGTGCCTGTGTCTTGCTGATTTTTAGTTTTCCCAATTTATACGCCCATGAGTGGAAGTGCCCTATGCTCTCTAAGCTGAGTCTTTTAGATGTTTCAGGACACACCGTACACTTCTCCAGAGTGGCTGTTGGCAATTTACATCCCGCCCATCAGCGTAGCCAGGCTCCCGTTTGTCCATGGCCTGTCCTGCATTTCTGGTTTTGACACTTTATTCAGCATGGCCCTTTTGACCGATGGGAAGCGAGACTTCTTTGTAGCGCTGATTTGCCTTTCCAGGTTGCTTGGTTGGCCAAAAAGGGCGTAGGCGTTTTTTCCTGAATATATTCAGGAAAAAACGCCTACGCCCTTTTTGGCCAAGGGCATCATTGTCGAGGTTTTGCTGCTTTTCCTGTGCTTTAAAGGCGATTCGAATCTCCCTCCTGAAATCTGTTTCCTGCAATTCTGCCTTGCTTTCAAATCCTCTTCGTTGCCTTCCCTCAATATATTTGTGGGCGAGAGTGATCATTTATAAGTCTGCAGGTTTGTGAATTGCAGTGCCCCTGAGCTCCATTTTTCAACTCGCTTTCTTGGGAGCTGGCCGCAAAAGCGCAGGATTGCTTCAGGCCCTATTCTGGCCCCGGGCGGCAGGCTGAGCCTGTGGTTAATTCTTCTTCCTGATGGGAAAATAGAGTGACCTGTGCCTGTCCCAACACCTAGAGCTAGTCTCTCATTGGTTCCCCCTCTTCCCGTTCATCCTCAGGACAAATTGCAGCCTGTCCGGAACAGGAGGTTAAAGGTGCTGATTCTCCAAGGAGGGAGATTGCTAGTAAAGCGGCTGGAATGGCGGAGCCGAGCACAAGGAGATGAGAAATGAGGTGCGTTTTACAAACCTTTCCCGATCACACGGTGTACAGTCTTCTGGGTTTCTCATGCATGTTTTCGATGTAGGAAGATGCCCTTGAACCTGGAGATTTGGGACCCATGGGATGGGTACCACGCAGTATTACTTTAAAGTGTCTGCGTTTGCTCACCCAACCTCACCAAACCTCTCAGCCCAAAGAGTGTCCACCCTTATGTCTCAATCAGCTGTGGGTCTAGATATGGTCAATCCAGGTGGCATCACAGCCCCTGAACGAATTTTGTAAGAAATTCTCTCTCTTTCACTGTCTTTGTTTCACGGGTTTTTAAAAGTAATTGATTTTTATAATGGGGTTTAGCTGCTTTTCACTGCTGTGTTTCTGCCGCTTTACACCCACTTGACTCACTTACAGAGAGATATCAATACATAGGTTTTAAGATTCTTACTAATCAGATATATTCTTGGGCGGTGAATAGGGGGTGTTGAGTCCAATTCTCTGAGCAAGGAGTCGGTCTTGTCTATTACATACTGGGTTTATGGAACGGTATCTGAGCTAATTTGAAACCCTTGTTTTATGCATCACCCCACCTCACCTTTCCCGTTAAGCAGCATAGTGTGTTTTCTAAACGTGTGACTCTGTTCTGTTTTGTAATTCAGTTCAAGGGTAGCGGTTTTTACATTCCCTCTATAAGTGATATCTTATGATAAGTGTCTTTTTCTGTGTGACGTATTTCACTTAGAATCGTCCTACCTAAATCCACTCATCTTGCTGCTAGTAGCCTTATGACGTGATTTCATGGCTGAGTGATATTCCATTGTACATAAGGACCACAACTTCTTCATCCATTTTTCTCTTTCCTGGGATATTTAAGGTGTAATGAAGTGGAGGTTGTTGTCAACAGAGCAGCCCTAAACTTTTGGGTTCCTGTGTCTTGCTGATTTGTAGTTTTCCCAATTTATACGCCCATGAGTGGAAGTGCCCTATGTTCTCTAAGCTGAGTTTTTTAGATGTTTCAGGACACACCGTACACTTCTCCAGAGGGGCTGTTGGCAATTTACATCCCGCCCAGCAGCGTAGCCAGGCTCCCTTTTCTCCATGGCCTGTCCTGCATTTCTGGTTTTGACACTTTATTCAGCATGGCCGTTTTGACCGATGGGAAGCGAGACTTCTTTGTAGCGCTGATTTGCCTTTCCAGGTTGCTTGGTTGGCCAAAAAGGGCGTATGCGTTTTTTCCTGAATATATTCAGGAAAAAACGCATACGCCCTTTTTGGCCAAGGGCATCATTGTCGAGGTTTTGCAGCCTTTCCTGTGCTTTAAAGGCGATTCGAATCTCCCTCCTGAAATCTGTTTCCTGCAATTCTGCCTTGCTTTCAAATCCTCTTCGTTGCCTTCCCTCAATATATCTGTGGACGAGAGTTATCATTTATAAGTCTGCAGGTTTGTGAATTGCAGTGCCCCTGAGCTCCATTTTTCAACTCGCTTTCTTGGGAGCTGGCCGCAAAAGCGCAGGATTGCTTCAGGCCCTATTCTGGCCCCGGGCGGCAGGCTGAGCCTGTGGTTAATTCTTCTTCCTGATGGGAAAATAGAGTGACCTGTGCCTGTCCCAACACCTAGAGCTAGTCTCTCATTGGTTCCCCCTCTTCCCGTTCATCCTCAGGACAAATTGCAGCCTGTCCGGAACAGGAGGTTAAAGGTGCTGATTCTCCAAGGAGGGAGATTGCTAGTAAAGCGGCTGGAATGGCGGAGCCGAGCACAAGGAGATGAGAAATGAGGTGCGTTTTACAAACCTTTCCCGATCACACGGTGTACCATCTTCTGGGTTTCTCATGCATGGTTTCGATGTAGGAAGATGCCCTTGAACCTGGAGATTTGGGACCCATGGGATGGGTACCAGGCAGTATTACTTTAAAGGGTCTCCGTTTGCTCACCCAACCTCACCAAAACTCTCAGTCCCAAGAGTGTCCACCCTTATGTCTCAATCAGCTGTGGGTCTAGATATGGTCAATCCAGGTGGCCTCACAGGCCCTGAACGAATTTTGTAAGAATTTCTCTCTCTTTCACTGTCTTTGTTTCACTGGTTTCTAAAAGTAATTGATTTTTATAATGGGGTTTAGCTGCTTTTCACTGCTGTGTTTATGCCGCTTTACACCCACTTGACTCACTTACAGAGAGATATCAATACATAGGTTTTAAGATTCTTACTAGTCAGATATATTCTTGGGCTGTGAATAGGGGGTGTTAAGTCCAGTTCACTGAGCAAGGAGTAGGTCTTGTCTATTACATATTGGGTTTATGGAACGGTATCTGAGCTAATTTGAAAGCCTTGTTTTATGCATCACCCCACCTCACCTTTCCCGTTAAGCAGCCATAGTGTGTTTTCTAAACGTGTGACTCTGTTCTGTTTTGTAGTTCAGTTCAAGGGTAGCGGTTTTTATATTCCCTCTATAAGTGATATCTTATGATAAGTGTCTTTTTCTGTGTGACTTATTTCACTTAGAATCGTCCTACCTAAATCCACTCATCTTGCTGCTACTAGCCTTATGACGTCGATTTCATGGCTGAGTGATATTCCATTGTACATAAGGACCACAACTTCTCTATCAATTTTTCTATTTCCTGGGATATTTAAGGTGTAACGAAGTGGAGGTTGTTGTCAACAGAGCAGCCCTAAACTTTGGGGTGCCTGTGTCTTGCTGATTTTTAGTTTTCCCAATTTATACGCCCATGAGTGGAAGTGCCCTATGCTCTCTAAGCTGAGTCTTTTAGATGTTTCAGGACACACCGTACACTTCTCCAGAGTGGCTGTTGGCAATTTACATCCCGCCCATCAGCGTAGCCAGGCTCCCGTTTCTCCATGGCCTGTCCTGCATTTCTGGTTTTGACACTTTATTCAGCATGGCCCTTTTGACCGATGGGAAGCGAGACTTCTTTGTAGCGCTGATTTGCCTTTCCAGGTTGCTTGGTTGGCCAAAAAGGGCGTATGCGTTTTTTCCTGAATATATTCAGGAAAAAACGCCTACGCCCTTTTTGGCCAAGGGCATCATTGTCGAGGTTTTGCTGCTTTTCCTGTGCTTCAAAGGCGATTCGAATCTCCCTCCTGAAATCTGTTTCCTGCAATTCTGCCTTGCTTTCAAATCCTCTTCGTTGCCTTCCCTCAATATATTTGTGGGCGAGAGTGATCATTTATAAGTCTGCAGGTTTGTGAATTGCAGTGCCCCTGAGCTCCATTTTTCAACTCGCTTTCTTGGGAGCTGGCCGCAAAAGCGCAGGATTGCTTCAGGCCCTATTCTGGTCCCGGGCGGCAGGCTGAGCCTGTGGTTAATTCTTCTTCCTGATGGGAAAATAGAGTGACCTGTGCCTGTCCCAACACATAGAGCTAGTCTCTCATTGGTTCCCCCTCTTCCCGTTCATCCTCAGGACAAATTGCAGCCTGTCCGGGACAGGAGGTTAAAGGTGCTGATTCACCAAGGAGGGAGATTGCTAGTAAAGCGGCTGGAATGGCGGAGTCGAGCACAAGGAGATGAGAAATGAGGTGCGTTTTACAAACCTTTCCCGATCACACGGTGTACCATCTTCTGGGTTTCTCATGCATGGTTTCGATGTAGGAAGATGCCCTTGAACCTGGAGATTTGGGACCCATGGGATGGGTACCAGGCAGTATTACTTTAAAGGGTCTCCGTTTGCTCACCCAACCTCACCAAAACTCTCAGTCCCAAGAGTGTCCACCCTTATGTCTCAATCAGCTGTGGGTCTAGATATGGTCAATCCAGGTGGCATCACAGGCCCTGAACGAATTTTGTAAGAATTTCTCTCTCTTTCACTGTCTTTGTTTCACTGGTTTCTAAAAGTAAATGATTTTTATAATGGGGTTTAGCTGCTTTTCACTGCTGTGTTTATGCCGCTTTACACCCACTTGACTCACTTACAGAGAGATATCAATACATAGGTTTTAAGATTCTTACTAGTCAGATATATTCTTGGGCTGTGAATAGGGGGTGTTAAGTCCAGTTCACTGAGCAAGGAGTAGGTCTTGTCTATTACATATTGGGTTTATGGAACGGTATCTGAGCTAATTTGAAAGCCTTGTTTTATGCATCACCCCACCTCACCTTTCCCGTTAAGCAGCCATAGTGTGTTTTCTAAACGTGTGACTCTGTTCTGTTTTGTAATTCAGTTCAAGGGTAGCGGTTTTTATATTCCCTCTATAAGTGATATCTTATGATAAGTGTCTTTTTCTGTGTGACTTATTTCACTTAGAATCGTCCTACCTAAATCCACTCATCTTGCTGCTAGTAGCCTTATGACGTGATTTCATGGCTGAGTGATATTCCATTGTACATAAGGACCACAACTTCTCTATCCATTTTTCTCTTTCCTGGGATATTTAAGGTGTAACGAAGTGGAGGTTGTTGTCAACAGAGCAGCCCTAAACTTTGGGGTGCCTGTGTCTTGCTGATTTTTAGTTTTCCCAATTTATACGCCCATGAGTGGAAGTGCCCTATGCTCTCTAAGCTGAGTCTTTTAGATGTTTCAGGACACACCGTACACTTCTCCAGAGTGGCTGTTGGCAATTTACATCCCGCCCATCAGCGTAGCCAGGCTCCCGTTTCTCCATGGCTTGTCCTGCATTTCTGGTTTTGACACTTTATTCAGCATGGCCCTTTTGACCGATGGGAAGCGAGACTTCTTTGTAGCGCTGATTTGCCTTTCCAGGTTGCTTGGTTGGCCAAAAAGGGCGTAGGCGTTTTTTCCTGAATATATTCAGGAAAAAATGCCTACGCCCTTTTTGGCCAAGGGCATCATTGTCGAGGTTTTGCCGCTTTACCTGTGCTTTAAATGCGATTCGAATCTCCCTCCTGAAATCTGTTTCCTGCAATTCTGCCTTGCTTTCAAATCCTCTTCGTTGCCTTCCCTCAATATATTTGTGGGCGAGAGTGATCATTTATAAGTCTGCAGGTTTGTGAATTGCAGTGCCCCTGAGCTCCATTTTTCAACTCGCTTTCTTGGGAGCTGGCCGCAAAAGCGCAGGATTGCTTCAGGCCCTATTCTGGTCCCGGGCGGCAGGCTGAGCCTGTGGTTAATTCTTCTTCCTGATGGGAAAATAGAGTGACCTGTGCCTGTCCCAACACCTAGAGCTAGTCTCTCATTGGTTCCCCCTCTTCCCGTTCATCCTCAGGACAAATTGCAACCTGTACGGAACAGGAGGTTAAAGGTGCTGATTCTCCAAGGAGGGAGATTGCTAGTAAAGCGGCTGGAATGGCGAACCCGAGCACAAGGAGATGAGAAATGAGGTGCGTTTTAGAAACCTTTCCCGATCACACGGTGTACCATCTTCTGGGTTTCTCATGCATGTTTTCGATGTAGGAAGATGCCCTTGAACCTGGAGATTTGGGACCCATGGGATGGGTACCACGCAGTATTACTTTAAAGTGTCTGCGTTTGCTCACCCAACCTCACCAAACCTCTCAGCCCCAAGAGTGTCCACCCTTATGTCTCAATCAGCTGTGGGTCTAGATATGGTCAATCCAGGTGGCATCACAGCCCCTGAACGAATTGTGTAAGAAATTCTCTCTCTTTCACTGTCTTTGTTTCACGGGTTTTTAAAAGTAATTGATTTTTATAATGGGGTTTAGCTGCTTTTCACTGCTGTGTTTCTGCCGCTTTACACCCACTTGACTCACTTACAGAGAGATATCAATACATAGGTTTTAAGATTCTTACTAATCAGATATATTCTTGGACGGTGAATAGGGGGTGTTGAGTCCAATTCTCTGAGCAAGGAGTCGGTCTTGTCTATTACATACTGGGTTTATGGAACGGTATCTGAGCTAATTTGAAACCCTTGTTTTATGCATCACCCCACCTCACCTTTCCCGTTAAGCAGCATAGTGTGTTTTCTAAACGTGTGACTCTGTTCTGTTTTGTAATTCAGTTCAAGGGTAGCGGTTTTTACATTCCCTCTATAAGTGATATCTTATGATAAGTGTCTTTTTCTGTGTGACTTATTTCACTTAGAATCGTCCTACCTAAATCCACTCATCTTGCTGCTAGTAGCCTTATGACGTGATTTCATGGCTGAGTGATATTCCATTGTACATAAGGACCACAACTTCTTCATCCATTTTTCTCTTTCCTGGGATATTTAAGGTGTAATGAAGTGGAGGTTGTTGTCAACAGAGCAGCCCTAAACTTTTGGGTTCCTGTGTCTTGCTGATTTGTAGTTTTCCCAATTTATACGCCCATGAGTGGAAGTGCCCTATGTTCTCTAAGCTGAGTTTTTTAGATGTTTCAGGACACACCGTACACTTCTCCAGAGGGGCTGTTGGCAATTTACATCCCGCCCAGCAGCGTAGCCAGGCTCCCTTTTCTCCATGGCCTGTCCTGCATTTCTGGTTTTGACACTTTATTCAGCATGGCCCTTTTGACCGATGGGAAGCGAGACTTCTTTGTAGCGCTGATTTGCCTTTCCATGTTGCTTGGTTGGCCAAAAAGGGCGTATGCGTTTTTTCCTGAATATATTCAGGAAAAAACGCATACGCCCTTTTTGGCCAAGGGCATCATTGTCGAGGTTTTGCAGCTTTTCCTGTGCTTTAAATGCGATTCGAATCTCTCTCCTGAAATCTGTTTCCTGCAATTCTGCCTTGCTTTCAAATCCTCTTCGTTGCCTTCCCTCAATATATCTGTGGACGAGAGTTATCATTTATAAGTCTGCAGGTTTGTGAATTGCAGTGCCCCTGAGCTCCATTTTTCAACTCGCTTTCTTGGGAGCTGGCCGCAAAAGCGCAGGATTGCTTCAGGCCCTATTCTGGCCCCGGGCGGCAGGCTGAGCCTGTGGTTAATTCTTCTTCCTGATGGGAAAATAGAGTGACCTGTGCCTGTCCCAACACCTAGAGCTAGTCTCTCATTGGTTCCCCCTCTTCCCGTTCATCCTCAGGACAAATTGCAGCCTGTCCGGAACAGGAGGTTAAAGGTGCTGATTCTCCAAGGAGGGAGATTGCTAGTAAAGCGGCTGGAATGGCGGATCCGAGCACAAGGAGATGAGAAATGAGGTGCGTTTTACAAACCTTTCCCGATCACACGGTGTACCATCTTCTGGGTTTCTCATGCATGGTTTCGATGTAGGAAGATGCCCTTGAACCTGGAGATTTGGGACCCATGGGATGGGTACCAGGCAGTATTACTTTAAAGGGTCTCCGTTTGCTCACCCAACCTCACCAAAACTCTCAGTCCCAAGAGTGTCCACCCTTATGTCTCAATCAGCTGTGGGTCTAGATATGGTCAATCCAGGTGGCATCACAGGCCCTGAACGAATTTTGTAAGAATTTCTCTCTCTTTCACTGTCTTTGTTTCACTGGTTTCTAAAAGTAATTGATTTTTATAATGGGGTTTAGCTGCTTTTCACTGCTGTGTTTATGCCGCTTTACACCCACTTGACTCACTTACAGAGAGATATCAATACATTGGTTTTAAGATTCTTACTAGTCAGATATATTCTTGGGCTGTGAATAGGGGGTGTTAAGTCCAGTTCACTGAGCAAGGAGTAGGTCTTGTCTATTACATATTGGGTTTATGGAACGGTATCTGAGCTAATTTGAAAGCCTTGTTTTATGCATCACCCCACCTCATCTTTCCCGTTAAGCAGCCATAGTGTGTTTTCTAAACGTGTGACTCTGTTCTGTTTTGTAATTCAGTTCAAGGGTAGCGGTTTTTATATTCCCTCTATAAGTGATATCTTATGATAAGTGTCTTTTTCTGTGTGACTTATTTCACTTAGAATCGTCCTACCTAAATCCACTCATCTTGCTGCTACTAGCCTTATGACGTCGATTTCATGGCTGAGTGATATTCCATTGTACATAAGGACCACAACTTCTCTATCCATTTTTCTCTTTCCTGGGATATTTAAGGTGTAACGAAGTGGAGGTTGTTGTCAACAGAGCAGCCCTAAACTTTGGGGTGCCTGTGTCTTGCTGATTTTAATTTTCCCAATTTATACGCCCATGAGTGGAAGTGCCCTATGCTCTCTAAGCTGAGTCTTTTAGATGTTTCAGGACACACCGTACACTTCTCCAGAGTGGCTGTTGGCAATTTACATCCCGCCCATCAGCGTAGCCAGGCTCCCGTTTCTCCATGGCCTGTCCTGCATTTCTGGTTTTGACACTTTATTCAGCATGGCCCTTTTGACCGATGGGAAGTGAGACTTCTTTGTAGCGCTGATTTGCCTTTCCAGGTTGCTTGGTTGGCCAAAAAGGGCGTAGGCGTTTTTTCCTGAATATATTCAGGAAAAAACGCCTACGCCCTTTTTGGCCAAGGGCATCATTGTCGAGGTTTTGCTGCTTTTCCTGTGCTTTAAAGGCGATTCGAATCTCCCTCCTGAAATCTGTTTCCTGCAATTCTGCCTTGCTTTCAAATCCTCTTCGTTGCCTTCCCTGAATATATTTGTGGGCGAGAGTGATCATTTATAAGCCTGCAGGTTTGTGAATTGCAGTGCCCCTGAGCTCCATTTTTCAACTCGCTTTCTTGGGAGCTTGCCGCAAAAGCGCAGGATTGCTTCAGGCCCTATTCTGGCCCCGGGCGGCAGGCTGAGCCTGTGGTTAATTCTTCTTCCTGATGGGAAAATAGAGTGACCTGTGCCTGTCCCAACACCTAGAGCTAGTCTCTCATTGGTTCCCCCTCTTCCCGTTCATCCTCAGGACAAATTGCAGCCTGTCCGGAACAGGAGGTTAAAGGTGCTGATTCTCCAAGGAGGGAGATTGCTAGTAAAGCGGCTGGAATGGCGGAGCCGAGCACAAGGAGATGAGAAATGAGGTGCGTTTTACAAACCTTTCCCGATCACACGGTGTACCATCTTCTGGGTTTCTCATGCATGGTTTCGATGTAGGAAGATGCCCTTGAACCTGGAGATTTGGGACCCATGGGATGGGTACCAGGCAGTATTACTTTAAAGGGTCTCCGTTTGCTCACCCAACCTCACCAAAACTCTCAGTCCCAAGAGTGTCCACCCTTATGTCTCAATCAGCTGTGGGTCTAGATATGGTCAATCCAGGTGGCATCACAGGCCCTGAACGAATTTTGTAAGAATTTCTCTCTCTTTCACTGTCTTTGTTTCACTGGTTTCTAAAAGTAATTGATTTATATAATGGGGTTTAGCTGCTTTTCACTGCTGTGTTTATGCCGCTTTACACCCACTTGACTCACTTACAGAGAGATATCAATACATAGGTTTTAAGATTCTTACTAGTCAGATATATTCTTGGGCTGTGAATAGGGGGTGTTAAGTCCAGTTCACTGAGCAAGGAGTAGGTCTTGTCTATTACATATTGGGTTTATGGAACGGTATCTGAGCTAATTTGAAAGCCTTGTTTTATGCATCACCCCACCTCACCTTTCCCGTTAAGCAGCCATAGTGTGTTTTCTAAACGTGTGACTCTGTTCTGTTTTGTAATTCAGTTCAAGGGTAGCGGTTTTTATATTCCCTCTATAAGTGATATCTTATGATAAGTGTCTTTTTCTGTGTGACTTATTTCACTTAGAATCGTCCTACCTAAATCCACTCATCTTGCTGCTAGTAGCCTTATGACGTGATTTCATGGCTGAGTGATATTCCATTGTACATAAGGACCACAACTTCTCTATCCATTTTTCTCTTTCCTGGGATATTTAAGGTGTAACGAAGTGGAGGTTGTTGTCAACAGAGCAGCCCTAAACTTTGGGGTGCCTGTGTCTTGCTGATTTTTAGTTTTCCCAATTTATGCGCCCATGAGTGGAAGTGCCCTATGCTCTCTAAGCTGAGTCTTTTAGATGTTTCAGCACACACCGTACACTTCTCCAGAGTGGCTGTTGGCAATTTACATCCCGCCCATCAGCGTAGCCAGGCTCCCGTTTCTCCATGGCTTGTCCTGCATTTCTGGTTTTGACACTTTATTCAGCATGGCCCTTTTGACCGATGGGAAGCGAGACTTCTTTGTAGCGCTGATTTGCCTTTCCAGGTTGCTTGGTTGGCCAAAAAGGGCGTAGGCGTTTTTTCCTGAATATATTCAGGAAAAAATGCCTACGCCCTTTTTGGCCAAGGGCATCATTGTCGAGGTTTTGCCGCTTTTCCTGTGCTTTAAAGGCGATTCGAATCTCCCTCCTGAAATCTGTTTCCTGCAATTCTGCCTTGCTTTCAAATCCTCTTCGTTGCCTTCCCTCAATATATTTGTGGGCGAGAGTGATCATTTATAAGTCTGCAGGTTTGTGAATTGCAGTGCCCCTGAGCTCCATTTTTCAACTCGCTTTCTTGGGAGCTGGCCGCAAAAGCGCAGGATTGCTTCAGGCCCTATTCTGGTCCCGGGCGGCAGGCTGAGCCTGTGGTTAATTCTTCTTCCTGATGGGAAAATAGAGTGACCTGTGCCTGTCCCAACACCTAGAGCTAGTCTCTCATTGGTTCCCCCTCTTCCCGTTCATCCTCAGGACAAATTGCAGCCTGTCCGGGACAGGAGGTTAAAGGTGCTGATTCTCCAAGGAGGGAGATTGCTAGTAAAGCGGCTGGAATGGCGGAGCCGAGCACAAGGAGATGAGAAATGAGGTGCGTTTTGGAAACCTTTCCCGATCACACGGTGTACCATCTTCTGGGTTTCTCATGCATGTTTTCGATGTAGGAAGATGCCCTTGAACCTGGAGATTTGGGACCCATGGGATGTGTACCACGTAATATTACTTTAAAGGGTCTGCGTTTCCTCACCCAACCTCACCAAACCTCTCAGCCCCAAGAGTGTCCACCCTTATGTCTCAATCAGCTGTGGGTCTAGATATGGTCAATCCAGGTGGCATCACAGCCCCTGCACGAATTTTGTAAGACTTGTTCTCTCCTTCACTGTCTTTGTTTCACGGGTTTTTAAAAGTAATTGATTTTTATAATGGGGTTTAGCTGCTTTTCACTGCTGTGTTTATGCCGCTTTACACCCACTTGACTCACTTACAGAGAGATATCAATACATAGGTTTTAAGATTCTTACTAGTCAGATATATTCTTGGTCGGTGAATAGGTGGTGTTGAGTCCAATTCACTGAGCAGGCAGTAGGTCTTGTCTATTACATATTGGATTTATGGAACGGTATCTGAGCTAATTTTAAACCCTTGTTTTATGCATCACCCCACCTCACCTTTCTCGTTAAGCAGCCATAGTGTGTTTTCTAAACGTGTGACTCTGTTCTGTTTTGTAATTCAGTTCAAGGGTAGCGGTTTTTACATTCCCTGTATAAGTGATATCTTATGATAAGTGTCTTTTTCTGTGTGACTTATTTCACTTAGAATCGTCGTACCTAAATCCACTCATCATGCTGCTACTAGCCTTATGATGTTGATTTCATGGCTGAGTGATATTCCATTGTACATAAGGACCACAACTTCTTTATCCATTTTTCTCTTTCCTGGGATATTTAAGGTGTAACGAAGTGGAGGTTGTTGTCAACAGAGCAGCCCTAAACTTTGGGTTGCCTGTGTCTTGCTGATTTTTTGTTTTCCCAATTTATACGCTCATGAGTGGAAGTGCCCTATGCTCTCTAAGCTCAGTTTTCTAGATGTTTCAGGACATACCGTACACTTCTCCAGAGTGGCTGTCGGCAATTTACATCCCGCCCATCAGCGTAGCCAGGCTCCCGTTTCTCCAGGGCCTGTCCTGCATTTCTGGTTTTGACACTTTATTCAGCATGGCCCTTTTGACCGATGGGAAGAGTGACTTCTTTGTAGTGCTGATTGGCCTTTCCAGGTTGCTTGGTTGGCCAAAAAGGGCGTATGCGTTTTTTCCTTAATATATTCAGGAAAAAACGCATACGCCCTTTTTGGCCAACGGCATCATTGTCGAGGTTTTGCCGCTTTTCGTGTGCTTTAAAGGCGATTCGAATCTCCCTCCTGAAATCTGTTTCCTGCAATTCTCCCTTGCTTTCAAATCCTCTTCGTTGCCTTCCCTCAATATATTTGTGGAAGAGAGTGTTCATTTATAAGTCTGCAGGTTTGTGAATTGCAGTGCCCCTGAGCTCCATTTTTCAACTCGCTTTCATGGGAGCTGGCCGCAAAAGCGCAGGATTGCTTCAGGCCCTATTCTGGTCCCGGGCGGCAGGCTGAGCCTGTGGTTAATTCTTCTTCCTGATGGGAAAATAGAGTGACCTGTGCCTGTGCCAACACCTAGAGCTAGTCTCTCATTGGTTCCCCCTCTTCCCGTTCATCCTCAGGAAAAATTGCAACCTGTACGGAACAGGAGGTTAAAGGTGCTGATTCTCCAAGGAGGAAGATTGCTAGTAAAGCGGCTGGAATGGCGAACCCGAGCACAAGGAGATGAGAAATGAGGTGCGTTTTGGAAACCTTTCCCGATCACACGGTGTACCATCTTCTGGGTTTCTCATGCATGTTTTCGATGTAGGAAGATGCCCTTGAACCTGGAGATTTGGGACCCATGGGATTGGTACCACATAATATTACTTTAAAGGGTCTGCGTTTCCTCACCCAACCTCACCAAACCTCTCAGCCCCAAGAGTGTCCACCCTTATGTCTCAATCAGCTGTGGGTCTAGATATGGTCAATCCAGGTGGCATCACAGCCCCTGCACGAATTTTGTAAGACTTGTTCTCTCCTTCACTGTCTTTGTTTCACGGGTTTTTAAAAGTAATTGATTTTTATAATGGGGTTTAGCTGCTTTTCACTGCTGTGTTTATGCCGCTTTACACCCACTTGACTCACTTACAGAGAGATATCAATACATAGGTTTTAAGATTCTTACTAGTCAGATATATTCGTGGTCGGTGAATAGGTGGTGTTGAGTCCAATTCACTGAGCAGGCAGTAGGTCTTGTCTATTACATATTGGATTTATGGAACGGTATCTGAGCTAATTTTAAACCCTTGTTTTATGCATCACCCCACCTCACCTTTCCCGTTAAGCAGCCAGCGTGTGTTTTCTAAACGTGTGACTCTGTTCTGTTTTGTAATTCAGTTCAAGGGTAGCGGTTTTTACATTCCCTCTATAAGTGATATCTTAAGATAAGTGTCTTTTTCTGTGTGACTTATTTCACTTAGAATCGTCGTACCTAAATCCACTCATCATGCTGCTACTAGCCTTATGACGTTGATTTCATGGCTGAGTGATATTCCATTGTACATAAGGACCACAACTTCTTTATCCGTTTTTCTCTTTCCTGGGATATTTAAGGTGTAACGAAATGGAGGTTCTTGTCAACAGAGCAGCCCTAAACTTTGGGTTGCCTGTGTCTTGCTGATTTTTAGTTTTCCCAATTTATACACTCATGAGTGGAAGTGCCCTATGCTCTCTAAGCTGAGTTTTTTAGATGTTTCAGGACACACCGTACACTTCTCCAGAGTGGCTGTTGGCAATTTACATCCCGCCCATCAGCGTAGCCAGGCTCCCGTTTCTCCATGGCTTGTCCTGCATGTCTGGTTTTGACACTTTATTCAGCATGGCCCTTTTGACCGATGGGAAGCGAGACTTCTTTGTAGCGCTGATTTGCCTTTCCAGGTTGCTTGGTTGGCCAAAAAGGGCGTATGCGTTTTTTCCTTAATATATTCAGGAAAAAATGCATACGCCCTTTTTGGCCAAGGGCATCATTGTCGAGGTTTTGCCGCTTTTCCTGTGCTTTAAAGGCGATTCGAATCTCCCTCCTGAAATCTCTTTCCTGCAATTCTGCCTTGCTTTGAAATCCTCTTCGTTGCCTTCCCTCAATATATTTGTGGACGAGAGTGATCATTTATAAGTCTGCAGGTTTGTGAATTGCAGTGCCCCTGAGCTCCATTTTTCAACTCGCTTTCTTGGGAGCTGGCCGCAAAAGCGCAGGATTGCTTCAGGCCCTATTCTGACCCCGGGCGGCAGGCTGAGCCTGTGGTTAATTCTTCTTCCTGATGGGAAAATAGAGTGACCTGTGCCTGTCCCAACACCTAGAGCTAGTCTCTCATTGGTTCCCCCTCTTCCCGTTCATCCTCAGGACAAATTGCAACCTGTACGGAACAGGAGGTTAAAGGTGCTGATTCTCCAAGGAGGGAGATTGCTAGTAAAGCGGCTGGAATGGCGAAACCGAGCACAAGGAGATGAGAAATGAGGTGCGTTTTAGAAACCTTTCCCGATCACACGGTGTACAGTCTTCTGGGTTTCTCATGCATGTTTTCGATGTAGGAAGATGCCCTTGAACCTGGAGATTTGGGACCCATGGGATGGGTACCACGCAGTATTACTTTAAAGTGTCTGCGTTTGCTCACCCAACCTCACCAAACCTCTCAGCCCCAAGAGTGTCCAGCCTTATGTCTCAATCAGCTGTGGGTCTAGATATGGTCAATCCAGGTGGCATCACAGCCCCTGAACGAATTTTGTAAGAAATTCTCTCTCTTTCACTGTCTTTGTTTCACGGGTTTTTAAAAGTAATTGATTTTTATAATGGGGTTTAGCTGCTTTTCACTGCTGTGTTTCTGCCGCTTTACACCCACTTGACTCACTTACAGAGAGATATCAATACATAGGTTTTAAGATTCTTACTAATCAGATATATTCTTGGGCGGTGAATAGGGGGTGTTGAGTCCAATTCTCTGAGCAAGGAGTCGGTCTTGTCTATTACATACTGGGTTTATGGAACGGTATCTGAGCTAATTTGAAAGCCTTGTTTTATGCATCACCCCACCTCACCTTTCCCGTTAAGCAGCATAGTGTGTTTTCTAAACGTGTGACTCTGTTCTGTTTTGTAATTCAGTTCAAGGGTAGTGGTTTTTACATTCCCTCTATAAGTGATATCTTATGATAAGTGTCTTTTTCTGTGTGACTTATTTCACTTAGAATCGTCCTACCTAAATCCACTCATCTTGCTGCTAGTAGCCTTATGACGTGATTTCATGGCTGAGTGATATTCCATTGTACATAAGGACCACAACTTCTTCATCCATTTTTCTCTTTCCTGGGATATTTAAGGTGTAATGAAGTGGAGGTTGTTGTCAACAGAGCAGCCCTAAACTTTTGGGTTCCTGTGTCTTGCTGATTTGTAGTTTTCCCAATTTATACGCCCATGAGTGGAAGTGCCCTATGTTCTCTAAGCTGAGTTTTTTAGATGTTTCAGGACACACCGTACACTTCTCCAGAGGGGCTGTTGGCAATTTACATCCCGCCCAGCAGCGTAGCCAGGCTCCCTTTTCTCCATGGCCTGTCCTGCATTTCTGGTTTTGACACTTTATTCAGCATGGCCCTTTTGACCGATGGGAAGCGAGACTTCTTTGTAGCGCTGATTTGCCTTTCCAGGTTGCTTGGTTGGCCAAAAAGGGCGTATGCGTTTTTTCCTGAATATATTCAGGAAAAAACGCATACGCCCTTTTTGGCCAAGGGCATCATTGTCGAGGTTTTGCAGCTTTTCCTGTGCTTTAAAGGCGATTCGAATCTCCCTCCTGAAATCTGTTTCCTGCAATTCTGCCTTGCTTTCAAATCCTCTTCGTTGCCTTCCCTCAATATATCTGTGGACGAGAGTTATCATTTATAAGTCTGCAGGTTTGTGAATTGCAGTGCCCCTGAGCTCCATTTTTCAACTCGCTTTCTTGGGAGCTGGCCGCAAAAGCGCAGGATTGCTTCAGGCCCTATTCTGACCCCGGGCGGCAGGCTGAGCCTGTGGTTAATTCTTCTTCCTGATGGGAAAATAGAGTGACCTGTGCCTGTCCCAACACCTAGAGCTAGTCTCTCATTGGTTCCCCCTCTTCCCGTTCATCCTCAGGACAAATTGCAACCTGTACGGAACAGGAGGTTAAAGGTGCTGATTCTCCAAGGAGGGAGATTGCTAGTAAAGCGGCTGGAATGGCGAACCCGAGCACAAGGAGATGAGAAATGAGGTGCGTTTTAGAAACCTTTCCCGATCACACGGTGTACAGTCTTCTGGGTTTCTCATGCATGTTTTCGATGTAGGAAGATGCCCTTGTACCTGGAGATTTGGGACCCATGGGATGGGTACCACGCAGTATTACTTTAAAGTGTCTGCGTTTGCTCACCCAACCTCACTAAACCTCTCAGCCCCAAGAGTGTCCACCCTTATGTCTCAATCAGCTGTGGGTCTAGATATGGTCAATCCAGTTGGCATCACAGCCCCTGAACGAATTTTGTAAGAAATTCTCTCTCTTTCACTGTCTTTGTTTCACGGGTTTTTAAAAGTAATTGATTTTTATAATGGGGTTTAGCTGCTTTTCACTGCTGTGTTTCTGCCGCTTTACACCCACTTGACTCACTTACAGAGAGATATCAATACATAGGTTTTAAGATTCTTACTAATCAGATATATTCTTGGGCGGTGAATAGGGGGTGTTGAGTCCAATTCTCTGAGCAAGGAGTCGGTCTTGTCTATTACATACTGGGTTTATGGAACGGTATCTGAGCTAATTTGAAACCCTTGTTTTATGCATCACCCCACCTCACCTTTCCCGTTAAGCAGCATAGTGTGTTTTCTAAACGTGTGACTCTGTTCTGTTTTGTAATTCAGTTCAAGGGTAGCGGTTTTTACATTCCCTCTATAAGTGATATCTTATGATAAGTGTCTTTTTCTGTGTGACTTATTTCACTTAGAATCGTCCTACCTAAATCCACTCATCTTGCTGCTAGTAGCCTTAGGACGTGATTTCATGGCTGAGTGATATTCCATTGTACATAAGGACCACAACTTCTTCATCCATTTTTCTCTTTCCTGGGATATTTAAGGTGTAATGAAGTGGAGGTTGTTGTCAACAGAGCAGCCCTAAACTTTTGGGTTCCTGTGTCTTGCTGATTTGTAGTTTTCCCAATTTATACGCCCATGAGTGGAAGTGCCCTATGTTCTCTAAGCTGAGTTTTTTAGATGTTTCAGGACACACCGTACACTTCTCCAGAGGGGCTGTTGGCAATTTACATCCCGCCCAGCAGCGTAGCCAGGCTCCCTTTTCTCCATGGCCTGTCCTTCATTTCTGGTTTTGACACTTTATTCAGCTTGGCCCTTTTGACCGATGGGAAGCGAGACTTCTTTGTAGCGCTGATTTGCCTTTCCAGGTTGCTTGGTTGGCCAAAAAGGGCGTATGCGTTTTTTCCTGAATATATTCAGGAAAAAACGCATACGCCCTTTTTGGCCAAGGGCATCATTGTCGAGGTTTTGCAGCTTTTCCTGTGCTTTAAAGGCGATTCGAATCTCCCTCCTGAAATCTGTTTCCTGCAATTCTGCCTTGCTTTCAAATCCTCTTCGTTGCCTTCCCTCAATATATCTGTGGACGAGAGTTATCATTTATAAGTCTGCAGGTTTGTGAATTGCAGTGCCCCTGAGCTCCATTTTTCAACTCGCTTTCTTGGGAGCTGGCCGCAAAAGCGCAGGATTGCTTCAGGCCCTATTCTGACCCCGGGCGGCAGGCTGAGCCTGTGGTTAATTCTTCTTCCTGATGGGAAAATAGAGTGACCTGTGCCTGTCCCAACACCTAGAGCTAGTCTCTCATTGGTTCCCCCTCTTCCCGTTCATCCTCAGGACAAATTGCAACCTGTACGGAACAGGAGGTTAAAGGTGCTGATTCTCCAAGGAGGGAGATTGCTAGTAAAGCGGCTGGAATGGCGAACCCGAGCACAAGGAGATGAGAAATGAGGTGCGTTTTAGAAACCTTTCCCGATCACACGGTGTACAGTCTTCTGGGTTTCTCATGCATGTTTTCGATGTAGGAAGATGCCCTTGAACCTGGAGATTTGGGACCCATGGGATGGGTACCACGCAGTATTACTTTAAAGTGTCTGCGTTTGCTCACCCAACCTCACCAAACCTCTCAGCCCCAAGAGTGTCCACCCTTATGTCTCAATCAGCTGTGGGTCTAGATATGGTCAATCCAGGTGGCATCACAGCCCCTGAACGAATTGTGTAAGAAATTCTCTCTCTTTCACTGTCTTTGTTTCACGGGATTTTAAAAGTAATTGATTTTTATAATGGGGTTTAGCTGCTTTTCACTGCTGTGTTTCTGCCGCTTTACACCCACTTGACTCACTTACAGAGAGATATCAATACATAGGTTTTAAGATTCTTACTAATCAGATATATTCTTGGGCGGTGAATAGGGGGTGTTGAGTCCAATTCTCTGAGCAAGGAGTCGGTCTTGTCTATTACATACTGGGTTTATGGAACGGTATCTGAGCTAATTTGAAACCCTTGTTTTATGCATCACCCCACCTCACCTTTCCCGTTAAGCAGCATAGTGTGTTTTCTAAACGTGTGACTCTGTTCTGTTTTGTAATTCAGTTCAAGGGTAGCGGTTTTTACATTCCCTCTATAAGTGATATCTTATGATAAGTGTCTTTTTCTGTGTGACTTATTTCACTTAGAATCGTCCTACGTAAATCCACTCATCTTGCTGCTAGTAGCCTTATGACGTGATTTCATGGCTGAGTGATATTCCATTGTACATAAGGACCATAACTTCTTTATCCATTTTTCTCTTTCCTGGGATATTTAAGGTGTAATGAAGTGGAGGTTGTTGTCAACAGAGCAGCCCTAAACTTTTGGGTTCCTGTGTCTTGCTGATTTGTAGTTTTCCCAATTTATACGCCCATGAGTGGAAGTGCCCTATGTTCTCTAAGCTGAGTTTTTTAGATGTTTCAGGACACACCGTACACTTCTCCAGAGGGGCTGTTGGCAATTTACATCCCGCCCAGCAGCGTAGCCAGGCTCCCTTTTCTCCATGGCCTGTCCTGCATTTCTGGTTTTGACACTTTATTCAGCATGGCCCTTTTGACCGATGGGAAGCGAGACTTCTCTGTAGCGCTGATTTGCCTTTCCAGGTTGCTTGGTTGGCCAAAAAGGGCGTATGCGTTTTTTCCTGAATATATTCAGGAAAAAACGCATACGCCCTTTTTGGCCAAGGGCATCATTGTCGAGGTTTTGCAGCTTTTCCTGTGCTTTAAAGGCGATTCGAATCTCCCTCCTGAAATCTGTTTCCTGCAATTCTGCCTTGCTTTCAAATCCTCTTCGTTGCCTTCCCTCAATATATCTGTGGACGAGAGTTATCATTTATAAGTCTGCAGGTTTGTGAATTGCAGTGCCCCTGAGCTCCATTTTTCAACTCGCTTTCTTGGGAGCTGGCCGCAAAAGCGCAGGATTGCTTCAGGCCCTATTCTGGCCCCGGGCGGCAGGCTGAGCCTGTGGTTAATTCTTCTTCCTGATGGGAAAATAGAGTGACCTGTGCCTGTCCCAACACCTAGAGCTAGTCTCTCATTGGTTCCCCCTCTTCCCGTTCATCCTCAGGACAAATTGCAGCCTGTCCGGAACAGGAGGTTAAAGGTGCTGATTCTCCAAGGAGGGAGATTGCTAGTAAAGCGGCTGGAATGGCAGATCCGAGCACAAGGAGATGAGAAATGAGGTGCGTTTTACAAACCTTTCCCGATCACACGGTGTACCATCTTCTGGGTTTCTCATGCATGGTTTCGATGTAGGAAGATGCCCTTGAACCTGGAGATTTGGGACCCATGGGATGGGTACCAGGCAGTATTACTTTAAAGGGTCTCCGTTTGCTCACCCAACCTCACCAAAACTCTCAGTCCCAAGAGTGTCCACCCTTATGTCTCAATCAGCTGTGGGTCTAGATATGGTCAATCCAGGTGGCATCACAGGCCCTGAACGAATTTTGTAAGAATTTCTCTCTCTTTCACTGTCTTTGTTTCACTGGTTTCTAAAAGTAATTGATTTTTATAATGGGGTTTAGCTGCTTTTCACTGCTGTGTTTATGCCGCTTTACACCCACTTGACTCACTTACAGAGAGATATCAAGACATAGGTTTTAAGATTCTTACTAGTCAGATATATTCTTGGTCTGTGAATAGGGGGTGTTAAGTCCAGTTCACTGAGCAAGGAGTAGGTCTTGTCTATTACATATTGGGTTTATGGAACGGTATCTGAGCTAATTTGAAAGCCTTGTTTTATGCATCACCCCACCTCACCTTTCCCGTTAAGCAGCCATAGTGTGTTTTCTAAACGTGTGACTCTGTTCTGTTTTGTAGTTCAGTTCAAGGGTAGCGGTTTTTATATTCCCTCTATAAGTGATATCTTATGATAAGTGTCTTTTTCTGTGTGACTTATTTCACTTAGAATCGTCCTACCTAAATCCACTCATCTTGCTGCTACTAGCCTTATGACGTCGATTTCATGGCTGAGTGATATTCCATTGTACATAAGGACCACAACTTCTCTATCAATTTTTCTCTTTCCTGGGATATTTAAGGTGTAACGAAGTGGAGGTTGTTGTCAACAGAGCAGCCCTAAACTTTGGGGTGCCTGTGTCTTGCTGATTTTTAGTTTTCCCAATTTATACGCCCATGAGTGGAAGTGCCCTATGCTCTCTAAGCTGAGTCTTTTAGATGTTTCAGGACACACCGTACACTTCTCCAGAGTGGCTGTTGGCAATTTACATCCCGCCCATCAGCGTAGCCAGGCTCCCGTTTCTCCATGGCCTGTCCTGCATTTCTGGTTTTGACACTTTATTCAGCATGGCCCTTTTGACCGATGGGAAGCGAGACTTCTTTGTAGCGCTGATTTGCCTTTCCAGGTTGCTTGGTTGGCCAAAAAGGGCGTAGGCGTTTTTTCCTGAATATATTCAGGAAAAAACGCCTACGCCCTTTTTGGCCAAGGGCATCATTGTCGAGGTTTTGCAGCTTTTCCTGTGCTTTAAAGGCGATTCGAATCTCCCTCCTGAAATCGGTTTCCTGCAATTCTGCCTTGCTTTCAAATCCTCTTCGTTGCCTTCCCTCAATATATTTGTGGGCGAGAGTGATCATTTATAAGTCTGCAGGTTTGTGAATTGCAGTGCCCCTGAGCTCCATTTTTCAACTCGCTTTCTTGGGAGCTGGCCGCAAAAGCGCAGGATTGCTTCAGGCCCTATTCTGGCCCCGGGCGGCAGGCTGAGCCTGTGGTTAATTCTTCTTCCTGATGGGAAAATAGAGTGACCTGTGCCTGTCCCAACACCTAGAGCTAGTCTCTCATTGGTTCCCCCTCTTCCCGTTCATCCTCAGGACAAATTGCAGCCTGTCCGGGACAGGAGGTTAAAGGTGCTGATTCTCCAAGGAGGGAGATTGCTAGTAAAGCGGCTGGAATGGCGGAGCCGAGCACAAGGAGATGAGAAATGAGGTGCGTTTTACAAACCTTTCCCGATCACACGGTGTACCATCTTCTGGGTTTCTCATGCATGGTTTCGATGTAGGAAGATGCCCTTGAACCTGGAGATTTGGGACCCATGGGATGGGTACCAGGTAGTATTACTTTAAAGGGTCTCCGTTTGCTCACCCAACCTCACCAAAACTCTCAGTCCCAAGAGTGTCCACCCTTATGTCTCAATCAGCTGTGGGTCTAGATATGGTCAATCCAGGTGGCATCACAGGCCCTGAACGAATTTTGTAAGAATTTCTCTCTCTTTCACTGTCTTTGTTTCACTGGTTTCTAAAAGTAATTGATTTTTATAATGGGGTTTAGCTGCTTTTCACTGCTGTGTTTCTGCCGCTTTACACCCACTTGACTCACTTACAGAGAGATATCAATACATAGGTTTTAAGATTCTTACTAGACAGATATATTCTTGGGCTGTGAATAGGGGGTGTTAAGTCCAGTTCACTGAGCAAGGAGTAGGTCTTGTCTATTACATATTGGGTTTATGGAACGGTATCTGAGCTAATTTGAAAGCCTTGTTTTATGCATCACCCCACCTCACCTTTCCCGTTAAGCAGCCATAGTGTGTTTTCTAAACGTGTGACTTTGTTCTGTTTTGTAATTCAGTTCAAGGGTAGCGGTTTTTATATTCCCTCTATAAGTGATATCTTATGATAAGTGTCTTTTTCTGTGTGACTTATTTCACTTAGAATCGTCCTACCTAAATCCACTCATCTTGCTGCTAGTAGCCTTATGACGTGATTTCATGGCTGAGTGATATTCCATTGTACATAAGGACCACAACTTCTCTATCCATTTTTCTCTTTCCTGGGATATTTAAGGTGTAATGAAGTGGAGGTTGTTGTCAACAGAGCAGCCCTAAACTTTGGGGTGCCTGTGTCTTGCTGATTTGTAGTTTTCCCAATTTATACGCCCATGAGTGGAAGTGCCCTATGTTCTCTAAGCTGAGTTTTTTAGATGTTTCAGGACACACCGTACACTTCTCCAGAGGGGCTGTTGGCAATTTACATCCCGCCCAGCAGCGTAGCCAGGCTCCCGTTTCTCCATGGCCTGTCCTGCATTTCTGGTTTTGACACTTTATTCAGCATGGCCCTTTTGACCGATGGGAAGCGAGACTTCTTTGTAGCGCTGATTTGCCTTTCCAGGTTGCTTGGTTGGCCAAAAAGGGCGTAGGCGTTTTTTCCTGAATATATTCAGGAAAAAACGCCTACGCCCTTTTTGGCCAAGGGCATCATTGTCGAGATTTTGCTGCTTTTCCTGTGCTTTAAAGGCGATTCGAATCTCCCTCCTGAAATCTGTTTCCTGCAATTCTGTCTTGCTTTCAAATCCTCTTCGTTGCCTTCCCTCAATATATTTGTGGGCGAGAGTCATCATTTATAAGTCTGCAGGTTTGTGAATTGCAGTGCCCCTGAGCTCCATTTTTCAACTCGCTTTCTTGGGAGCTGGCCGCAAAAGCGCAGGATTGCTTCAGGCCCTATTCTGGCCCCGGGCGGCAGGCTGAGCCTGTGGTTAATTCTTCTTCCTGATGGGAAAATAGAGTGACCTGTGCCTGTCCCAACACCTAGAGCTAGTCTCTCATTGGTTCCCCCTCTTCCCGTTCATCCTCAGGACAAATTGCAGCCTGTCCGGAACAGGAGGTTAAAGGTGCTGATTCTCCAAGGAGGGAGATTGCTAGTAAAGCGGCTGGAATGGCGGAGCCGAGCACAAGGAGATGAGAAATGAGGTGCGTTTTACAAACCTTTCCCGATCACACGGTGTACCATCTTCTGGGTTTCTCATGCATGGTTTCGATGTAGGAAGATGCCCTTGAACCTGGAGATTTGGGACCCATGGGATGGGTACCAGGCAGTATTACTTTAAAGGGTCTCCGTTTGCTCACCCAACCTCACCAAAACTCTCAGTCCCAAGAGTGTCCACCCTTATGTCTCAATCAGCTGTGGGTCTAGATATGGTCAATCCAGGTGGCATCACAGGCCCTGAACGAATTTTGTAAGAATTTCTCTCTCTTTCACTGTCTTTGTTTCACTGGTTTCTAAAAGTAATTGATTTTTATAATGGGGTTTAGCTGCTTTTCACTGCTGTGTTTATGCCGCTTTACACCCACTTGACTCACTTACAGAGAGATATCAATACATAGGTTTTAAGATTCTTACTAGTCAGATATATTCTTGGGCTGTGAATAGGGGGTGTTAAGTCCAGTTCACTGAGCAAGGAGTAGGTCTTGTCTATTACATATTGGGTTTATGGAACGGTATCTGAGCTAATTTGAAAGCCTTGTTTTATGCATCACCCCACCTCACCTTTCCCGTTAAGCAGCCATAGTGTGTTTTCTAAACGTGTGACTCTGTTCTGTTTTGTAGTTCAGTTCAAGGGTAGCGGTTTTTATATTCCCTCTATAAGTGATATCTTATGATAAGTGTCTTTTTCTGTGTGACTTATTTCACTTAGAATCGTCCTACCTAAATCCACTCATCTTGCTGCTACTAGCCTTATGACGTCGATTTCATGGCTGAGTGATATTCCATTGTACATAAGGACCACAACTTCTCTATCCATTTTTCTGTTTCCTGGGATATTTAAGGTGTAACGAAGTGGAGGTTGTTGTCAACAGAGCAGCCCTAAACTTTGGGGTGCCTGTGTCTTGCTGATTTTTAGTTTTCCCAATTTATACGCCCATGAGTGGAAGTGCCCTATGCTCTCTAAGCTGAGTCTTTTAGATGTTTCAGGACACACCGTACACTTCTCCAGAGTGGCTGTTGGCAATTTACATCCCGCCCATCAGCGTAGCCAGGCTCCCGTTTCTCCATGGCCTGTCCTGCATTTCTGGTTTTGACACTTTATTCAGCATGGCCCTTTTGACCGATGGGAAGCGAGACTTCTTTGTAGCGCTGATTTGCCTTTCCAGGTTGCTTGGTTGGCCAAAAGGGCGTAGGCGTTTTTTCCTGAATATATTCAGGAAAAAACGCCTACGCCCTTTTTGGCCAAGGGAATCATTGTCGAGGTTTTGCTGCTTTTCCTGTGCTTTAAAGGCGATTCGAATCTCCCTCCTGAAATCGGTTTCCTGCAATTCTGCCTTGCTTTCAAATCCTCTTCGTTGCCTTCCTTCAATATATTTGTGGGCGAGAGTGATCATTTATAAGTCTGCAGGTTTGTGAATTGCAGTGCCCCTGAGCTCCATTTTTCAACTCGCTTTCTTGGGAGCTGGCCGCAAAAGCGCAGGATTGCTTCAGGCCCTATTCTGGCCCCGGGCGGCAGGCTGAGCCTGTGGTTAATTCTTCTTCCTGATGGGAAAATAGAGTGACCTGTGCCTGTCCCAACACCTAGAGCTAGTCTCTCATTGGTTCCCCCTCTTCCCGTTCATCCTCAGGACAAATTGCAGCCTGTCCGGGACAGGAGGTTAAAGGTGCTGATTCTCCAAGGAGGGAGATTGCTAGTAAAGCGGCTGGAATGGCGGAGCCGAGCACAAGGAGATGAGAAATGAGGTGCGTTTTACAAACCTTTCCCGATCACACGGTGTACCATCTTCTGGGTTTCTCATGCATGGTTTCGATGTAGGAAGATGCCCTTGAACCTGGAGATTTGGGACCCATGGGATGGGTACCAGGCAGTATTACTTTAAAGGGTCACCGTTTGCTCACCCAACCTCACCAAAACTCTCAGTCCCAAGAGTGTCCACCCTTATGTCTCAATCAGCTGTGGGTCTAGATATGGTCAATCCAGGTGGCATCACAGGCCCTGAACGAATTTTGTAAGAATTTCTCTCTCTTTCACTGTCTTTGTTTCACTGGTTTCTAAAAGTAATTGATTTTTATAATGGGGTTTAGCTGCTTTTCACTGCTGTGTTTATGCCGCTTTACACCCACTTGACTCACTTACAGAGAGATATCAATACATAGGTTTTAAGATTCTTACTAGTCAGATATATTCTTGGGCTGTGAATAGGGGGTGTTAAGTCCAGTTCACTGAACAAGGAGTAGGTCTTGTCTATTACATATTGGGTTTATGGAACGGTATCTGAGCTAATTTGAAAGCCTTGTTTTATGCATCACCCCACCTTACATTTCCCGTTAAGCAGCCATAGTGTGTTTTCTAAACGTGTGACTCTGTTCTGTTTTGTAGTTCAGTTCAAGGGTAGCGGTTTTTATATTCCCTCTATAAGTGATATCTTATGATAAGTGTCTTTTTCTGTGTGACTTATTTCACTTAGAATCGTCCTACCTAAATCCACTCATCTTGCTGCTAGTAGCCTTATGACGTGATTTCATGGCTGAGTGATATTCCATTGTACATAAGGACCACAACTTCTCTATCCATTTTTCTCTTTCCTGGGATATTTAAGGTGTAACGAAGTGGAGGTTGTTGTCAACAGAGCAGCCCTAAACTTTGGGGTGCCTGTGTCTTGCTGATTTTTAGTTTTCCCAATTTATACGCCCATGAGTGGAAGTGCCCTATGCTCTCTAAGCTGAGTCTTTTAGATGTTTCAGGACACACCGTACACTTCTCCAGAGTGGCTGTTGGCAATTTACATCCCGCCCATCAGCGTAGCCAGGCTCCCGTTTCTCCATGGCCTGTCCTGCATTTCTGGTTTTGACACTTTATTCAGCATGGCCCTTTTGACCGATGGGAAGCGAGACTTCTTTGTAGCGCTGATTTGCCTTTCCAGGTTGCTTGGTTGGCCAAAAAGGGCGTAGGCGTTTTTTCCTGAATATATTCAGGAAAAAACGCCTACGCCCTTTTTGGCCAAGGGCATCATTGTCGAGGTTTTGCAGCTTTTCCTGTGCTTTAAAGGCGATTCGAATCTCCCTCCTGAAATCGGTTTCCTGCAATTCTGCCTTGCTTTCAAATCCTCTTCGTTGCCTTCCCTCAATATATTTGTGGGCGAGAGTGATCATTTATAAGTCTGCAGGTTTGTGAATTGCAGTGCCCCTGAGCTCCATTTTTCAACTCGCTTTCTTGGGAGCTGGCCGCAAAAGCGCAGGATTGCTTCAGGCCCTATTCTGGCCCCGGGCGGCAGGCTGAGCCTGTGGTTAATTCTTCTTCCTGATGGGAAAATAGAGTGACCTGTGCCTGTCCCAACACCTAGAGCTAGTCTCTCATTGGTTCCCCCTCTTCCCGTTCATCCTCAGGACAAATTGCAGCCTGTCCGGAACAGGAGGTTAAAGGTGCTGATTCTCCAAGGAGGGAGATTGCTAGTAAAGCGGCTGGAATGGCGGAGCCGAGCACAAGGAGATGAGAAATGAGGTGCGTTTTACAAACCTTTCCCGATCACACGGTGTACCATCTTCTGGGTTTCTCATGCATGGTTTCGATGTAGGAAGATGCCCTTGAACCTGGAGATTTGGGACCCATGGGATGGGTACCAGGCAGTATTACTTTAAAGGGTCTCCGTTTGCTCACCCAACCTCACCAAAACTCTCAGTCCCAAGAGTGTCCACCCTTATGTCTCAATCAGCTGTGGGTCTAGATATGGTCAATCCAGGTGGCATCACAGGCCCTGAACGAATTTTGTAAGAATTTCTCTCTCTTTCACTGTCTTTGTTTCACTGGTTTCTAAAAGTAATTGATTTTTATAATGGGGTTTAGCTGTTTTTCACTGCTGTGTTTATGCCGCTTTACACCCACTTGACTCACTTACAGAGAGATATCAATACATAGGTTTTAAGATTCTTACTAGTCAGATATATTCTTGGGCTGTGAATAGGGGGTGTTAAGTCCAGTTCACTGAGCAAGGAGTAGGTCTTGTCTATTACATATTGGGTTTATGGAACGGTATCTGAGCTAATTTGAAAGCCTTGTTTTATGCATCACCCCACCTCACCTTTCCCGTTAAGCAGCCATAGTGTGTTTTCTAAACGTGTGACTCTGTTCTGTTTTGTAGTTCAGTTCAAGGGTAGCGGTTTTTATATTCCCTCTATAAGTGATATCTTATGATAAGTGTCTTTTTCTGTGTGACTTATTTCACTTAGAATCGTCCTACCTAAATCCACTCATCTTGCTGCTACTAGCCTTATGACGTCGATTTCATGGCTGAGTGATATTCCATTGTACATAAGGACCACAACTTCTCTATCCATTTTTCTCTTTCCTGGGATATTTAAGGTGTAACGAAGTGGAGGTTGTTGTCAACAGAGCAGCCCTAAACTTTGGGGTGCCTGTGTCTTGCTGATTTTTAGTTTTCCCAATTTATACGCCCATGAGTGGAAGTGCCCTATGCTCTCTAAGCTGAGTCTTTTAGATGTTTCAGGACACACCGTACACTTCTCCAGAGTGGCTGTTGGCAATTTACATCCCGCCCATCAGCGTAGCCAGGCTCCCGTTTCTCCATGGCCTGTCCTGCATTTCTGGTTTTGACACTTTATTCAGCATGGCCCTTTTGACCGATGGGAAGCGAGACTTCTTTGTAGCGCTGATTTGCCTTTCCAGGTTGCTTGGTTGGCCAAAAAGGGCGTAGGCGTTTTTTCCTGAATATATTCAGGAAAAAACGCCTACGCCCTTTTTGGCCAAGGGCATCATTGTCGAGGTTTTGCTGCTTTTCCTGTGCTTTAAAGGCGATTCGAATCTCCCTCCTGAAATCTGTTTCCTGCAATTCTGCCTTGCTTTCAAATCCTCTTCGTTGCCTTCCCTCAATATATTTGTGGGCGAGAGTGATCATTTATAAGTCTGCAGGTTTGTGAATTGCAGTGCCCCTGAGCTCCATTTTTCAACTCGCTTTCTTGGGAGCTGGCCGCAAAAGCGCAGGATTGCTTCAGGCCCTATTCTGGCCCCGGGCGGCAGGCTGAGCCTGTGGTTAATTCTTCTTCCTGATGGGAAAATAGAGTGACCTGTGCCTGTCCCAACACCTAGAGCTAGTCTCTCATTGGTTCCCCCTCTTCCCGTTCATCCTCAGGACAAATTGCAGCCTGTCCGGAACAGGAGGTTAAAGGTGCTGATTCTCCAAGGAGGGAGATTGCTAGTAAAGCGGCTGGAATGGCGGAGCCGAGCACAAGGAGATGAGAAATGAGGTGCGTTTTACAAACCTTTCCCGATCACACGGTGTACCATCTTCTGGGTTTCTCATGCATGTTTTCGATGTAGGAAGATGCCCTTGAACCTGGAGATTTGGGACCCATGGGATGGGTACCACGCAGTATTACTTTAAAGTGTCTGCGTTTGCTCACCCAACCTCACCAAACCTCTCAGCCCCAAGAGTGTCCACCCTTATGTCTCAATCAGCTGTGGGTCTAGATATGGTCAATCCAGGTGGCATCACAGCCCCTGAACGAATTTTGTAAGAAATTCTCTCTCTTTCACTGTCTTTGTTTCACGGGTTTTTAAAAGTAATTGATTTTTATAATGGGGTTTAGCTGCTTTTCACTGCTGTGTTTCTGCCGCTTTACACCCACTTGACTCACTTACAGAGAGATATCAATACATAGGTTTTAAGATTCTTACTAATCAGATATATTCTTGGGCGGTGAATAGGGGGTGTTGAGTCCAATTCTCTGAGCAAGGAGTCGGTCTTGTCTATTACATACTGGGTTTATGGAACGGTATCTGAGCTAATTTGAAACCCTTGTTTTATGCATCACCCCACCTCACCTTTCCCGTTAAGCAGCCATAGTGTGTTTTCTAAACGTGTGACTCCGTTCTGTTTTGTAATTCATTTCAAGGGTAGCGGTTTTTACATTCCCTCTATAAGTGATATCTTATGATAAGTGTCTTTTTCTGTGTGACTTATTTCACTTAGAATCGTCCTACCTAAATCCACTCATCTTGCTGCTAGTAGCCTTATGACGTGATTTCATGGCTGAGTGATATTCCATTGTACATAAGGACCACAACTTCTTCATCCATTTTTCTCTTTCCTGGGATATTTAAGGTGTAATGAAGTGGAGGTTGTTGTCAACAGAGCAGCCCTAAACTTTTGGGTTCCTGTGTCTTGCTGATTTGTAGTTTTCCCAATTTATACGCCCATGAGTGGAAGTGCCCTATGTTCTCTAAGCTGAGTTTTTTAGATGTTTCAGGACACACCGTACACTTCTCCAGAGGGGCTGTTGGCAATTTACATCCCGCCCAGCAGCGTAGCCAGGCTCCCTTTTCTCCATGGCCTGTCCTGCATTTCTGGTTTTGACACTTTATTCAGCATGGCCCTTTTGACCGATGGGAAGCGAGACTTCTTTGTAGCGCTGATTTGCCTTTCCAGGTTGCTTGGTTGGCCAAAAAGGGCGTATGCGTTTTTTCCTGAATATATTCAGGAAAAAACGCATACGCCCTTTTTGGCCAAGGGCATCATTGTCGAGGTTTTGCAGCCTTTCCTGTGCTTTAAAGGCGATTCGAATCTCCCTCCTGAAATCTGTTTCCTGCAATTCTGCCTTGCTTTCAAATCCTCTTCGTTGCCTTCCCTCAATATATCTGTGGACGAGAGTTATCATTTATAAGTCTGCAGGTTTGTGAATTGCAGTGCCCCTGAGCTCCATTTTTCAACTCGCTTTCTTGGGAGCTGGCCGCAAAAGCGCAGGATTGCTTCAGGCCCTATTCTGGCCCCGGGCGGCAGGCTGAGCCTGTGGTTAATTCTTCTTCCTGATGGGAAAATAGAGTGACCTGTGCCTGTCCCAACACCTAGAGCTAGTCTCTCATTGGTTCCCCCTCTTCCCGTTCATCCTCAGGACAAATTGCAGCCTGTCCGGAACAGGAGGTTAAAGGTGCTGATTCTCCAAGGAGGGAGATTGCTAGTAAAGCGGCTGGAATGGCGGATCCGAGCACAAGGAGATGAGAAATGAGGTGCGTTTTACAAACCTTTCCCGATCACACGGTGTACCATCTTCTGGGTTTCTCATGCATGGTTTCGATGTAGGAAGATGCCCTTGAACCTGGAGATTTGGGACCCATGGGATGGGTACCAGGCAGTATTACTTTAAAGGGTCTCCGTTTGCTCACCCAACCTCACCAAAACTCTCAGTCCCAAGAGTGTCCACCCTTATGTCTCAATCAGCTGTGGGTCTAGATATGGTCAATCCAGGTGGCATCACAGGCCCTGAACGAATTTTGTAAGAATTTCTCTCTCTTTCACTGTCTTTGTTTCACTGGTTTCTAAAAGTAATTGATTTTTATAATGGGGTTTAGCTGCTTTTCACTGCTGTGTTTATGCCGCTTTACACCCACTTGACTCACTTACAGAGAGATATCAATACATAGGTTTTAAGATTCTTACTAGTCAGATATATTCTTGGGCTGTGAATAGGGGGTGTTAAGTCCAGTTCACTGAGCAAGGAGTAGGTCTTGTCTATTACATATTGGGTTTATGGAACGGTATGTGAGCTAATTTGAAAGCCTTGTTTTATGCATCACCCCACCTCACCTTTCCCGTTAAGCAGCCATAGTGTGTTTTCTAAACGTGTGACTCTGTTCTGTTTTGTAGTTCAGTTCAAGGGTAGCGGTTTTTATATTCCCTCTATAAGTGATATCTTATGATAAGTGTCTTTTTCTGTGTGACTTATTTCACTTAGAATCGTCCTACCTAAATCCACTCATCTTGCTGCTACTAGCCTTATGACGTCGATTTCATGGCTGAGTGATATTCCATTGTACATAAGGACCACAACTTCTCTATCAATTTTTCTCTTTCCTGGGATATTTAAGGTGTAACGAAGTGGAGGTTGTTGTCAACAGAGCAGCCCTAAACTTTGGGGTGCCTGTGTCTTGCTGATTTTTAGTTTTCCCAATTTATACGCCCATGAGTGGAAGTGCCCTATGCTCTCTAAGCTGAGTCTTTTAGATGTTTCAGGACACACCGTACACTTCTCCAGAGTGGCTGTTGGCAATTTACATCCCGCCCATCAGCGTAGCCAGGCTCCCGTTTCTCCATGGCCTGTCCTGCATTTCTGGTTTTGACACTTTATTCAGCATGGCCCTTTTGACCGATGGGAAGCGAGACTTCTTTGTAGCGCTGATTTGCCTTTCCAGGTTGCTTGATTGGCCAAAAAGGGCGTAGGCGTTTTTTCCTGAATATATTCAGGAAAAAACGCCTACGCCCTTTTTGGCCAAGGGCATCATTGTCGAGGTTTTGCTGCTTTTCCTGTGCTTTAAAGGCGATTCGAATCTCCCTCCTGAAATCGGTTTCCTGCAATTCTGCCTTGCTTTCAAATCCTCTTCGTTGCCTTCCCTCAATATATTTGTGGGCGAGAGTGATCATTTATAAGTCTGCAGGTTTGTGAATTGCAGTGCCCCTGAGCTCCATTTTTCAACTCGCTTTCTTGGGAGCTGGCCGCAAAAGCGCAGGATTGCTTCAGGCCCTATTCTGGCCCCGGGCGGCAGGCTGAGCCTGTGGTTAATTCTTCTTCCTGATGGGAAAATAGAGTGACCTGTGCCTGTCCCAACACCTAGAGCTAGTCTCTCATTGGTTCCCCCTCTTCCCGTTCATCCTCAGGACAAATTGCAGCCTGTCCGGGACAGGAGGTTAAAGGTGCTGATTCTCCAAGGAGGGAGATTGCTAGTAAAGCGGCTGGAATGGCGGATCCGAGCACAAGGAGATGAGAAATGAGGTGCGTTTTACAAACCTTTCCCGATCACACGGTGTACCATCTTCTGGGTTTCTCATGCATGGTTTCGATGTAGGAAGATGCCCTTGAACCTGGAGATTTGGGACCCATGGGATGGGTACCAGGCAGTATTACTTTAAAGGGTCTGCGTTTGCTCACCCAACCTCACCAAAACTCTCAGTCCCAAGAGTGTCCACCCTTATGTCTCAATCAGCTGTGGGTCTAGATATGGTCAATCCAGGTGGCATCACAGGCCCTGAACGAATTTTGTAAGAATTTCTCTCTCTTTCACTGTCTTTGTTTCACTGGTTTCTAAAAGTAATTGATTTTTATAATGGGGTTTAGCTGCTTTTCACTGCTGTGTATATGCCGCTTTACACCCACTTGACTCACTTACAGAGAGATATCAATACATAGGTTTTAAGATTCTTACTAGTCAGATATATTCTTGGGCTGTGAATAGGGGGTGTTAAGTCCAGTTCACTGAGCAAGGAGTAGGTCTTGTCTATTACATATTGGGTTTATGGAACGGTATCTGAGCTAATTTGAAAGCCTTGTTTTATGCATCACCCCACCTCCCCTTTCCCGTTAAGCAGCCATAGTGTGTTTTCTAAACGTGTGACTCTGTTCTGTTTTGTAATTCAGTTCAAGGGTAGCGGTTTTTATATTCCCTCTATAAGTGATATCTTATGATAAGTGTCTTTTTCTGTGTGACTTATTTCACTTAGAATCGTCCTACCTAAATCCACTCATCTTGCTGCTAGTAGCCTTATGACGTGATTTCATGGCTGAGTGATATTCCATTGTACATAAGGACCACAACTTCTCTATCCATTTTTCTCTTTCCTGGGATATTTAAGGTGTAACGAAGTGGAGGTTGTTGTCAACAGAGCAGCCCTAAACTTTGGGGTGCCTGTGTCTTGCTGATTTTTAGTTTTCCCAATTTATACGCCCATGAGTGGAAGTGCCCTATGCTCTCTAAGCTGAGTCTTTTAGATGTTTCAGGACACACCGTACACTTCTCCAGAGTGGCTGTTGGCAATTTACATCCCGCCCATCAGCGTAGCCAGGCTCCCGTTTCTCCATGGCTTGTCCTGCATTTCTGGTTTTGACACTTTATTCAGCATGGCCCTTTAGACCGATGGGAAGCGAGACTTCTTTGTAGCGCTGATTTGCCTTTCCAGGTTGCTTGGTTGGCCAAAAAGGGCGTAGGCGTTTTTTCCTGAATATATTCAGGAAAAAATGCCTACGCCCTTTTTGGCCAAGGGCATCATTGTCGAGGTTTTGCCGCTTTTCCTGTGCTTTAAATGCGATTCGAATCTCCCTCCTGAAATCTGTTTCCTGCAATTCTGCCTTGCTTTCAAATCCTCTTCGTTGCCTTCCCTCAATATATTTGTGGGCGAGAGTGATCATTTATAAGTCTGCAGGTTTGTGAATTGCAGTGCCCCTGAGCTCCATTTTTCAACTCGCTTTCTTGGGAGCTGGCCGCAAAAGCGCAGGATTGCTTCAGGCCCTATTCTGGTCCCGGGCGGCAGGCTGAGCCTGTGGTTAATTCTTCTTCCTGATGGGAAAATAGAGTGACCTGTGCCTGTCCCAACACCTAGAGCTAGTCTCTCATTGGTTCCCCCTCTTCCCGTTCATCCTCAGGACAAATTGCAACCTGTACGGAACAGGAGGTTAAAGGTGCTGATTCTCCAAGGAGGGAGATTGCTAGTAAAGCTGCTGGAATGGCGAACCCGAGCACAAGGAGATGAGAAATGAGGTGCGTTTTAGAAACCTTTCCCGATCACACGGTGTACAGTCTTCTGGGTTTCTCATGCATGTTTTCGATGTAGGAAGATGCCCTTGAACCTGGAGATTTGGGACCCATGGGATGGGTACCACGCAGTATTACTTTAAAGTGTCTGCGTTTGCTCACCCAACCTCACCAAACCTCTCAGCCCCAAGAGTGTCCACCCTTATGTCTCAATCAGCTGTGGGTCTAGATATGGTCAATCCAGGTGGCATCACAGCCCCTGAACGAATTGTGTAAGAAATTCTCTCTCTTTCACTGTCTTTGTTTCACGGGTTTTTAAAAGTAATTGATTTTTATAATGGGGTTTAGCTGCTTTTCACTGCTGTGTTTCTGCCGCTTTACACCCACTTGACTCACTTACAGAGAGATATCAATACATAGGTTTTAAGATTCTTACTAATCAGATATATTCTTGGGCGGTGAATAGGGGGTGTTGAGTCCAATTCTCTGAGCAAGGAGTCGGTCTTGTCTATTACATACTGGGTTTATGGAACGGTATCTGAGCTAATTTGAAACCCTTGTTTTATGCATCACCCCACCTCACCTTTCCCGTTAAGCAGCATAGTGTGTTTTCTAAACGTGTGACTCTGTTCTGTTTTGTAATTCAGTTCAAGGGTAGCGGTTTTTACATTCCCTCTATAAGTGATATCTTATGATAAGTGTCTTTTTCTGTGTGACTTATTTCACTTAGAATCGTCCTACCTAAATCCACTCATCTTGCTGCTAGTAGCCTTATGACGTGATTTCATGGCTGAGTGATATTCCATTGTACATAAGGACCACAACTTCTTCATCCATTTTTCTCTTTCCTGGGATATTTAAGGTGTAATGAAGTGGAGGTTGTTGTCAACAGAGCAGCCCTAAACTTTTGGGTTCCTGTGTCTTGCTGATTTGTAGTTTTCCCAATTTATACGCCCATGAGTGGAAGTGCCCTATGTTCTCTAAGCTGAGTTTTTTAGATGTTTCAGGACACACCGTACACTTCTCCTGAGGGGCTGTTGGCAATTTACATCCCGCCCAGCAGCGTAGCCAGGCTCCCTTTTCTCCATGGCCTGTCCTGCATTTCTGGTTTTGACACTTTATTCAGCATGGCCCTTTTGACCGATGGGAAGCGAGACTTCTTTGTAGCGCTGATTTGCCTTTCCATGTTGCTTGGTTGGCCAAAAAGGGCGTATGCGTTTCTTCCTGAATATATTCAGGAAAAAACGCATACGCCTTTTTTGGCCAAGGGCATCATTGTCGAGGTTTTGCAGCTTTTCCTGTGCTTTAAAGGCGATTCGAATCTCTCTCCTGAAATCTGTTTCCTGCAATTCTGCCTTGCTTTCAAATCCTCTTCGTTGCCTTCCCTCAATATATCTGTGGACGAGAGTTATCATTTATAAGTCTGCAGGTTTGTGAATTGCAGTGCCCCTGAGCTCCATTTTTCAACTCGCTTTCTTGGGAGCTGGCCGCAAAAGCGCAGGATTGCTTCAGGCCCTATTCTGGCCCAGGGCGGCAGGCTGAGCCTGTGGTTAATTCTTCTTCCTGATGGGAAAATAGAGTGACCTGTGCCTGTCCCAACACCTAGAGCTAGTCTCTCATTGGTTCCCCCTCTTCCCGTTCATCCTCAGGACAAATTGCAGCCTGTCCGGAACAGGAGGTTAAAGGTGCTGATTCTCCAAGGAGGGAGATTGCTAGTAAAGCGGCTGGAATGGCGGAGCCAAGCACAAGGAGATGAGAAATGAGGTGCGTTTTACAAACCTTTCCCGATCACACGGTGTACCATCTTCTGGGTTTCTCATGCATGGTTTCGATGTAGGAAGATGCCCTTGAACCTGGAGATTTGGGACCCATGGGATGGGTACCAGGCAGTATTACTTTAAAGGGTCTCCGTTTGCTCACCCAACCTCACCAAAACTCTCAGTCCCAAGAGTGTCCACCCTTATGTCTCAATCAGCTGTGGGTCTAGATATGGTCAATCCAGGTGGTATCACAGGCCCTGAACGAATTTTGTAAGAATTTCTCTCTCTTTCACTGTCTTTGTTTCACTGGTTTCTAAAAGTAATTGATTTTTATAATGGGGTTTAGCTGCTTTTCACTGCTGTGTTTATGCCGCTTTACACCCACTTGACTCACTTACAGAGAGATATCAATACATTGGTTTTAAGATTCTTACTAGTCAGATATATTCTTGGGCTGTGAATAGGGGGTGTTAAGTCCAGTTCACTGAGCAATGAGTAGGTCTTGTCTATTACATATTGGGTTTATGGAACGGTATCTGAGCTAATTTGAAAGCCTTGTTTTATGCATCACCCCACCTCATCTTTCCCGTTAAGCAGCCATAGTGTGTTTTCTAAACGTGTGACTCTGTTCTGTTTTGTAATTCATTTCAAGGGTAGCGGTTTTTATATTCCCTCTATAAGTGATATCTTATGATAAGTGTCTTTTTCTGTGTGACTTATTTCACTTAGAATCGTCCTACCTAAATCCACTCATCTTGCTGCTACTAGCCTTATGACGTCGATTTCATGGCTGAGTGATATTCCATTGTACATAAGGACCACAACTTCTCTATCCATTTTTCTCTTTCCTGGGATATTTAAGGTGTAACGAAGTGGAGGTTGTTGTCAACAGAGCAGCCCTAAACTTTGGCGTGCCTGTGTCTTGCTGATTTTTAGTTTTCCCAATTTATACGCCCATGAGTGGAAGTGCCCTATGCTCTCTAAGCTGAGTCTTTTAGATGTTTCAGGACACACCGTACACTTCTCCAGAGTGGCTGTTGGCAATTTACATCCCGCCCATCAGCGTAGCCAGGCTCCCGTTTCTCCATGGCCTGTCCTGCATTTCTGGTTTTGACACTTTATTCAGCATGGCCCTTTTGACCGATGGGAAGCGAGACTTCTTTGTAGCGCTGATTTGCCTTTCCAGGTTGCTTGGTTGGCCAAAAAGGGCGTAGGCGTTTTTTCCTGAATATATTCAGGGAAAAACGCCTACGCCCTTTTTGGCCAAGGGCATCATTGTCGAGGTTTTGCTGCTTTTCCTGTGCTTTAAAGGCGATTCGAATCTCCCTCCTGAAATCTGTTTCCTGCAATTCTGCCTTGCTTTCAAATCCTCTTCGTTGCCTTCCCTCAATATATTTGTGGGCGAGAGTGATCATTTATAAGTCTGCAGGTTTGTGAATTGCAGTGCCCCTGAGCTCCATTTTTCAACTCGCTTTCTTGGGAGCTGGCCGCAAAAGCGCAGGATTGCTTCAGGCCCTATTCTGGCCCCGGAGGGCTGGCTGAGCCTGTGGTTAATTCTTCTTCCTGATGGGAAAATAGAGTGACCTGTGCCTGTCCCAACACCTAGAGCTAGTCTCTCATTGGTTCCCCCTCTTCCCGTTCATCCTCAGGACAAATTGCAGCCTGTCCGGAACAGGAGGTTAAAGGTGCTGATTCTCCAAGGAGGGAGATTGCTAGTAAAGCGGCTGGAATGGCGGAGCCGAGCACAAGGAGATGAGAAATGAGGTGCGTTTTACAAACCTTTCCCGATCACACGGTGTACCATCTTCTGGGTTTCTCATGCATGGTTTCGATGTAGGAAGATGCCCTTGAACCTGGAGATTTGGGACCCATGGGATGGGTACCAGGCAGTATTACTTTAAAGGGTCTCCGTTTGCTCACCCAACCTCACCAAAACTCTCAGCCCCAAGAGTGTCCACCCTTATGTCTCAATCAGCTGTGGGTCTAGATATGGTCAATCCAGGTGGCATCACAGGCCCTGAACGAATTTTGTAAGAATTTCTCTCTCTTTCACTGTCTTTGTTTCACTGGTTTCTAAAAGTAATTGATTTTTATAATGGGGTTTAGCTGCTTTTCACTGCTGTGTTTATGCCGCTTTACACCCACTTGACTCACTTACAGAGAGATATCAATACATAGGTTTTAAGATTCTTACTAGTCAGATATATTCTTGGGCTGTGAATAGGGGGTGTTAAGTCCAGTTCACTGAGCAAGGAGTAGGTCTTGTCTATTACATATTGGGTTTATGGAACGGTATCTGAGCTAATTTGAAAGCCTTGTTTTATGCATCACCCCACCTCACCTTTCCCGTTAAGCAGCCATAGTGTGTTTTCTAAACGTGTGACTCTGTTCTGTTTTGTAGTTCAGTTCAAGGGTAGCGGTTTTTATATTCCCTCTATAAGTGATATCTTATGATAAGTGTCTTTTTCTGTGTGACTTATTTCACTTAGAATCGTCCTACCTAAATCCACTCATCTTGCTGCTACTAGCCTTATGACGTCGATTTCATGGCTGAGTGATATTCCATTGTACATAAGGACCACAACTTCTCTATCCATTTTTCTCTTTCCTGGGATATTTAAGGTGTAACGAAGTGGAGGTTGTTGTCAACAGAGCAGCCCTAAACTTTGGGGTGCCTGTGTCTTGCTGATTTTTAGTTTTCCCAATTTATACGCCCATGAGTGGAAGTGCCCTATGCTCTCTAAGCTGAGTCTTTTAGATGTTTCAGGACACACCGTACACTTCTCCAGAGTGGCTGTTGGCAATTTACATCCCGCCCATCAGCGTAGCCAGGCTCCCGTTTCTCCATGGCCTGTCCTGCATTTCTGGTTTTGACACTTTATTCAGCATGGCCCTTTTGACCGATGGGAAGCGAGACTTCTTTGTAGCGCTGATTTGCCTTTCCAGGTTGCTTGGTTGGCCAAAAAGGGCGTAGGCGTTTTTTCCTGAATATATTCAGGAAAAAACGCCTACGCCCTTTTTGGCCAAGGGCATCATTGTCGAGGTTTTGCTGCTTTTCCTGTGCTTTAAAGGCGATTCGAATCTCCCTCCTGAAATCTGTTTCCTGCAATTCTGCCTTGCTTTCAAATCCTCTTCGTTGCCTTCCCTCAATATATTTGTGGGCGAGAGTGATCATTTATAAGTCTGCAGGTTTGTGAATTTCAGTGCCCCTGAGCTCCATTTTTCAACTCGCTTTCTTGGGAGCTGGCCGCAAAAGCGCAGGATTGCTTCAGGCCCTATTCTGGCCCCGGGCGGCAGGCTGAGCCTGTGGTTAATTCTTCTTCCTGATGGGAAAATAGAGTGACCTGTGCCTGTCCCAACACCTAGAGCTAGTCTCTCATTGGTTCCCCCTCTTCCCGTTCATCCTCAGGACAAATTGCAGCCTGTCCGGAACAGGAGGTTAAAGGTGCTGATTCTCCAAGGAGGGAGATTGCTAGTAAAGCGGCTGGAATGGCGGAGCCGAGCACAAGGAGATGAGAAATGAGGTGCGTTTTACAAACCTTTCCCGATCACACGGTGTACCATCTTCTGGGTTTCTCATGCATGTTTTCGATGTAGGAAGATGCCCTTGAACCTGGAGATTTGGGACCCATGGGATGGGTACCACGCAGTATTACTTTAAAGTGTCTGCGTTTGCTCACCCAACCTCACCAAACCTCTCAGCCCCAAGAGTGTCCACCCTTATGTCTCAATCAGCTGTGGGTCTAGATATGGTCAATCCAGGTGGCATCACAGCCCCTGAACGAATTTTGTAAGAAATTCTCTCTCTTTCACTGTCTTTGTTTCACGGGTTTTTAAAAGTAATTGATTTTTATAATGGGGTTTAGCTGTTTTTCACTGCTGTGTTTCTGCCGCTTTACACCCACTTGACTCACTTACAGAGAGATATCAATACATAGGTTTTAAGATTCTTACTAATCAGATATATTCTTGGGCGGTGAATAGGGGGTGTTGAGTCCAATTCTGTGAGCAAGGAGTCGGTCTTGTCTATTACACACTGGGTTTATGGAACGGTATCTGAGCTAATTTGAAACCCTTGTTTTATGCATCACCCCACCTCACCTTTCCCGTTAAGCAGCATAGTGTGTTTTCTAAACGTGTGACTCTGTTCTGTTTTGTAATTCAGTTCAAGGGTAGCGGTTTTTACATTCCCTCTATAAGTGATATCTTATGATAAGTGTCTTTTTCTGTGTGACGTATTTCACTTAGAATCGTCCTACCTAAATCCACTCATCTTGCTGCTACTAGCCTTATGGCGTCGATTTCATGGCTGAGTGATATTCCATTGTACATAAGGACCACAACTTCTCTATCAATTTTTCTATTTCCTGGGATATTTAAGGTGTAACGAAGTGGAGGTTGTTGTCAACAGAGCAGCCCTAAACTTTGGGGTGCCTGTGTCTTGCTGATTTTTAGTTTTCCCAATTTATACGCCCATGAGTGGAAGTGCCCTATGCTCTCTAAGCTGAGTCTTTTAGATGTTTCAGGACACACCGTACACTTCTCCAGAGTGGCTGTTGGCAATTTACATCCCGCCCATCAGCGTAGCCAGGCTCCCGTTTCTCCATGGCCTGTCCTGCATTTCTGGTTTTGACACTTTATTCAGCATGGCCCTTTTGACCGATGGGAAGGGAGACTTCTTTGTAGCGCTGATTTGCCTTTCCAGGTTGCTTGGTTGGCCAAAAAGGGCGTAGGCGTTTTTTCCTGAATATATTCAGGAAAAAACGCCTACGCCCTTTTTGGCCAAGGGCATCATTGTCGAGGTTTTGCTGCTTTTCCTGTGCTTTAAAGGCGATTCGAATCTCCCTCCTGAAATCGGTTTCCTGCAATTCTGCCTTGCTTTCAAATCCTCTTCGTTGCCTTCCCTCAATATATTTGTGGGCGAGAGTGATCATTTATAAGTCTGCAGGTTTGTGAATTGCAGTGCCCCTGAGCTCCATTTTTCAACTCGCTTTCTTGGGAGCTTGCCGCAAAAGCGCAGGATTGCTTCAGGCCCTATTTTGGCCCCGGGCGGCAGGCTGAGCCTGTGGTTAATTCTTCTTCCTGATGGGAAAATAGAGTGACCTGTGCCTGTCCCAACACCTAGAGCTAGTCTCTCATTGGTTCCCCCTCTTCCCGTTCATCCTCAGGACAAATTGCAGCCTGTCCGGGACAGGAGGTTAAAGGTGCTGATTCTCCAAGGAGGGAGATTGCTAGTAAAGCGGCTGGAATGGCGGAGCCGAGCACAAGGAGATGAGAAATGAGGTGCGTTTTACAAACCTTTCCCGATCACACGGTGTACCATCTTCTGGGTTTCTCATGCATGGTTTCGATGTAGGAAGATGCCCTTGAACCTGGAGATTTGGGACCCATGGGATGGGTACCAGGCAGTATTACTTTAAAGGGTCTCCGTTTGCTCACCCAACCTCACCAAAACTCTCAGTCCCAAGAGTGTCCACCCTTATGTCTCAATCAGCTGTGGGTCTAGATATGGTCAATCCAGGTGGCATCACAGGCCCTGAACGAATTTTGTAAGAATTTCTCTCTCTTTCACTGTCTTTGTTTCACTGGTTTCTAAAAGTAATTGATTTTTATAATGGGGTTTAGCTGCTTTTCACTGCTGTGTTTATGCCGCTTTACACCCACTTGACTCACTTACAGAGAGATATCAATACATAGGTTTTAAGATTCTTACTAATCAGATATATTCTTGGGCGGTGAATAGGGGGTGTTGAGTCCAATTCTCTGAGCAAGGAGTCGGTCTTGTCTATTACACACTGGGTTTATGGAACGGTATCTGAGCTAATTTGAAACCCTTGTTTTATGCATCACCCCACCTCACCTTTCCCGTTAAGCAGCATAGTGTGTTTTCTAAACGTGTGACTCTGTTCTGTTTTGTAATTCAGTTCAAGGGTAGCGGTTTTTACATTCCCTCCATAAGTGATATCTTATGATAAGTGTCTTTTTCTGTGTGACTTATTTCACTTAGAATCGTCCTACCTAAATCCACTCATCTTGCTGCTAGTAGCCTTATGACGTGATTTCATGGCTGAGTGATATTCCATTGTACATAAGGACCACAACTTCTTCATCCATTTTTCTCTTTCCTGGGATATTTAAGGTGTAATGAAGTGGAGGTTGTTGTCAACAGAGCAGCCCTAAACTTTGGGGTGCCTGTGTCTTGCTGATTTTTAGTTTTCCCAATTTATACGCCCATGAGTGGAAGTGCCCTATGCTCTCTAAGCTGAGTCTTTTAGATGTTTCAGGACACACCGTACACTTCTCCAGAGTGGCTGTTGGCAATTTACATCCCGCCCATCAGCGTAGCCAGGCTCCCGTTTGTCCATGGCCTGTCCTGCATTTCTGGTTTTGACACTTTATTCAGCATGGCCCTTTTGACCGATGGGAAGCGAGACTTCTTTGTAGCGCTGATTTGCCTTTCCAGGTTGCTTGGTTGGCCAAAAAGGGCGTAGGCGTTTTTTCCTGAATATATTCAGGAAAAAACGCCTACGCCCTTTTTGGCCAAGGGCATCATTGTCGAGGTTTTGCTGCTTTTCCTGTGCTTTAAAGGCGATTCGAATCTCCCTCCTGAAATCTGTTTCCTGCAATTCTGCCTTGCTTTCAAATCCTCTTCGTTGCCTTCCCTCAATATATTTGTGGGCGAGAGTGATCATTTATAAGTCTGCAGGTTTGTGAATTGCAGTGCCCCTGAGCTCCATTTTTCAACTCGCTTTCTTGGGAGCTGGCCGCAAAAGCGCAGGATTGCTTCAGGCCCTATTCTGGCCCCGGGCGGCAGGCTGAGCCTGTGGTTAATTCTTCTTCCTGATGGGAAAATAGAGTGACCTGTGCCTGTCCCAACACCTAGAGCTAGTCTCTCATTGGTTCCCCCTCTTCCCGTTCATCCTCAGGACAAATTGCAGCCTGTCCGGAACAGGAGGTTAAAGGTGCTGATTCTCCAAGGAGGGAGATTGCTAGTAAAGCGGCTGGAATGGCGGAGCCGAGCACAAGGAGATGAGAAATGAGGTGCGTTTTACAAACCTTTCCCGATCACACGGTGTACAGTCTTCTGGGTTTCTCATGCATGTTTTCGATGTAGGAAGATGCCCTTGAACCTGGAGATTTGGGACCCATGGGATGGGTACCACGCAGTATTACTTTAAAGTGTCTGCGTTTGCTCACCCAACCTCACCAAACCTCTCAGCCCAAAGAGTGTCCACCCTTATGTCTCAATCAGCTGTGGGTCTAGATATGGTCAATCCAGGTGGCATCACAGCCCCTGAACGAATTTTGTAAGAAATTCTCTCTCTTTCACTGTCTTTGTTTCACGGGTTTTTAAAAGTAATTGATTTTTATAATGGGGTTTAGCTGCTTTTCACTGCTGTGTTTCTGCCGCTTTACACCCACTTGACTCACTTACAGAGAGATATCAATACATAGGTTTTAAGATTCTTACTAATCAGATATATTCTTGGGCGGTGAATAGGGGGTGTTGAGTCCAATTCTCTGAGCAAGGAGTCGGTCTTGTCTATTACATACTGGGTTTATGGAACGGTATCTGAGCTAATTTGAAACCCTTGTTTTATGCATCACCCCACCTCACCTTTCCCGTTAAGCAGCATAGTGTGTTTTCTAAACGTGTGACTCTGTTCTGTTTTGTAATTCAGTTCAAGGGTAGCGGTTTTTACATTCCCTCTATAAGTGATATCTTATGATAAGTGTCTTTTTCTGTGTGACGTATTTCACTTAGAATCGTCCTACCTAAATCCACTCATCTTGCTGCTAGTAGCCTTATGACGTGATTTCATGGCTGAGTGATATTCCATTGTACATAAGGACCACAACTTCTTCATCCATTTTTCTCTTTCCTGGGATATTTAAGGTGTAATGAAGTGGAGGTTGTTGTCAACAGAGCAGCCCTAAACTTTTGGGTTCCTGTGTCTTGCTGATTTGTAGTTTTCCCAATTTATACGCCCATGAGTGGAAGTGCCCTATGTTCTCTAAGCTGAGTTTTTTAGATGTTTCAGGACACACCGTACACTTCTCCAGAGGGGCTGTTGGCAATTTACATCCCGCCCAGCAGCGTAGCCAGGCTCCCTTTTCTCCATGGCCTGTCCTGCATTTCTGGTTTTGACACTTTATTCAGCATGGCCGTTTTGACCGATGGGAAGCGAGACTTCTTTGTAGCGCTGATTTGCCTTTCCAGGTTGCTTGGTTGGCCAAAAAGGGCGTATGCGTTTTTTCCTGAATATATTCAGGAAAAAACGCATACGCCCTTTTTGGCCAAGGGCATCATTGTCGAGGTTTTGCAGCCTTTCCTGTGCTTTAAAGGCGATTCGAATCTCCCTCCTGAAATCTGTTTCCTGCAATTCTGCCTTGCTTTCAAATCCTCTTCGTTGCCTTCCCTCAATATATCTGTGGACGAGAGTTATCATTTATAAGTCTGCAGGTTTGTGAATTGCAGTGCCCCTGAGCTCCATTTTTCAACTCGCTTTCTTGGGAGCTGGCCGCAAAAGCGCAGGATTGCTTCAGGCCCTATTCTGGCCCCGGGCGGCAGGCTGAGCCTGTGGTTAATTCTTCTTCCTGATGGGAAAATAGAGTGACCTGTGCCTGTCCCAACACCTAGAGCTAGTCTCTCATTGGTTCCCCCTCTTCCCGTTCATCCTCAGGACAAATTGCAGCCTGTCCGGAACAGGAGGTTAAAGGTGCTGATTCTCCAAGGAGGGAGATTGCTAGTAAAGCGGCTGGAATGGCGGAGCCGAGCACAAGGAGATGAGAAATGAGGTGCGTTTTACAAACCTTTCCCGATCACACGGTGTACCATCTTCTGGGTTTCTCATGCATGGTTTCGATGTAGGAAGATGCCCTTGAACCTGGAGATTTGGGACCCATGGGATGGGTACCAGGCAGTATTACTTTAAAGGGTCTCCGTTTGCTCACCCAACCTCACCAAAACTCTCAGTCCCAAGAGTGTCCACCCTTATGTCTCAATCAGCTGTGGGTCTAGATATGGTCAATCCAGGTGGCCTCACAGGCCCTGAACGAATTTTGTAAGAATTTCTCTCTCTTTCACTGTCTTTGTTTCACTGGTTTCTAAAAGTAATTGATTTTTATAATGGGGTTTAGCTGCTTTTCACTGCTGTGTTTATGCCGCTTTACACCCACTTGACTCACTTACAGAGAGATATCAATACATAGGTTTTAAGATTCTTACTAGTCAGATATATTCTTGGGCTGTGAATAGGGGGTGTTAAGTCCAGTTCACTGAGCAAGGAGTAGGTCTTGTCTATTACATATTGGGTTTATGGAACGGTATCTGAGCTAATTTGAAAGCCTTGTTTTATGCATCACCCCACCTCACCTTTCCCGTTAAGCAGCCATAGTGTGTTTTCTAAACGTGTGACTCTGTTCTGTTTTGTAGTTCAGTTCAAGGGTAGCGGTTTTTATATTCCCTCTATAAGTGATATCTTATGATAAGTGTCTTTTTCTGTGTGACTTATTTCACTTAGAATCGTCCTACCTAAATCCACTCATCTTGCTGCTACTAGCCTTATGACGTCGATTTCATGGCTGAGTGATATTCCATTGTACATAAGGACCACAACTTCTCTATCAATTTTTCTATTTCCTGGGATATTTAAGGTGTAACGAAGTGGAGGTTGTTGTCAACAGAGCAGCCCTAAACTTTGGGGTGCCTGTGTCTTGCTGATTTTTAGTTTTCCCAATTTATACGCCCATGAGTGGAAGTGCCCTATGCTCTCTAAGCTGAGTCTTTTAGATGTTTCAGGACACACCGTACACTTCTCCAGAGTGGCTGTTGGCAATTTACATCCCGCCCATCAGCGTAGCCAGGCTCCCGTTTCTCCATGGCCTGTCCTGCATTTCTGGTTTTGACACTTTATTCAGCATGGCCCTTTTGACCGATGGGAAGCGAGACTTCTTTGTAGCGCTGATTTGCCTTTCCAGGTTGCTTGGTTGGCCAAAAAGGGCGTATGCGTTTTTTCCTGAATATATTCAGGAAAAAACGCCTACGCCCTTTTTGGCCAAGGGCATCATTGTCGAGGTTTTGCTGCTTTTCCTGTGCTTCAAAGGCGATTCGAATCTCCCTCCTGAAATCTGTTTCCTGCAATTCTGCCTTGCTTTCAAATCCTCTTCGTTGCCTTCCCTCAATATATTTGTGGGCGAGAGTGATCATTTATAAGTCTGCAGGTTTGTGAATTGCAGTGCCCCTGAGCTCCATTTTTCAACTCGCTTTCTTGGGAGCTGGCCGCAAAAGCGCAGGATTGCTTCAGGCCCTATTCTGGTCCCGGGCGGCAGGCTGAGCCTGTGGTTAATTCTTCTTCCTGATGGGAAAATAGAGTGACCTGTGCCTGTCCCAACACATAGAGCTAGTCTCTCATTGGTTCCCCCTCTTCCCGTTCATCCTCAGGACAAATTGCAGCCTGTCCGGGACAGGAGGTTAAAGGTGCTGATTCACCAAGGAGGGAGATTGCTAGTAAAGCGGCTGGAATGGCGGAGTCGAGCACAAGGAGATGAGAAATGAGGTGCGTTTTACAAACCTTTCCCGATCACACGGTGTACCATCTTCTGGGTTTCTCATGCATGGTTTCGATGTAGGAAGATGCCCTTGAACCTGGAGATTTGGGACCCATGGGATGGGTACCAGGCAGTATTACTTTAAAGGGTCTCCGTTTGCTCACCCAACCTCACCAAAACTCTCAGTCCCAAGAGTGTCCACCCTTATGTCTCAATCAGCTGTGGGTCTAGATATGGTCAATCCAGGTGGCATCACAGGCCCTGAACGAATTTTGTAAGAATTTCTCTCTCTTTCACTGTCTTTGTTTCACTGGTTTCTAAAAGTAAATGATTTTTATAATGGGGTTTAGCTGCTTTTCACTGCTGTGTTTATGCCGCTTTACACCCACTTGACTCACTTACAGAGAGATATCAATACATAGGTTTTAAGATTCTTACTAGTCAGATATATTCTTGGGCTGTGAATAGGGGGTGTTAAGTCCAGTTCACTGAGCAAGGAGTAGGTCTTGTCTATTACATATTGGGTTTATGGAACGGTATCTGAGCTAATTTGAAAGCCTTGTTTTATGCATCACCCCACCTCACCTTTCCCGTTAAGCAGCCATAGTGTGTTTTCTAAACGTGTGACTCTGTTCTGTTTTGTAATTCAGTTCAAGGGTAGCGGTTTTTATATTCCCTCTATAAGTGATATCTTATGATAAGTGTCTTTTTCTGTGTGACTTATTTCACTTAGAATCGTCCTACCTAAATCCACTCATCTTGCTGCTAGTAGCCTTATGACGTGATTTCATGGCTGAGTGATATTCCATTGTACATAAGGACCACAACTTCTCTATCCATTTTTCTCTTTCCTGGGATATTTAAGGTGTAACGAAGTGGAGGTTGTTGTCAACAGAGCAGCCCTAAACTTTGGGGTGCCTGTGTCTTGCTGATTTTTAGTTTTCCCAATTTATACGCCCATGAGTGGAAGTGCCCTATGCTCTCTAAGCTGAGTCTTTTAGATGTTTCAGGACACACCGTACACTTCTCCAGAGTGGCTGTTGGCAATTTACATCCCGCCCATCAGCGTAGCCAGGCTCCCGTTTCTCCATGGCTTGTCCTGCATTTCTGGTTTTGACACTTTATTCAGCATGGCCCTTTTGACCGATGGGAAGCGAGACTTCTTTGTAGCGCTGATTTGCCTTTCCAGGTTGCTTGGTTGGCCAAAAAGGGCGTAGGCGTTTTTTCCTGAATATATTCAGGAAAAAATGCCTACGCCCTTTTTGGCCAAGGGCATCATTGTCGAGGTTTTGCCGCTTTACCTGTGCTTTAAATGCGATTCGAATCTCCCTCCTGAAATCTGTTTCCTGCAATTCTGCCTTGCTTTCAAATCCTCTTCGTTGCCTTCCCTCAATATATTTGTGGGCGAGAGTGATCATTTATAAGTCTGCAGGTTTGTGAATTGCAGTGCCCCTGAGCTCCATTTTTCAACTCGCTTTCTTGGGAGCTGGCCGCAAAAGCGCAGGATTGCTTCAGGCCCTATTCTGGTCCCGGGCGGCAGGCTGAGCCTGTGGTTAATTCTTCTTCCTGATGGGAAAATAGAGTGACCTGTGCCTGTCCCAACACCTAGAGCTAGTCTCTCATTGGTTCCCCCTCTTCCCGTTCATCCTCAGGACAAATTGCAACCTGTACGGAACAGGAGGTTAAAGGTGCTGATTCTCCAAGGAGGGAGATTGCTAGTAAAGCGGCTGGAATGGCGAACCCGAGCACAAGGAGATGAGAAATGAGGTGCGTTTTAGAAACCTTTCCCGATCACACGGTGTACCATCTTCTGGGTTTCTCATGCATGTTTTCGATGTAGGAAGATGCCCTTGAACCTGGAGATTTGGGACCCATGGGATGGGTACCACGCAGTATTACTTTAAAGTGTCTGCGTTTGCTCACCCAACCTCACCAAACCTCTCAGCCCCAAGAGTGTCCACCCTTATGTCTCAATCAGCTGTGGGTCTAGATATGGTCAATCCAGGTGGCATCACAGCCCCTGAACGAATTGTGTAAGAAATTCTCTCTCTTTCACTGTCTTTGTTTCACGGGTTTTTAAAAGTAATTGATTTTTATAATGGGGTTTAGCTGCTTTTCACTGCTGTGTTTCTGCCGCTTTACACCCACTTGACTCACTTACAGAGAGATATCAATACATAGGTTTTAAGATTCTTACTAATCAGATATATTCTTGGACGGTGAATAGGGGGTGTTGAGTCCAATTCTCTGAGCAAGGAGTCGGTCTTGTCTATTACATACTGGGTTTATGGAACGGTATCTGAGCTAATTTGAAACCCTTGTTTTATGCATCACCCCACCTCACCTTTCCCGTTAAGCAGCATAGTGTGTTTTCTAAACGTGTGACTCTGTTCTGTTTTGTAATTCAGTTCAAGGGTAGCGGTTTTTACATTCCCTCTATAAGTGATATCTTATGATAAGTGTCTTTTTCTGTGTGACTTATTTCACTTAGAATCGTCCTACCTAAATCCACTCATCTTGCTGCTAGTAGCCTTATGACGTGATTTCATGGCTGAGTGATATTCCATTGTACATAAGGACCACAACTTCTTCATCCATTTTTCTCTTTCCTGGGATATTTAAGGTGTAATGAAGTGGAGGTTGTTGTCAACAGAGCAGCCCTAAACTTTTGGGTTCCTGTGTCTTGCTGATTTGTAGTTTTCCCAATTTATACGCCCATGAGTGGAAGTGCCCTATGTTCTCTAAGCTGAGTTTTTTAGATGTTTCAGGACACACCGTACACTTCTCCAGAGGGGCTGTTGGCAATTTACATCCCGCCCAGCAGCGTAGCCAGGCTCCCTTTTCTCCATGGCCTGTCCTGCATTTCTGGTTTTGACACTTTATTCAGCATGGCCCTTTTGACCGATGGGAAGCGAGACTTCTTTGTAGCGCTGATTTGCCTTTCCATGTTGCTTGGTTGGCCAAAAAGGGCGTATGCGTTTTTTCCTGAATATATTCAGGAAAAAACGCATACGCCCTTTTTGGCCAAGGGCATCATTGTCGAGGTTTTGCAGCTTTTCCTGTGCTTTAAATGCGATTCGAATCTCTCTCCTGAAATCTGTTTCCTGCAATTCTGCCTTGCTTTCAAATCCTCTTCGTTGCCTTCCCTCAATATATCTGTGGACGAGAGTTATCATTTATAAGTCTGCAGGTTTGTGAATTGCAGTGCCCCTGAGCTCCATTTTTCAACTCGCTTTCTTGGGAGCTGGCCGCAAAAGCGCAGGATTGCTTCAGGCCCTATTCTGGCCCCGGGCGGCAGGCTGAGCCTGTGGTTAATTCTTCTTCCTGATGGGAAAATAGAGTGACCTGTGCCTGTCCCAACACCTAGAGCTAGTCTCTCATTGGTTCCCCCTCTTCCCGTTCATCCTCAGGACAAATTGCAGCCTGTCCGGAACAGGAGGTTAAAGGTGCTGATTCTCCAAGGAGGGAGATTGCTAGTAAAGCGGCTGGAATGGCGGATCCGAGCACAAGGAGATGAGAAATGAGGTGCGTTTTACAAACCTTTCCCGATCACACGGTGTACCATCTTCTGGGTTTCTCATGCATGGTTTCGATGTAGGAAGATGCCCTTGAACCTGGAGATTTGGGACCCATGGGATGGGTACCAGGCAGTATTACTTTAAAGGGTCTCCGTTTGCTCACCCAACCTCACCAAAACTCTCAGTCCCAAGAGTGTCCACCCTTATGTCTCAATCAGCTGTGGGTCTAGATATGGTCAATCCAGGTGGCATCACAGGCCCTGAACGAATTTTGTAAGAATTTCTCTCTCTTTCACTGTCTTTGTTTCACTGGTTTCTAAAAGTAATTGATTTTTATAATGGGGTTTAGCTGCTTTTCACTGCTGTGTTTATGCCGCTTTACACCCACTTGACTCACTTACAGAGAGATATCAATACATTGGTTTTAAGATTCTTACTAGTCAGATATATTCTTGGGCTGTGAATAGGGGGTGTTAAGTCCAGTTCACTGAGCAAGGAGTAGGTCTTGTCTATTACATATTGGGTTTATGGAACGGTATCTGAGCTAATTTGAAAGCCTTGTTTTATGCATCACCCCACCTCATCTTTCCCGTTAAGCAGCCATAGTGTGTTTTCTAAACGTGTGACTCTGTTCTGTTTTGTAATTCAGTTCAAGGGTAGCGGTTTTTATATTCCCTCTATAAGTGATATCTTATGATAAGTGTCTTTTTCTGTGTGACTTATTTCACTTAGAATCGTCCTACCTAAATCCACTCATCTTGCTGCTACTAGCCTTATGACGTCGATTTCATGGCTGAGTGATATTCCATTGTACATAAGGACCACAACTTCTCTATCCATTTTTCTCTTTCCTGGGATATTTAAGGTGTAACGAAGTGGAGGTTGTTGTCAACAGAGCAGCCCTAAACTTTGGGGTGCCTGTGTCTTGCTGATTTTAATTTTCCCAATTTATACGCCCATGAGTGGAAGTGCCCTATGCTCTCTAAGCTGAGTCTTTTAGATGTTTCAGGACACACCGTACACTTCTCCAGAGTGGCTGTTGGCAATTTACATCCCGCCCATCAGCGTAGCCAGGCTCCCGTTTCTCCATGGCCTGTCCTGCATTTCTGGTTTTGACACTTTATTCAGCATGGCCCTTTTGACCGATGGGAAGTGAGACTTCTTTGTAGCGCTGATTTGCCTTTCCAGGTTGCTTGGTTGGCCAAAAAGGGCGTAGGCGTTTTTTCCTGAATATATTCAGGAAAAAACGCCTACGCCCTTTTTGGCCAAGGGCATCATTGTCGAGGTTTTGCTGCTTTTCCTGTGCTTTAAAGGCGATTCGAATCTCCCTCCTGAAATCTGTTTCCTGCAATTCTGCCTTGCTTTCAAATCCTCTTCGTTGCCTTCCCTGAATATATTTGTGGGCGAGAGTGATCATTTATAAGCCTGCAGGTTTGTGAATTGCAGTGCCCCTGAGCTCCATTTTTCAACTCGCTTTCTTGGGAGCTTGCCGCAAAAGCGCAGGATTGCTTCAGGCCCTATTCTGGCCCCGGGCGGCAGGCTGAGCCTGTGGTTAATTCTTCTTCCTGATGGGAAAATAGAGTGACCTGTGCCTGTCCCAACACCTAGAGCTAGTCTCTCATTGGTTCCCCCTCTTCCCGTTCATCCTCAGGACAAATTGCAGCCTGTCCGGAACAGGAGGTTAAAGGTGCTGATTCTCCAAGGAGGGAGATTGCTAGTAAAGCGGCTGGAATGGCGGAGCCGAGCACAAGGAGATGAGAAATGAGGTGCGTTTTACAAACCTTTCCCGATCACACGGTGTACCATCTTCTGGGTTTCTCATGCATGGTTTCGATGTAGGAAGATGCCCTTGAACCTGGAGATTTGGGACCCATGGGATGGGTACCAGGCAGTATTACTTTAAAGGGTCTCCGTTTGCTCACCCAACCTCACCAAAACTCTCAGTCCCAAGAGTGTCCACCCTTATGTCTCAATCAGCTGTGGGTCTAGATATGGTCAATCCAGGTGGCATCACAGGCCCTGAACGAATTTTGTAAGAATTTCTCTCTCTTTCACTGTCTTTGTTTCACTGGTTTCTAAAAGTAATTGATTTATATAATGGGGTTTAGCTGCTTTTCACTGCTGTGTTTATGCCGCTTTACACCCACTTGACTCACTTACAGAGAGATATCAATACATAGGTTTTAAGATTCTTACTAGTCAGATATATTCTTGGGCTGTGAATAGGGGGTGTTAAGTCCAGTTCACTGAGCAAGGAGTAGGTCTTGTCTATTACATATTGGGTTTATGGAACGGTATCTGAGCTAATTTGAAAGCCTTGTTTTATGCATCACCCCACCTCACCTTTCCCGTTAAGCAGCCATAGTGTGTTTTCTAAACGTGTGACTCTGTTCTGTTTTGTAATTCAGTTCAAGGGTAGCGGTTTTTATATTCCCTCTATAAGTGATATCTTATGATAAGTGTCTTTTTCTGTGTGACTTATTTCACTTAGAATCGTCCTACCTAAATCCACTCATCTTGCTGCTAGTAGCCTTATGACGTGATTTCATGGCTGAGTGATATTCCATTGTACATAAGGACCACAACTTCTCTATCCATTTTTCTCTTTCCTGGGATATTTAAGGTGTAACGAAGTGGAGGTTGTTGTCAACAGAGCAGCCCTAAACTTTGGGGTGCCTGTGTCTTGCTGATTTTTAGTTTTCCCAATTTATGCGCCCATGAGTGGAAGTGCCCTATGCTCTCTAAGCTGAGTCTTTTAGATGTTTCAGCACACACCGTACACTTCTCCAGAGTGGCTGTTGGCAATTTACATCCCGCCCATCAGCGTAGCCAGGCTCCCGTTTCTCCATGGCTTGTCCTGCATTTCTGGTTTTGACACTTTATTCAGCATGGCCCTTTTGACCGATGGGAAGCGAGACTTCTTTGTAGCGCTGATTTGCCTTTCCAGGTTGCTTGGTTGGCCAAAAAGGGCGTAGGCGTTTTTTCCTGAATATATTCAGGAAAAAATGCCTACGCCCTTTTTGGCCAAGGGCATCATTGTCGAGGTTTTGCCGCTTTTCCTGTGCTTTAAAGGCGATTCGAATCTCCCTCCTGAAATCTGTTTCCTGCAATTCTGCCTTGCTTTCAAATCCTCTTCGTTGCCTTCCCTCAATATATTTGTGGGCGAGAGTGATCATTTATAAGTCTGCAGGTTTGTGAATTGCAGTGCCCCTGAGCTCCATTTTTCAACTCGCTTTCTTGGGAGCTGGCCGCAAAAGCGCAGGATTGCTTCAGGCCCTATTCTGGTCCCGGGCGGCAGGCTGAGCCTGTGGTTAATTCTTCTTCCTGATGGGAAAATAGAGTGACCTGTGCCTGTCCCAACACCTAGAGCTAGTCTCTCATTGGTTCCCCCTCTTCCCGTTCATCCTCAGGACAAATTGCAGCCTGTCCGGGACAGGAGGTTAAAGGTGCTGATTCTCCAAGGAGGGAGATTGCTAGTAAAGCGGCTGGAATGGCGGAGCCGAGCACAAGGAGATGAGAAATGAGGTGCGTTTTGGAAACCTTTCCCGATCACACGGTGTACCATCTTCTGGGTTTCTCATGCATGTTTTCGATGTAGGAAGATGCCCTTGAACCTGGAGATTTGGGACCCATGGGATGTGTACCACGTAATATTACTTTAAAGGGTCTGCGTTTCCTCACCCAACCTCACCAAACCTCTCAGCCCCAAGAGTGTCCACCCTTATGTCTCAATCAGCTGTGGGTCTAGATATGGTCAATCCAGGTGGCATCACAGCCCCTGCACGAATTTTGTAAGACTTGTTCTCTCCTTCACTGTCTTTGTTTCACGGGTTTTTAAAAGTAATTGATTTTTATAATGGGGTTTAGCTGCTTTTCACTGCTGTGTTTATGCCGCTTTACACCCACTTGACTCACTTACAGAGAGATATCAATACATAGGTTTTAAGATTCTTACTAGTCAGATATATTCTTGGTCGGTGAATAGGTGGTGTTGAGTCCAATTCACTGAGCAGGCAGTAGGTCTTGTCTATTACATATTGGATTTATGGAACGGTATCTGAGCTAATTTTAAACCCTTGTTTTATGCATCACCCCACCTCACCTTTCTCGTTAAGCAGCCATAGTGTGTTTTCTAAACGTGTGACTCTGTTCTGTTTTGTAATTCAGTTCAAGGGTAGCGGTTTTTACATTCCCTGTATAAGTGATATCTTATGATAAGTGTCTTTTTCTGTGTGACTTATTTCACTTAGAATCGTCGTACCTAAATCCACTCATCATGCTGCTACTAGCCTTATGATGTTGATTTCATGGCTGAGTGATATTCCATTGTACATAAGGACCACAACTTCTTTATCCATTTTTCTCTTTCCTGGGATATTTAAGGTGTAACGAAGTGGAGGTTGTTGTCAACAGAGCAGCCCTAAACTTTGGGTTGCCTGTGTCTTGCTGATTTTTTGTTTTCCCAATTTATACGCTCATGAGTGGAAGTGCCCTATGCTCTCTAAGCTCAGTTTTCTAGATGTTTCAGGACATACCGTACACTTCTCCAGAGTGGCTGTCGGCAATTTACATCCCGCCCATCAGCGTAGCCAGGCTCCCGTTTCTCCAGGGCCTGTCCTGCATTTCTGGTTTTGACACTTTATTCAGCATGGCCCTTTTGACCGATGGGAAGAGTGACTTCTTTGTAGTGCTGATTGGCCTTTCCAGGTTGCTTGGTTGGCCAAAAAGGGCGTATGCGTTTTTTCCTTAATATATTCAGGAAAAAACGCATACGCCCTTTTTGGCCAACGGCATCATTGTCGAGGTTTTGCCGCTTTTCGTGTGCTTTAAAGGCGATTCGAATCTCCCTCCTGAAATCTGTTTCCTGCAATTCTCCCTTGCTTTCAAATCCTCTTCGTTGCCTTCCCTCAATATATTTGTGGAAGAGAGTGTTCATTTATAAGTCTGCAGGTTTGTGAATTGCAGTGCCCCTGAGCTCCATTTTTCAACTCGCTTTCATGGGAGCTGGCCGCAAAAGCGCAGGATTGCTTCAGGCCCTATTCTGGTCCCGGGCGGCAGGCTGAGCCTGTGGTTAATTCTTCTTCCTGATGGGAAAATAGAGTGACCTGTGCCTGTGCCAACACCTAGAGCTAGTCTCTCATTGGTTCCCCCTCTTCCCGTTCATCCTCAGGAAAAATTGCAACCTGTACGGAACAGGAGGTTAAAGGTGCTGATTCTCCAAGGAGGAAGATTGCTAGTAAAGCGGCTGGAATGGCGAACCCGAGCACAAGGAGATGAGAAATGAGGTGCGTTTTGGAAACCTTTCCCGATCACACGGTGTACCATCTTCTGGGTTTCTCATGCATGTTTTCGATGTAGGAAGATGCCCTTGAACCTGGAGATTTGGGACCCATGGGATTGGTACCACATAATATTACTTTAAAGGGTCTGCGTTTCCTCACCCAACCTCACCAAACCTCTCAGCCCCAAGAGTGTCCACCCTTATGTCTCAATCAGCTGTGGGTCTAGATATGGTCAATCCAGGTGGCATCACAGCCCCTGCACGAATTTTGTAAGACTTGTTCTCTCCTTCACTGTCTTTGTTTCACGGGTTTTTAAAAGTAATTGATTTTTATAATGGGGTTTAGCTGCTTTTCACTGCTGTGTTTATGCCGCTTTACACCCACTTGACTCACTTACAGAGAGATATCAATACATAGGTTTTAAGATTCTTACTAGTCAGATATATTCGTGGTCGGTGAATAGGTGGTGTTGAGTCCAATTCACTGAGCAGGCAGTAGGTCTTGTCTATTACATATTGGATTTATGGAACGGTATCTGAGCTAATTTTAAACCCTTGTTTTATGCATCACCCCACCTCACCTTTCCCGTTAAGCAGCCAGCGTGTGTTTTCTAAACGTGTGACTCTGTTCTGTTTTGTAATTCAGTTCAAGGGTAGCGGTTTTTACATTCCCTCTATAAGTGATATCTTAAGATAAGTGTCTTTTTCTGTGTGACTTATTTCACTTAGAATCGTCGTACCTAAATCCACTCATCATGCTGCTACTAGCCTTATGACGTTGATTTCATGGCTGAGTGATATTCCATTGTACATAAGGACCACAACTTCTTTATCCGTTTTTCTCTTTCCTGGGATATTTAAGGTGTAACGAAATGGAGGTTCTTGTCAACAGAGCAGCCCTAAACTTTGGGTTGCCTGTGTCTTGCTGATTTTTAGTTTTCCCAATTTATACACTCATGAGTGGAAGTGCCCTATGCTCTCTAAGCTGAGTTTTTTAGATGTTTCAGGACACACCGTACACTTCTCCAGAGTGGCTGTTGGCAATTTATATCCACCCCATCAGCCCAGCCAGGCTCCCGTTTCTCCGTGGCCTGTCCTGCATTTCTGGTTTTGACACTTTATTCAGCATGGGCCTTTTGACTGATGGGAAGCGAGACTTCTTTGTAACGCTGATTTGCCTTTCCAGGTTGCTTGCTTGGCCAAAAGGGTCGTATGCATTTTTTCCTGAATATATTCAGGAAAAAACGCATACGCCCTTTTTGGCCAAGGGCATCATTGTCGAGGTTTTGCCGCTTTTCCTGTGCTTTAAAGGCGATTCGAATCTCCCTCCTGAAATCTGTTTCCTGCAATTCTCCCTTGCTTTCAAATCCTCTTCGTTGCCTTCCCTCAATATATTTGTGGACGAGAGTGTTCATTTATAAGTCTGCAGGTTTGTGAATTGCAGTGCCCCTGAGCTCCATTTTTCAACTCGCTTTCATGGGAGCTGGCCGCAAAAGCGCAGGATTGCTTCAGGCCCTATTCTGGTCCCGGGCGGCAGGCTGAGCCTGTGGTTAATTCTTCTTCCTGATGGGAAAATAGAGTGACCTGTGCCTGTCCCAACACCTAGAGCTAGTCTCTCATTGGTTCCCCCTCTTCCCGTTCATCCTCAGGAAAAATTGCAACCTGTACGGAACAGGAGGTTAAAGGTGCTGATTCTCCAAGGAGGGAGATTGCTAGTAAAGCGGCTGGAATGGCGAACCCGAGCACAAGGAGATGAGAAATGAGGTGCGTTTTGGAAACCTTTCCCGATCACACGGTGTACCATCTTCTGGGTTTCTCATGCATGTTTTCGATGTAGGAAGATGCCCTTGAACCTGGAGATTTGGGACCCATGGGATGGGTACCACGCAGTATTACTTTAAAGGGTCTGCGTTTCCTCACCCAACCTCACCAAACCTCTCAGCCCCAAGAATGTCCACCCTTATGTCTCAATCAGCTCTGGGTCTAGATATGGTCAATCCAGGTGGCATCACAGCCCCTGCACGAATTTTGTAAGACTTGTTCTCTCCTTCACTGTCTTTGTTTCACGGGTTTTTAAAAGTAATTGATTTTTATAATGGGGTTTAGCTGCTTTTCACTGCTGTGTTTATGCCGCTTTACACCCACTTGACTCACTTACAGAGAGATATCAATACATAGGTTTTAAGATTCTTACTAGTCAGATATATTCTTGGTCGGTGAATAGGGGGTGTTGAGTCCAATTCACTGAGCAGGCAGTAGGTCTTGTCTATTACATATTGGATTTATGGAACGGTATCTGAGCTAATTTTAAACCCTTGTTTTATGCATCACCCCACCTCACCTTTCCCGTTAAGCAGCCATAGTGTGTTTTCTAAACGTGTGACTCTGTTCTGTTTTGTAATTCAGTTCAAGGGTAGCGGTGTTTACACTCCCTCTATAAGTGATATCTTATGATAAGTGTCTTTTTCTGTGTGACTTATTTCACTTAGAATCGTCGTACCTAAATCCACTCATCATGCTGCTGCTAGCCTTATGACGTTGATTTCATGGCTGAGTGATATTCCATTGTACATAAGGACCACAACTTCTTTATCCATTTGTCTCTTTCCTGGGATATTTAAGGTGTAACGAAGTGGAGGTTCTTGTCAACAGAGCAGCCCTAAACTTTGGGGTGCCTGTGTCTTGCTGATTTTTAGTTTTCCCAATTTATACGCCCATAAGTGGAAGTGCCCTATGCTCTCTAAGCTGAGTTTTTTAGATGTTTCAGGACACACCGTACACTTCTCCAGAGTGGCTGTTGTCAATTTACATCTCGCCCATCAGCGTAGCAAGGCTCCCGTTTCTCCATGGCCTGTCCTGCATTTCTGGTTATGACACTTTATTCAGCATGGCCCTTTTGACCGATGGGGAGCGAGACTTCTTTGTAGCGCTGATTTGCCTTTCCAGGTTGCTTGGTTGGCCAAAAAGGGCGTATGCGTTTTTTCCTGAATATATTCAGGAAAAAACGCATACGCCCTTTTTGGCCAAGGGCATCATTGTCGAGGTTGTGCCGCTTTTCCTGTGCTTTAAAGGCGATTCGAATCTCCCTCCTGAAATCTGTTTCCTGCAATTCTGCCTTGCTTTCAAATCCTCTTCGTTGCCTTCCCTCAATATATTTGTGGACGAGAGTGATCATTTATACGTCTGCAGGTTTGTGAATTGCAGTGCCCCTGAGCTCCATTTTTCAACTCGCTTTCTTGGGAGCTGGCCGCAAAAACGCAGGATTGCTTCAGGACCTACTCTGTTCCCGGGAGGCAGGCTGAGCCTGTGGTTAATTCTTCTTCCTGATGGGAAAATAGAGTGACCTGTGCCTGTCCCAACACCTAGAGCTAGTCTCTCATTGGTTCCCCCTCTTCCCGTTCATCCTCAGGACAAATTGCAACCTGTACGGAACAGGAGGTTAAAGGTGCTGATTCTCCAAGGAGGGAGATTGCTTGTAAAGCGGCTGGAACGGCGAACCCGCGCACAAGGGAGATGAGAAATGAGGTGCGTTTTAGAAACCTTTCCCGATCACACGGTGTACCATCTTCTGGGTTTCTCATGCATGTTTTCGATGTAGGAAGATGCCCTTGAACCTGGAGATTTGGGACCCATGGGATGGGTACCACGCAGTATTACTTTAAAGGGTCTGCGTTTGCTCACCCAACCTCAACAAACCTCTCAGCCCCAAGAGTGTCCACCCTTATGTCTCAATCAGCTGTGGGTCTAGATATGGTCAATCCAGGTGGCATCACAGCCCCTGAACGAATTTTGGAAGAATTTCTCTCTCTTTCACTGTCTTTGTTTCACGGGTTTTTAAAAGTAATTGATTTTTATAATGGGGTTTAGCTGCTTTTCACTGCTGTGTTTATGCCGCTTTACACCCACTTGACTCACTTACAGAGAGATATCAATACATAGGTTTTAAGATTCTTACTAGTCAGATATATTCTTGGGCGGTGAGTAGGGGGTGATGAGTCCAATTCACTGAGCTAGGAGTAAGTCTTGTCTATTACATATTGGGTTTATGGAACGGTATCTGAGCTAATTTGAAACCCTTGTTTTATGCATCACCCGACCTCACCTTTCCCGTTAAGCAGCCATAGTGTGTTTTCTAAACGTGTGACTCTGTTCTGTTTTGTAATTCAGTTCAAGGGTAGCGGTGTTTACACTCCCTCTATAAGTGATATCTTATGATAAGTGTCTTTTTCTGTGTGACTTATTTCACTTAGAATCGTCGTACCTAAATCCACTCATCATGCTGCTACTAGCCTTATGACGTTGATTTCATGGCTGAGTGATATTCCATTGTACATAAGGACCACAACTTCTTTATCCATTTTTCTCTTTCCTGGGATATTTAAGGTGTAACGAAGTGGAGGTTCTTGTCAACAGAGCAGCCCTAAACTTTGGGGTGCCTGTGTCTTGCTGATTTTTAGTTTTCCCAATTTATACGCCCATAAGTGGAAGTGCCCTATGCTCTCTAAGCTGAGTTTTTTAGATGTTTCAGGACACACCGTACACTTCTCCAGAGTGGCTGTTGTCAATTTACATCTCGCCCATCAGCGTAGCAAGGCTCCCGTTTCTCCATGGCCTGTCCTACATTTCTGGTTTTGACACTTTATTCAGCATGGCCCTTTTGACCGATGGGAAGCGAGACTTCTTTGTAGCGCTGATTTGCCTTTCCAGGTTGCTTGGTTGGCCAAAAAGGGCGTATGCGTTTTTTCCTGAATATATTCAGGAAAAAACGCATACGCTCTTTTTGGCCAAGGGCATCATTGTCGAGGTTTTGCCGCTTTTCCTGTGCTTTAAAGGCGATTCGAATCTCCCTCCTGAAATCTGTTTCCTGCAATTCTGCCTTGCTTTCAAATCCTCTTCGTTGCCTTCCCTCAATATATTTGTGGACGAGAGTGATCATTTATACGTCTGCAGGTTTGTGAATTGCAGTGCCCCTGAGCTCCATTTTTCAACTCGCTTTCTTGGGAGCTGGCCGCAATAGCGCAGGATTGCTTCAGGACCTACTCTGGTCCCGGGCGGCAGGCTGAGCCTGTGGTTAATTCTTCTTCCTGATGGGAAAATACAGTGACCTGTGCCTGTCCCAACACCTAGATCTAGTCTCTCATTGGTTCCCCCTCTTCCCGTTCATCCTCAGGACAAATTGCAACCTGTACGGAACAGGAGGTTAAAGGTGCTGATTCTCCAAGGAGGGAGATTGCTTGTAAAGCGGCTGGAATGGCGAACCCGCGCACAAGGGAGATGAGAAATGAGGTGCGTTTTAGAAACCTTTCCCGATCACACGGTGTACCATCTTCTGGGTTTCTCATGCATGTTTTCGATGTAGGAAGATGCCCTTGAACCTGGAGATTTGGGACCCATGGGATGGGTACCACGCAGTATTACTTTAAAGGGTCTGCGTTTGCTCACCCAACCTCACCAAACCTCTCAGCCCCAAGAGTGTCCACCCTTATGTCTCAATCAGCTGTGGGTCTAGATATGGTCAATCCAGGTGGCATCACAGCCCCTGAACGAATTTTGCAAGAATTTCTATCTCTTTCACTGTCTTTGTTTCACGGGTTTTTAAAAGTAATTGATTTTTATAATGGGGTTTAGCTGCTTTTCACTGCTGTGTTTATGCCGCTTTACACCCACTTGACTCACTTACAGAGAGATATCAATACATAGGTTTTAAGATTCTTACTAGTCAGATATATTCTTGGGCGGTGAATAGGGGGTGTTGAGTCCAATTCACTGAGCTAGGAGTAAGTCTTGTCTATTACATATTGGGTTTATGGAACGGTATCTGAGCTAATTTGAAACCCTTGTTTTATGCATCACCCGACCTCACCTTTCCCGTTAAGCAGCCATAGTGTGTTTTCTAAACGTGTGACTCTGTTCTGTTTTGTAATTCAGTTCAAGGGTAGCGGTGTTTACACTCCCTCTATAAGTGATATCTTATGATAAGTGTCTTTTTCTGTGTGACTTATTTCACTTAGAATCGTCGTACCTAAATCCACTCATCATGCTGCTACTAGCCTTATGACGTTGATTTCATGGCTGAGTGATATTCCATTGTACATAAGGACCACAACTTCTTTATCCATTTTTCTCTTTCCTGGGATATTTAAGGTGTAACGAAGTGGAGGTTCTTGTCAACAGAGCAGCCCTAAACTTTGGGGTGCCTGTGTCTTGCTGATTTTTAGTTTTCCCAATTTATACGCCCATAAGTGGAAGTGCCCTATGCTCTCTAAGCTGAGTTTTTTAGATGTTTCAGGACAAACCGTACACTTCTCCAGAGTGGCTGTTGTCAATTTACATCTCGCCCATCAGCGTAGCAAGGCTCCCGTTTCTCCATGGCCTGTCCTGCATTTCTGGTTTTGACACTTTATTCAGCATGGCCCTTTTGACCGATGGGAAGCGAGACTTCTTTGTAGCGCTGATTTGCCTTTCCAGGTTGCTTGGTTGGCCAAAAAGGGCGTATGCGTTTTTTCCTGAATATATTCAGGAAAAAACGCATACGCCCTTTTTGGCCAAGGGCATCATTGTCGAGGTTTTGCCGCTTTTCCTGTGCTTTAAAGGCGATTCGAATCTCCCTCCTGAAATCTGTTTCCTGCAATTCTGCCTTGCTTTCAAATCCTCTTCGTTGCCTTCCCTCAATATATTTGTGGACGAGAGTGATCATTTATAAGTCTGCAGGTTTGTGAATTGCAGTGCCCCTGAGCTCCATTTTTCAACTCGCTTTCTTGGGAGCTGGCCGCAAAAGCTCAGGATTGCTTCAGGACCTACTCTGGTCCCGGGCGGCAGGCTGAGCCTGTGGTTAATTCTTCTTCCTGATGGGAAAATACAGTGACCTGTGCCTGTCCCAACACCTAGAGCTAGTCTCTCATTGGTTCCCCCTCTTCCCGTTCATCCTCAGGACAAATTGCAACCTGTACGGAACAGGAGGTTAAAGGTGCTGATTCTCCAAGGAGGGAGATTGCTTGTAAAGCGGCTGGAAAGGCGAACCCGCGCACAAGGAGATGAGAAATGAGGTGCGTTTTAGAAACCTTTCCCGATCACACGGTGTACAGTCTTCTGGGTTTCTCATGCATGTTTTCGATGTAGGAAGATGCCCTTGAACCTGGAGATTTGGGACCCATGGGATGGGTACCACGCAGTATTACTTTAAAGGGTCTGCGTTTGCTCACCCAACCTCACCAAACCTCTCAGCCCCAAGAGTGTCCACCCTTATGTCTCAATCAGCTGTGGGTCTAGATATGGTCAATCCAGGTGGCATCACAGCCCCTGAACGAATTTTGTAAGAATTTCTATCTCTTTCACTGTCTTTGTTTCACGGGTTTTTAAAAGTAATTGATTTTTATAATGGGGTTTAGCTGCTTTTCACTGCTGTGTTTATGCCGCTTTACACCCACTTGACTCACTTACAGAGATATATCAATACATAGGTTTTAAGATTCTTACTAGTCAGATATATTCTTGGGCGGTGAATAGGGGGTGTTGAGTCCAATTCACTGAGCTAGGAGTAAGTCTTGTCTATTACATATTGGGTTTATGGAACGGTATCTGAGCTAATTTGAAACCCTTGTTTTATGCATCACCCGACCTCACCTTTCCCGTTAAGCAGCCATAGTGTGTTTTCTAAACGTGTGACTCTGTTCTGTTTTGTAATTCAGTTCAAGGGTAGCGGTGTTTACACTCCCTCTATAAGTGATATCTTATGATAAGTGTCTTTTTCTGTGTGACTTATTTCACTTAGAATCGTCGTACCTAAATCCACTCATCATGCTGCTTCTAGCCTTATGACGTTGATTTCATGGCTGAGTGATATTCCATTGTACATAAGGACCACAACTTCTTTATCCATTTTTCTCTTTCCTGGGATATTTAAGGTGTAACGAAGTGGAGGTTCTTGTCAACAGAGCAGCCCTAAACTTTGGGGTGCCTGTGTCTTGCTGATTTTTAGTTTTCCCAATTTATACGCCCATAAGTGGAAGTGCCCTATGCTCTCTAAGCTGAGTTTTTTAGATGTTTCAGGACACACCGTACACTTCTCCAGAGTGGCTGTTGTCAATTTACATCTAGCCCATCAGCGTAGCAAGGCTCCCGTTTCTCCATGGCCTGTCCTGCATTTCTGGTTTTGACACTTTATTCAGCATGGCCCTTTTGACCGATGGGAAGCGAGACTTCTTTGTAGCGCTGATTTGCCTTTCCAGGTTGCTTGGTTGGCCAAAAAGGGCGTATGCGTTTTTTCCTGAATATATTCAGGAAAAAACGCATACGCCCTTTTTGGCCAAGGGCATCATTGTCGAGGTTTTGCCGCTTTTCCTGTGCTTTAAAGGCGATTCGAATCTCCCTCCTGAAATCTGTTTCCTGCAATTCTGCCTTGCTTTCAAATCCTCTTCGTTGCCTTCCCTCAATATATTTGTGGACGAGAGTGATCATTTATACGTCTGCAGGTTTGTGAATTGCAGTGCCCCTGAGCTCCATTTTTCAACTCGCTTTCTTGGGAGCTGGCCGCAAAAGCGCAGGATTGCTTCAGGACCTACTCTGGTCCCGGGCGGCAGGCTGAGCCTGTGGTTAATTCTTCTTCCTGATGGGAAAATACAGTGACCTGTGCCTGTCCCAACACCTAGATCTAGTCTCTCATTGGTTCCCCCTCTTCCCGTTCATCCTCAGGACAAATTGCAACCTGTACGGAACAGGAGGTTAAAGGTGCTGATTCTCCAAGGAGGGAGATTGCTTGTAAAGCGGCTGGAATGGCGAACCCGCGCACAAGGGAGATGAGAAATGAGGTGCGTTTTAGAAACCTTTCCCGATCACACGGTGTACCATCTTCTGGGTTTCTCATGCATGTTTTCGATGTAGGAAGATGCCCTTGAACCTGGAGATTTGGGACCCATGGGATGGGTACCACGCAGTATTACTTTAAAGGGTCTGCGTTTGCTCACCCAACCTCACCAAACCTCTCAGCCCGAAGAGTGTCCACCCTTATGTCTCAATCAGCTGTGGGTCTAGATATGGTCAATCCAGGTGGCATCACAGCCCCTGAACGAATTTTGCAAGAATTTCTATCTCTTTCACTGTCTTTGTTTCACGGGTTTTTAAAAGTAATTGATTTTTATAATGGGGTTTAGCTGCTTTTCACTGCTGTGTTTATGCCGCTTTACACCCACTTGACTCACTTACAGAGAGATATCAATACATAGGTTTTAAGATTCTTACTAGTCAGATATATTCTTGGGCGGTGAATAGGGGGTGTTGAGTCCAATTCACTGAGCTAGGAGTAAGTCTTGTCTATTACATATTGGGTTTATGGAACGGTATCTGAGCTAATTTGAAACCCTTGTTTTATGCATCACCCGACCTCACCTTTCCCGTTAAGCAGCCATAGTGTGTTTTCTAAACGTGTGACTCTGTTCTGTTTTGTAATTCAGTTCAAGGGTAGCGGTGTTTACACTCCCTCTATAAGTGATATCTTATGATAAGTGTCTTTTTCTGTGTGACTTATTTCACTTAGAATCGTCGTACCTAAATCCACTCATCATGCTGCTACTAGCCTTATGACGTTGATTTCGTGGCTGAGTGATATTCCATTGTACATAAGGACCACAACTTCTTTATCCATTTTTCTCTTTCCTGGGATATTTAAGGTGTAACGAAGTGGAGGTTCTTGTCAACAGAGCAGCCCTAAACTTTGGGGTGCCTGTGTCTTGCTGATTTTTAGTTTTCCCAATTTATACGCCCATAAGTGGAAGTGCCCTATGCTCTCTAAGCTGAGTTTTTTAGATGTTTCAGGACACACCGTACACTTCTCCAGAGTGGCTGTTGTCAATTTACATCTCGCCCATCAGCGTAGCAAGGCTCCCGTTTCTCCATGGCCTGTCCTGCATTTCTGGTTTTGACACTTTATTCAGCATGGCCCTTTTGACCGATGGGAAGCGAGACTTCTTTGTAGCGCTGATTTGCCTTTCCAGGTTGCTTGGTTGGCCAAAAAGGGCGTATGCGTTTTTTCCTGAATATATTCAGGAAAAAACGCATACGCCCTTTTTGGCCAAGGGCATCATTGTCGAGGTTTTGCCGCTTTTCCTGTGCTTTAAAGGCGATTCGAATCTCCCTCCTGAAATCTGTTTCCTGCAATTCTGCCTTGCTTTCAAATCCTCTTCGTTGCCTTCCCTCAATATATTTGTGGACGAGAGTGATCATTTATACGTCTGCAGGTTTGTGAATTGCAGTGCCCCTGAGCTCCATTTTTCAACTCGCTTTCTTGGGAGCTGGCCGCAAAAGCGCAGGATTGCTTCAGGACCTACTCTGGTCCCGGGCGGCAGGCTGAGCCTGTGGTTAATTCTTTTTCCTGATGGGAAAATACAGTGACCTGTGCCTGTCCCAACACCTAGATCTAGTCTCTCATTGGTTCCCCCTCTTCCCGTTCATCCTCAGGACAAATTGCAACCTGTACGGAACAGGAGGTTAAAGGTGCTGATTCTCCAAGGAGGGAGATTGCTTGTAAAGCGGCTGGAACGGCGAACCCGCGCACAAGGAGATGAGAAATGAGGTGCGTTTTAGAAACCTTTCCCGATCACACGGTGTACCATCTTCTGGGTTTCTCATGCATGTTTTCGATGTAGGAAGATGCCCTTGAACCTGGAGATTTGGGACCCATGGGATGGGTACCACGCAGTATTACTTTAAAGGGTCTGCGTTTGCTCACCCAACCTCAACAAACCTCTCAGCCCCAAGAGTGTCCACCCTTATGTCTCAATCAGCTGTGGGTCTAGATATGGTCAATCCAGGTGGCATCACAGCCCCTGAACGAATTTTGTAAGAATTTCTATCTCTTTCACTGTCTTTGTTTCACGGGTTTTTAAAAGTAATTGATTTTTATAATGGGGTTTAGCTGCTTTTCACTGCTGTGTTTATGCCGCTTTACACCCACTTGACTCACTTACAGAGAGATATCAATACATAGGTTTTAAGATTCTTACTAGTCAGATATATTCTTGGGCGGTGAATAGGGGGTGTTGAGTCCAATTCACTGAGCTAGGAGTAAGTCTTGTCTATTACATATTGGGTTTATGGAACGGTATCTGAGCTAATATGAAACCCTTGTTTTATGCATCACCCGACCTCACCTTTCCCGTTAAGCAGCCATAGTGTGTTTTCTAAACGTGTGACTCTGTTCTGTTTTGTAATTCAGTTCAAGGGTAGCGGTGTTTACACTCCCTCTATAAGTGATATCTTATGATAAGTGTCTTTTTCTGTGTGACTTATTTCACTTAGAATCGTCGTACCTAAATCCACTCATCATGCTGCTACTAGCCTTATGACATTGATTTCGTGGCTGAGTGATATTCCATTGTACATAAGGACCACAACTTCTTTATCCATTTTTCTCTTTCCTGGGATATTTAAGGTGTAACGAAGTGGAGGTTCTTGTCAACAGAGCAGCCCTAAACTTTGGGGTGCCTGTGTCTTGCTGATTTTTAGTTTTCCCGATTTATACGCCCATAAGTGGAAGTGCCCTATGCTCTCTAAGCTGAGTTTTTTAGATGTTTCAGGACACACCGTACACTTCTCCAGAGTGGCTGTTGTCAATTTACATCTCGCCCATCAGCGTAGCAAGGCTCCCGTTTCTCCATGGCCTGTCCTGCATTTCTGGTTTTGACACTTTATTCAGCATGGCCCTTTTGACCGATGGGAAGCGAGACTTCTTTGTAGCGCTGATTTGCCTTTCCAGGTTGCTTGGTTGGCCAAAAAGGGCGTATGCGTTTTTTCCTGAATATATTCAGGAAAAAACGCATACGCCCTTTTTGGCCAAGGGCATCATTGTCGAGGTTTTGCCGCTTTTCCTGTGCTTTAAAGGCGATTCGAATCTCCCTCCTGAAATCTGTTTCCTGCAATTCTGCCTTGCTTTCAAATCCTCTTCGTTGCCTTCCCTCAATATATTTGTGGACGAGAGTGATCATTTATACGTCTGCAGGTTTGTGAATTGCAGTGCCCCTGAGCTCCATTTTTCAACTCGCTTTCTTGGGAGCTGGCCGCAAAAGCGCAGGATTGCTTCAGGACCTACTCTGGTCCCGGGCGGCAGGCTGAGCCTGTGGTTAATTCTTCTTCCTGATGGGAAAATACAGTGACCTGTGCCTGTCCCAACACCTAGAGCTAGTCTCTCATTGGTTCCCCCTCTTCCCGTTCATCCTCAGGACAAATTGCAACCTGTACGGAACAGGAGGTTAAAGGTGCTGATTCTCCAAGGAGGGAGATTGCTTGTAAAGCGGTTGGAATGGCGAACCCGAGCACAAGGGAGATGAGAAATGAGGTGCGTTTTAGAAACCTTTCCCGATCACACGGTGTACCATCTTCTGGGTTTCTCATGCATGTTTTCGATGTAGGAAGATGCCCTTGAACCTGGAGATTTGGGACCCATGGGATGGGTACCACGCAGTATTACTTTAAAGGGTCTGCGTTTGCTCACCCAACCTCAACAAACCTCTCAGCCCCAAGAGTGTCCACCCTTATGTCTCAATCAGCTGTGGGTCTAGATATGGTCAATCCAGGTGGCATCACAGCCCCTGAACGAATTTTGTAAGAATTTCTATCTCTTTCACTCTCTTTGTTTCACGGGTTTTTAAAAGTAATTGATTTTTATAATGGGGTTTAGCTGCTTTTCACTGCTGTGTTTATGCCGCTTTACACCCACTTGACTCACTTACAGAGAGATATCAATACATAGGTTTTAAGATTCTTACTAGTCAGATATATTCTTGGGCGGTGAATAGGGGGTGTTGAGTCCAATTCACTGAGCTAGGAGTAAGTCTTGTCTATTACATATTGGGTTTATGGAACGGTATCTGAGCTAATTTGAAACCCTTGTTTTATGCATCACCCGACCTCACCTTTCCCGTTAAGCAGCCATAGTGTGTTTTCTAAACGTGTGACTCTGTTCTGTTTTGTAATTCAGTTCAAGGGTAGCGGTGTTTACACTCCCTCTATAAGTGATATCTTATGATAAGTGTCTTTTTCTGTGTGACTTATTTCACTTAGAATCGTCGTACCTAAATCCACTCATCATGCTGCTACTAGCCTTATGACATTGATTTCGTGGCTGAGTGATATTCCATTGTACATAAGGACCACAACTTCTTTATCCATTTTTCTCTTTCCTGGGATATTTAAGGTGTAACGAAGTGGAGGTTCTTGTCAACAGAGCAGCCCTAAACTTTGGGGTGCCTGTGTCTTGCTGATTTTTAGTTTTCCCAATTTATACGCCCATAAGTGGAAGTGCCCTATGCTCTCTAAGCTGAGTTTTTTAGATGTTTCAGGACACACCGTACACTTCTCCAGAGTGGCTGTTGTCAATTTACATCTCGCCCATCAGCGTAGCAAGGCTCCCGTTTCTCCATGGCCTGTCCTGCATTTCTGGTTTTGACACTTTATTCAGCATGGCCCTTTTGACCGATGGGAAGCGAGACTTCTTTGTAGCGCTGATTTGCCTTTCCAGGTTGCTTGGTTGGCCAAAAAGGGCGTATGCGTTTTTTCCTGAATATATTCAGGAAAAAACGCATACGCCCTTTTTGGCCAAGGGCATCATTGTCGAGGTTTTGCCGCTTTTCCTGTGCTTTAAAGGCGATTCGAATCTCCCTCCTGAAATCTGTTTCCTGCAATTCTGCCTTGCTTTCAAATCCTCTTCGTTGCCTTCCCTCAATATATTTGTGGACGAGAGTGATCATTTATACGTCTGCAGGTTTGTGAATTGCAGTGCCCCTGAGCTCCATTTTTCAACTCGCTTTCTTGGGAGCTGGCCGCAAAAGCGCAGGATTGCTTCAGGACCTACTCTGGTCCCGGGCGGCAGGCTGAGCCTGTGGTTAATTCTTCTTCCTGATGGGAAAATACAGTGACCTGTGCCTGTCCCAACACCTAGAGCTAGTCTCTCATTGGTTCCCCCTCTTCCCGTTCATCCTCAGGACAAATTGCAACCTGTACGGAACAGGAGGTTAAAGGTGCTGATTCTCCAAGGAGGGAGATTGCTTGTAAAGCGGCTGGAATGGCGAACCCGAGCACAAGGGAGATGAGAAATGAGGTGCGTTTTAGAAACCTTTCCCGATCACACGGTGTACCATCTTCTGGGTTTCTCATGCATGTTTTCGATGTAGGAAGATGCCCTTGAACCTGGAGATTTGGGACCCATGGGATGGGTACCACGCAGTATTACTTTAAAGGGTCTGCGTTTGCTCACCCAACCTCAACAAACCTCTCAGCCCCAAGAGTGTCCACCCTTATGTCTCAATCAGCTGTGGGTCTAGATATGGTCAATCCAGGTGGCATCACAGCCCCTGAACGAATTTTGTAAGAATTTCTATCTCTTTCACTCTCTTTGTTTCACGGGTTTTTAAAAGTAATTGATTTTTATAATGGGGTTTAGCTGCTTTTCACTGTTGTGTTTATGCCGCTTTACACCCACTTGACTCACTTACAGAGAGATATCAATACATAGGTTTTAAGATTCTTACTAGTCAGATATATTCTTGGGCGGTGAATAGGGGGTGTTGAGTCCAATTCACTGAGCTAGGAGTAAGTCTTGTCTATTACATATTGGGTTTATGGAACGGTATCTGAGCTAATTTGAAACCCTTGTTTTATGCATCACCCGACCTCACCTTTCCCGTTAAGCAGCCATAGTGTGTTTTCTAAACGTGTGACTCTGTTCTGTTTTGTAATTCAGTTCAAGGGTAGCGGTGTTTACACTCCCTCTATAAGTGATATCTTATGATAAGTGTCTTTTTCTGTGTGACTTATTTCACTTAGAATCGTCGTACCTAAATCCACTCATCATGCTGCTACTAGCCTTATGACATTGATTTCGTGGCTGAGTGATATTCCATTGTACATAAGGACCACAACTTCTTTATCCATTTTTCTCTTTCCTGGGATATTTAAGGTGTAACGAAGTGGAGGTTCTTGTCAACAGAGCAGCCCTAAACTTTGGGGTGCCTGTGTCTTGCTGATTTTTAGTTTTCCCAATTTATACGCCCATAAGTGGAAGTGCCCTATGCTCTCTAAGCTGAGTTTTTTAGATGTTTCAGGACACACCGTACACTTCTCCAGAGTGGCTGTTGTCAATTTACATCTCGCCCATCAGCGTAGCAAGGCTCCCGTTTCTCCATGGCCTGTCCTGCATTTCTGGTTTTGACACTTTATTCTGCATGGCCCTTTTGACCGATGGGAAGCGAGACTTCTTTGTAGCGCTGATTTGCCTTTCCAGGTTGCTTGGTTGGCCAAAAAGGGCGTATGCGTTTTTTCCTGAATATATTCAGGAAAAAACGCATACGCCCTTTTTGGCCAAGGGCATCATTGTCGAGGTTTTGCCGCTTTTCCTGTGCTTTAAAGGCGATTCGAATCTCCCTCCTGAAATCTGTTTCCTGCAATTCTGCCTTGCTTTCAAATCCTCTTCGTTGCCTTCCCTCAATATATTTGTGGACGAGAGTGATCATTTATACGTCTGCAGGTTTGTGAATTGCAGTGCCCCTGAGCTCCATTTTTCAACTCGCTTTCTTGGGAGCTGGCCGCAAAAGCGCAGGATTGCTTCAGGACCTACTCTGGTCCCGGGCGGAAGGCTGAGCCTGTGGTTAATTCTTCTTCATGATGGGAAAATACAGTGACCTGTGCCTGTCCCAACACCTAGAGCTAGTCTCTCATTGGTTCCCTCTCTTCCCGTTCATCCTCAGGACAAATTGCAACCTGTACGGAACAGGAGGTTAAAGGTGCTGATTCTCCAAGGAGGGAGATTGCTTGTAAAGCGGCTGGAATGGCGAACCCGCGCACAAGGGAGATGAGAAATGAGGTGCGTTTTAGAAACCTTTCCCGATCACACGGTGTACCATCTTCTGGGTTTCTCATGCATGTTTTCGATGTAGGAAGATGCCCTTGAACCTGGAGATTTGGGACCCATGGGATGGGTACCACGCAGTATTACTTTAAAGGGTCTGCGTTTGCTCACCCAACCTCACCAAACCTCTCAGCCCCAAGAGTGTCCACCCTTATGTCTCAATCAGCTGTGGGTCTAGATATGGTCAATCCAGGTGGCATCACAGCCCCTGAACGAATTTTGGAAGAATTTCTCTCTCTTTCACTGTCTTTGTTTCACGGGTTTTTAAAAGTAATTGATTTTTATAATGGGGTTTAGCTGCTTTTCACTGCTGTGTTTATGCCGCTTTACACCCACTTGACTCACTTACAGAGAGATATCAATACATAGGTTTTAAGATTCTTACTAGTCAGATATATTCTTGGGCGGTGAATAGGGGGTGTTGAGTCCAATTCACTGAGCTAGGAGTAAGTCTTGTCTATTACATATTGGGTTTATGGAACGGTATCTGAGCTAATTTGAAACCCTTGTTTTATGCATCACCCCACCTCACCTTTCCCGTTAAGCAGCCATAGTGTGTTTTCTAAACGTGTGACTCTGTTCTGTTTTGTATTTCAGTTCAAGGGTAGCGGTGTTTACACTCCCTCTATAAGTGATATCTTATGATAAGTGTCTTTTTCTGTGTGACTTATTTCACTTAGAATCGTCGTACCTAAATCCACTCATCATGCTGCTGCTAGCCTTATGACGTTGAGTTCATGGCTGAGTGATATTCCATTGTACATAAGGACCACAACTTCTTTATTCATTTTTCTCTTTCCTGGGATATTTAAGGTGTAACGAAGTGGAGGTTCTTGTCAACAGAGCAGCCCTAAACTTTGGGGTGCCTGTGTCTTGCTGATTTTTAGTTTTCCCAATTTATACGCCCATAAGTGGAAGTGCCCTATGCTCTCTAAGCTGAGTTTTTTAGATGTTTCAGGACACACGGTACACTTCTCCAGAGTGGCTGTTGTCAATTTACATCTCGCCCATCAGCGTAGCAAGGCTCCCGTTTCTCCATGGCCTGTCCTGCATTTCTGGTTTTGACACTTTATTCAGCATGGCCCTTTTGACCGATGGGAAGCGAGACTTCTTTGTAGCGCTGATTTGCCTTTCCAGGTTGCTTGGTTGGCCAAAAAGGGCGTATGCGTTTTTTCCTGAATATATTCAGGAAAAAACGCATACGCCCTTTTTGGCCAAGGGCATCATTGTCGAGGTTTTGCCGCTTTTCCTGTGCTTTAAAGGCGATTCGAATCTCCCTCCTGAAATCTGTTTCCTGCAATTCTGCCTTGCTTTCAAATCCTCTTCGTTGCCTTCCCTCAATATAATTGTGGACGAGAGTGATCATTTATACGTCTGCAGGGTTGTGAATTGCAGTGCCCCTGAGCTCCATTTTTCAACTCGCTTTCTTGGGAGCTGGCCGCAAAAGCGCAGGATTGCTTCAGGACCTACTCTGGTCCCGGGCGGAAGGCTGAGCCTGTGGTTAATTCTTCTTCATGATGGGAAAATACAGTGACCTGTGCCTGTCCCAACACCTAGAGCTAGTCTCTCATTGGTTCCCCCTCTTCCCGTTCATCCTCAGGACAAATTGCAACCTGTACGGAACAGGAGGTTAAAGGTGCTGATTCTCCAAGGAGGGAGATTGCTTGTAAAGCGCCTGGAACGGCGAACCCGCGCACAAGGAGATGAGAAATGAGGTGCGTTTTAGAAACCTTTCCCGATCACACGGTGTACCATCTTCTGGGTTTCTCATGCATGTTTTCGATGTAGGAAGATGCCCTTGAACCTGGAGATTTGGGACCCATGGGATGGGTACCACGCAGTATTACTTTAAAGGGTCTGCGTTTGCTCACCCAACCTCACCAAACCTCTCAGCCCCAAGAGTGTCCACCCTTATGTCTCAATCAGCTGTGGGTCTAGATATGGTCAATCCAGGTGGCATCACAGCCCCTGAACGAATTTTGGAAGAATTTCTCTCTCTTTCACTGTCTTTGTTTCACGGGTTTTTAAAAGTAATTGATTTTTATAATGGGGTTTAGCTGCTTTTCACTGCTGTGTTTATGCCGCTTTACACCCACTTGACTCACTTACAGAGAGATATCAATACATAGGTTTTAAGATTCTTACTAGTCAGATATATTCTTGGGCGGTGAATAGGGGGTGTTGAGTCCAATTCACTGAGCTAGGAGTAAGTCTTGTCTATTACATATTGGGTTTATGGAACAGTATCTGAGCTAATTTGAAACCCTTGTTTTATGCATCACCCCACCTCACCTTTCCCGTTAAGCAGCCATAGTGTGTTTTCTAAACGTGTGACTCTGTTCTGTTTTGTAACTCAGTTCAAGGGTAGCGGTGTTTACACTCTCTCTATAAGTGATATCTTATGATAAGTGTCTTTTTCTGTGTGACTTATTTCACTTAGAATCGTCGTACCTAAATCCACTCATCATGCTGCTGCTAGCCTTATGACGTTGATTTCGTGGCTGAGTGATATTCCATTGTACATAAGGACCACAACTTCTTTATCCATTTTTCTCTTTCCTGGGATATTTAAGGTGTAACGAAGTGGAGGTTCTTGTCAACAGAGCAGCCCTAAACTTTGGGGTGCCTGTGTCTTGCTGATTTTTAGTTTTCCCAATTTATACGCCCATAAGTGGAAGTGCCCTATGCTCTCTAAGCTGAGTTTTTTAGATGTTTCAGGACACACCGTACACTTCTCCAGAGTGGCTGTTGTCAATTTACATCTCGCCCATCAGCGTAGCAAGGCTCCCGTTTCTCCATGGCCTGTCCTGCATTTCTGGTTTTGACACTTTATTCAGCATGGCCCTTTTGACCGATGGGAAGCGAGACTTCTTTGTAGCGCTGATTTGCCTTTCCAGGTTGCTTGGTTGGCCAAAAAGGGCGTATGCGTTTTTTCCTGAATATATTCAGGAAAAAACGCATACGCCCTTTTTGGCCAAGGGCATCATTATCGAGGTTTTGCCGCTTTTCCTGTGCTTTAAAGGCGATTCGAATCTCCCTCCTGAAATCTGTTTCCTGCAATTCTGCCTTGCTTTCAAATCCTCTTCGTTGCCTTCCCTCAATATATTTGTGGACGAGAGTGATCATTTATACGTCTGCAGGTTTGTGAATTGCAGTGCCCGTGAGCTCCATTTTTCAACTCGCTTTCTTGGGAGCTGGCCGCAAAAGCGCAGGATTGCTTCAGGACCTACTCTGGTCCCGGGCGGCAGGCTGAGCCTGTGGTTAATTCTTCTTCCTGATGGGAAAATACAGTGACCTGTGCCTGTCCCAACACCTAGATCTAGTCTCTCATTGGTTCCCCCTCTTCCCGTTCATCCTCAGGACAAATTGCAACCTGTACGGAACAGGAGGTTAAAGGTGCTGATTCTCCAAGGAGGGAGATTGCTTGTAAAGCGGCTGGAATGGCGAACCCGCGCACAAGGGAGATGAGAAATGAGGTGCGTTTTAGAAACCTTTCCCGATCACACGGTGTACCATCTTCTGGGTTTCTCATGCATGTTTTCGATGTAGGAAGATGCCCTTGAACCTGGAGATTTGGGACCCATGGGATGGGTACCACGCAGTATTACTTTAAAGGGTCTGCGTTTGCTGACCCAACCTCAACAAACCTCTCAGCCCCAAGAGTGTCCACCCTTATGTCTCAATCAGCTGTGGGTCTAGATATGGTCAATGCAGGTGGCATCACAGCCCCTGAACGAATTTTGTAAGAATTTCTATCTCTTTCACTGTCTTTGTTTCACGGGTTTTTAAAAGTAATTGATTTTTATAATGGGGTTTAGCTGCTTTTCACTGCTGTGTTTATGCCGCTTTACACCCACTTGACTCACTTACAGAGAGATATCAATACATAGGTTTTAAGATTCTTACTAGTCAGATATATTCTTGGGCGGTGAATAGGGGGTGTTGAGTCCAATTCACTGAGCTAGGAGTAAGTCTTGTCTATTACATATTGGGTTTATGGAACGGTATCTGAGCTAATTTGAAACCCTTGTTTTATGCATCACCCCACCTCACCTTTCCCGTTAAGCAGCCATAGTGTGTTTTCTAAACGTGTGACTCTGTTCTGTTTTGTAATTCAGTTCAAGGGTAGCGGTGTTTACACTCCCTCTATAAGTGATATCTTATGATAAGTGTCTTTTTCTGTGTGACTTATTTCACTTAGAATCGTCGTACCTAAATCCACTCATCATGCTGCTGCTAGCCTTATGACGTTGATTTCATGGCTGAGTGATATTCCATTGTACATAAGGACCACAACTTCTTTATCCATTTTTCTCTTTCCTGGGATATTTAAGGTGTAACGAAGTGGAGGTTCTTGTCAACAGAGCAGCCCTAAACTTTGGGGTGCCTGTGTCTTGCTGATTTTTAGTTTTCCCAATTTATACGCCCATAAGTGGAAGTGCCCTATGCTCTCTAAGTTGAGTTTTTTAGATGTTTCAGGACACACGGTACACTTCTCCAGAGTGGCTGTTGTCAATTTACATCCTGTCCATCAGCGTAGCAAGGCTCCCGTTTCTCCATGGCCTGTCCTGCATTTCTGGTTTTGACACTTTATTCAGCATGGCCCTTTTGACCGATGGGAAGCGAGACTTCTTTGTAGCGCTGATTTGCCTTTCCAGGTTGCTTGGTTGGCCAAAAAGGGCGTATGCGTTTTTTCCTGAATATATTCAGGAAAAAACGCATACGCCCTTTTTGGCCAAGGGCATCATTGTCGAGGTTTTGCCGCTTTTCCTGTGCTTTAAAGGCGATTCGAATCTCCCTCCTGAAATCTGTTTCCTGCAATTCTGCCTTGCTTTCAAATCCTCTTCGTTTCCTTCCCTCAATATATTTGTGGATGAGAGTGATCATTTATAAGTCTGCAGGTTTGTGAATTGCAGTGCCCCTGAGCTCCATTTTTCAACTCGCTTTCTTGGAAGCTGGCCGCAAAAGCGCAGGATTGCTTCAGGCCCTACTCTGGTCCCGGGCGGCAGGCTGAGCCTGTGGTTAATTCTTCTTCCTGATGGGAAAATAGAGTGACCTGTGCCTGTCCCAACACCTAGAGCTAGTCTCTCATTGGTTCCCCCTCTTCCCGTTCATCCTCAGGACAAATTGCAACCTGTACGGAACAGGAGGTTAAAGGTGCTGATTCTCCAAGGAGGGAGATTGCTTGTAAAGCGCCTGGAACGGCGAACCCGCGCACAAGGAGATGAGAAATGAGGTGCGTTTTAGAAACCTTTCCCGATCACACGGTGTACCATCTTCTGGGTTTCTCATGCATGTTTTCGATGTAGGAAGATGCCCTTGAACCTGGAGATTTGGGACCCATGGGATGGGTACCACGCAGTATTACTTTAAAGGGTCTGCGTTTGCTCACCCAACCTCACCAAACCTCTCAGCCCCAAGAGTGTCCACCCTTATGTCTCAATCAGCTGTGGGTCTAGATATGGTCAATCCAGGTGGCATCACAGCCCCTGAACGAATTTTGGAAGAATTTCTCTCTCTTTCGCTGTCTTTGTTTCACGGGTTTTTAAAAGTAATTGATTTTTATAATGGGGTTTAGCTGCTTTTCACTGCTGTGTTTATGCCGCTTTACACCCACTTGACGCACTTACAGAGAGATATCAATACATAGGTTTTAAGATTCTTACTATTCAGATATATTCTTGGGCGGTGAATAGGGGGTGTTGAGTCCAATTCACTGAGCTAGGAGTAAGTCTTGTCTATTACATATTGGGTTTATGGAACGGTATCTGAGCTAATTTGAAACCCTTGTTTTATGCATCACCCCACCTCACCTTTCCCGTTAAGCAGCCATAGTGTGTTTTCTAAACGTGTGACTCTGTTCTGTTTTGTAACTCAGTTCAAGGGTAGCGGTGTTTACACTCTCTCTATAAGTGATATCTTATGATAAGTGTCTTTTTCTGTGTGACTTATTTCACTTAGAATCGTCGTACCTAAATCCACTCATCATGCTGCTGCTAGCCTTATGACGTTGATTTCGTGGCTGAGTGATATTCCATTGTACATAAGGACCACAACTTCTTTATCCATTTTTCTCTTTCCTGGGATATTTAAGGTGTAACGAAGTGGAGGTTCTTGTCAACAGAGCAGCCCTAAACTTTGGGGTGCCTGTGTCTTGCTGATTTTTAGTTTTCCCAATTTATACGCCCATAAGTGGAAGTGCCCTATGCTCTCTAAGCTGAGTTTTTTAGATGTTTCAGGACACACCGTACACTTCTCCAGAGTGTCTGTTGTCAATTTACATCTCGCCCATCAGCGTAGCAAGGCTCCCGTTTCTCCATGGCCTGTCCTGCATTTCTGGTTTTGACACTTTATTCAGCATGGCCCTTTTGACCGATGGGAAGCGAGACTTCTTTGTAGCGCTGATTTGCCTTTCCAGGTTGCTTGGTTGGCCAAAAAGGGCGTATGCGTTTTTTCCTGAATATATTCAGGAAAAAACGCATACGCCCTTTTTGGCCAAGGGCATCATTGTCGAGGTTTTGCCGCTTTTCCTGTGCTTTAAAGGCGATTCGAATCTCCCTCCTGAAATCTGTTTCCTGCAATTCTGCCTTGCTTTCAAATCCTCTTCGTTGCCTTCCCTCAATATATTTGTGGACGAGAGTGATCATTTATACGTCTGCAGGTTTGTGAATTGCAGTGCCCCTGAGCTCCATTTTTCAACTCGCTTTCTTGGGAGCTGGCCGCAAAAGCGCAGGATTGCTTCAGGACCTACTCTGGTCCCGGGCGGCAGGCTGAGCCTGTGGTTAATTCTTCTTCCTGATGGGAAAATACAGTGACCTGTGCCTGTCCCAACACCTAGATCTAGTCTCTCATTGGTTCCCCCTCTTCGCGTTCATCCTCAGGACAAATTGCAACCTGTACGGAACAGGAGGTTAAAGGTGCTGATTCTCCAAGGAGGGAGATTGCTTGTAAAGCGGCTGGAATGGCGAACCCGCGCACAAGGGAGATGAGAAATGAGGTGCGTTTTAGAAACCTTTCCCGATCACACGGTGTACCATCTTCTGGGTTTCTCATGCATGTTTTCGATGTAGGAAGATGCCCTTGAACCTGGAGATTTGGGACCCATGGGATGGGTACCACGCAGTATTACTTTAAAGGGTCTGCGTTTGCTGACCCAACCTCACCAAACCTCTCAGCCCCAAGAGTGTCCACCCTTATGTCTCAATCAGCTGTGGGTCTAGATATGGTCAATGCAGGTGGCATCACAGCCCCTGAACGAATTTTGTAAGAATTTCTATCTCTTTCACTGTCTTTGTTTCACGGGTTTTTAAAAGTAATTGATTTTTATAATGGGGTTTAGCTGCTTTTCACTGCTGTGTTTATGCCGCTTTACACCCACTTGACTCACTTACAGAGAGATATCAATACATAGGTTTTAAGATTCTTACTAGTCAGATATATTCTTGGGCGGTGAATAGGGGGTGTTGAGTCCAATTCACTGAGCTAGGAGTAAGTCTTGTCTATTACATATTGGGTTTATGGAACGGTATCTGAGCTAATTTGAAACCCTTGTTTTATGCATCACCCCACCTCACCTTTCCCGTTAAGCAGCCATAGTGTGTTTTCTAAACGTGTGACTCTGTTCTGTTTTGTAATTCAGTTCAAGGGTAGCGGTGTTTACACTCCCTCTATAAGTGATATCTTATGATAAGTGTCTTTTTCTGTGTGACTTATTTCACTTAGAATCGTCGTACCTAAATCCACTCATCATGCTGCTGCTAGCCTTATGACGTTGATTTCATGGCTGAGTGATATTCCATTGTACATAAGGACCACAACTTCTTTATCCATTTTTCTCTTTCCTGGGATATTTAAGGTGTAACGAAGTGGAGGTTCTTGTCAACAGAGCAGCCCTAAACTTTGGGGTGCCTGTGTCTTGCTGATTTTTAGTTTTCCCAATTTATACGCCCATAAGTGGAAGTGCCCTATGCTCTCTAAGTTGAGTTTTTTAGATGTTTCAGGACACACGGTACACTTCTCCAGAGTGGCTGTTGTCAATTTACATCCTGTCCATCAGCGTAGCAAGGCTCCCGTTTCTCCATGGCCTGTCCTGCATTTCTGGTTTTGACACTTTATTCAGCATGGCCCTTTTGACCGATGGGAAGCGAGACTTCTTTGTAGCGCTGATTTGCCTTTCCAGGTTGCTTGGTTGGCCAAAAAGGGCGTATGCGTTTTTTCCTGAATATATTCAGGAAAAAACGCATACGCCCTTTTTGGCCAAGGGCATCATTGTCGAGGTTTTGCCGCTTTTCCTGTGCTTTAAAGGCGATTCGAATCTCCCTCCTGAAATCTGTTTCCTGCAATTCTGCCTTGCTTTCAAATCCTCTTCGTTTCCTTCCCTCAATATATTTGTGGATGAGAGTGATCATTTATAAGTCTGCAGGTTTGTGAATTGCAGTGCCCCTGAGCTCCATTTTTCAACTCGCTTTCTTGGAAGCTGGCCGCAAAAGCGCAGGATTGCTTCAGGCCCTACTCTGGTCCCGGGCGGCAGGCTGAGCCTGTGGTTAATTCTTCTTCCTGATGGGAAAATAGAGTGACCTGTGCCTGTCCCAACACCTAGAGCTAGTCTCTCATTGGTTCCCCCTCTTCCCGTTCATCCTCAGGACAAATTGCAACCTGTACGGAACAGGAGGTTAAAGGTGCTGATTCTCCAAGGAGGGAGATTGCTTGTAAAGCGCCTGGAACGGCGAACCCGCGCACAAGGAGATGAGAAATGAGGTGCGTTTTAGAAACCTTTCCCGATCACACGGTGTACCATCTTCTGGGTTTCTCATGCATGTTTTCGATGTAGGAAGATGCCCTTGAACCTGGAGATTTGGGACCCATGGGATGGGTACCACGCAGTATTACTTTAAAGGGTCTGCGTTTGCTCACCCAACCTCACCAAACCTCTCAGCCCCAAGAGTGTCCACCCTTATGTCTCAATCAGCTGTGGGTCTAGATATGGTCAATCCAGGTGGCATCACAGCCCCTGAACGAATTTTGGAAGAATTTCTCTCTCTTTCACTGTCTTTGTTTCACGGGTTTTTAAAAGTAATTGATTTTTATAATGGGGTTTAGCTGCTTTTCACTGCTGTGTTTATGCCGCTTTACACCCACTTGACTCACTTACAGAGAGATATCAATACATAGGTTTTAAGATTCTTACTAGTCAGATATATTCTTGGGCGGTGAATAGGGGGTGTTGAGTCCAATTCACTGAGCTAGGAGTAAGTCTTGTCTATTACATATTGGGTTTATGGAACGGTATCTGAGCTAATTTGAAACCCTTGTTTTATGCATCACCCCACCTCACCTTTCCCGTTAAGCAGCCATAGTGTGTTTTCTAAACGTGTGACTCTGTTCTGTTTTGTAACTCAGTTCAAGGGTAGCGGTGTTTACACTCTCTCTATAAGTGATATCTTATGATAAGTGTCTTTTTCTGTGTGACTTATTTCACTTAGAATCGTCGTACCTAAATCCACTCATCATGCTGCTGCTAGCCTTATGACGTTGATTTCGTGGCTGAGTGATATTCCATTGTACATAAGGACCACAACTTCTTTATCCATTTTTCTCTTTCCTGGGATATTTAAGGTGTAACGAAGTGGAGGTTCTTGTCAACAGAGCAGCCCTAAACTTTGGGGTGCCTGTGTCTTGCTGATTTTTAGTTTTCCCAATTTATACGCCCATAAGTGGAAGTGCCCTATGCTCTCTAAGCTGAGTTTTTTAGATGTTTCAGGACACACCGTACACTTCTCCAGAGTGTCTGTTGTCAATTTACATCTCGCCCATCAGCGTAGCAAGGCTCCCGTTTCTCCATGGCCTGTCCTGCATTTCTGGTTTTGACACTTTATTCAGCATGGCCCTTTTGACCGATGGGAAGCGAGACTTCTTTGTAGCGCTGATTTGCCTTTCCAGGTTGCTTGGTTGGCCAAAAAGGGCGTATGCGTTTTTTCCTGAATATATTCAGGAAAAAACGCATACGCCCTTTTTGGCCAAGGGCATCATTGTCGAGGTTTTGCCGCTTTTCCTGTGCTTTAAAGGCGATTCGAATCTCCCTCCTGAAATCTGTTTCCTGCAATTCTGCCTTGCTTTCAAATCCTCTTCGTTGCCTTCCCTCAATATATTTGTGGACGAGAGTGATCATTTATACGTCTGCAGGTTTGTGAATTGCAGTGCCCCTGAGCTCCATTTTTCAACTCGCTTTCTTGGGAGCTGGCCGCAAAAGCGCAGGATTGCTTCAGGACCTACTCTGGTCCCGGGCGGCAGGCTGAGCCTGTGGTTAATTCTTCTTCCTGATGGGAAAATACAGTGACCTGTGCCTGTCCCAACACCTAGATCTAGTCTCTCATTGGTTCCCCCTCTTCGCGTTCATCCTCAGGACAAATTGCAACCTGTACGGAACAGGAGGTTAAAGGTGCTGATTCTCCAAGGAGGGAGATTGCTTGTAAAGCGGCTGGAATGGCGAACCCGCGCACAAGGGAGATGAGAAATGAGGTGCGTTTTAGAAACCTTTCCCGATCACACGGTGTACCATCTTCTGGGTTTCTCATGCATGTTTTCGATGTAGGAAGATGCCCTTGAACCTGGAGATTTGGGACCCATGGGATGGGTACCACGCAGTATTACTTTAAAGGGTCTGCGTTTGCTGACCCAACCTCACCAAACCTCTCAGCCCCAAGAGTGTCCACCCTTATGTCTCAATCAGCTGTGGGTCTAGATATGGTCAATGCAGGTGGCATCACAGCCCCTGAACGAATTTTGTAAGAATTTCTATCTCTTTCACTGTCTTTGTTTCACGGGTTTTTAAAAGTAATTGATTTTTATAATGGGGTTTAGCTGCTTTTCACTGCTGTGTTTATGCCGCTTTACACCCACTTGACTCACTTACAGAGAGATATCAATACATAGGTTTTAAGATTCTTACTAGTCAGATATATTCTTGGGCGGTGAATAGGGGGTGTTGAGTCCAATTCACTGAGCTAGGAGTAAGTCTTGTCTATTACATATTGGGTTTATGGAACGGTATCTGAGCTAATTTGAAACCCTTGTTTTATGCATCACCCCACCTCACCTTTCCCGTTAAGCAGCCATAGTGTGTTTTCTAAACGTGTGACTCTGTTCTGTTTTGTAATTCAGTTCAAGGGTAGCGGTGTTTACACTCCCTCTATAAGTGATATCTTATGATAAGTGTCTTTTTCTGTGTGACTTATTTCACTTAGAATCGTCGTACCTAAATCCACTCATCATGCTGCTGCTAGCCTTATGACGTTGATTTCATGGCTGAGTGATATTCCATTGTACATAAGGACCACAACTTCTTTATCCATTTTTCTCTTTCCTGGGATATTTAAGGTGTAACGAAGTGGAGGTTCTTGTCAACAGAGCAGCCCTAAACTTTGGGGTGCCTGTGTCTTGCTGATTTTTAGTTTTCCCAATTTATACGCCCATAAGTGGAAGTGCCCTATGCTCTCTAAGTTGAGTTTTTTAGATGTTTCAGGACACACGGTACACTTCTCCAGAGTGGCTGTTGTCAATTTACATCCTGTCCATCAGCGTAGCAAGGCTCCCGTTTCTCCATGGCCTGTCCTGCATTTCTGGTTTTGACACTTTATTCAGCATGGCCCTTTTGACCGATGGGAAGCGAGACTTCTTTGTAGCGCTGATTTGCCTTTCCAGGTTGCTTGGTTGGCCAAAAAGGGCGTATGCGTTTTTTCCTGAATATATTCAGGAAAAAACGCATACGCCCTTTTTGGCCAAGGGCATCATTGTCGAGGTTTTGCCGCTTTTCCTGTGCTTTAAAGGCGATTCGAATCTCCCTCCTGAAATCTGTTTCCTGCAATTCTGCCTTGCTTTCAAATCCTCTTCGTTTCCTTCCCTCAATATATTTGTGGATGAGAGTGATCATTTATAAGTCTGCAGGTTTGTGAATTGCAGTGCCCCTGAGCTCCATTTTTCAACTCGCTTTCTTGGAAGCTGGCCGCAAAAGCGCAGGATTGCTTCAGGCCCTACTCTGGTCCCGGGCGGCAGGCTGAGCCTGTGGTTAATTCTTCTTCCTGATGGGAAAATAGAGTGACCTGTGCCTGTCCCAACACCTAGAGCTAGTCTCTCATTGGTTCCCCCTCTTCCCGTTCATCCTCAGGACAAATTGCAACCTGTACGGAACAGGAGGTTAAAGGTGCTGATTCTCCAAGGAGGGAGATTGCTTGTAAAGCGCCTGGAACGGCGAACCCGCGCACAAGGAGATGAGAAATGAGGTGCGTTTTAGAAACCTTTCCCGATCACACGGTGTACCATCTTCTGGGTTTCTCATGCATGTTTTCGATGTAGGAAGATGCCCTTGAACCTGGAGATTTGGGACCCATGGGATGGGTACCACGCAGTATTACTTTAAAGGGTCTGCGTTTGCTCACCCAACCTCACCAAACCTCTCAGCCCCAAGAGTGTCCACCCTTATGTCTCAATCAGCTGTGGGTCTAGATATGGTCAATCCAGGTGGCATCACAGCCCCTGAACGAATTTTGGAAGAATTTCTCTCTCTTTCACTGTCTTTGTTTCACGGGTTTTTAAAAGTAATTGATTTTTATAATGGGGTTTAGCTGCTTTTCACTGCTGTGTTTATGCCGCTTTACACCCACTTGACTCACTTACAGAGAGATATCAATACATAGGTTTTAAGATTCTTACTAGTCAGATATATTCTTGGGCGGTGAATAGGGGGTGTTGAGTCCAATTCACTGAGCTAGGAGTAAGTCTTGTCTATTACATATTGGGTTTATGGAACGGTATCTGAGCTAATTTGAAACCCTTGTTTTATGCATCACCCCACCTCACCTTTCCCGTTAAGCAGCCATAGTGTGTTTTCTAAACGTGTGACTCTGTTCTGTTTTGTAACTCAGTTCAAGGGTAGCGGTGTTTACACTCTCTCTATAAGTGATATCTTATGATAAGTGTCTTTTTCTGTGTGACTTATTTCACTTAGAATCGTCGTACCTAAATCCACTCATCATGCTGCTGCTAGCCTTATGACGTTGATTTCGTGGCTGAGTGATATTCCATTGTACATAAGGACCACAACTTCTTTATCCATTTTTCTCTTTCCTGGGATATTTAAGGTGTAACGAAGTGGAGGTTCTTGTCAACAGAGCAGCCCTAAACTTTGGGGTGCCTGTGTCTTGCTGATTTTTAGTTTTCCCAATTTATACGCCCATAAGTGGAAGTGCCCTATGCTCTCTAAGCTGAGTTTTTTAGATGTTTCAGGACACACCGTACACTTCTCCAGAGTGTCTGTTGTCAATTTACATCTCGCCCATCAGCGTAGCAAGGCTCCCGTTTCTCCATGGCCTGTCCTGCATTTCTGGTTTTGACACTTTATTCAGCATGGCCCTTTTGACCGATGGGAAGCGAGACTTCTTTGTAGCGCTGATTTGCCTTTCCAGGTTGCTTGGTTGGCCAAAAAGGGCGTATGCGTTTTTTCCTGAATATATTCAGGAAAAAACGCATACGCCCTTTTTGGCCAAGGGCATCATTGTCGAGGTTTTGCCGCTTTTCCTGTGCTTTAAAGGCGATTCGAATCTCCCTCCTGAAATCTGTTTCCTGCAATTCTGCCTTGCTTTCAAATCCTCTTCGTTGCCTTCCCTCAATATATTTGTGGACGAGAGTGATCATTTATACGTCTGCAGGTTTGTGAATTGCAGTGCCCCTGAGCTCCATTTTTCAACTCGCTTTCTTGGGAGCTGGCCGCAAAAGCGCAGGATTGCTTCAGGACCTACTCTGGTCCCGGGCGGCAGGCTGAGCCTGTGGTTAATTCTTCTTCCTGATGGGAAAATACAGTGACCTGTGCCTGTCCCAACACCTAGATCTAGTCTCTCATTGGTTCCCCCTCTTCGCGTTCATCCTCAGGACAAATTGCAACCTGTACGGAACAGGAGGTTAAAGGTGCTGATTCTCCAAGGAGGGAGATTGCTTGTAAAGCGGCTGGAATGGCGAACCCGCGCACAAGGGAGATGAGAAATGAGGTGCGTTTTAGAAACCTTTCCCGATCACACGGTGTACCATCTTCTGGGTTTCTCATGCATGTTTTCGATGTAGGAAGATGCCCTTGAACCTGGAGATTTGGGACCCATGGGATGGGTACCACGCAGTATTACTTTAAAGGGTCTGCGTTTGCTGACCCAACCTCACCAAACCTCTCAGCCCCAAGAGTGTCCACCCTTATGTCTCAATCAGCTGTGGGTCTAGATATGGTCAATGCAGGTGGCATCACAGCCCCTGAACGAATTTTGTAAGAATTTCTATCTCTTTCACTGTCTTTGTTTCACGGGTTTTTAAAAGTAATTGATTTTTATAATGGGGTTTAGCTGCTTTTCACTGCTGTGTTTATGCCGCTTTACACCCACTTGACTCACTTACAGAGAGATATCAATACATAGGTTTTAAGATTCTTACTAGTCAGATATATTCTTGGGCGGTGAATAGGGGGTGTTGAGTCCAATTCACTGAGCTAGGAGTAAGTCTTGTCTATTACATATTGGGTTTATGGAACGGTATCTGAGCTAATTTGAAACCCTTGTTTTATGCATCACCCCACCTCACCTTTCCCGTTAAGCAGCCATAGTGTGTTTTCTAAACGTGTGACTCTGTTCTGTTTTGTAATTCAGTTCAAGGGTAGCGGTGTTTACACTCCCTCTATAAGTGATATCTTATGATAAGTGTCTTTTTCTGTGTGACTTATTTCACTTAGAATCGTCGTACCTAAATCCACTCATCATGCTGCTGCTAGCCTTATGACGTTGATTTCATGGCTGAGTGATATTCCATTGTACATAAGGACCACAACTTCTTTATCCATTTTTCTCTTTCCTGGGATATTTAAGGTGTAACGAAGTGGAGGTTCTTGTCAACAGAGCAGCCCTAAACTTTGGGGTGCCTGTGTCTTGCTGATTTTTAGTTTTCCCAATTTATACGCCCATAAGTGGAAGTGCCCTATGCTCTCTAAGTTGAGTTTTTTAGATGTTTCAGGACACACGGTACACTTCTCCAGAGTGGCTGTTGTCAATTTACATCCTGTCCATCAGCGTAGCAAGGCTCCCGTTTCTCCATGGCCTGTCCTGCATTTCTGGTTTTGACACTTTATTCAGCATGGCCCTTTTGACCGATGGGAAGCGAGACTTCTTTGTAGCGCTGATTTGCCTTTCCAGGTTGCTTGGTTGGCCAAAAAGGGCGTATGCGTTTTTTCCTGAATATATTCAGGAAAAAACGCATACGCCCTTTTTGGCCAAGGGCATCATTGTCGAGGTTTTGCCGCTTTTCCTGTGCTTTAAAGGCGATTCGAATCTCCCTCCTGAAATCTGTTTCCTGCAATTCTGCCTTGCTTTCAAATCCTCTTCGTTTCCTTCCCTCAATATATTTGTGGATGAGAGTGATCATTTATAAGTCTGCAGGTTTGTGAATTGCAGTGCCCCTGAGCTCCATTTTTCAACTCGCTTTCTTGGAAGCTGGCCGCAAAAGCGCAGGATTGCTTCAGGCCCTACTCTGGTCCCGGGCGGCAGGCTGAGCCTGTGGTTAATTCTTCTTCCTGATGGGAAAATAGAGTGACCTGTGCCTGTCCCAACACCTAGAGCTAGTCTCTCATTGGTTCCCCCTCTTCCCGTTCATCCTCAGGACAAATTGCAACCTGTACGGAACAGGAGGTTAAAGGTGCTGATTCTCCAAGGAGGGAGATTGCTTGTAAAGCGCCTGGAACGGCGAACCCGCGCACAAGGAGATGAGAAATGAGATGCGTTTTAGAAACCTTTCCCGATCACACGGTGTACCATCTTCTGGGTTTCTCATGCATGTTTTCGATGTAGGAAGATGCCCTTGAACCTGGAGATTTGGGACCCATGGGATGGGTACCACGCAGTATTACTTTAAAGGGTCTGCGTTTGCTCACCCAACCTCACCAAACCTCTCAGCCCCAAGAGTGTCCACCCTTATGTCTCAATCAGCTGTGGGTCTAGATATGGTCAATCCAGGTGGCATCACAGCCCCTGAACGAATTTTGGAAGAATTTCTCTCTCTTTCACTGTCTTTGTTTCACGGGTTTTTAAAAGTAATTGATTTTTATAATGGGGTTTAGCTGCTTTTCACTGCTGTGTTTATGCCGCTTTACACCCACTTGACTCACTTACAGAGAGATATCAATACATAGGTTTTAAGATTCTTACTAGTCAGATATATTCTTGGGCGGTGAATAGGGGGTGTTGAGTCCAATTCACTGAGCTAGGAGTAAGTCTTGTCTATTACATATTGGGTTTATGGAACGGTATCTGAGCTAATTTGAAACCCTTGTTTTATGCATCACCCCACCTCACCTTTCCCGTTAAGCAGCCATAGTGTGTTTTCTAAACGTGTGACTCTGTTCTGTTTTGTAACTCAGTTCAAGGGTAGCGGTGTTTACACTCTCTCTATAAGTGATATCTTATGATAAGTGTCTTTTTCTGTGTGACTTATTTCACTTAGAATCGTCGTACCTAAATCCACTCATCATGCTGCTGCTAGCCTTATGACGTTGATTTCGTGGCTGAGTGATATTCCATTGTACATAAGGACCACAACTTCTTTATCCATTTTTCTCTTTCCTGGGATATTTAAGGTGTAACGAAGTGGAGGTTCTTGTCAACAGAGCAGCCCTAAACTTTGGGGTGCCTGTGTCTTGCTGATTTTTAGTTTTCCCAATTTATACGCCCATAAGTGGAAGTGCCCTATGCTCTCTAAGCTGAGTTTTTTAGATGTTTCAGGACACACCGTACACTTCTCCAGAGTGTCTGTTGTCAATTTACATCTCGCCCATCAGCGTAGCAAGGCTCCCGTTTCTCCATGGCCTGTCCTGCATTTCTGGTTTTGACACTTTATTCAGCATGGCCCTTTTGACCGATGGGAAGCGAGACTTCTTTGTAGCGCTGATTTGCCTTTCCAGGTTGCTTGGTTGGCCAAAAAGGGCGTATGCGTTTTTTCCTGAATATATTCAGGAAAAAACGCATACGCCCTTTTTGGCCAAGGGCATCATTGTCGAGGTTTTGCCGCTTTTCCTGTGCTTTAAAGGCGATTCGAATCTCCCTCCTGAAATCTGTTTCCTGCAATTCTGCCTTGCTTTCAAATCCTCTTCGTTGCCTTCCCTCAATATATTTGTGGACGAGAGTGATCATTTATACGTCTGCAGGTTTGTGAATTGCAGTGCCCCTGAGCTCCATTTTTCAACTCGCTTTCTTGGGAGCTGGCCGCAAAAGCGCAGGATTGCTTCAGGACCTACTCTGGTCCCGGGCGGCAGGCTGAGCCTGTGGTTAATTCTTCTTCCTGATGGGAAAATACAGTGACCTGTGCCTGTCCCAACACCTAGATCTAGTCTCTCATTGGTTCCCCCTCTTCCCGTTCATCCTCAGGACAAATTGCAACCTGTACGGAACAGGAGGTTAAAGGTGCTGATTCTCCAAGGAGGGAGATTGCTTGTAAAGCGGCTGGAATGGCGAACCCGCGCACAAGGGAGATGAGAAATGAGGTGCGTTTTAGAAACCTTTCCCGATCACACGGTGTACCATCTTCTGGGTTTCTCATGCATGTTTTCGATGTAGGAAGATGCCCTTGAACCTGGAGATTTGGGACCCATGGGATGGGTACCACGCAGTATTACTTTAAAGGGTCTGCGTTTGCTGACCCAACCTCAACAAACCTCTCAGCCCCAAGAGTGTCCACCCTTATGTCTCAATCAGCTGTGGGTCTAGATATGGTCAATGCAGGTGGCATCACAGCCCCTGAACGAATTTTGTAAGAATTTCTATCTCTTTCACTGTCTTTGTTTCACGGGTTTTTAAAAGTAATTGATTTTTATAGTGGGGTTTAGCTGCTTTTCACTGCTGTGTTTATGCCGCTTTACACCCACTTGACTCACTTACAGAGAGATATCAATACATAGGTTTTAAGATTCTTACTAGTCAGATATATTCTTGGGCGGTGAATAGGGGGTGTTGAGTCCAATTCACTGAGCTAGGAGTAAGTCTTGTCTATTACATATTGGGTTTATGGAACGGTATCTGAGCTAATTTGAAACCCTTGTTTTATGCATCACCCCACCTCACCTTTCCCGTTAAGCAGCCATAGTGTGTTTTCTAAACGTGTGACTCTGTTCTGTTTTGTAATTCAGTTCAAGGGTAGCGGTGTTTACACTCCCTCTATAAGTGATATCTTATGATAAGTGTCTTTTTCTGTGTGACTTATTTCACTTAGAATCGTCGTACCTAAATCCACTCATCATGCTGCTGCTAGCCTTATGACGTTGATTTCATGGCTGAGTGATATTCCATTGTACATAAGGACCACAACTTCTTTATCCATTTTTCTCTTTCCTGGGATATTTAAGGTGTAACGAAGTGGAGGTTCTTGTCAACAGAGCAGCCCTAAACTTTGGGGTGCCTGTGTCTTGCTGATTTTTAGTTTTCCCAATTTATACGCCCATAAGTGGAAGTGCCCTATGCTCTCTAAGCTGAGTTTTTTAGATGTTTCAGGACACACCGTACACTTCTCCAGAGTGTCTGTTGTCAATTTACATCTCGCCCATCAGCGTAGCAAGGCTCCCGTTTCTCCATGGCCTGTCCTGCATTTCTGGTTTTGACACTTTATTCAGCATGGCCCTTTTGACCGATGGGAAGCGAGACTTCTTTGTAGCGCTGATTTGCCTTTCCAGGTTGCTTGGTTGGCCAAAAAGGGCGTATGCGTTTTTTCCTGAATATATTCAGGAAAAAACGCATACGCCCTTTTTGGCCAAGGGCATCATTGTCGAGGTTTTGCCGCTTTTCCTGTGCTTTAAAGGCGATTCGAATCTCCCTCCTGAAATCTGTTTCCTGCAATTCTGCCTTGCTTTCAAATCCTCTTCGTTGCCTTCCCTCAATATATTTGTGGACGAGAGTGATCATTTATACGTCTGCAGGTTTGTGAATTGCAGTGCCCCTGAGCTCCATTTTTCAACTCGCTTTCTTGGGAGCTGGCCGCAAAAGCGCAGGATTGCTTCAGGACCTACTCTGGTCCCGGGCGGCAGGCTGAGCCTGTGGTTAATTCTTCTTCCTGATGGGAAAATACAGTGACCTGTGCCTGTCCCAACACCTAGATCTAGTCTCTCATTGGTTCCCCCTCTTCCCGTTCATCCTCAGGACAAATTGCAACCTGTACGGAACAGGAGGTTAAAGGTGCTGATTCTCCAAGGAGGGAGATTGCTTGTAAAGCGGCTGGAATGGCGAACCCGCGCACAAGGGAGATGAGAAATGAGGTGCGTTTTAGAAACCTTTCCCGATCACACGGTGTACCATCTTCTGGGTTTCTCATGCATGTTTTCGATGTAGGAAGATGCCCTTGAACCTGGAGATTTGGGACCCATGGGATGGGTACCACGCAGTATTACTTTAAAGGGTCTGCGTTTGCTGACCCAACCTCAACAAACCTCTCAGCCCCAAGAGTGTCCACCCTTATGTCTCAATCAGCTGTGGGTCTAGATATGGTCAATGCAGGTGGCATCACAGCCCCTGAACGAATTTTGTAAGAATTTCTATCTCTTTCACTGTCTTTGTTTCACGGGTTTTTAAAAGTAATTGATTTTTATAATGGGGTTTAGCTGCTTTTCACTGCTGTGTTTATGCCGCTTTACACCCACTTGACTCACTTACAGAGAGATATCAATACATAGGTTTTAAGATTCTTACTAGTCAGATATATTCTTGGGCGGTGAATAGGGGGTGTTGAGTCCAATTCACTGAGCTAGGAGTAAGTCTTGTCTATTACATATTGGGTTTATGGAACGGTATCTGAGCTAATTTGAAACCCTTGTTTTATGCATCACCCCACCTCACCTTTCCCGTTAAGCAGCCATAGTGTGTTTTCTAAACGTGTGACTCTGTTCTGTTTTGTAATTCAGTTCAAGGGTAGCGGTGTTTACACTCCCTCTATAAGTGATATCTTATGATAAGTGTCTTTTTCTGTGTGACTTATTTCACTTAGAATCGTCGTACCTAAATCCACTCATCATGCTGCTGCTAGCCTTATGACGTTGATTTCATGGCTGAGTGATATTCCATTGTACATAAGGACCACAACTTCTTTATCCATTTTTCTCTTTCCTGGGATATTTAAGGTGTAACGAAGTGGAGGTTCTTGTCAACAGAGCAGCCCTAAACTTTGGGGTGCCTGTGTCTTGCTGATTTTTAGTTTTCCCAATTTATACGCCCATAAGTGGAAGTGCCCTATGCTCTCTAAGTTGAGTTTTTTAGATGTTTCAGGACACACGGTACACTTCTCCAGAGTGGCTGTTGTCAATTTACATCCTGTCCATCAGCGTAGCAAGGCTCCCGTTTCTCCATGGCCTGTCCTGCATTTCTGGTTTTGACACTTTATTCAGCATGGCCCTTTTGACCGATGGGAAGCGAGACTTCTTTGTAGCGCTGATTTGCCTTTCCAGGTTGCTTGGTTGGCCAAAAAGGGCGTATGCGTTTTTTCCTGAATATATTCAGGAAAAAACGCATACGCCCTTTTTGGCCAAGGGCATCATTGTCGAGGTTTTGCCGCTTTTCCTGTGCTTTAAAGGCGATTCGAATCTCCCTCCTGAAATCTGTTTCCTGCAATTCTGCCTTGCTTTCAAATCCTCTTCGTTTCCTTCCCTCAATATATTTGTGGATGAGAGTGATCATTTATAAGTCTGCAGGTTTGTGAATTGCAGTGCCCCTGAGCTCCATTTTTCAACTCGCTTTCTTGGAAGCTGGCCGCAAAAGCGCAGGATTGCTTCAGGCCCTACTCTGGTCCCGGGCGGCAGGCTGAGCCTGTGGTTAATTCTTCTTCCTGATGGGAAAATAGAGTGACCTGTGCCTGTCCCAACACCTAGAGCTAGTCTCTCATTGGTTCCCCCTCTTCCCGTTCATCCTCAGGACAAATTGCAACCTGTACGGAACAGGAGGTTAAAGGTGCTGATTCTCCCAGGAGGGAGATTGCTAGTAAAGCGGCTGGAATGGCGAACCCGCGCACAAGGAGATGAGAAATGAGGTGCGTTTCAGAAACCTTTCCCGATCACACGGTGTACCATCTTCTGGGTTTCTCATGCATGTTTTCGATGTAGGAAGATGCCCTTGAACCTGGAGATCTGGGACCCATGGGATGGGTACCACGCAGTTTTACTTTAAAGGGTCTGCGTTTGCTCACCCAACCTCAACAAACCTCTCAGCCCCAAGAGTGTCCACCCTTATGTCTCAATCAGCTGTGGGTCTAGATATGGTCAATCCAGGTGGCATCACAGCCCCTGAACGAATTTTGGAAGAATTTCTCTCTCTTTCACTGTCTTTGTTTCACGGGTTTTTAAAAGTAATTGATTTTTATAATGGGGTTTAGCTGCTTTTCACTGCTGTGTTTATGCCGCTTTACACCCACTTGACTCACTTACAGAGAGATATCAATACATAGGTTTTAAGATTCTTACTAGTCAGATATATTCTTGGGCGGTGAATAGGGGGTGTTGAGTCCAATTCACTGAGCTAGGAGTAAGTCTTGTCTATTACATATTGGGTTTATGGAACGGTATCTGAGCTAATTTGAAACCCTTGCTTTATGCATCACCCCACCTCACCTTTCCCGTTAAGCAGCCATAGTGTGTTTTCTAAACGTGTGACTCTGTTCTGTTTTGTAATTCAGTTCAAGGGTAGCGGTGTTTACACTCCCTCTATAAGTGATATCTTATGATAAGTGTCTTTTTCTGTGTGACTTATTTCACTTAGAATCGTCGTACCTAAATCCACTCATCATGCTGCTGCTAGCCTTATGACGTTGATTTCATGGCTGAGTGATATTCCATTGTACATAAGGACCACAACTTCTTCATCCATTTTTCTCTTTCCTGGGATATTTAAGGTGTAACGAAGTGGAGGTTCTTGTCAACAGAGCAGCCCTAAACTTTGGGGTGCCTGTGTCTTGCTGATTTTTAGTTTTCCCAATTTATACGCCCATAAGTGGAAGTGCCCTATGCTCTCTAAGTTGAGTTTTTTAGATGTTTCAGGACACACGGTACACTTCTCCAGAGTGGCTGTTGTCAATTTACATCCTGTCCATCAGCGTAGCAAGGCTCCCGTTTCTCCATGGCCTGTCCTGCATTTCTGGTTTTGACACTTTATTCAGCATGGCCCTTTTGACCGATGGGAAGCGAGACTTCTTTGTAGCGCTGATTTGCCTTTCCAGGTTGCTTGGTTGGCCAAAAAGGGCGTATGCGTTTTTTCCTGAATATATTCAGGAAAAAACGCATACGCCCTTTTTGGCCAAGGGCATCATTGTCGAGGTTTTGCCGCTTTTCCTGTGCTTTAAAGGCGATTCGAATCTCCCTCCTGAAATCTGTTTCCTGCAATTCTGCCTTGCTTTCAAATCCTCTTCGTTTCCTTCCCTCAATATATTTGTGGATGAGAGTGATCATTTATACGTCTGCAGGTTTGTGAATTGCAGTGCCCCTGAGCTCCATTTTTCAACTCGCTTTCTTGGAAGCTGGCCGCAAAAGCGCAGGATTGCTTCAGGCCCTACTCTGGTCCCGGGCGGCAGGCTGAGCCTGTGGTTAATTCTTCTTACTGATGGGAAAATACAGTGACCTGTGCCTGTCCCAACACCTAGAGCTAGTCTCTCATTGGTTCCCCCTCTTCCCGTTCATCCTCAGGACAAATTGCAACCTGTACGGAACAGGAGGTTAAAGGTGCTGATTCTCCAAGGAGGGAGATTGCTAGTAAAGCGGCTGGAATGGCGAACCCGCGCACAAGGAGATGAGAAATGAGGTGCGTTTTAGAAACCTTTCCCGATCACACGGTGTACCATCTTCTGGGTTTCTCATGCATGTTTTCGATGTAGGAAGATGCCCTTGAACCTGGAGATTTGGGACCCATGGGATGGGTACCACGCAGTATTACTTTAAAGGGTCTGCGTTTGCTCACCCAACCTCACCAAACTTCTCAGCCCCAAGAGTGTCCAGCCTTATGTCTCAATCAGCTGTGGGTCTAGATATGGTCATTACAGGTGGCATCACAGCCCCTTAACGAATTTTGGAAGAATTTCTCTCTCTTTCACTGTCTTTGTTTCACGGGTTTTTAAAAGTAATTGATTTTTATAATGGGGTTTAGCTGCTTTTCACTGCTGTGTTTATGCCGCTTTACACCCACTTGACTCACTTACAGAGAGATATCAATACATAGGTTTTAAGATTCTTACTAGTCAGATATATTCTTGGGCGGTGAATAGGGGGTGTTGAGTCCAATTCACTGAGCTAGGAGTAAGTCTTGTCTATTACATATTGGGTTTATGGAACGGTATCTGAGCTAATTTGAAACCCTTGTTTTATGCATCACCCCACCTCACCTTTCCCGTTAAGCAGCCATAGTGTGTTTTCTAAACGTGTGACTCTGTTCTGTTTTGTAACACAGTTCAAGGGTAGCGGTGTTTACACTCTCTCTATAAATGATATCTTATGATAAGTGTCTTTTTCTGTGTGACTTATTTCACTTAGAATCGTCGTACCTAAATCCACTCATCATGCTGCTGCTAGCCTTATGACGTTGATTTCGTGGCTGAGTGATATTCCATTGTACATAAGGACCACAACTTCTTTATCCATTTTTCTCTTTCCTGGGATATATAAGGTGTAACGAAGTGGAGGTTCTTGTCAACAGAGCAGCCCTAAACTTTGGGGTGCCTGTGTCTTGCTGATTTTTAGTTTTCCCAATTTATACGCCCATAAGTGGAAGTGCCCTATGCTCTCTAAGCTGAGTTTTTTAGATGTTTCAGGACACACCGTACACTTCTCCAGAGTGTCTGTTGTCAATTTACATCTCGCCCATCAGCGTAGCAAGGCTCCCGTTTCTCCATGGCCTGTCCTGCATTTCTGGTTTTGACACTTTATTCAGCATGGCCCTTTTGACCGATGGGAAGCGAGACTTCTTTGTAGCGCTGATTTGCCTTTCCAGGTTGCTTGGTTGGCCAAAAAGGGCGTATGCGTTTTTTCCTGAATATATTCAGGAAAAAACGCATACGCCCTTTTTGGCCAAGGGCATCATTGTCGAGGTTTTGCCGCTTTTCCTGTGCTTTAAAGGCGATTCGAATCTCCCTCCTGAAATCTGTTTCCTGCAATTCTGCCTTGCTTTCAAATCCTCTTCGTTGCCTTCCCTCAATATATTTGTGGACGAGAGTGATCATTTATACGTCTGCAGGTTTGTGAATTGCAGTGCCCCTGAGCTCCATTTTTCAACTCGCTTTCTTGGGAGCTGGCCGCAAAAGCGCAGGATTGCTTCAGGACCTACTCTGGTCCCGGGCGGCAGGCTGAGCCTGTGGTTAATTCTTCTTCCTGATGGGAAAATACAGTGACCTGTGCCTGTCCCAACACCTAGATCTAGTCTCTCATTGGTTCCCCCTCTTCCCGTTCATCCTCAGGACAAATTGCAACCTGTACGGAACAGGAGGTTAAAGGTGCTGATTCTCCAAGGAGGGAGATTGCTTGTAAAGCGCCTGGAACGGCGAACCCGCGCACAAGGAGATGAGAAATGAGGTGCGTTTTAGAAACCTTTCCCGATCACACGGTGTACCATCTTCTGGGTTTCTCATGCATGTTTTCGATGTAGGAAGATGCCCTTGAACCTGGAGATTTGGGACCCATGGGATGGGTACCACGCAGTATTACTTTAAAGGGTCTGCGTTTGCTCACCCAACCTCACCAAACCTCTCAGCCCCAAGAGTGTCCACCCTTATGTCTCAATCAGCTGTGGGTCTAGATATGGTCAATCCAGGTGGCATCACAGCCCCTGAACGAATTTTGGAAGAATTTCTCTCTCTTTCACTGTCTTTGTTTCACGGGTTTTTAAAAGTAATTGATTTTTATAAGGGGGTTTAGCTGCTTTTCACTGCTGTGTTTATGCCGCTTTACACCCACTTGACTCACTTACAGAGAGATATCAATACATAGGTTTTAAGATTCTTACTAGTCAGATATATTCTTGGGCGGTGAATAGGGGGTGTTGAGTCCAATTCACTGAGCTAGGAGTAAGTCTTGTCTATTACATATTGGGTTTATGGAACGGTATCTGAGCTAATTTGAAACCCTTGTTTTATGCATCACCCCACCTCACCTTTCCCGTTAAGCAGCCATAGTGTGTTTTCTAAACGTGTGACTCTGTTCTGTTTTGTAACTCAGTTCAAGGGTAGCGGTGTTTACACTCTCTCTATAAGTGATATCTTATGATAAGTGTCTTTTTCTGTGTGACTTATTTCACTTAGAATCGTCGTACCTAAATCCACTCATCATGCTGCTGCTAGCCTTATGACGTTGATTTCGTGGCTGAGTGATATTCCATTGTACATAAGGACCACAACTTCTTTATCCATTTTTCTCTTTCCTGGGATATTTAAGGTGTAACGAAGTGGAGGTTCTTGTCAACAGAGCAGCCCTAAACTTTGGGGTGCCTGTGTCTTGCTGATTTTTAGTTTTCCCAATTTATACGCCCATAAGTGGAAGTGCCCTATGCTCTCTAAGCTGAGTTTTTTAGATGTTTCAGGACACACCGTACACTTCTCCAGAGTGTCTGTTGTCAATTTACATCTCGCCCATCAGCGTAGCAAGGCTCCCGTTTCTCCATGGCCTGTCCTGCATTTCTGGTTTTGACACTTTATTCAGCATGGCCCTTTTGACCGATGGGAAGCGAGACTTCTTTGTAGCGCTGATTTGCCTTTCCAGGTTGCTTGGTTGGCCAAAAAGGGCGTATGCGTTTTTTCCTGAATATATTCAGGAAAAAACGCATACGCCCTTTTTGGCCAAGGGCATCATTGTCGAGGTTTTGCCGCTTTTCCTGTGCTTTAAAGGCGATTCGAATCTCCCTCCTGAAATCTGTTTCCTGCAATTCTGCCTTGCTTTCAAATCCTCTTCGTTGCCTTCCCTCAATATATTTGTGGACGAGAGTGATCATTTATACGTCTGCAGGTTTGTGAATTGCAGTGCCCCTGAGCTCCATTTTTCAACTCGCTTTCTTGGGAGCTGGCCGCAAAAGCGCAGGATTGCTTCAGGACCTACTCTGGTCCCGGGCGGCAGGCTGAGCCTGTGGTTAATTCTTCTTCCTGATGGGAAAATACAGTGACCTGTGCCTGTCCCAACACCTAGATCTAGTCTCTCATTGGTTCCCCCTCTTCCCGTTCATCCTCAGGACAAATTGCAACCTGTACGGAACAGGAGGTTAAAGGTGCTGATTCTCCAAGGAGGGAGATTGCTTGTAAAGCGGCTGGAATGGCGAACCCGCGCACAAGGGAGATGAGAAATGAGGTGCGTTTTAGAAACCTTTCCCGATCACACGGTGTACCATCTTCTGGGTTTCTCATGCATGTTTTCGATGTAGGAAGATGCCCTTGAACCTGGAGATTTGGGACCCATGGGATGGGTACCACGCAGTATTACTTTAAAGGGTCTGCGTTTGCTGACCCAACCTCAACAAACCTCTCAGCCCCAAGAGTGTCCACCCTTATGTCTCAATCAGCTGTGGGTCTAGATATGGTCAATGCAGGTGGCATCACAGCCCCTGAACGAATTTTGTAAGAATTTCTATCTCTTTCACTGTCTTTGTTTCACGGGTTTTTAAAAGTAATTGATTTTTATAATGGGGTTTAGCTGCTTTTCACTGCTGTGTTTATGCCGCTTTACACCCACTTGACTCACTTACAGAGAGATATCAATACATAGGTTTTAAGATTCTTACTAGTCAGATATATTCTTGGGCGGTGAATAGGGGGTGTTGAGTCCAATTCACTGAGCTAGGAGTAAGTCTTGTCTATTACATATTGGGTTTATGGAACGGTATCTGAGCTAATTTGAAACCCTTGTTTTATGCATCACCCCACCTCACCTTTCCCGTTAAGCAGCCATAGTGTGTTTTCTAAACGTGTGACTCTGTTCTGTTTTGTAATTCAGTTCAAGGGTAGCGGTGTTTACACTCCCTCTATAAGTGATATCTTATGATAAGTGTCTTTTTCTGTGTGACTTATTTCACTTAGAATCGTCGTACCTAAATCCACTCATCATGCTGCTGCTAGCCTTATGACGTTGATTTCATGGCTGAGTGATATTCCATTGTACATAAGGACCACAACTTCTTTATCCATTTTTCTCTTTCCTGGGATATTTAAGGTGTAACGAAGTGGAGGTTCTTGTCAACAGAGCAGCCCTAAACTTTGGGGTGCCTGTGTCTTGCTGATTTTTAGTTTTCCCAATTTATACGCCCATAAGTGGAAGTGCCCTATGCTCTCTAAGTTGAGTTTTTTAGATGTTTCAGGACACACGGTACACTTCTCCAGAGTGGCTGTTGTCAATTTACATCCTGTCCATCAGCGTAGCAAGGCTCCCGTTTCTCCATGGCCTGTCCTGCATTTCTGGTTTTGACACTTTATTCAGCATGGCCCTTTTGACCGATGGGAAGCGAGACTTCTTTGTAGCGCTGATTTGCCTTTCCAGGTTGCTTGGTTGGCCAAAAAGGGCGTATGCGTTTTTTCCTGAATATATTCAGGAAAAAACGCATACGCCCTTTTTGGCCAAGGGCATCATTGTCGAGGTTTTGCCGCTTTTCCTGTGCTTTAAAGGCGATTCGAATCTCCCTCCTGAAATCTGTTTCCTGCAATTCTGCCTTGCTTTCAAATCCTCTTCGTTTCCTTCCCTCAATATATTTGTGGATGAGAGTGATCATTTATAAGTCTGCAGGTTTGTGAATTGCAGTGCCCCTGAGCTCCATTTTTCAACTCGCTTTCTTGGAAGCTGGCCGCAAAAGCGCAGGATTGCTTCAGGCCCTACTCTGGTCCCGGGCGGCAGGCTGAGCCTGTGGTTAATTCTTCTTCCTGATGGGAAAATAGAGTGACCTGTGCCTGTCCCAACACCTAGAGCTAGTCTCTCATTGGTTCCCCCTCTTCCCGTTCATCCTCAGGACAAATTGCAACCTGTACGGAACAGGAGGTTAAAGGTGCTGATTCTCCCAGGAGGGAGATTGCTAGTAAAGCGGCTGGAATGGCGAACCCGCGCACAAGGAGATGAGAAATGAGGTGCGTTTCAGAAACCTTTCCCGATCACACGGTGTACCATCTTCTGGGTTTCTCATGCATGTTTTCGATGTAGGAAGATGCCCTTGAACCTGGAGATCTGGGACCCATGGGATGGGTACCACGCAGTTTTACTTTAAAGGGTCTGCGTTTGCTCACCCAACCTCAACAAACCTCTCAGCCCCAAGAGTGTCCACCCTTATGTCTCAATCAGCTGTGGGTCTAGATATGGTCAATCCAGGTGGCATCACAGCCCCTGAACGAATTTTGGAAGAATTTCTCTCTCTTTCACTGTCTTTGTTTCACGGGTTTTTAAAAGTAATTGATTTTTATAATGGGGTTTAGCTGCTTTTCACTGCTGTGTTTATGCCGCTTTACACCCACTTGACTCACTTACAGAGAGATATCAATACATAGGTTTTAAGATTCTTACTAGTCAGATATATTCTTGGGCGGTGAATAGGGGGTGTTGAGTCCAATTCACTGAGCTAGGAGTAAGTCTTGTCTATTACATATTGGGTTTATGGAACGGTATCTGAGCTAATTTGAAACCCTTGTTTTATGCATCACCCCACCTCACCTTTCCCGTTAAGCAGCCATAGTGTGTTTTCTAAACGTGTGACTCTGTTCTGTTTTGTAACACAGTTCAAGGGTAGCGGTGTTTACACTCTCTCTATAAATGATATCTTATGATAAGTGTCTTTTTCTGTGTGACTTATTTCACTTAGAATCGTCGTACCTAAATCCACTCATCATGCTGCTGCTAGCCTTATGACGTTGATTTCGTGGCTGAGTGATATTCCATTGTACATAAGGACCACAACTTCTTTATCCATTTTTCTCTTTCCTGGGATATTTAAGGTGTAACGAAGTGGAGGTTCTTGTCAACAGAGCAGCCCTAAACTTTGGGGTGCCTGTGTCTTGCTGATTTTTAGTTTTCCCAATTTATACGCCCATAAGTGGAAGTGCCCTATGCTCTCTAAGCTGAGTTTTTTAGATGTTTCAGGACACACCGTACACTTCTCCAGAGTGTCTGTTGTCAATTTACATCTCGCCCATCAGCGTAGCAAGGCTCCCGTTTCTCCATGGCCTGTCCTGCATTTCTGGTTTTGACACTTTATTCAGCATGGCCCTTTTGACCGATGGGAAGCGAGACTTCTTTGTAGCGCTGATTTGCCTTTCCAGGTTGCTTGGTTGGCCAAAAAGGGCGTATGCGTTTTTTCCTGAATATATTCAGGAAAAAACGCATACGCCCTTTTTGGCCAAGGGCATCATTGTCGAGGTTTTGCTGCTTTTCCTGTGCTTTAAAGGCGATTCGAATCTCCCTCCTGAAATCTGTTTCCTGCAATTCTGCCTTGCTTTCAAATCCTCTTCGTTGCCTTCCCTCAATATATTTGTGGACGAGAGTGATCATTTATACGTCTGCAGGTTTGTGAATTGCAGTGCCCCTGAGCTCCATTTTTCAACTCGCTTTCTTGGGAGCTGGCCGCAAAAGCGCAGGATTGCTTCAGGACCTACTCTGGTCCCGGGCGGCAGGCTGAGCCTGTGGTTAATTCTTCTTCCTGATTGGAAAATACAGTGACCTGTGCCTGTCCCAACACCTAGATCTAGTCTCTCATTGGTTCCCCCTCTTCCCGTTCATCCTCAGGACAAATTGCAACCTGTACGGAACAGGAGGTTAAAGGTGCTGATTCTCCAAGGAGGGAGATTGCTTGTAAAGCGGCTGGAATGGCGAACCCGCGCACAAGGGAGATGAGAAATGAGGTGCGTTTTAGAAACCTTTCCCGATCACACGGTGTACCATCTTCTGGGTTTCTCATGCATGTTTTCGATGTAGGAAGATGCCCTTGAACCTGGAGATTTGGGACCCATGGGATGGGTACCACGCAGTATTACTTTAAAGGGTCTGCGTTTGCTGACCCAACCTCAACAAACCTCTCAGCCCCAAGAGTGTCCACCCTTATGTCTCAATCAGCTGTGGGTCTAGATATGGTCAATCCAGGTGGCATCACAGCCCCTGAACGAATTTTGGAAGAATTTCTCTCTCTTTCACTGTCTTTGTTTCACGGGTTTTTAAAAGTAATTGATTTTTATAATGAGGTTTAGCTGCTTTTCACTGCTGTGTTTATGCCGCTTTACACCCACTTGACTCACTTACAGAGAGATATCAATACATAGGTTTTAAGATTCTTACTAGTCAGATATATTCTTGGGCGGTGAATAGGGGGTGTTGAGTCCAATTCACTGAGCTAGGAGTAAGTCTTGTCTATTACATATTGGGTTTATGGAACGGTATCTGAGCTAATTTGAAACCCTTGTTTTATGCATCACCCCACCTCACCTTTCCCGTTAAGCAGCCATAGTGTGTTTTCTAAACGTGTGACTCTGTTCTGTTTTGTAACTCAGTTCAAGGGTAGCGGTGTTTACACTCTCTCTATAAGTGATATCTCATGATAAGTGTCTTTTTCTGTGTGACTTATTTCACTTAGAATCGTCGTACCTAAATCCACTCATCATGCTGCTGCTAGCCTTATGACGTTGATTTCGTGGCTGAGTGATATTCCATTGTACATAAGGACCACAACTTCTTTATCCATTTTTCTCTTTCCTGGGATATTTAAGGTGTAACGAAGTGGAGGTTCTTGTCAACAGAGCAGCCCTAAACTTTGGGGTGCCTGTGTCTTGCTGATTTTTAATTTTCCCAATTTATACGCCCATAAGTGGAAGTGCCCTATGCTCTCTAAGCTGAGTTTTTTAGATGTTTCAGGACACACCGTACACTTCTCCAGAGTGTCTGTTGTCAATTTACATCTCGCCCATCAGCGTAGCAAGGCTCCCGTTTCTCCATGGCCTGTCCTGCATTTCTGGTTTTGACACTTTATTCAGCATGGCCCTTTTGACCGATGGGAAGCGAGACTTCTTTGTAGCGCTGATTTGCCTTTCCAGGTTGCTTGGTTGGCCAAAAAGGGCGTATGCGTTTTTTCCTGAATATATTCAGGAAAAAACGCATACGCCCTTTTTGGCCAAGGGCATCATTGTCGAGGTTTTGCCGCTTTTCCTGTGCTTTAAAGGCGATTCGAATCTCCCTCCTGAAATCTGTTTCCTGCAATTCTGCCTTGCTTTCAAATCCTCTTCGTTTCCTTCCCTCAATATATTTGTGGATGAGAGTGATCATTTATAAGTCTGCAGGTTTGTGAATTGCAGTGCCCCTGAGCTCCATTTTTCAACTCGCTTTCTTGGAAGCTGGCCGCAAAAGCGCAGGATTGCTTCAGGCCCTACTCTGGTCCCGGGCGGCAGGCTGAGCCTGTGGTTAATTCTTCTTCCTGATGGGAAAATAGAGTGACCTGTGCCTGTCCCAACACCTAGAGCTAGTCTCTCATTGGTTCCCCCTCTTCCCGTTCATCCTCAGGACAAATTGCAACCTGTACGGAACAGGAGGTTAAAGGTGCTGATTCTCCAAGGAGGGAGATTGCTAGTAAAGCGGCTGGAATGGCGAACCCGCGCACAAGGAGATGAGAAATGAGGTGCGTTTTAGAAACCTTTCCCGATCACACGGTGTACCATCTTCTGGGTTTCTCATGCATGTTTTCGATGTAGGAAGATGCCCTTGAACCTGGAGATTTGGGACCCATGGGATGGGTACCACGCAGTATTACTTTAAAGGGTCTGCGTTTGCTCACCCAACCTCACCAAACCTCTCAGCCCCAAGAGTGTCCAGCCTTATGTCTCAATCAGCTGTGGGTCTAGATATGGTCATTCCAGGTTGCATCACAGCCCCTTAACGAATTTTGGAAGAATTTCTCTCTCTTTCACTGTCTTTGTTTCACGGGTTTTTAAAAGTAATTGATTTTTATAATGGGGTTTAGCTGCTTTTCACTGCTGTGTTTATGCCGCTTTACACCCACTTGACTCACTTACAGAGAGATATCAATACATAGGTTTTAAGATTCTTACTAGTCAGATATATTCTTGGGCGGTGAATAGGGGGTGTTGAGTCCAATTCACTGAGCTAGGAGTAAGTCTTGTCTATTACATATTGGGTTTATGGAACGGTATCTGAGCTAATTTGAAACCCTTGTTTTATGCATCACCCCACCTCACCTTTCCCGTTAAGCAGCCATAGTGTGTTTTCTAAACGTGTGACTCTGTTCTGTTTTGTAATTCAGTTCAAGGGTAGCGGTTTTTATATTCCCTCTATAAGTGATATCTTATGATAAGTGTCTTTTTCTGTGTGACTTATTTCACTTAGAATCGTCGTACCTAAATCCACTCATCATGCTGCTGCTAGCCTTATGACGTTGAGTTCATGGCTGAGTGATATTCCATTGTACATAAGGACCACAACTTCTTTATCCATTTTTCTCTTTCCTGGGATATTTAAGGTGTAACGAAGTGGAGGTTCTTGTCAACAGAGCAGCCCTAAACTTTGGGGTGCCTGTGTCTTGCTGATTTTTAGTTTTCCCAATTTATACGCCCATAAGTGGAAGTGCCCTATGCTCTCTAAGCTGAGTTTTTTAGATGTTTCAGGACACACGGTACACTTCTCCAGAGTGGCTGTTGTCAATTTACATCTCGCCCATCAGCGTAGCAAGGCTCCCGTTTCTCCATGGCCTGTCCTGCATTTCTGGTTTTGACACTTTATTCAGCATGGCCCTTTTGACCGATGGGAAGCGAGACTTCTTTGTAGCGCTGATTTGCCTTTCCAGGTTGCTTGGTTGGCCAAAAATGGCGTATGCGTTTTTTCCTGAATATATTCAGGAAAAAACGCATACGCCCTTTTTGGCCAAGGGCATCATTGTCGAGGTTTTGCCGCTTTTCCTGTGCTTTAAAGGCGATTCGAATCTCCCTCCTGAAATCTGTTTCCTGCAATTCTGCCTTGCTTTCAAATCCTCTTCGTTGCCTTCCCTCAATATAATTGTGGACGAGAGTGATCATTTATACGTCTGCAGGGTTGTGAATTGCAGTGCCCCTGAGCTCCATTTTTCAACTCGCTTTCTTGGGAGCTGGCCGCAAAAGCGCAGGATTGCTTCAGGACCTACTCTGGTCCCGGGCGGAAGGCTGAGCCTGTGGTTAATTCTTCTTCATGATGGGAAAATACAGTGACCTGTGCCTGTCCCAACACCTAGAGCTAGTCTCTCATTGGTTCCCCCTCTTCCCGTTCATCCTCAGGACAAATTGCAACCTGTACGGAACAGGAGGTTAAAGGTGCTGATTCTCCAAGGAGGGAGATTGCTTGTAAAGCGCCTGGAACGGCGAACCCGCGCACAAGGAGATGAGAAATGAGGTGCGTTTTAGAAACCTTTCCCGATCACACGGTGTACCATCTTCTGGGTTTCTCATGCATGTTTTCGATGTAGGAAGATGCCCTTGAACCTGGAGATTTGGGACCCATGGGATGGGTACCACGCAGTATTACTTTAAAGGGTCTGAGTTTGCTCACCCAACCTCACCAAACCTCTCAGCCCCAAGAGTGTCCACCCTTATGTCTCAATCAGCTGTGGGTCTAGATATGGTCAATCCAGGTGGCATCACAGCCCCTGAACGAATTTTGGAAGAATTTCTCTCTCTTTCACTGTCTTTGTTTCACGGGTTTTTAAAAGTAATTGATTTTTATAATGGGGTTTAGCTGCTTTTCACTGCTGTGTTTATGCCGCTTTACACCCACTTGACTCACTTACAGAGAGATATCAATACATAGGTTTTAAGATTCTTACTAGTCAGATATATTCTTGGGCGGTGAATAGGGGGTGTTGAGTCCAATTCACTGAGCTAGGAGTAAGTCTTGTCTATTACATATTGGGTTTATGGAACGGTATCTGAGCTAATTTGAAACCCTTGTTTTATGCATCACCCCACCTCACCTTTCCCGTTAAGCAGCCATAGTGTGTTTTCTAAACGTGTGACTCTGTTCTGTTTTGTAACTCAGTTCAAGGGTAGCGGTGTTTACACTCTCTCTATAAGTGATATCTTATGATAAGTGTCTTTTTCTGTGTGACTTATTTCACTTAGAATCGTCGTACCTAAATCCACTCATCATGCTGCTGCTAGCCTTATGACGTTGATTTCGTGGCTGAGTGATATTCCATTGTACATAAGGACCACAACTTCTTTATCCATTTTTCTCTTTCCTGGGATATTTAAGGTGTAACGAAGTGGAGGTTCTTGTCAACAGAGCAGCCCTAAACTTTGGGGTGCCTGTGTCTTGCTGATTTTTAGTTTTCCCAATTTATACGCCCATAAGTGGAAGTGCCCTATGCTCTCTAAGCTGAGTTTTTTAGATGTTTCAGGACACACCGTACACTTCTCCAGAGTGTCTGTTGTCAATTTACATCTCGCCCATCAGCGTAGCAAGGCTCCCGTTTCTCCATGGCCTGTCCTGCATTTCTGGTTTTGACACTTTATTCAGCATGGCCCTTTTGACCGATGGGAAGCGAGACTTCTTTGTAGCGCTGATTTGCCTTTCCAGGTTGCTTGGTTGGCCAAAAAGGGCGTATGCGTTTTTTCCTGAATATATTCAGGAAAAAACGCATACGCCCTTTTTGGCCAAGGGCATCATTGTCGAGGTTTTGCCGCTTTTCCTGTGCTTTAAAGGCGATTCGAATCTCCCTCCTGAAATCTGTTTCCTGCAATTCTGCCTTGCTTTCAAATCCTCTTCGTTGCCTTCCCTCAATATATTTGTGGACGAGAGTGATCATTTATACGTCTGCAGGTTTGTGAATTGCAGTGCCCCTGAGCTCCATTTTTCAACTCGCTTTCTTGGGAGCTGGCCGCAAAAGCGCAGGATTGCTTCAGGACCTACTCTGGTCCCGGGCGGCAGGCTGAGCCTGTGGTTAATTCTTCTTCCTGATGGGAAAATACAGTGACCTGTGCCTGTCCCAACACCTAGATCTAGTCTCTCATTGGTTCCCCCTCTTCCCGTTCATCCTCAGGACAAATTGCAACCTGTACGGAACAGGAGGTTAAAGGTGCTGATTCTCCAAGGAGGGAGATTGCTTGTAAAGCGGCTGGAATGGCGAACCCGCGCACAAGGGAGATGAGAAATGAGGTGCGTTTTAGAAACCTTTCCCGATCACACGGTGTACCATCTTCTGGGTTTCTCATGCATGTTTTCGATGTAGGAAGATGCCCTTGAACCTGGAGATTTGGGACCCATGGGATGGGTACCACGCAGTATTACTTTAAAGGGTCTGCGTTTGCTGACCCAACCTCAACAAACCTCTCAGCCCCAAGAGTGTCCACCCTTATGTCTCAATCAGCTGTGGGTCTAGATATGGTCAATCCAGGTGGCATCACAGCCCCTGAACGAATTTTGGAAGAATTTCTCTCTCTTTCACTGTCTTTGTTTCACGGGTTTTTAAAAGTAATTGATTTTTATAATGGGGTTTAGCTGCTTTTCACTGCTGTGTTTATGCCGCTTTACACCCACTTGACTCACTTACAGAGAGATATCAATACATAGGTTTTAAGATTCTTACTAGTCAGATATATTCTTGGGCGGTGAATAGGGGGTGTTGAGTCCAATTCACTGAGCTAGGAGTAAGTCTTGTCTATTACATATTGGGTTTATGGAACGGTATCTGAGCTAATTTGAAACCCTTGTTTTATGCATCACCCCACCTCACCTTTCCCGTTAAGCAGCCATAGTGTGTTTTCTAAACGTGTGACTCTGTTCTGTTTTGTAACACAGTTCAAGGGTAGCGGTGTTTACACTCTCTCTATAAGTGATATCTTATGATAAGTGTCTTTTTCTGTGTGACTTATTTCACTTAGAATCGTCGTACCTAAATCCACTCATCATGCTGCTGCTAGCCTTATGACGTTGATTTCGTGGCTGAGTGATATTCCATTGTACATAAGGACCACAACTTCTTTATCCATTTTTCTCTTTCCTGGGATATTTAAGGTGTAACGAAGTGGAGGTTCTTGTCAACAGAGCAGCCCTAAACTTTGGGGTGCCTGTGTCTTGCTGATTTTTAGTTTTCCCAATTTATACGCCCATAAGTGGAAGTGCCCTATGCTCTCTAAGCTGAGTTTTTTAGATGTTTCAGGACACACCGTACACTTCTCCAGAGTGTCTGTTGTCAATTTACATCTCGCCCATCAGCGTAGCAAGGCTCCCGTTTCTCCATGGCCTGTCCTGCATTTCTGGTTTTGACACTTTATTCAGCATGGCCCTTTTGACCGATGGGAAGCGAGACTTCTTTGTAGCGCTGATTTGCCTTTCCAGGTTGCTTGGTTGGCCAAAAAGGGCGTATGCGTTTTTTCCTGAATATATTCAGGAAAAAACGCATACGCCCTTTTTGGCCAAGGGCATCATTGTCGAGGTTTTGCCGCTTTTCCTGTGCTTTAAAGGCGATTCGAATCTCCCTCCTGAAATCTGTTTCCTGCAATTCTGCCTTGCTTTCAAATCCTCTTCGTTGCCTTCCCTCAATATATTTGTGGACGAGAGTGATCATTTATAAGTCTGCAGGTTTGTGAATTGCAGTGCCCCTGAGCTCCATTTTTCAACTCGCTTTCTTGGGAGCTGGCCGCAAAAGCGCAGGATTGCTTCAGGACCTACTCTGGTCCCGGGCGGCAGGCTGAGCCTGTGGTTAATTCTTCTTCCTGATTGGAAAATACAGTGACCTGTGCCTGTCCCAACACCTAGATCTAGTCTCTCATTGGTTCCCCCTCTTCCCGTTCATCCTCAGGACAAATTGCAACCTGTACGGAACAGGAGGTTAAAGGTGCTGATTCTCCAAGGAGGGAGATTGCTTGTAAAGCGGCTGGAATGGCGAACCCGCGCACAAGGGAGATGAGAAATGAGGTGCGTTTTAGAAACCTTTCCCGATCACACGGTGTACCATCTTCTGGGTTTCTCATGCATGTTTTCGATGTAGGAAGATGCCCTTGAACCTGGAGGTTTGGGACCCATGGGATGGGTACCACGCAGTATTACTTTAAAGGGTCTGCGTTTGCTGACCCAACCTCAACAAACCTCTCAGCCCCAAGAGTGTCCACCCTTATGTCTCAATCAGCTGTGGGTCTAGATATGGTCAATCCAGGTGGCATCACAGCCCCTGAACGAATTTTGTAAGAATTTCTATCTCTTTCACTGTCTTTGTTTCACGGGTTTTTAAAAGTAATTGATTTTTATAATGGGGTTTAGCTGCTTTTCACTGCTGTGTTTATGCCGCTTTACACCCACTTGACTCACTTACAGAGAGATATCAATACATAGGTTTTAAGATTCTTACTAGTCAGATATATTCTTGGGCGGTGAATAGGGGGTGTTGAGTCCAATTCACTGAGCTAGGAGTAAGTCTTGTCTATTACATATTGGGTTTATGGAACGGTATCTGAGCTAATTTGAAACCCTTGTTTTATGCATCACCCCACCTCACCTTTCCCGTTAAGCAGCCATAGTGTGTTTTCTAAACGTGTGACTCTGTTCTGTTTTGTAATTCAGTTCAAGGGTAGCGGTGTTTACACTCCCTCTATAAGTGATATCTTATGATAAGTGTCTTTTTCTGTGTGACTTATTTCACTTAGAATCGTCGTACCTAAATCCACTCATCATGCTGCTGCTAGCCTTATGACGTTGATTTCATGGCTGAGTGATATTCCATTGTACATAAGGACCACAACTTCTTTATCCATTTTTCTCTTTCCTGGGATATTTAAGGTGTAACGAAGTGGAGGTTCTTGTCAACAGAGCAGACCTAAACTTTGGGGTGCCTGTGTCTTGCTGATTTTTAGTTTTCCCAATTTATACGCCCATAAGTGGAAGTGCCCTATGCTCTCTAAGTTGAGTTTTTTAGATGTTTCAGGACACACGGTACACTTCTCCAGAGTGGCTGTTGTCAATTTACATCCTGTCCATCAGCGTAGCAAGGCTCCCGTTTCTCCATGGCCTGTCCTGCATTTCTGGTTTTGACACTTTATTCAGCATGGCCCTTTTGACCGATGGGAAGCGAGACTTCTTTGTAGCGCTGATTTGCCTTTCCAGGTTGCTTGGTTGGCCAAAAAGGGCGTATGCGTTTTTTCCTGAATATATTCAGGAAAAAACGCATACGCCCTTTTTGGCCAAGGGCATCATTGTCGAGGTTTTGCCGCTTTTCCTGTGCTTTAAAGGCGATTCGAATCTCCCTCCTGAAATCTGTTTCCTGCAATTCTGCCTTGCTTTCAAATCCTCTTCGTTTCCTTCCCTCAATATATTTGTGGATGAGAGTGATCATTTATAAGTCTGCAGGTTTGTGAATTGCAGTGCCCCTGAGCTCCATTTTTCAACTCGCTTTCTTGGAAGCTGGCCGCAAAAGCGCAGGATTGCTTCAGGCCCTACTCTGGTCCCGGGCGGCAGGCTGAGCCTGTGGTTAATTCTTCTTCCTGATGGGAAAATAGAGTGACCTGTGCCTGTCCCAACACCTAGAGCTAGTCTCTCATTGGTTCCCCCTCTTCCCGTTCATCCTCAGGACAAATTGCAACCTGTACGGAACAGGAGGTTAAAGGTGCTGATTCTCCAAGGAGGGAGATTGCTAGTAAAGCGGCTGGAATGGCGAACCCGCGCACAAGGAGATGAGAAATGAGGTGCGTTTTAGAAACCTTTCCCGATCACACGGTGTACCATCTTCTGGGTTTCTCATGCATGTTTTCGATGTAGGAAGATGCCCTTGAACCTGGAGATTTGGGACCCATGGGATGGGTACCACGCAGTATTACTTTAAAGGGTCTGCGTTTGCTCACCCAACCTCAACAAACCTCTCAGCCCCAAGAGTGTCCACCCTTATGTCTCAATCAGCTGTGGGTCTAGATATGGTCAATCCAGGTGGCATCACAGCCCCTGAACGAATTTTGGAAGAATTTCTCTCTCTTTCACTGTCTTTGTTTCACGGGTTTTTAAAAGTAATTGATTTTTATAATGGGGTTTAGCTGCTTTTCACTGCTGTGTTTATGCCGCTTTACACCCACTTGACTCACTTACAGAGAGATATCAATACATAGGTTTTAAGATTCTTACTAGTCAGATATATTCTTGGGCGGTGAATAGGGGGTGTTGAGTCCAATTCACTGAGCTAGGAGTAAGTCTTGTCTATTACATATTGGGTTTATGGAACGGTATCTGAGCTAATTTGAAACCCTTGTTTTATGCATCACCCCACCTCACCTTTCCCGTTAAGCAGCCATAGTGTGTTTTCTAAACGTGTGACTCTGTTCTGTTTTGTAATTCAGTTCAAGAGTAGCGGTGTTTACACTCCCTCTATAAGTGATATCTTATGATAAGTGTCTTTTTCTGTGTGACTTATTTCACTTAGAATCGTCGTACCTAAATCCACTCATCATGCTGCTGCTAGCCTTATGACGTTGATTTCATGGCTGAGTGATATTCCATTGTACATAAGGACCACAACTTCTTTATGCATTTTTCTCTTTCCTGGGATATTTAAGGTGTAACGAAGTGGAGGTTCTTGTCAACAGAGCAGCCCTAAACTTTGGGGTGCCTGTGTCTTGCTGATTTTTAGTTTTCCCAATTTATACGCCCATAAGTGGAAGTGCCCTATGCTCTCTAAGTTGAGTTTTTTAGATGTTTCAGGACACACGGTACACTTCTCCAGAGTGGCTGTTGTCAATTTACATCCTGTCCATCAGCGTAGCAAGGCTCCCGTTTCTCCATGGCCTGTCCTGCATTTCTGGTTTTGACACTTTATTCAGCATGGCCCTTTTGACCGATGGGAAGCGAGACTTCTTTGTAGCACTGATTTGCCTTTCCAGGTTGCTTGGTTGGCCAAAAAGGGCGTATGCGTTTTTTCCTGAATATATTCAGGAAAAAACGCATACGCCCTTTTTGGCCAAGGGCATCATTGTCGAGGTTTTGCCGCTTTTCCTGTGCTTTAAAGGCGATTCGAATCTCCCTCCTGAAATCTGTTTCCTGCAATTCTGCCTTGCTTTCAAATCCTCTTCGTTTCCTTCCCTCAATATATTTGTGGATGAGAGTGATCATTTATAAGTCTGCAGGTTTGTGAATTGCAGTGCCCCTGAGCTCCATTTTTCAACTCGCTTTCTTGGAAGCTGGCCGCAAAAGCGCAGGATTGCTTCAGGCCCTACTCTGGTCCCGGGCGGCAGGCTGAGCCTGTGGTTAATTCTTCTTCCTGATGGGAAAATACAGTGACCTGTGCCTGTCCCAACACCTAGAGCTAGTCTCTCATTGGTTCCCCCTCTTCCCGTTCATCCTCAGGACAAATTGCAACCTGTACGGAACAGGAGGTTAAAGGTGCTGATTCTCCAAGGAGGGAGATTGCTAGTAAAGCGGCTGGAATGGCGAACCCGCGCACAAGGAGATGAGAAATGAGGTGCGTTTTAGAAACCTTTCCCGATCACACGGTGTACCATCTTCTGGGTTTCTCATGCATGTTTTCGATGTAGGAAGATGCCCTTGAACCTGGAGATTTGGGACCCATGGGATGGGTACCACGCAGTATTACTTTAAAGGGTCTGCGTTTGCTCACCCAACCTCACCAAACCTCTCAGCCCCAAGAGTGTCCAGCCTTATGTCTCAATCAGCTGTGGGTCTAGATATGGTCAATCCAGGTGGCATCACAGCTCCTGAACGAATTTTGGAAGAATTTCTCTCTCTTTCACTGTCTTTGTTTCACGGGTTTTTAAAAGTAATTGATTTTTATAATGGGGTTTAGCTGCTTTTCACTGCTGTGTTTATGCCGCTTTACACCCACTTGACTCACTTACAGAGAGATATCAATACATAGGTTTTAAGATTCTTACTAGTCAGATATATTCTTGGGCGGTGAATAGGGGGTGTTGAGTCCAATTCACTGAGCTAGGAGTAAGTCTTGTCTATTACCTATTGGGTTTATGGAACGGTATCTGAGCTAATTTGAAACCCTTGTTTTATGCATCACCCCACCTCACCTTTCCCGTTAAGCAGCCATAGTGTGTTATCTAAACGTGTGACTCTGTTCTGTTTTGTAATTCAGTTCAAGGGTAGCGGTGTTTACACTCCCTCTATAAGTGATATCTTATGATAAGTGTCTTTTTCTGTGTGACTTATTTCACTTAGAATCGTCGTACCTAAATCCACTCATCATGCTGCTGCTAGCCTTATGACGTTGATTTCATGGCTGAGTGATATTCCATTGTACATAAGGACCACAACTTCTTTATCCATTTTTCTCTTTCCTGGGATATTTAAGGTGTAACGAAGTGGAGGTTCTTGTCAACAGAGCAGCCCTAAACTTTGGGGTGCCTGTGTCTTGCTGAATTTTAGTTTTCCCAATTTATACGCCCATAAGTGGAAGTGCCCTATGCTCTCTAAGCTGAGTTTTTTAGATGTTTCAGGACACACCGTACACTTCTCCAGAGTGGCTGTTGTCAATTTACATCTCGCCCATCAGCGTAGCAAGGCTCCCGTTTCTCCATGGCCTGTCCTGCATTTCTGGTTTTGACACTTTATTCAGCATGGCCCTTTTGACCGATGGGAAGCGAGACTTCTTTGTAGCGCTGATTTGCCTTTCCAGGTTGCTTGGTTGGCCAAAAAGGGCGTATGCGTTTTTTTCTGAATATATTCAGGAAAAAACGCATACGCCCTTTTTGGCCAAGGGCATCATTGTCGAGGTTTTGCCGCTTTTCCTGTGCTTTAAAGGCGATTCGAATCTCCCTCCTGAAATCTGTTTCCTGCAATTCTGCCTTGCTTTCAAATCCTCTTCGTTTCATTCCCTCAATATATTTGTGGACGAGAGTGATCATTTATAAGTCTGCAGGTTTGTGAATTGCAGTGCCCCTGAGCTCCATTTTTCAACTCTCTTTCTTGGGAGCTGGCCTCAAAAGCGCAGGATTGCTTCAGGCCCTACTCTGGTCCCGGGCGGCAGGCTGAGCCTGTGGTTAATTCTTCTTCCTGATGGGAAAATAGAGTGACCTGTGCCTGTCCCAACACCTAGAGCTAGTCTCTCATTGGTTCCCCCTCTTCCCGTTCATCCTCAGGACAAATTGCAACCTGTACGGAACAGGAGGTTAAAGGTGCTGATTCTCCAAGGAGGGAGATTTCTTGTAAAGCGGCTGGAATGGCGAACCCGCGCACAAGGAGATGAGAAATGAGGTGCGTTTTAGAAACCTTTCCCGATCACACGGTGTACCATCTTCTGGGTTTCTCATGCATGTTTTCGATGTAGGAAGATGCCCTTGAACCTGGAGATTTGGGACCCATGGGATGGGTACCACGCAGTATTACTTTAAAGGGTCTGCGTTTGCTCACCCAACCTCACCAAACCTCTCAGCCCCAAGAGTGTCCACCCTTATGTCTCAATCAGCTGTGGGTCTAGATATGGTCAATCCAGGTGGCATCACAGCCCCTGAACGAATTTTGGAAGAATTTCTCTCTCTTTCACTGTCTTTGTTTCACGGGTTTTTAAAAGTAATTGATTTTTATAATTGGGTTTAGCTGCTTTTCACTGCTGTGTTTATGCCGCTTTACACCCACTTGACTCACTTACAGAGAGATATCAATACATAGGTTTTAAGATTCTTACTAGTCAGATATATTCTTGGGCGGTGAATAGGGGGTGTTGAGTCCAATTCACTGAGCTAGGAGTAAGTCTTGTCTATTACATATTGGGTTTATGGAACGGTATCTGAGCTAATTTGAAAGCCTTGTTTTATGCATCACCCCACCTCACCTTTCCCGTTAAGCAGCCATAGTGTGTTTTCTAAACGTGTGACTCTGTTCTGTTTTGTAATTCAGTTCAAGGGTAGCGGTGTTTACACTCCCTCTATAAGTGATATCTTATGATAAGTGTCTTTTTCTGTGTGACTTATTTCACTTAGAATCGTCGTACCTAAATCCACTCATCATGCTGCTGCTAGCCTTATGACGTTGATTTCATGGCTGAGTGATATTCCATTGTACATAAGGACCACAACTTCTTTATCCATTTTTCTCTTTCCTGGGATATTTAAGGTGTAACGAAGTGGAGGTTCTTGTCAACAGAGCAGCCCTAAACTTTGGGGTGCCTGTGTCTTGCTGATTTTTAGTTTTCCCAATTTATACGCCCATAAGTGGAAGTGCCCTATGCTCTCTAAGCTGAGTGTTTTAGATGTTTCAGGACACACCGTACACTTCTCCAGAGTGGCTGTTGGCAATTTACATCTCGCCCATCAGCGTAGCAAGGCTCCCGTTTCTCCATGGCCTGTCCTGCATTTCTGGTTTTGACACTTTATTCAGCATGGCCCTTTTGACCGATGGGAAGCGAGACTTCTTTGTAGCGCTGATTTGCCTTTCCAGGTTGCTTGGTTGGCCAAAAAGGGCCTATGCGTTTTTTCCTGAATATATTCAGGAAAAAACGCATACGCCCTTTTTGGCCAAGGGCATCATTGTCGAGGTTTTGCCGCTTTTCCTGTGCTTTAAAGGCGATTCGAATCTCCCTCCTGAAATCTGTTTCCTGCAATTCTGCCTTGCTTTCAAATCCTCTTCGTTGCCTTCCCTCAATATATTTGTGGACGAGAGTGATCATTTATACGTCTGCAGGTTTGTGAATTGCAGTGCCCCTGAGCTCCATTTTTCAACTCGCTTTCTTGGGAGCTGGCCGCAAAAGCGCAGGATTGCTTCGGGACCTACTCTGGTCCCGGGCGGCAGGCTGAGCCTGTGGTTAATTCTTCTTCCTGATGGGAAAATACAGTGACCTGTTCCTGTCCCAACACCTAGAGCTAGTCTCTCATTGGTTCCCCCTCTTCCCGTTCATCCTCAGGACAAATTGCAACCTGTACGGAACAGGAGGTTAAAGGTGCTGATTCTCCAAGGAGGAAGATTGCTTGTAAAGCGGCTGGAATGGCGAACCCGCGCACAAGGGAGATGAGAAATGAGGTGCGTTTTAGAAACCTTTCCCGATCACACGGTGTACCATCTTCTGGGTTTCTCATGCATGTTTTCGATGTAGGAAGATGCCCTTGAACCTGGAGATTTGGGACCCATGGGATGGGTACCACGCAGTATTACTTTAAAGGGTCTGCGTTTGCTGACCCAACCTCAACAAACCTCTCAGCCCCAAGAGTGTCCACCCTTATGTCTCAATCAGCTGTGGGTCTAGATATGGTCAATCCAGGTGGCATCACAGCCCCTGAACGAATTTTGTAAGAATTTCTATCTCTTTCACTGTCTTTGTTTCACGGGTTTTTAAAAGTAATTGATTTTTATAATGGGGTTTAGCTGCTTTTCACTGCTGTGTTTATGCCGCTTTACACCCACTTGACTCACTTACAGAGAGATATCAATACATAGGTTTTAAGATTCTTACTAGTCAGATATATTCTTGGGCGGTGAATAGGGGGTGTTGAGTCCAATTCACTGAGCTAGGAGTAAGTCTTGTCTATTACATATTGGGTTTATGGAACGGTATCTGAGCTAATTTGAAACCCTTGTTTTATGCATCACCCCACCTCACCTTTCCCGTTAAGCAGCCATAGTGTGTTTTCTAAACGTGTGACTCTGTTCTGTTTTGTAATTCAGTTCAAGGGTAGCGGTGTTTACACTCCCTCTATAAGTGATATCTTATGATAAGTGTCTTTTTCTGTGTGACTTATTTCACTTAGAATCGTCGTACCTAAATCCACTCATCATGCTGCTGCTAGCCTTATGACGTTGATTTCATGGCTGAGTGATATTCCATTGTACATAAGGACCACAACTTCTTTATCCATTTTTCTCTTTCCTGGGATATTTAAGGTGTAACGAAGTGGAGGTTCTTGTCAACAGAGCAGCCCTAAACTTTGGGGTGCCTGTGTCTTGCTGATTTTTAGTTTTCCCAATTTATACGCCCATAAGTGGAAGTGCCCTATGCTCTCTAAGCTGAGTGTTTTAGATGTTTCAGGACACACCGTACACTTCTCCAGAGTGGCTGTTGGCAATTTACATCTCGCCCATCAGCGTAGCAAGGCTCCCGTTTCTCCATGGCCTGTCCTGCATTTCTGGTTTTGACACTTTATTCAGCATGGCCCTTTTGACCGATGGGAAGCGAGACTTCTTTGTAGCGCTGATTTGCCTTTCCAGGTTGCTTGGTTGGCCAAAAAGGGCCTATGCGTTTTTTCCTGAATATATTCAGGAAAAAACGCATAGGCCCTTTTTGGCCAAGGGCATCATTGTCGAGGTTTTGCCGCTTTTCCTGTGCTTTAAAGGCGATTCGAATCTCCCTCCTGAAATCTGTTTCCTGCAATTCTGCCTTGCTTTCAAATCCTCTTCGTTGCCTTCCCTCAATATATTTGTGGACGAGAGTGATCATTTATACGTCTGCAGGTTTGTGAATTGCAGTGCCCCTGAGCTCCATTTTTCAACTCGCTTTCTTGGGAGCTGGCCGCAAAAGCGCAGGATTGCTTCGGGACCTACTCTGGTCCCGGGCGGCAGGCTGAGCCTGTGGTTAATTCTTCTTCCTGATGGGAAAATACAGTGACCTGTTCCTGTCCCAACACCTAGAGCTAGTCTCTCATTGGTTCCCCCTCTTCCCGTTCATCCTCAGGACAAATTGCAACCTGTACGGAACAGGAGGTTAAAGGTGCTGATTCTCCAAGGTGGAAGATTGCTTGTAAAGCGGCTGGAATGGCGAACCCGCGCACAAGGGAGATGAGAAATGAGGTGCGTTTTAGAAACCTTTCCCGATCACACGGTGTACCATCTTCTGGGTTTCTCATGCATGTTTTCGATGTAGGAAGATGCCCTTGAACCTGGAGATTTGGGACCCATGGGATGGGTACCACGCAGTATTACTTTAAAGGGTCTGCGTTTGCTGACCCAACCTCAACAAACCTCTCAGCCCCAAGAGTGTCCACCCTTATGTCTCAATCAGCTGTGGGTCTAGATATGGTCAATCCAGGTGGCATCACAGCCCCTGAACGAATTTTGTAAGAATTTCTATCTCTTTCACTGTCTTTGTTTCACGGGTTTTTAAAAGTAATTGATTTTTATAATGGGGTTTAGCTGCTTTTCACTGCTGTGTTTATGCCGCTTTACACCCACTTGACTCACTTACAGAGAGATATCAATACATAGGTTTTAAGATTCTTACTAGTCAGATATATTCTTGGGCGGTGAATAGGGGGTGTTGAGTCCAATTCACTGAGCTAGGAGTAAGTCTTGTCTATTACATATTGGGTTTATGGAACGGTATCTGAGCTAATTTGAAACCCTTGTTTTATGCATCACCCCACCTCACCTTTCCCGTTAAGCAGCCATAGTGTGTTTTCTAAACGTGTGACTCTGTTCTGTTTTGTAATTCAGTTCAAGGGTAGCGGTGTTTACACTCCCTCTATAAGTGATATCTTATGATAAGTGTCTTTTTCTGTGTGACTTATTTCACTTAGAATCGTCGTACCTAAATCCACTCATCATGCTGCTGCTAGCCTTATGACGTTGATTTCATGGCTGAGTGATATTCCATTGTACATAAGGACCACAACTTCTTTATCCATTTTTCTCTTTCCTGGGATATTTAAGGTGTAACGAAGTGGAGGTTCTTGTCAACAGAGCAGCCCTAAACTTTGGGGTGCCTGTGTCTTGCTGATTTTTAGTTTTCCCAATTTATACGCCCATAAGTGGAAGTGCCCTATGCTCTCTAAGCTGAGTGTTTTAGATGTTTCAGGACACACCGTACACTTCTCCAGAGTGGCTGTTGGCAATTTACATCTCGCCCATCAGCGTAGCAAGGCTCCCGTTTCTCCATGGCCTGTCCTGCATTTCTGGTTTTGACACTTTATTCAGCATGGCCCTTTTGACCGATGGGAAGCGAGACTTCTTTGTAGCGCTGATTTGCCTTTCCAGGTTGCTTGGTTGGCCAAAAAGGGCCTATGCGTTTTTTCCTGAATATATTCAGGAAAAAACGCATACGCCCTTTTTGGCCAAGGGCATCATTGTCGAGGTTTTGCCGCTTTTCCTGTGCTTTAAAGGCGATTCGAATCTCCCTCCTGAAATCTGTTTCCTGCAATTCTGCCTTGCTTTCAAATCCTCTTCGTTGCCTTCCCTCAATATATTTGTGGACGAGAGTGATCATTTATAAGTCTGCAGGTTTGTGAATTGCAGTGCCCCTGAGCTCCATTTTTCAACTCGCTTTCTTGGGAGCTGGCCGGAAAAGCGCAGGATTGCTTCAGGCCCTACTCTGGTCCCGGGCGGCAGGCTGAGCCTGTGGTTAATTCTTCTTCCTGATGGGAAAATACAGTGACCTGTGCCTGTCCCAACACCTAGAGCTAGTCTCTCATTGGTTCCCCCTCTTCCCGTTCATCCTCAGGACAAATTGCAACGTGTACGGAACAGGAGGTTAAAGGTGCTGATTCTCCAAGGAGGGAGATTGCTTGTAAAGCGGCTGGAACGGCGAACCCGCGCACAAGGAGATGAGAAATGAGGTGCGTTTTAGAAACCTTTCCCGATCACACGGTGTACCATCTTCTGGGTTTCTCATGCATGTTTTCGATGTAGGAAGATGCCCTTGAACCTGGAGATTTGGGACCCATGGGATGGGTACCACGCAGTATTACTTTAAAGGGTCTGCGTTTGCTCTCCCAACCTCAACAAACCTCTCAGCCCCAAGAGTGTCCACCCTTATGTCTCAATCAGCTGTGGGTCTAGATATGGTCAATCCAGGTGGCATCACAGCCCCTGAACGAATTTTGTAAGAATTTCTATCTCTTTCACTGTCTTTGTTTCACGGGTTTTTAAAAGTAATTGATTTTTATAATGGGGTTTAGCTGCTTTTCACTGCTGTGTTTATGCCGCTTTACACCCACTTGACTCACTTACAGAGAGATATCAATACATAGGTTTTAAGATTCTTACTAGTCAGATATATTCTTGGGCGGTGAATAGGGGGTGTTGAGTCCAATTCACTGAGCTAGGAGTAAGTCTTGTCTATTACGTATTGGGTTTATGGAACGGTATCTGAGCTAATTTGAAACCCTTGTTTTATGCATCACCCCACCTCACCTTTCCCGTTAAGCAGCCATAGTGTGTTTTCTAAACGTGTGACTCTGTTCTGTTTTGTAATTCAGTTCAAGGGTAGCGGTGTTTACACTCCCTCTATAAGTGATATCTTATGATAAGTGTCTTTTTCTGTGTGACTTATTTCACTTAGAATCGTTGTACCTAAATCCACTCATCATGCTGCTGCTAGCCTTATGACGTTGATTTCATGGCTGAGTGATATTCCATTGTACATAAGGACCACAACTTCTTTATCCATTTTTCTCTTTCCTGGGATATTTAAGGTGTAACGAAGTGGAGGTTCTTGTCAACAGAGCAGCCCTAAACTTTGGGGTGCCTGTGTCTTGCTGATTTTTAGTTTTCCCAATTTATACGCCCATAAGTGGAAGTGCCCTATGCTCTCTAAGCTGAGTTTTTTAGATGTTTCAGGACACACCGTACTCTTCTCCAGAGTGGCTGTTGTCAATTTACATCTCGCCCATCAGCGTAGCAAGGCTCCCGTTTCTCCATGGCCTGAACTGCATTTCTGGTTTTGACACTTTATTCAGCATGGCCCTTTTGACCGATGGGAAGCGAGACTTCTTTGTAGCGCTGATTTGCCTTTCCAGGTTGCTTGGTTGGCCAAAAAGGGCGTATGCGTTTTTTCCTGAATATATTCAGGAAAAAAACGCATACGCCCTTTTTGGCCAAGGGCATCATTGTCGAGGTTTTGCCGCTTTTCCTGTGCTTTAAAGGCGATTCGAATCTCCCTCCTGAAATCCGTTTCCTGCAATTCTGCCTTGCTTTCAAATCCTCTTCGTTGCCTTCCCTCAATATATTTGTGGACGAGAGTGATCATTTATAAGTCTGCAGGTTTGTGAATTGCAGTGCCCCTGAGCTCCATTTTTCAACTCGCTTTCTTGGGAGCTGGCCGCAAAAGCGCAGGATTGCTTCAGGCCCTACTCTGGTCCCGGGCGGCAGGCTGAGCCTGTGGTTAATTCTTCTTCCTGATGGGAAAATACAGTGACCTGTGCCTGTCCCAACACCTAGAGCTAGTCTCTCATTGGTTCCCCCTCTTCCCGTTCATCCTCAGGACAAATTGCAACGTGTACGGAACAGGAGGTTAAAGGTGCTGATTCTCCAAGGAGGGAGATTGCTTGTAAAGCGGCTGGAACGGCAACCCGCGCACAAGGAGATGAGAAATGAGGTGCGTTTTAGAAACCTTTCCCGATCACACGGTGTACCATCTTCTGGGATTCTCATGCATGTTTTCGATGTAGGAAGATGCCCTTGAACCTGGAGATTTGGGACCCATGGGATGGGTACCACGCAGTATTACTTTAAAGGGTCTGCGTTTGCTCACCCAACCTCACCAAACCTCTCAGCCCCAAGAGTGTCCACCCTTATGTCTCAATCAGCTGTGGGTCTAGATATGGGCAATCCAGGTGGCATCACAGCCCCTGAACGAATTTTGGAAGAATTTCTCTCTCTTTCACTGTCTTTGTTTCACGGGTTTTTAAAAGTAATTGATTTTTATAATGGGGTTTAGCTGCTTTTCACTGCTGTGTTTATGCCGCTTTACACCCACTTGACTCACTTACAGAGAGATATCAATACATAGGTTTTAAGATTCTTACTAGTCAGATATATTCTTGGGCGGTGAATAGGGGGTGTTGAGTCCAATTCACTGAGCTAGGAGTAAGTCTTGTCTATTACATATTGGGTTTATGGAACGGTATCTGAGCTAATTTGAAACCCTTGTTTTATGCATCACCCCACCTCACCTTTCCCGTTAAGCAGCCATAGTGTGTTATCTAAACGTGTGACTCTGTTCTGTTTTGTAATTCAGTTCAAGGGTAGCGGTGTTTACACTCCCTCTATAAGTGATATCTTATGATAAGTGTCTTTTTCTGTGTGACTTATTTCACTTAGAATCGTCGTACCTAAATCCACTCATCATGCTGCTGCTAGCCTTATGACGTTGATTTCATGGCTGAGTGATATTCCATTGTACATAAGGACCACAACTTCTTTATCCATTTTTCTCTTTCCTGGGATATTTAAGGTGTAACGAAGTGGAGGTTCTTGTCAACAGAGCAGCCCTAAACTTTGGGGTGCCTGTGTCTTGCTGATTTTTAGTTTTCCCAATTTATACGCCCATAAGTGGAAGTGCCCTATGCTCTCTAAGCTGAGTGTTTTAGATGTTTCAGGACACACCGTACACTTCTCCAGAGTGGCTGTTGGCAATTTACATCTCGCCCATCAGCGTAGCAAGGCTCCCGTTTCTCCATGGCCTGTCCTGCATTTCTGGTTTTGACACTTTATTCAGCATGGCCCTTTTGACCGATGGGAAGCGAGACTTCTTTGTAGCGCTGATTTGCCTTTCCAGGTTGCTTGGTTGGCCAAAAAGGGCCTATGCGTTTTTTCCTGAATATATTCAGGAAAAAACGCATACGCCCTTTTTGGCCAAGGGCATCATTGTCGAGGTTTTGCCGCTTTTCCTGTGCTTTAAAGGCGATTCGAATCTCCCTCCTGAAATCTGTTTCCTGCAATTCTGCCTTGCTTTCAAATCCTCTTCGTTGCCTTCCCTCAATATATTTGTGGACGAGAGTGATCATTTATACGTCTGCAGGTTTGTGAATTGCAGTGCCCCTGAGCTCCATTTTTCAACTCGCTTTCTTGGGAGCTGGCCGCAAAAGCGCAGGATTGCTTCGGGACCTACTCTGGTCCCGGGCGGCAGGCTGAGCCTGTGGTTAATTCTTCTTCCTGATGGGAAAATACAGTGACCTGTTCCTGTCCCAACACCTAGAGCTAGTCTCTCATTGGTTCCCCCTCTTCCCGTTCATCCTCAGGACAAATTGCAACCTGTACGGAACAGGAGGTTAAAGGTGCTGATTCTCCAAGGAGGAAGATTGCTTGTAAAGCGGCTGGAATGGCGAACCCGCGCACAAGGGAGATGAGAAATGAGGTGCGTTTTAGAAACCTTTCCCGATCACACGGTGTACCATCTTCTGGGTTTCTCATGCATGTTTTCGATGTAGGAAGATGCCCTTGAACCTGGAGATTTGGGACCCATGGGATGGGTACCACGCAGTATTACTTTAAAGGGTCTGCGTTTGCTGACCCAACCTCAACAAACCTCTCAGCCCCAAGAGTGTCCACCCTTATGTCTCAATCAGCTGTGGGTCTAGATATGGTCAATCCAGGTGGCATCACAGCCCCTGAACGAATTTTGTAAGAATTTCTATCTCTTTCACTGTCTTTGTTTCACGGGTTTTTAAAAGTAATTGATTTTTATAATGGGGTTTAGCTGCTTTTCACTGCTGTGTTTATGCCGCTTTACACCCACTTGACTCACTTACAGAGAGATATCAATACATAGGTTTTAAGATTCTTACTAGTCAGATATATTCTTGGGCGGTGAATAGGGGGTGTTGAGTCCAATTCACTGAGCTAGGAGTAAGTCTTGTCTATTACATATTGGGTTTATGGAACGGTATCTGAGCTAATTTGAAACCCTTGTTTTATGCATCACCCCACCTCACCTTTCCCGTTAAGCAGCCATAGTGTGTTTTCTAAACGTGTGACTCTGTTCTGTTTTGTAATTCAGTTCAAGGGTAGCGGTGTTTACACTCCCTCTATAAGTGATATCTTATGATAAGTGTCTTTTTCTGTGTGACTTATTTCACTTAGAATCGTCGTACCTAAATCCACTCATCATGCTGCTGCTAGCCTTATGACGTTGATTTCATGGCTGAGTGATATTCCATTGTACATAAGGACCACAACTTCTTTATCCATTTTTCTCTTTCCTGGGATATTTAAGGTGTAACGAAGTGGAGGTTGTTGTCAACAGAGCAGCCCTAAACTTTGGGGTGCCTGTGTCTTGCTGATTTTTAGTTTTCCCAATTTATACGCCCATAAGTGGAAGTGCCCTATGCTCTCTAAGCTGAGTGTTTTAGATGTTTCAGGACACACCGTACACTTCTCCAGAGTGGCTGTTGGCAATTTACATCTCGCCCATCAGCGTAGCAAGGCTCCCGTTTCTCCATGGCCTGTCCTGCATTTCTGGTTTTGACACTTTATTCAGCATGGCCCTTTTGACCGATGGGAAGCGAGACTTCTTTGTAGCGCTGATTTGCCTTTCCAGGTTGCTTGGTTGGCCAAAAAGGGCGTATGCGTTTTTTCCTGAATATATTCAGGAAAAAACGCATACGCCCTTTTTGGCCAAGGGCATCATTGTCGAGGTTTTGCCGCTTTTCCTGTGCTTTAAAGGCGATTCGAATCTCCCTCCTGAAATCTGTTTCCTGCAATTCTGCCTTGCTTTCAAATCCTCTTCGTTGCCTTCCCTCAATATATTTGTGGACGAGAGTGATCATTTATAAGTCTGCAGGTTTGTGAATTGCAGTGCCCCTGAGCTCCATTTTTCAACTCGCTTTCTTGGGAGCTGGCCGGAAAAGCGCAGGATTGCTTCAGGCCCTACTCTGGTCCCGGGCGGCAGGCTGAGCCTGTGGTTAATTCTTCTTCCTGATGGGAAAATACAGTGACCTGTGCCTGTCCCAACACCTAGAGCTAGTCTCTCATTGGTTCCCCCTCTTCCCGTTCATCCTCAGGACAAATTGCAACGTGTACGGAACAGGAGGTTAAAGGTGCTGATTCTCCAAGGAGGGAGATTGCTTGTAAAGCGGCTGGAACGGCGAACCCGCGCACAAGGAGATGAGAAATGAGGTGCGTTTTAGAAACCTTTCCCGATCACACGGTGTACCATCTTCTGGGTTTCTCATGCATGTTTTCGATGTAGGAAGATGCCCTTGAACCTGGAGATTTGGGACCCATGGGATGGGTACCACGCAGTATTACTTTAAAGGGTCTGCGTTTGCTCTCCCAACCTCAACAAACCTCTCAGCCCCAAGAGTGTCCACCCTTATGTCTCAATCAGCTGTGGGTCTAGATATGGTCAATCCAGGTGGCATCACAGCCCCTGAACGAATTTTGTAAGAATTTCTATCTCTTTCACTGTCTTTGTTTCACGGGTTTTTAAAAGTAATTGATTTTTATAATGGGGTTTAGCTGCTTTTCACTGCTGTGTTTATGCCGCTTTACACCCACTTGACTCACTTACAGAGAGATATCAATACATAGGTTTTAAGATTCTTACTAGTCAGATATATTCTTGGGCGGTGAATAGGGGGTGTTGAGTCCAATTCACTGAGCTAGGAGTAAGTCTTGTCTATTACGTATTGGGTTTATGGAACGGTATCTGAGCTAATTTGAAACCCTTGTTTTATGCATCACCCCACCTCACCTTTCCCGTTAAGCAGCCATAGTGTGTTTTCTAAACGTGTGACTCTGTTCTGTTTTGTAATTCAGTTCAAGGGTAGCGGTGTTTACACTCCCTCTATAAGTGATATCTTATGATAAGTGTCTTTTTCTGTGTGACTTATTTCACTTAGAATCGTCGTACCTAAATCCACTCATCATGCTGCTGCTAGCCTTATGACGTTGATTTCATGGCTGAGTGATATTCCATTGTACATAAGGACCACAACTTCTTTATCCATTTTTCTCTTTCCTGGGATATTTAAGGTGTAACGAAGTGGAGGTTCTTGTCAACAGAGCAGCCCTAAACTTTGGGGTGCCTGTGTCTTGCTGATTTTTAGTTTTCCCAATTTATACGCCCATAAGTGGAAGTGCCCTATGCTCTCTAAGCTGAGTTTTTTAGATGTTTCAGGACACACCGTACTCTTCTCCAGAGTGGCTGTTGTCAATTTACATCTCGCCCATCAGCGTAGCAAGGCTCCCGTTTCTCCATGGCCTGAACTGCATTTCTGGTTTTGACACTTTATTCAGCATGGCCCTTTTGACCGATGGGAAGCGAGACTTCTTTGTAGCGCTGATTTGCCTTTCCAGGTTGCTTGGTTGGCCAAAAAGGGCGTATGCGTTTTTTCCTGAATATATTCAGGAAAAAAACGCATACGCCCTTTTTGGCCAAGGGCATCATTGTCGAGGTTTTGCCGCTTTTCCTGTGCTTTAAAGGCGATTCGAATCTCCCTCCTGAAATCCGTTTCCTGCAATTCTGCCTTGCTTTCAAATCCTCTTCGTTGCCTTCCCTCAATATATTTGTGGACGAGAGTGATCATTTATAAGTCTGCAGGTTTGTGAATTGCAGTGCCCCTGAGCTCCATTTTTCAACTCGCTTTCTTGGGAGCTGGCCGCAAAAGCGCAGGATTGCTTCAGGCCCTACTCTGGTCCCGGGCGGCAGGCTGAGCCTGTGGTTAATTCTTCTTCCTGATGGGAAAATACAGTGACCTGTGCCTGTCCCAACACCTAGAGCTAGTCTCTCATTGGTTCCCCCTCTTCCCGTTCATCCTCAGGACAAATTGCAACGTGTACGGAACAGGAGGTTAAAGGTGCTGATTCTCCAAGGAGGGAGATTGCTTGTAAAGCGGCTGGAACGGCAACCCGCGCACAAGGAGATGAGAAATGAGGTGCGTTTTAGAAACCTTTCCCGATCACACGGTGTACCATCTTCTGGGATTCTCATGCATGTTTTCGATGTAGGAAGATGCCCTTGAACCTGGAGATTTGGGACCCATGGGATGGGTACCACGCAGTATTACTTTAAAGGGTCTGCGTTTGCTCACCCAACCTCACCAAACCTCTCAGCCCCAAGAGTGTCCACCCTTATGTCTCAATCAGCTGTGGGTCTAGATATGGGCAATCCAGGTGGCATCACAGCCCCTGAACGAATTTTGGAAGAATTTCTCTCTCTTTCACTGTCTTTGTTTCACGGGTTTTTAAAAGTAATTGATTTTTATAATGGGGTTTAGCTGCTTTTCACTGCTGTGTTTATGCCGCTTTACACCCACTTGACTCACTTACAGAGAGATATCAATACATAGGTTTTAAGATTCTTACTAGTCAGATATATTCTTGGGCGGTGAATAGGGGGTGTTGAGTCCAATTCACTGAGCTAGGAGTAAGTCTTGTCTATTACATATTGGGTTTATGGAACGGTATCTGAGCTAATTTGAAACCCTTGTTTTATGCATCACCCCACCTCACCTTTCCCGTTAAGCAGCCATAGTGTGTTATCTAAACGTGTGACTCTGTTCTGTTTTGTAATTCAGTTCAAGGGTAGCGGTGTTTACACTCCCTCTATAAGTGATATCTTATGATAAGTGTCTTTTTCTGTGTGACTTATTTCACTTAGAATCGTCGTACCTAAATCCACTCATCATGCTGCTGCTAGCCTTATGACGTTGATTTCATGGCTGAGTGATATTCCATTGTACATAAGGACCACAACTTCTTTATCCATTTTTCTCTTTCCTGGGATATTTAAGGTGTAACGAAGTGGAGGTTGTTGTCAACAGAGCAGCCCTAAACTTTGGGGTGCCTGTGTCTTGCTGATTTTTAGTTTTCCCAATTTATACGCCCATAAGTGGAAGTGCCCTATGCTCTCTAAGCTGAGTGTTTTAGATGTTTCAGGACACACCGTACACTTCTCCAGAGTGGCTGTTGGCAATTTACATCTCGCCCATCAGCGTAGCAAGGCTCCCGTTTCTCCATGGCCTGTCCTGCATTTCTGGTTTTGACACTTTATTCAGCATGGCCCTTTTGACCGATGGGAAGCGAGACTTCTTTGTAGCGCTGATTTGCCTTTCCAGGTTGCTTGGTTGGCCAAAAAGGGCGTATGCGTTTTTTCCTGAATATATTCAGGAAAAAACGCATACGCCCTTTTTGGCCAAGGGCATCATTGTCGAGGTTTTGCCGCTTTTCCTGTGCTTTAAAGGCGATTCGAATCTCCCTCCTGAAATCTGTTTCCTGCAATTCTGCCTTGCTTTCAAATCCTCTTCGTTGCCTTCCCTCAATATATTTGTGGACGAGAGTGATCATTTATAAGTCTGCAGGTTTGTGAATTGCAGTGCCCCTGAGCTCCATTTTTCAACTCGCTTTCTTGGGAGCTGGCCGCAAAAGCGCAGGATTGCTTCAGGCCCTACTCTGGTCCCGGGCGGCAGGCTGAGCCTGTGGTTAATTCTTCTTCCTGATGGGAAAATACAGTGACCTGTGCCTGTCCCAACACCTAGAGCTAGTCTCTCATTGGTTCCCCCTCTTCCCGTTCATCCTCAGGACAAATTGCAACGTGTACGGAACAGGAGGTTAAAGGTGCTGATTCTCCAAGGAGGGAGATTGCTTGTAAAGCGGCTGGAACGGCAACCCGCGCACAAGGAGATGAGAAATGAGGTGCGTTTTAGAAACCTTTCCCGATCACACGGTGTACCATCTTCTGGGATTCTCATGCATGTTTTCGATGTAGGAAGATGCCCTTGAACCTGGAGATTTGGGACCCATGGGATGGGTACCACGCAGTATTACTTTAAAGGGTCTGCGTTTGCTCACCCAACCTCACCAAACCTCTCAGCCCCAAGAGTGTCCACCCTTATGTCTCAATCAGCTGTGGGTCTAGATATGGTCAATCCAGGTGGCATCACAGCCCCTGAACGAATTTTGGAAGAATTTCTCTCTCTTTCACTGTCTTTGTTTCACGGGTTTTTAAAAGTAATTGATTTTTATAATGGGGTTTAGCTGCTTTTCACTGCTGTGTTTATGCCGCTTTACACCCACTTGACTCACTTACAGAGAGATATCAATACATAGGTTTTAAGATTCTTACTAGTCAGATATATTCTTGGGCGGTGAATAGGGGGTGTTGAGTCCAATTCACTGAGCTAGGAGTAAGTCTTGTCTATTACATATTGGGTTTATGGAACGGTATCTGAGCTAATTTGAAACCCTTGTTTTATGCATCACCCCACCTCACCTTTCCCGTTAAGCAGCCATAGTGTGTTTTCTAAACGTGTGACTCTGTTCTGTTTTGTAATTCAGTTCAAGGGTAGCGGTGTTTACACTCCCTCTATAAGTGATATCTTATGATAAGTGTCTTTTTCTGTGTGACTTATTTCACTTAGAATCGTCGTACCTAAATCCACTCATCATGCTGCTGCTAGCCTTATGACGTTGATTTCATGGCTGAGTGATATTCCATTGTACATAAGGACCACAACTTCTTTATCCATTTTTCTCTTTCCTGGGATATTTAAGGTGTAACGAAGTGGAGGTTCTTGTCAACAGAGCAGCCCTAAACTTTGGGGTGCCTGTGTCTTGCTGATTTTTAGTTTTCCCAATTTATACGCCCGTAAGTGGAAGTGCCCTATGCTCTCTAAGTTGAGTTTTTTAGATGTTTCAGGACACACGGTACACTTCTCCAGAGTGGCTGTTGTCAATTTACATCCTGTCCATCAGCGTAGCAAGGCTCCCGTTTCTCCATGGCCTGTCCTGCATTTCTGGTTTTGACACTTTATTCAGCATGGCCCTTTTGACCGATGGGAAGCGAGACTTCTTTGTAGCGCTGATTTGCCTTTCCAGGTTGCTTGGTTGGCCAAAAAGGGCGTATGCGTTTTTTCCTGAATATATTCAGGAAAAAACGCATACGCCCCTTTTGGCCAAGGGCATCATTGTCGAGGTTTTGCCGCTTTTCCTGTGCTTTAAAGGCGATTCGAATCTCCCTCCTGAAATCTGTTTCCTGCAATTCTGCCTTGCTTTCAAATCCTCTTCGTTGCCTTCCCTCAATATATTTGTGGACGAGAGTGATCATTTATAAGTCTGCAGGTTTGTGAATTGCAGTGTCCCTGAGCTCCATTTTTCAACTCGCTTTCTTGGGAGCTGGCCGCAAAAGCGCAGGATTGCTTCAGGACCTACTCTGGTCCCGGGCGGCAGGCTGAGCCTGTGGTTAATTCTTCTTCCTGATGGGAAAATACAGTGACCTGTGCCTGTCCCAACACCTAGTGCAAGTCTCTCATTGGTTCCCCCTCTTCCCGTTCATCCTCAGGACAAATTGCAACCTGTACGGAACAGGAGGTTAAAGGTGCTGGTTCTCCAAGGAGGGAGATTGCTTGTAAAGCGGCTGGAATGGCGAACCCGCGCACAAGGAGATGAGAAATGAGGTGCGTTTTAGAAACCTTTCCCGATCACACGGTATACCATCTTCTGGGTTTCTCATGCATGTTTTCGATGTAGGAAGATGCCCTTGAACCTGGAGATTTGGGACCCATGGGATGGGTACCACGCAGTATTACTTTAAAGGGTCTGCGTTTGCTCACCCAACCTCACCAAACCTCTCAGCCCCAAGAGTGTCCAGCCTTATGTCTCAATCAGCTGTGGGTCTAGATATGGTCAATCCAGGTGGCATCACAGCCCCTGAACGAATTTTGGAAGAATTTCTCTCTCTTTCACTGTCTTTGTTTCACGGGTTTTTAAAAGTAATTGATTTTTATAATGGGGTTTAGCTGCTTTTCACTGCTGTGTTTATTCCGCTTTACACCCACTTGACTCACTTACAGAGAGATATCAATACATAGGTTTTAAGATTCTTACTAGTCAGATATATTCTTGGGCGGTGAATAGGGGGTGTTGAGTCCAATTCACTGAGCTAGGAGTAAGTCTTGTCTATTACATATTGGGTTTATGGAACGGTATCTGAGCTAATTTGAAACCCTTGTTTTATGCATCACCCCACCTCACCTTTCCCGTTAAGCAGCCATAGTGTGTTTTCTAAACGTGTGACTCTGTTCTGTTTTGTAATTCAGTTCAAGGGTAGCGGTGTTTACACTCCCTCTATAAGTGATATCTTATGATAAGTGTCTTTTTCTGTGTGACTTATTTCACTTAGAATCGTCGTACCTAAATCCACTCATCATGCTGCTGCTAGCCTTATGACGTTGATTTCATGGCTGAGTGATATTCCATTGTACATAAGGACCACAACTTCTTTATCCATTTTTCTCTTTCCTGGGATATTTAAGGTGTAAAGAAGTGGAGGTTCTTGTCAACAGAGCAGCCCTAAACTTTGGGGTGCCTGTGTCTTGCTGATTTTTAGTTTTCCCAATTTATACGCCCATAAGTGGAAGGGCCCTATGCTCTCTAAGTTGAGTTTTTTAGATGTTTCAGGACACACGGTACACTTCTCCAGAGTGGCTGTTGTCAATTTACATCCTGTCCATCAGCGTAGCAAGGCTCCCGTTTCTCCATGGCCTGTCCTGCATTTCTGGTTTTGACACTTTATTCAGCATGGCCCTTTTGACCGATGGGAAGCGAGACTTCTTTGTAGCGCTGATTTGCCTTTCCAGGTTGCTTGGTTGGCCAAAAAGGGCGTATGCGTTTTTTCCTGAATATATTCAGGAAAAAACGCATACGCCCCTTTTGGCCAAGGGCATCATTGTCGAGGTTTTGCCGCTTTTCCTGTGCTTTAAAGGCGATTCGAATCTCCCTCCTGAAATCTGTTTCCTGCAATTCTGCCTTGCTTTCAAATCCTCTTCGTTGCCTTCCCTCAATATATTTGTGGACGAGAGTGATCATTTATAAGTCTGCAGGTTTGTGAATTGCAGTGTCCCTGAGCTCCATTTTTCAACTCGCTTTCTTGGGAGCTGGCCGCAAAAGCGCAGGATTGCTTCAGGACCTACTCTGGTCCCGGGCGGCAGGCTGAGCCTGTGGTTAATTCTTCTTCCTGATGGGAAAATACAGTGACCTGTGCCTGTCCCAACACCTAGTGCAAGTCTCTCATTGGTTCCCCCTCTTCCCGTTCATCCTCAGGACAAATTGCAACCTGTACGGAACAGGAGGTTAAAGGTGCTGGTTCTCCAAGGAGGGAGATTGCTTGTAAAGCGGCTGGAATGGCGAACCCGCGCACAAGGAGATGAGAAATGAGGTGCGTTTTAGAAACCTTTCCCGATCACACGGTATACCATCTTCTGGGTTTCTCATGCATGTTTTCGATGTAGGAAGATGCCCTTGAACCTGGAGATTTGGGACCCATGGGATGGGTACCACGCAGTATTACTTTAAAGGGTCTGCGTTTGCTCACCCAACCTCACCAAACCTCTCAGCCCCAAGAGTGTCCAGCCTTATGTCTCAATCAGCTGTGGGTCTAGATATGGTCAATCCAGGTGGCATCACAGCCCCTGAACGAATTTTGGAAGAATTTCTCTCTCTTTCACTGTCTTTGTTTCACGGGTTTTTAAAAGTAATTGATTTTTATAATGGGGTTTAGCTGCTTTTCACTGCTGTGTTTATTCCGCTTTACACCCACTTGACTCACTTACAGAGAGATATCAATACATAGGTTTTAAGATTCTTACTAGTCAGATATATTCTTGGGCGGTGAATAGGGGGTGTTGAGTCCAATTCACTGAGCTAGGAGTAAGTCTTGTCTATTACATATTGGGTTTATGGAACGGTATCTGAGCTAATTTGAAACCCTTGTTTTATGCATCACCCCACCTCACCTTTCCCGTTAAGCAGCCATAGTGTGTTTTCTAAACGTGTGACTCTGTTCTGTTTTGTAATTCAGTTCAAGGGTAGCGGTGTTTACACTCCCTCTATAAGTGATATCTTATGATAAGTGTCTTTTTCTGTGTGACTTATTTCACTTAGAATCGTCGTACCTAAATCCACTCATCATGCTGCTGCTAGCCTTATGACGTTGATTTCATGGCTGAGTGATATTCCATTGTACATAAGGACCACAACTTCTTTATCCATTTTTCTCTTTCCTGGGATATTTAAGGTGTAAAGAAGTGGAGGTTCTTGTCAACAGAGCAGCCCTAAACTTTGGGGTGCCTGTGTCTTGCTGATTTTTAGTTTTCCCAATTTATACGCCCATAAGTGGAAGGGCCCTATGCTCTCTAAGTTGAGTTTTTTAGATGTTTCAGGACACACGGTACACTTCTCCAGAGTGGCTGTTGTCAATTTACATCCTGTCCATCAGCGTAGCAAGGCTCCCGTTTCTCCATGGCCTGTCCTGCATTTCTGGTTTTGACACTTTATTCAGCATGGCCCTTTTGACCGATGGGAAGCGAGACTTCTTTGTAGCGCTGATTTGCCTTTCCAGGTTGCTTGGTTGGCCAAAAAGGGCGTATGCGTTTTTTCCTGAATATATTCAGGAAAAAACGCATACGCCCCTTTTGGCCAAGGGCATCATTGTCGAGGTTTTGCCGCTTTTCCTGTGCTTTAAAGGCGATTCGAATCTCCCTCCTGAAATCTGTTTCCTGCAATTCTGCCTTGCTTTCAAATCCTCTTCGTTGCCTTCCCTCAATATATTTGTGGACGAGAGTGATCATTTATAAGTCTGCAGGTTTGTGAATTGCAGTGTCCCTGAGCTCCATTTTTCAACTCGCTTTCTTGGGAGCTGGCCGCAAAAGCGCAGGATTGCTTCAGGACCTACTCTGGTCCCGGGCGGCAGGCTGAGCCTGTGGTTAATTCTTCTTCCTGATGGGAAAATACAGTGACCTGTGCCTGTCCCAACACCTAGTGCAAGTCTCTCATTGGTTCCCCCTCTTCCCGTTCATCCTCAGGACAAATTGCAACCTGTACGGAACAGGAGGTTAAAGGTGCTGGTTCTCCAAGGAGGGAGATTGCTTGTAAAGCGGCTGGAATGGCGAACCCGCGCACAAGGAGATGAGAAATGAGGTGCGTTTTAGAAACCTTTCCCGATCACACGGTATACCATCTTCTGGGTTTCTCATGCATGTTTTCGATGTAGGAAGATGCCCTTGAACCTGGAGATTTGGGACCCATGGGATGGGTACCACGCAGTATTACTTTAAAGGGTCTGCGTTTGCTCACCCAACCTCACCAAACCTCTCAGCCCCAAGAGTGTCCAGCCTTATGTCTCAATCAGCTGTGGGTCTAGATATGGTCAATCCAGGTGGCATCACAGCCCCTGAACGAATTTTGGAAGAATTTCTCTCTCTTTCACTGTCTTTGTTTCACGGGTTTTTAAAAGTAATTGATTTTTATAATGGGGTTTAGCTGCTTTTCACTGCTGTGTTTATTCCGCTTTACACCCACTTGACTCACTTACAGAGAGATATCAATACATAGGTTTTAAGATTCTTACTAGTCAGATATATTCTTGGGCGGTGAATAGGGGGTGTTGAGTCCAATTCACTGAGCTAGGAGTAAGTCTTGTCTATTACATATTGGGTTTATGGAACGGTATCTGAGCTAATTTGAAACCCTTGTTTTATGCATCACCCCACCTCACCTTTCCCGTTAAGCAGCCATAGTGTGTTTTCTAAACGTGTGACTCTGTTCTGTTTTGTAATTCAGTTCAAGGGTAGCGGTGTTTACACTCCCTCTATAAGTGATATCTTATGATAAGTGTCTTTTTCTGTGTGACTTATTTCACTTAGAATCGTCGTACCTAAATCCACTCATCATGCTGCTGCTAGCCTTATGACGTTGATTTCATGGCTGAGTGATATTCCATTGTACATAAGGACCACAACTTCTTTATCCATTTTTCTCTTTCCTGGGATATTTAAGGTGTAAAGAAGTGGAGGTTCTTGTCAACAGAGCAGCCCTAAACTTTGGGGTGCCTGTGTCTTGCTGATTTTTAGTTTTCCCAATTTATACGCCCATAAGTGGAAGGGCCCTATGCTCTCTAAGTTGAGTTTTTTAGATGTTTCAGGACACACGGTACACTTCTCCAGAGTGGCTGTTGTCAATTTACATCCTGTCCGTCAGCGTAGCAAGGCTCCCGTTTCTCCATGGCCTGTCCTGCATTTCTGGTTTTGACACTTTATTCAGCATGGCCCTTTTGACCGATGGGAAGCGAGACTTCTTTGTAGCGCTGATTTGCCTTTCCAGGTTGCTTGGTTGGCCAAAAAGGGCGTATGCGTTTTTTCCTGAATATATTCAGGAAAAAACGCATACGCCCTTTTTGGCCAAGGGCATCATTGTCGAGGTTTTGCCGCTTTTCCTGTGCTTTAAAGGCGATTCGAATCTCCCTCCTGAAATCTGTTTCCTGCAATTCTGCCTTGCTTTCAAATCCTCTTCGTTGCCTTCCCTCAATATATTTGTGGACGAGAGTGATCATTTATAAGTCTGCAGGTTTGTGAATTGCAGTGCCCCTGAGTTCCATTTTTCAACTCTCTTTCTTGGGAGCTGGCCGCAAAAGCGCAGGATTGCTTCAGGCCCTACTCTGGTCCCGGGCGGCAGGCTGAGCCTGTGGTTAATTCTTCTTCCTGATGGGAAAATACAGTGACCTGTGCCTGTCCCAACACCTAGAGCTAGTCTCTCATTGGTTCCCCCTCTTCCCGTTCATCCTCAGGACAAATTGCAACCTGTACGGAACAGGAGGTTAAAGGTGCTGATTCTCCAAGGAGGGAGATTGCTTGTAAAGCGGCTGGAACGGCGAACCCGCGCACAAGGAGATGAGAAATGAGGTGCGTTTTAGAAACCTTTCCCGATCACACGGTATACCATCTTCTGGGTTTCTCATGCATGTTTTCGATGTAGGAAGATGCCCTTGAACCTGGAGATTTGGGACCCATGGGAAGGGTACCACGCAGTATTACTTTAAAGGGTCTGCGTTTGCTCACCCAACCTCACCAAACCTCTCAGCCCCAAGAGTGTATACCCTTATGTCTCAATCAGCTGTGGGTCTAGATATGGTCAATCCAGGTGGCTTCACAGCCCCTGAACGAATTTTGTAAGAATTTCTCTCTCTTTCACTGTCTTTGTTTCACGGGTTTTTAAAAGTAATTGATTTTTATAATGGGGTTTTGCTGCTTTTCACTGCTGTGTTTATGCCGCTTTACACCCACTTGACTCACTTACAGAGAGATATCAATACATAGGTTTTAAGATTCTTACTAGTCAGATATATTCTTGGGCGGTGAATAGGGGGTGTTGAGTCCAATTCACTGAGCTAGGAGTAAGTCTTGTCTATTACATATTGGGTTTATGGAACGGTATCTGAGCTAATTTGAAACCCTTGTTTTATGCATCACCCCACCTCACCTTTCCCGTTAAGCAGCCATAGTGTGTTTTCTAAACGTGTGACTCTGTTCTGTTTTGTAATTTAGTTCAAGGGTAGCGGTGTTTACACTCCCTCTATAAGTGATATCTTATGATAAGTGTCTTTTTCTGTGTGACTTATTTCACTTAGAATCGTCGTACCTAAATCCACTTATCATGCTGCTGCTAGCCTTATGACGTTGATTTCATGGCTGAGTGATATTCCATTGTACATAAGGACCACAACTTCTTTATCCATTTTTCTCTTTCCTGGGATATTTAAGGTGTAACGAAGTGGAGGTTCTTGTCAACAGAGCAGCCCTAAACTTTGGGGTGCCTGTGTCTTGCTGATTTTTAGTTTTCCCAATTTATACGCCCATAAGTGGAAGTGCCCTATGCTCTCTAAGTTGAGTTTTTTAGATGTTTCAGGACACACGGTACACTTCTCCAGAGTGGCTGTTGTCAATTTACATCCTGTCCATCAGCGTAGCAAGGCTCCCGTTTCTCCATGGCCTGTCCTGCATTTCTGGTTTTGACACTTTATTCAGCATGGCCCTTTTGACCGATGGGAAGCGAGACTTCTTTGTAGCGCTGATTTGCCTTTCCAGGTTGCTTGGTTGGCCAAAAAGGGCGTATGCGTTTTTTCCTGAATATATTCAGGAAAAAACGCATACGCCCTTTTTGGCCAAGGGCATCATTGTCGAGGTTTTGCCGCTTTTCCTGTGCTTTAAAGGCGATTCGAATCTCCCTCCTGAAATCTGTTTCCTGCAATTCTGCCTTGCTTTCAAATCCTCTTCGTTGCCTTCCCTCAATATATTTGTGGACGAGAGTGATCATTTATAAGTCTGCAGGTTTGTGAATTGCAGTGTCCCTGAGCTCCATTTTTCAACTCGCTTTCTTGGGAGCTGGCCGCAAAAGCGCAGGATTGCTTCAGGCCCCACTCTGGTCCCGGGCGGCAGGCTGAGCCTGTGGTTAATTCTTCTTCCTGATGGGAAAATACAGTGACCTGTGCCTGTCCCAACACCTAGAGCTAGTCTCTCATTGGTTCCCCCTCTTCCCCTTCATCCTCAGGACAAATTGCAACCTGTACGGAACAGGAGGTTAAAGGTGCTGATTCTCCAAGGAGGGAGATTGCTTGTAAAGCGGCTGGAATGGCGAACCCGCGCACAAGGAGATGAGAAATGAGGTGCGTTTTAGAAACCTTTCCCGATCACACGGTATACCATCTTCTGGGTTTCTCATGCATGTTTTCGATGTAGGAAGATGCCCTTGAACCTGGAGATTTGGGACCCATGGGATGGGTACCACGCAGTATTACTTTAAAGGGTCTGCGTTTGCTCACCCAACCTCACCAAACCTCTCAGCCCCAAGAGTGTCCAGCCTTATGTCTCAATCAGCTGTGGGTCTAGATATGGTCAATCCAGGTGGCATCACAGCCCCTGAACGAATTTTGGAAGAATTTCTCTCTCTTTCACTGTCTTTGTTTCACGGGTTTTTAAAAGTAATTGATTTTTATAATGGGGTTTAGCTGCTTTTCACTGCTGTGTTTATTCCGCTTTACACCCACTTGACTCACTTACAGAGAGATATCAATACATAGGTTTTAAGATTCTTACTAGTCAGATATATTCTTGGGCGGTGAATAGGGGGTGTTGAGTCCAATTCACTGAGCTAGGAGTAAGTCTTGTCTATTACATATTGGGTTTATGGAACGGTATCTGAGCTAATTTGAAACCCTTGTTTTATGCATCACCCCACCTCACCTTTCCCGTTAAGCAGCCATAGTGTGTTTTCTAAACGTGTGACTCTGTTCTGTTTTGTAATTCAGTTCAAGGGTAGCGGTGTTTACACTCCCTCTATAAGTGATATCTTATGATAAGTGTCTTTTTCTGTGTGACTTATTTCACTTAGAATCGTCGTACCTAAATCCACTCATCATGCTGCTGCTAGCCTTATGACGTTGATTTCGTGGCTGAGTGATATTCCATTGTACATAAGGACCACAACTTCTTTATCCATTTTTCTCTTTCCTGGGATATTTAAGGTGTAAAGAAGTGGAGGTTCTTGTCAACAGAGCAGCCCTAAACTTTGGGGTGCCTGTGTCTTGCTGATTTTTAGTTTTCCCAATTTATACGCCCATAAGTGGAAGTGCCCTATGCTCTCTAAGTTGAGTTTTTTAGATGTTTCAGGACACACGGTACACTTCTCCAGAGTGGCTGTTGTCAATTTACATCCTGTCCATCAGCGTAGCAAGGCTCCCGTTTCTCCATGGCCTGTCCTGCATTTCTGGTTTTGACACTTTATTCAGCATGGCCCTTTTGACCGATGGGAAGCGAGACTTCTTTGTAGCGCTGATTTGCCTTTCCAGGTTGCTTGGTTGGCCAAAAAGGGCGTATGCGTTTTTTCCTGAATATATTCAGGAAAAAACGCATACGCCCTTTTTGGCCAAGGGCATCATTGTCGAGGTTTTGCCGCTTTTCCTGTGCTTTAAAGGCGATTCGAATCTCCCTCCTGAAATCTGTTTCCTGCAATTCTGCCTTGCTTTCAAATCCTCTTCGTTGCCTTCCCTCAATATATTTGTGGACGAGAGTGATCATTTATAAGTCTGCAGGTTTGTGAATTGCAGTGCCCCTGAGCTCCATTTTTCAACTCGCTTTCTTGGGAGCTGGCCGCAAAAGCGCAGGATTGCTTCAGGCCCTACTCTGGTCCCTGGCGGCAGGCTGAGCCTGTGGTTAATTCTTCTTCCTGATGGGAAAATAGAGTGACCTGTGCCTGTCCCAACACCTAGAGCTAGTCTCTCATTGGTTCCCCCTCTTCCCGTTCATCCTCAGGACAAATTGCAACCTGTACGGAACAGGAGGTTAAAGGTGCTGATTCTCCAAGGAGGGAGATTGCTAGTAAAGCGGCTGAAATGGCGAACCCGCGCACAAGGAGATGAGAAATGAGGTGCGTTTTAGAAACCTTTCCCGATCACACGGTGTACCATCTTCTGGGTTTCTCATGCATGTTTTCGATGTAGGAAGATGCCCTTGAACCTGGAGATTTGGGACCCATGGGATGGGTACCACGCAGTATTACTTTAAAGGGTCTGCGTTTGCTCACCCAACCTCACCAAACCTCTCAGCCAAAAGAGTGTCCAGCCTTATGTCTCAATCAGCTGTGGGTCTAGATATGGTCAATCCAGGTGGCATCACAGCCCCTGAACGAATTTTGGAAGAATTTCTATCTCTTTCACTGTCTTTGTTTCACGGGTTTTTAAAAGTAATTGATTTTTATAATGGGGTTTAGCTGCTTTTCACTGCTATGTTTATGCCGGTTTACACCCACTTGACTCACAGAGAGATATCAATACATAGGTTTTAAGATTCTTACTAGTCAGATATATTCTTGGGCGGTGAATAGGGGGTGTTGAGTCCAATTCACTGAGCTAGGAGTAAGTCTTGTCTATTACATATTGGGTTTATGGAACGGTATCTGAGCTAATTTGAAACCCTTGTTTTATGCATCACCCCACCTCACCTTTCCCGTTAAGCAGCCATAGTGTGTTTTCTAAACGTGTGACTCTGTTCTGTTTTGTAATTCAGTTCAAGGGTAGCGGTGTTTACACTCCCTCTATAAGTGATATCTTATGATAAGTGTCTTTTTCTGTGTGACTTATTTCACTTAGAATCGTCGTACCTAAATCCACTCATCATGCTGCTGCTAGCCTTATGACGTTGATTTCATGGCTGAGTGATATTCCATTGTACATAAGGACCACAACTTCTTTATCCATTTTTCTCTTTCCTGGGATATTTAAGGTGTAACGAAGTGGAGGTTCTTGTCAACAGAGCAGCCCTAAACTTTGGGGTGCCTGTGTCTTGCTGATTTTTAGTTTTCCCAATTTATACGCCCATAAGTGGAAGTGCCCTATGCTCTCTAAGTTGAGTTTTTTAGATGTTTCAGGACACACGGTACACTTCTCCAGAGTGGCTGTTGTCAATTTACATCCTGTCCATCAGCGTAGCAAGGCTCCCGTTTCTCCATGGCCTGTCCTGCATTTCTGGTTTTGACACTTTATTCAGCATGGCCCTTTTGACCGATGGGAAGCGAGACTTCTTTGTAGCGCTGATTTGCCTTTCCAGGTTGCTTGGTTGGCCAAAAAGGGCGTATGCGTTTTTTCCTGAATATATTCAGGAAAAAACGCATACGCCCTTTTTGGCCAAGGGCATCATTGTCGAGGTTTTGCCGCTTTTCCTGTGCTTTAAAGGCGATTCGAATCTCCCTCCTGAAATCTGTTTCCTGCAATTCTGCCTTGCTTTCAAATCCTCTTCGTTGCCTTCCCTCAATATATTTGTGGACGAGAGTGATCATTTATAAGTCTGCAGGTTTGTGAATTGCAGTGCCCCTGAGCTCCATTTTTCAACTCGCTTTCTTGGGAGCTGGCCGCAAAAGCGCAGGATTGCTTCAGGCCCTACTCTGGTCCCTGGCGGCAGGCTGAGCCTGTGGTTAATTCTTCTTCCTGATGGGAAAATAGAGTGACCTGTGCCTGTCCCAACACCTAGAGCTAGTCTCTCATTGGTTCCCCCTCTTCCCGTTCATCCTCAGGACAAATTGCAACCTGTACGGAACAGGAGGTTAAAGGTGCTGATTCTCCAAGGAGGGAGATTGCTAGTAAAGCGGCTGAAATGGCGAACCCGCGCACAAGGAGATGAGAAATGAGGTGCGTTTTAGAAACCTTTCCCGATCACACGGTGTACCATCTTCTGGGTTTCTCATGCATGTTTTCGATGTAGGAAGATGCCCTTGAACCTGGAGATTTGGGACCCATGGGATGGGTACCACGCAGTATTACTTTAAAGGGTCTGCGTTTGCTCACCCAACCTCACCAAACCTCTCAGCCCCAAGAGTGTCCAGCCTTATGTCTCAATCAGCTGTGGGTCTAGATATGGTCAATCCAGGTGGCATCACAGCCCCTGAACGAATTTTGGAAGAATTTCTATCTCTTTCACTGTCTTTGTTTCACGGGTTTTTAAAAGTAATTGATTTTTATAATGGGGTTTAGCTGCTTTTCACTGCTGTGTTTATGCCGCTTTACACCCACTTGACTCACAGAGAGATATCAATACATAGGTTTTAAGATTCTTACTAGTCAGATATATTCTTGGGCGGTGAATAGGGGGTGTTGAGTCCAATTCACTGAGCTAGGAGTAAGTCTTGTCTATTACATATTGGGTTTATGGAACGGTATCTGAGCTAATTTGAAACCCTTGTTTTATGCATCACCCCACCTCACCTTTCCCGTTAAGCAGCCATAGTGTGTTTTCTAAACGTGTGACTCTGTTCTGTTTTGTAATTCAGTTCAAGGGTAGCGGTGTTTACACTCCCTCTATAAGTGATATCTTATGATAAGTGTCTTTTTCTGTGTGACTTATTTCACTTAGAATCGTCGTACCTAAATCCACTCATCATGCTGCTGCTAGCCTTATGACGTTGATTTCATGGCTGAGTGTTATTCCATTGTACATAAGGACCACAACTTCTTTATCCATTTTTCTCTTTCCTGGGATATTTAAGGTGTAACGAAGTGGAGGTTCTTGTCAACAGAGCAGCCCTAAACTTTGGGGTGCCTGTGTCTTGCTGATTTTTAGTTTTCCCAATTTATACGCCCATAAGTGGAAGTGCCCTATGCTCTCTAAGTTGAGTTTTTTAGATGTTTCAGGACACACGGTACACTTCTCCAGAGTGGCTGTTGTCAATTTACATCCTGTCCATCAGCGTAGCAAGGCTCCCGTTTCTCCATGGCCTGTCCTGCATTTCTGGTTTTGACACTTTATTCAGCATGGCCCTTTTGACCGATGGGAAGCGAGACTTCTTTGTAGCGCTGATTTGCCTTTCCAGGTTGCTTGGTTGGCCAAAAAGGGCGTATGCGTTTTTTCCTGAATATATTCAGGAAAAAACGCATACGCCCTTTTTGGCCAAGGGCATCATTGTCGAGGTTTTGCCGCTTTTCCTGTGCTTTAAAGGCGATTCGAATCTCCCTCCTGAAATCTGTTTCCTGCAATTCTGCCTTGCTTTCAAATCCTCTTCGTTGCCTTCCCTCAATATATTTGTGGACGAGAGTGATCATTTATAAGTCTGCAGGTTTGTGAATTGCAGTGCCCCTGAGCTCCATTTTTCAACTCGCTTTCTTGGGAGCTGGCCGCAAAAGCGCAGGATTGCTTCAGGCCCTACTCTGGTCCCTGGCGGCAGGCTGAGCCTGTGGTTAATTCTTCTTCCTGATGGGAAAATAGAGTGACCTGTGCCTGTCCCAACACCTAGAGCTAGTCTCTCATTGGTTCCCCCTCTTCCCGTTCATCCTCAGGACAAATTGCAACCTGTACGGAACAGGAGGTTAAAGGTGCTGATTCTCCAAGGAGGGAGATTGCTAGTAAAGCGGCTGAAATGGCGAACCCGCGCACAAGGAGATGAGAAATGAGGTGCGTTTTAGAAACCTTTCCCGATCACACGGTGTACCATCTTCTGGGTTTCTCATGCATGTTTTCGATGTAGGAAGATGCCCTTGAACCTGGAGATTTGGGACCCATGGGATGGGTACCACGCAGTATTACTTTAAAGGGTCTGCGTTTGCTCACCCAACCTCACCAAACCTCTCAGCCAAAAGAGTGTCCAGCCTTATGTCTCAATCAGCTGTGGGTCTAGATATGGTCAATCCAGGTGGCATCACAGCCCCTGAACGAATTTTGGAAGAATTTCTATCTCTTTCACTGTCTTTGTTTCACGGGTTTTTAAAAGTAATTGATTTTTATAATGGGGTTTAGCTGCTTTTCACTGCTATGTTTATGCCGGTTTACACCCACTTGACTCACAGAGAGATATCAATACATAGGTTTTAAGATTCTTACTAGTCAGATATATTCTTGGGCGGTGAATAGGGGGTGTTGAGTCCAATTCACTGAGCTAGGAGTAAGTCTTGTCTATTACATATTGGGTTTATGGAACGGTATCTGAGCTAATTTGAAACCCTTGTTTTATGCATCACCCCACCTCACCTTTCCCGTTAAGCAGCCATAGTGTGTTTTCTAAACGTGTGACTCTGTTCTGTTTTGTAATTCAGTTCAAGGGTAGCGGTGTTTACACTCCCTCTATAAGTGATATCTTATGATAAGTGTCTTTTTCTGTGTGACTTATTTCACTTAGAATCGTCGTACCTAAATCCACTCATCATGCTGCTGCTAGCCTTATGACGTTGATTTCATGGCTGAGTGATATTCCATTGTACATAAGGACCACAACTTCTTTATCCATTTTTCTCTTTCCTGGGATATTTAAGGTGTAACGAAGTGGAGGTTCTTGTCAACAGAGCAGCCCTAAACTTTGGGGTGCCTGTGTCTTGCTGATTTTTAGTTTTCCCAATTTATACGCCCATAAGTGGAAGTGCCCTATGCTCTCTAAGTTGAGTTTTTTAGATGTTTCAGGACACACGGTACACTTCTCCAGAGTGGCTGTTGTCAATTTACATCCTGTCCATCAGCGTAGCAAGGCTCCCGTTTCTCCATGGCCTGTCCTGCATTTCTGGTTTTGACACTTTATTCAGCATGGCCCTTTTGACCGATGGGAAGCGAGACTTCTTTGTAGCGCTGATTTGCCTTTCCAGGTTGCTTGGTTGGCCAAAAAGGGCGTATGCGTTTTTTCCTGAATATATTCAGGAAAAAACGCATACGCCCTTTTTGGCCAAGGGCATCATTGTCGAGGTTTTGCCGCTTTTCCTGTGCTTTAAAGGCGATTCGAATCTCCCTCCTGAAATCTGTTTCCTGCAATTCTGCCTTGCTTTCAAATCCTCTTCGTTGCCTTCCCTCAATATATTTGTGGACGAGAGTGATCATTTATAAGTCTGCAGGTTTGTGAATTGCAGTGCCCCTGAGCTCCATTTTTCAACTCGCTTTCTTGGGAGCTGGCCGCAAAAGCGCAGGATTGCTTCAGGCCCTACTCTGGTCCCTGGCGGCAGGCTGAGCCTGTGGTTAATTCTTCTTCCTGATGGGAAAATAGAGTGACCTGTGCCTGTCCCAACACCTAGAGCTAGTCTCTCATTGGTTCCCCCTCTTCCCGTTCATCCTCAGGACAAATTGCAACCTGTACGGAACAGGAGGTTAAAGGTGCTGATTCTCCAAGGAGGGAGATTGCTAGTAAAGCGGCTGAAATGGCGAACCCGCGCACAAGGAGATGAGAAATGAGGTGCGTTTTAGAAACCTTTCCCGATCACACGGTGTACCATCTTCTGGGTTTCTCATGCATGTTTTCGATGTAGGAAGATGCCCTTGAACCTGGAGATTTGGGACCCATGGGATGGGTACCACGCAGTATTACTTTAAAGGGTCTGCGTTTGCTCACCCAACCTCACCAAACCTCTCAGCCCCAAGAGTGTCCAGCCTTATGTCTCAATCAGCTGTGGGTCTAGATATGGTCAATCCAGGTGGCATCACAGCCCCTGAACGAATTTTGGAAGAATTTCTATCTCTTTCACTGTCTTTGTTTCACGGGTTTTTAAAAGTAATTGATTTTTATAATGGGGTTTAGCTGCTTTTCACTGCTGTGTTTATGCCGCTTTACACCCACTTGACTCACAGAGAGATATCAATACATAGGTTTTAAGATTCTTACTAGTCAGATATATTCTTGGGCGGTGAATAGGGGGTGTTGAGTCCAATTCACTGAGCTAGGAGTAAGTCTTGTCTATTACATATTGGGTTTATGGAACGGTATCTGAGCTAATTTGAAACCCTTGTTTTATGCATCACCCCACCTCACCTTTCCCGTTAAGCAGCCATAGTGTGTTTTCTAAACGTGTGACTCTGTTCTGTTTTGTAATTCAGTTCAAGGGTAGCGGTGTTTACACTCCCTCTATAAGTGATATCTTATGATAAGTGTCTTTTTCTGTGTGACTTATTTCACTTAGAATCGTCGTACCTAAATCCACTCATCATGCTGCTGCTAGCCTTATGACGTTGATTTCATGGCTGAGTGTTATTCCATTGTACATAAGGACCACAACTTCTTTATCCATTTTTCTCTTTCCTGGGATATTTAAGGTGTAACGAAGTGGAGGTTCTTGTCAACAGAGCAGCCCTAAACTTTGGGGTGCCTGTGTCTTGCTGATTTTTAGTTTTCCCAATTTATACGCCCATAAGTGGAAGTGCCCTATGCTCTCTAAGCTGAGTTTTTTAGATGTTTCAGGACACACGGTACACTTCTCCAGAGTGGCTGTTGTCAATTTACATCTCGCCCATCAGCATAGCAAGGCTCGCGTTTCTCCATGGCCTGTCCTGCATTTCTGGTTTTGACACTTTATTCAGCATGGCCCTTTTGAATGATGGGAAGCGAGACTTCTTTGTAGCGCTGATTTGCCTTTCCAGGTTGCTTGGTTGGCCAAAAAGGGCGTATGCGTTTTTTCCTGAATATATTCAGGAAAAAACGCATACGCCCTTTTTGGCCAAGGGCATCATTGTCGAGGTTTTGCCGCTTTTCCTGTGCTTTAAAGGCGATTCGAATCTCCCTCCTGAAATCTGTTTCCTGCAATTCTGCCTTGCTTTCAAATCCTCTTCGTTGCCTTCCCTCAATATATTTGTGGACGAGAGTGATCATTTATAAGTCTGCAGGTTTGTGAATTGCAGTGCCCCTGAGTTCCATTTTTCAACTCGCTTTCTTGGGAGCTGGCCGCAAAAGCGCAGGATTGCTTCAGGCCCTACTCTGGTCCCGGGCGGCAGGCTGAGCCTGTGGTTAATTCTTCTTCCTGATGGGAAAATACAGTGACCTGTGCCTGTCCCAACACCTAGAGCTGGTCTCTCATTGGTTCCCCCTCTTCCCGTTCATCCTCAGGACAAATTGCAACCTGTACGGAACAGGAGGTTAAAGGTGCTGATTCTCCAAGGAGGGAGATTGCTTTAAAGCGGCTGGAATGGCGAACCCGCGCACAAGGAGATGAGAAATGAGGTGCGTTTTAGAAACCTTTCCCGATCACACGGTGTACCATCTTCTGGGTTTCTCATGCATGTTTTCGATGTAGGAAGATGCCCTTGAATCTGGAGATTTGGGACCCATGGGATGGGTACCACGCAGTATTACTTTAAAGGGTCTGCGTTTGCTCACCCAACCTCACCAAACCTCTCAGCCCTTAGAGTGTCCACCCTTATGTCTCAATCAGCTGTGGGTCTAGATATGGTCAATCCAGGTGTCATCACAGCCCCTGAACGAATTTTGTAAGAATTTCTCTCTCTTTCACTGTCTTTGTTTCACGGGTTTTTAAAAGTAATTGATTTTTATAATGGGGTTTAGCTGCTTTTCACTGCTGTGTTTATGCCGCTTTACACCCACTTGACTCACTTACAGAGAGATATCAATACATAGGTTTTAAGATTCTTACTAGTCAGATATATTCTTGGGCGGTGAATAGGGGGTGTTGAGTCCAATTCACTGAGCTAGGAGTAAGTCTTGTCTATTACATATTGGGTTTATGGAACGGTATCTGAGCTAATTTGAAACCCTTGTTTTATGCATCACCCCACCTCACCTTTCCCGTTAAGCAGCCATAGTGTGTTTTCTAAACGTGTGACTCTGTTCTGTTTTGTAATTCAGTTCAAGGGTAGCGGTGTTTACACTCCCTCTATAAGTGATATCTTATGATAAGTGTCTTTTTCTGTGTGACTTATTTCACTTAGAATCGTCGTACCTAAATCCACTCATCATGCTGCTACTAGCCTTATGACGTTGATTTCATGGCTGAGTGATATTCCATTGTACATAAGGACCACAACTTCTTTATCCATTTTTCTCTTTCCTGGGATATTTAAGGTGTAACGAAGTGGAGGTTCTTGTCAACAGAGCAGCCCTAAACTTTGGGGTGCCTGTGTCTTGCTGATTTTTAGTTTTCCCAATTTATATGCCCATAAGTGGAAGTGCCCTATGCTCTCTAAGCTGAGTGTTTTAGATGTTTCAGGACACACCGTACACTTCTCCAGAGTGGCTGTTGTAAATTTACATCTCGCCCATCAGCGTAGCAAGGCTCCCGTTTCTCCATGGCCTGTCCTGCATTTCTGGTTTTGACACTTTATTCAGCATGGCCCTTTTGACCGATGGGAAGCGAGACTTCTTTGTAGCGCTGATTTGCCTTTCCAGGTTGCTTGGTTGGCCAAAAAGGGCGTATGCGTTTTTTCCTGAATATATTCAGGAAAAAACGCATACGCCCTTTTTGGCCAAGGGCATCATTGTCGAGGTTTTGCCGCTTTTCCTGTGCTTTAAAGGCGATTCGAATCTCCCTCCTGAAATCTGTTTCCTGCAATTCTGCCTTGCTTTCAAATCCTCTTCGTTTCCTTCCCTCAATATATTTGTGGACGAGAGTGATCATTTATACGTCTGCAGGTTTGTGAATTGCAGTGCCCCTGAGCTCCATTTTTCAACTCGCTTTCTTGGGAGCTGGCCGCAAAAGCGCAGGATTGCTTCAGGACCTACTCTGGTCCCGGGCGGCAGGCTGAGCCTGTGGTTAATTCTTCTTCCTGATGGGAAAATACAGTGACCTGTGCCTGTCCCAACACCTAGAGCTAGTCTCTCATTGGTTCCCCCTCTTCCCGTTCATCCTCAGGACAAATTGCAACCTGTACGGAACAGGAGGTTAAAGGTGCTGATTCTCCAAGGAGGGAGATTGCTTGTAAAGCGGCTGGAATGGCAAACCCGCGCACAAGGAGATGAGAAATGAGGTGCGTTTTAGAAACCTTTCCCGATCACACGGTGTACCATCTTCTGGGTTTCTCATGCATGTTTTCGATGTAGGAAGATGCCCTTGAACCTGGAGATTTGGGACCCATGGGATGGGTACCACGCAGTATTACTTTAAAGGGTCTGCGTTTGCTCACCCAACCTCACCAAACCTCTCAGCCCCAAGAGTGTCCAGCCTTATGTCTCAATCAGCTGTGGGTCTAGATATGGTCAATCCAGGTGGCATCACAGCCCCTGAACGAATTTTGGAAGAATTTCTCTCTCTTTCACTGTCTTTGTTTCACGGGTTTTTAAAAGTAATTGATTTTTATAATGGGGTTTAGCTGCTTTTCACTGCTGTGTTTATGCCGCTTTACACCCACTTGACTCACTTACAGAGAGATATCAATACATAGGTTTTAAGATTCTTACTAGTCAGATATATTCTTGGGCGGTGAATAGGGGGTGTTGAGTCCAATTCACTGAGCTAGGAGTAAGTCTTGTCTATTACATATTGGGTTTATGGAACGGTATCTGAGCTAATTTGAAACCCTTGTTTTATGCATCACCCCACCTCACCTTTCCCGTTAAGCAGCCATAGTGTGTTTTCTAAACGTGTGACTCTGTTCTGTTTTGTAATTCAGTTCAAGGGTAGCGGTGTTTACACTCCCTCTATAAGTGATATCTTATGATAAGTGTCTTTTTCTGTGTGACTTATTTCACTTAGAATCGTCGTACCTAAATCCACTCATCATGCTGCTGCTAGCCTTATGACGTTGATTACATGGCTGAGTGATATTCCATTGTACATAAGGACCACAACTTCTTTATCCATTTTTCTCTTTCCTGGGATATTTAAGGTGTAACGAAGTGGAGGTTCTTGTCAACAGAGCAGCCCTAAACTTTGGGGTGCCTGTGTCTTGCTGATTTTTAGTTTTCCCAATTTATACGCCCATAAGTGGAAGTGCCCTATGCTCTCTAAGCTGAGTGTTTTAGATGTTTCAGGACACACCGTACACTTCTCCAGAGTGGCTGTTGGCAATTTACATCTCGCCCATCAGCGTAGCAAGGCTCCCGTTTCTCCATGGCCTGTCCTGCATTTCTGGTTTTGACACTTTATTCAGCATGGCCCTTTTGACCGATGGGAAGCGAGACTTCTTTGTAGCGCTGATTTGCCTTTCCAGGTTGCTTGGTTGGCCAAAAAGGGCGTATGCGTTTTTTCCTGAATATATTCAGGAAAAAACGCATACGCCCTTTTTGGCCAAGGGCATCATTGTCGAGGTTTTGCCGCTTTTCCTGTGCTTTAAAGGCGATTCGAATCTCCCTCCTGAAATCTGTTTCCTGCAATTCTGCCTTGCTTTCAAATCCTCTTCGTTGCCTTCCCTCAATATATTTGTGGACGAGAGTGATCATTTATACGTCTGCAGGTTTGTGAATTGCAGTGCCCCTGAGCTCCATTTTTCAACTCGCTTTCTTGGGAGCTGGCCGCAAAAGCGCAGGATTGCTTCGGGACCTACTCTGCTCCCGGGCGGCAGGCTGAGCCTGTGGTTAATTCTTCTTCCTGATGGGAAAATACAGTGACCTGTTCCTGTCCCAACACCTAGAGCTAGTCTCTCATTGGTTCCCCCTCTTCCCGTTCATCCTCAGGACAAATTGCAACCTGTACGGAACAGGAGGTTAAAGGTGCTGATTCTCCAAGGAGGAAGATTGCTTGTAAAGCGGCTGGAATGGCGAACCCGCGCACAAGGGAGATGAGAAATGAGGTGCGTTTTAGAAACCTTTCCCGATCACACGGTGTACCATCTTCTGGGTTTCTCATGCATGTTTTCGATGTAGGAAGATGCCCTTGAACCTGGAGATTTGGGACCCATGGGATGGGTACCACGCAGTATTACTTTAAAGGGTCTGCGTTTGCTGACCCAACCTCAACAAACCTCTCAGCCCCAAGAGTGTCCACCCTTATGTCTCAATCAGCTGTGGGTCTAGATATGGTCAATCCAGGTGGCATCACAGCCCCTGAACGAATTTTGTAAGAATTTCTATCTCTTTCACTGTCTTTGTTTCACGGGTTTTTAAAAGTAATTGATTTTTATAATGGGGTTTAACTGCTTTTCACTGCTGTGTTTATGCCGCTTTACACCCACTTGACTCACTTACAGAGAGATATCAATACATAGGTTTTAAGATTCTTACTAGTCAGATATATTCTTGGGCGGTGAATAGGGGGTGTTGAGTCCAATTCACTGAGCTAGGAGTAAGTCTTGTCTATTACATATTGGGTTTATGGAACGGTATCTGAGCTAATTTGAAACCCTTGTTTTATGCATCACCCCACCTCACCTTTCCCGTTAAGCAGCCATAGTGTGTTTTCTAAACGTGTGACTCTGTTCTGTTTTGTAATTCAGTTCAAGGGTAGCGGTGTTTACACTCCCTCTATAAGTGATATCTTATGATAAGTGTCTTTTTCTGTGTGACTTATTTCACTTAGAATCGTCGTACCTAAATCCACTCATCATGCTGCTGCTAGCCTTATGACGTTGATTTCATGGCTGAGTGATATTCCATTGTACATAAGGACCACAACTTCTTTATCCATTTTTCTCTTTCCTGGGATATTTAAGGTGTAACGAAGTGGAGGTTCTTGTCAACAGAGCAGCCCTAAACTTTGGGGTGCCTGTGTCTTGCTGATTTTTAGTTTTCCCAATTTATACGCCCATAAGTGGAAGTGCCCTATGCTCTCTAAGCTGAGTTTTTTAGATGTTTCAGGACACACCGTACACTTCTCCAGAGTGGCTGTTGTCAATTTACATCTCGCCCATCAGCGTAGCAAGGCTCCCGTTTCTCCATGGCCTGAACTGCATTTCTGGTTTTGACACTTTATTCAGCATGGCCCTTTTGACCGATGGGAAGCGAGACTTCTTTGTAGCGCTGATTTGCCTTTCCAGGTTGCTTGGTTGGCCAAAAAGGGCGTATGCGTTTTTTCCTGAATATATTCAGGAAAAAAACGCATACGCCCTTTTTGGCCAAGGGCATCATTGTCGAGGTTTTGCCGCTTTTCCTGTGCTTTAAAGGCGATTCGAATCTCCCTCCTGAAATCTGTTTCCTGCAATTCTGCCTTGCTTTCAAATCCTCTTCGTTGCCTTCCCTCAATATATTTGTGGACGAGAGTGATCATTTATAAGTCTGCAGGTTTGTGAATTGCAGTGCCCCTGAGCTCCATTTTTCAACTCGCTTTCTTGGGAGCTGGCCGCAAAAGCGCAGGATTGCTTCAGGCCCTACTCTGGTCCCGGGCGGCAGGCTGAGCCTGTGGTTAATTCTTCTTCCTGATGGGAAAATACAGTGACCTGTGCCTGTCCCAACACCTAGAGCTAGTCTCTCATTGGTTCCCCCTCTTCCCGTTCATCCTCAGGACAAATTGCAACGTGTACGGAACAGGAGGTTAAAGGTGCTGATTCTCCAAGGAGGGAGATTGCTTGTAAAGCGGCTGGAACGGCAACCCGCGCACAAGGAGATGAGAAATGAGGTGCGTTTTAGAAACCTTTCCCGATCACACGGTGTACCATCTTCTGGGATTCTCATGCATGTTTTCGATGTAGGAAGATGCCCTCGAACCTGGAGATTTGGGAACCATGGGATGGGTACCACGCAGTATTACTTTAAAGGGTCTGCGTTTGCTCACCCAACCTCACCAAACCTCTCAGCCCCAAGAGTGTCCACCCTTATGTCTCAATCAGCTGTGGGTCTAGATATGGTCAATCCAGGTGGCATCACAGCCCCTGAACGAATTTTGGAAGAATTTCTCTCTCTTTCACTGTCTTTGTTTCACGGGTTTTTAAAAGTAATTGATTTTTATAATGGGGTTTAGCTGCTTTTCACTGCTGTGTTTATGCCGCTTTACACCCACTTGACTCACTTACAGAGAGATATCAATACATAGGTTTTAAGATTCTTACTAGTCAGATATATTCTTGGGCGGTGAATAGGGGGTGTTGAGTCCAATTCACTGAGCTAGGAGTAAGTCTTGTCTATTACATATTGGGTTTATGGAACGGTATCTGAGCTAATTTGAAACCCTTGTTTTATGCATCACCCCACCTCACCTTTCCCGTTAAGCAGCCATAGTGTGTTTTCTAAACGTGTGACTCTGTTCTGTTTTGTAATTCAGTTCAAGGGTAGCGGTGTTTACACTCCCTCTATAAGTGATATCTTATGATAAGTGTCTTTTTCTGTGTGACTTATTTCACTTAGAATCGTCGTACCTAAATCCACTCATCATGCTGCTGCTAGCCTTATGACGTTGATTTCATGGCTGAGTGATATTCCATTGTACATAAGGACCACAACTTCTTTATCCATTTTTCTCTTTCCTGGGATATTTAAGGTGTAACGAAGTGGAGGTTCTTGTCAACAGAGCAGCCCTAAACTTTGGGGTGCCTGTGTCTTGCTGATTTTTAGTTTTCCCAATTTATACGCCCATAAGTGGAAGTGCCCTATGCTCTCTAAGTTGAGTTTTTTAGATGTTTCAGGACACACGGTACACTTCTCCAGAGTGGCTGTTGTCAATTTACATCCTGTCCATCAGCGTAGCAAGGCTCCCGTTTCTCCATGGCCTGTCCTGCATTTCTGGTTTTGACACTTTATTCAGCATGGCCCTTTTGACCGATGGGAAGCGAGACTTCTTTGTAGCGCTGATTTGCCTTTCCAGGTTGATTGGTTGGCCAAAAAGGGCGTATGCGTTTTTTCCTGAATATATTCAGGAAAAAACGCATACGCCCCTTTTGGCCAAGGGCATCATTGTCGAGGTTTTGCCGCTTTTCCTGTGCTTTAAAGGCGATTCGAATCTCCCTCCTGAAATCTGTTTCCTGCAATTCTGCCTTGCTTTCAAATCCTCTTCGTTGCCTTCCCTCAATATATTTGTGGACGAGAGTGATCATTTATAAGTCTGCAGGTTTGTGAATTGCAGTGTCCCTGAGCTCCATTTTTCAACTCGCTTTCTTGGGAGCTGGCCGCAAAAGCGCAGGATTGCTTCAGGACCTACTCTGGTCCCGGGCGGCAGGCTGAGCCTGTGGTTAATTCTTCTTCCTGATGGGAAAATACAGTGACCTGTGCCTGTCCCAACACCTAGTGCAAGTCTCTCATTGGTTCCCCCTCTTCCCGTTCATCCTCAGGACAAATTGCAACCTGTACGGAACAGGAGGTTAAAGGTGCTGGTTCTCCAAGGAGGGAGATTGCTTGTAAAGCGGCTGGAATGGCGAACCCGCGCACAAGGAGATGAGAAATGAGGTGCGTTTTAGAAACCTTTCCCGATCACACGGTATACCATCTTCTGGGTTTCTCATGCATGTTTTCGATGTAGGAAGATGCCCTTGAACCTGGAGATTTGGGACCCATGGGATGGGTACCACGCAGTATTACTTTAAAGGGTCTGCGTTTGCTCACCCAACCTCACCAAACCTCTCAGCCCCAAGAGTGTCCAGCCTTATGTCTCAATCAGCTGTGGGTCTAGATATGGTCAATCCAGGTGGCATCACAGCCTCTGAACGAATTTTGGAAGAATTTCTCTCTCTTTCACTGTCTTTGTTTCACGGGTTTTTAAAAGTAATTGATTTTTATAATGGGGTTTAGCTGCTTTTCACTGCTGTGTTTATTCCGCTTTACACCCACTTGACTCACTTACAGAGAGATATCAATACATAGGTTTTAAGATTCTTACTAGTCAGATATATTCTTGGGCGGTGAATAGGGGGTGTTGAGTCCAATTCACTGAGCTAGGAGTAAGTCTTGTCTATTACATATTGGGTTTATGGAACGGTATCTGAGCTAATTTGAAACCCTTGTTTTATGCATCACCCCACCTCACCTTTCCCGTTAAGCAGCCATAGTGTGTTTTCTAAACGTGTGACTCTGTTCTGTTTTGTAATTCAGTTCAAGGGTAGCGGTGTTTACACTCCCTCTATAAGTGATATCTTATGATAAGTGTCTTTTTCTGTGTGACTTATTTCACTTAGAATCGTCGTACCTAAATCCACTCATCATGCTGCTGCTAGCCTTATGACGTTGATTTCATGGCTGAGTGATATTCCATTGTACATAAGGACCACAACTTCTTTATCCATTTTTCTCTTTCCTGGGATATTTAAGGTGTAAAGAAGTGGAGGTTCTTGTCAACAGAGCAGCCCTAAACTTTGGGGTGCCTGTGTCTTGCTGATTTTTAGTTTTCCCAATTTATACGCCCATAAGTGGAAGTGCCCTATGCCTCTAAGTTGAGTTTTTTAGATGTTTCAGGACACACGGTACACTTCTCCAGAGTGGCTGTTGTCAATTTACATCCTGTCCATCAGCGTAGCAAGGCTCCCGTTTCTCCATGGCCTGTCCTGCATTTCTGGTTTTGACACTTTATTCAGCATGGCCCTTTTGACCGATGGGAAGCGAGACTTCTTTGTAGCGCTGATTTGCCTTTCCAGGTTGCTTGGTTGGCCAAAAAGGGCGTATGCGTTTTTTCCTGAATATATTCAGGAAAAAACGCATACGCCCTTTTTGGCCAAGGGCATCATTGTCGAGGTTTTGCCGCTTTTCCTGTGCTTTAAAGGCGATTCGAATCTCCCTCCTGAAATCTGTTTCCTGCAATTCTGCCTTGCTTTCAAATCCTCTTCGTTGCCTTCCCTCAATATATTTGTGGACGAGAGTGATCATTTATAAGTCTGCAGGTTTGTGAATTGCAGTGCCCCTGAGTTCCATTTTTCAACTCTCTTTCTTGGGAGCTGGCCGCAAAAGCGCAGGATTGCTTCAGGCCCTACTCTGGTCCCGGGCGGCAGGCTGAGCCTGTGGTTAATTCTTCTTCCTGATGGGAAAATACAGTGACCTGTGCCTGTCCCAACACCTAGAGCTAGTCTCTCATTGGTTCCCCCTCTTCCCGTTCATCCTCAGGACAAATTGCAACCTGTACGGAACAGGAGGTTAAAGGTGCTGATTCTCCAAGGAGGGAGATTGCTTGTAAAGCGCCTGGAACGGCGAACCCGCGCACAAGGAGATGAGAAATGAGGTGCGTTTTAGAAACCTTTCCCGATCACACGGTGTACCATCTTCTGGGTTTCTCATGCATGTTTTCGATGTAGGAAGATGCCCTTGAACCTGGAGATTTGGGACCCATGGGAAGGGTACCACGCAGTATTACTTTAAAGGGTCTGCGTTTGCTCACCCAACCTCACCAAACCTCTCAGCCCCAAGAGTGTATACCCTTATGTCTCAATCAGCTGTGGGTCTAGATATGGTCAATCCAGGTGGCTTCACAGCCCCTGAACGAATTTTGTAAGAATTTCTCTCTCTTTCACTGTCTTTGTTTCACGGGTTTTTAAAAGTAATTGATTTTTATAATGGGGTTTTGCTGCTTTTCACTGCTGTGTTTATGCCGCTTTACACCCACTTGACTCACTTACAGAGAGATATCAATACATAGGTTTTAAGATTCTTACTAGTCAGATATATTCTTGGGCGGTGAATAGGGGGTGTTGAGTCCAATTCACTGAGCTAGGAGTAAGTCTTGTCTATTACATATTGGGTTTATGGAACGGTATCTGAGCTAATTTGAAACCCTTGTTTTATGCATCACCCCACCTCACCTTTCCCGTTAAGCAGCCATAGTGTGTTTTCTAAACGTGTGACTCTGTTCTGTTTTGTAATTTAGTTCAAGGGTAGCGGTGTTTACACTCCCTCTATAAGTGATATCTTATGATAAGTGTCTTTTTCTGTGTGACTTATTTCACTTAGAATCGTCGTACCTAAATCCACTTATCATGCTGCTGCTAGCCTTATGACGTTGATTTCATGGCTGAGTGATATTCCATTGTACATAAGGACCACAACTTCTTTATCCATTTTTCTCTTTCCTGGGATATTTAAGGTGTAACGAAGTGGAGGTTCTTGTCAACAGAGCAGCCCTAAACTTTGGGGTGCCTGTGTCTTGCTGATTTTTAGTTTTCCCAATTTATACGCCCATAAGTGGAAGTGCCCTATGCTCTCTAAGTTGAGTTTTTTAGATGTTTCAGGACACACGGTACACTTCTCCAGAGTGGCTGTTGTCAATTTACATCCTGTCCATCAGCGTAGCAAGGCTCCCGTTTCTCCATGGCCTGTCCTGCATTTCTGGTTTTGACACTTTATTCAGCATGGCCCTTTTGACCGATGGGAAGCGAGACTTCTTTGTAGCGCTGATTTGCCTTTCCAGGTTGCTTGGTTGGCCAAAAAGGGCGTATGCGTTTTTTCCTGAATATATTCAGGAAAAAACGCATACGCCCTTTTTGGCCAAGGGCATCATTGTCGAGGTTTTGCCGCTTTTCCTGTGCTTTAAAGGCGATTCGAATCTCCCTCCTGAAATCTGTTTCCTGCAATTCTGCCTTGCTTTCAAATCCTCTTCGTTGCCTTCCCTCAATATATTTGTGGACGAGAGTGATCATTTATAAGTCTGCAGGTTTGTGAATTGCAGTGCCCCTGAGCTCCATTTTTCAACTCGCTTTCTTGGGAGCTGGCCGCAAAAGCGCAGGATTGCTTCAGGACCTACTCTGGTCCCGGGCGGCAGGCTGAGCCTGTGGTTAATTCTTCTTCCTGATGGGAAAATACAGTGACCTGTGCCTGTCCCAACACCTAGAGCTAGTCTCTCATTGGTTCCCCCTCTTCCCCTTCATCCTCAGGACAAATTGCAACCTGTACGGAACAGGAGGTTAAAGGTGCTGATTCTCCAAGGAGGGAGATTGCTTGTAAAGCGGCTGGAATGGCGAACCCGCGCACAAGGAGATGAGAAATGAGGTGCGTTTTAGAAACCTTTCCCGATCACACGGTATACCATCTTCTGGGTTTCTCATGCATGTTTTCGATGTAGGAAGATGCCCTTGAACGTGGAGATTTGGGACCCATGGGATGGGTACCACGCAGTATTACTTTAAAGGGTCTGCGTTTGCTCACCTAACCTCACTAAACCTCTCAGCCCCAAGAGTGTCCAGCCTTATGTCTCAATCAGCTGTGGGTCTAGATATGGTCAATCCAGGTGGCATCACAGCCCCTGAACGAATTTTGGAAGAATTTCTCTCTCTTTCACTGTCTTTGTTTCACGGGTTTTTAAAAGTAATTGATTTTTATAATGGGGTTTAGCTGCTTTTCACTGCTGTGTTTATGCCGCTTTACACCCACTTGACTCACTTACAGAGAGATATCAATACATAGGTTTTAAGATTCTTACTAGTCAGATATATTCTTGGGCGGTGAATAGGGGGTGTTGAGTCCAATTCACTGAGCTAGGAGTAAGTCTTGTCTATTACATATTGGGTTTATGGAACGGTATCTGAGCTAATTTGAAACCCTTGTTTTATGCATCACCCCACCTCACCTTTCCCGTTAAGCAGCCATAGTGTGTTTTCTAAACGTGTGACTCTGTTCTGTTTTGTAATTCAGTTCAAGGGTAGCGGTGTTTACACTCCCTCTATAAGTGATATCTTATGATAAGTGTCTTTTTCTGTGTGACTTATTTCACTTAGAATCGTCGTACCTAAATCCACTCATCATGCTGCTGCTAGCCTTATGACGTTGATTTCATGGCTGAGTGATATTCCATTGTACATAAGGACCACAACTTCTTTATCCATTTTTCTCTTTCCTGGGATATTTAAGGTGTAACGAAGTGGAGGTTCTTGTCAACAGAGCAGCCCTAAACTTTGGGGTGCCTGTGTCTTGCTGATTTTTAGTTTTCCCAATTTATACGCCCATAAGTGGAAGTGCCCTATGCTCTCTAAGTTGAGTTTTTTAGATGTTTCAGGACACACGGTACACTTCTCCAGAGTGGCTGTTGTCAATTTACATCCTGTCCATCAGCGTAGCAAGGCTCCCGTTTCTCCATGGCCTGTCCTGCATTTCTGGTTTTGACACTTTATTCAGCATGGCCCTTTTGACCGATGGGAAGCGAGACTTCTTTGTAGCGCTGATTTGCCTTTCCAGGTTGCTTGGTTGGCCAAAAAGGGCGTATGCGTTTTTTCCTGAATATATTCAGGAAAAAACGCATACGCCCCTTTTGGCCAAGGGCATCATTGTCGAGGTTTTGCCGCTTTTCCTGTGCTTTAAAGGCGATTCGAATCTCCCTCCTGAAATCTGTTTCCTGCAATTCTGCCTTGCTTTCAAATCCTCTTCGTTGCCTTCCCTCAATATATTTGTGGACGAGAGTGATCATTTATAAGTCTGCAGGTTTGTGAATTGCAGTGTCCCTGAGCTCCATTTTTCAACTCGCTTTCTTGGGAGCTGGCCGCAAAAGCGCAGGATTGCTTCAGGACCTACTCTGGTCCCGGGCGGCAGGCTGAGCCTGTGGTTAATTCTTCTTCCTGATGGGAAAATACAGTGACCTGTGCCTGTCCCAACACCTAGTGCAAGTCTCTCATTGGTTCCCCCTCTTCCCGTTCATCCTCAGGACAAATTGCAACCTGTACGGAACAGGAGGTTAAAGGTGCTGGTTCTCCAAGGAGGGAGATTGCTTGTAAAGCGGCTGGAATGGCGAACCCGCGCACAAGGAGATGAGAAATGAGGTGCGTTTTAGAAACCTTTCCCGATCACACGGTATACCATCTTCTGGGTTTCTCATGCATGTTTTCGATGTAGGAAGATGCCCTTGAACCTGGAGATTTGGGACCCATGGGATGGGTACCACGCAGTATTACTTTAAAGGGTCTGCGTTTGCTCACCCAACCTCACCAAACCTCTCAGCCCCAAGAGTGTCCAGCCTTATGTCTCAATCAGCTGTGGGTCTAGATATGGTCAATCCAGGTGGCATCACAGCCTCTGAACGAATTTTGGAAGAATTTGTCTCTCTTTCACTGTCTTTGTTTCACGGGTTTTTAAAAGTAATTGATTTTTATAATGGGGTTTAGCTGCTTTTCACTGCTGTGTTTATTCCGCTTTACACCCACTTGACTCACTTACAGAGAGATATCAATACATAGGTTTTAAGATTCTTACTAGTCAGATATATTCTTGGGCGGTGAATAGGGGGTGTTGAGTCCAATTCACTGAGCTAGGAGTAAGTCTTGTCTATTACATATTGGGTTTATGGAACGGTATCTGAGCTAATTTGAAACCCTTGTTTTATGCATCACCCCACCTCACCTTTCCCGTTAAGCAGCCATAGTGTGTTTTCTAAACGTGTGACTCTGTTCTGTTTTGTAATTCAGTTCAAGGGTAGCGGTGTTTACACTCCCTCTATAAGTGATATCTTATGATAAGTGTCTTTTTCTGTGTGACTTATTTCACTTAGAATCGTCGTACCTAAATCCACTCATCATGCTGCTGCTAGCCTTATGACGTTGATTTCATGGCTGAGTGATATTCCATTGTACATAAGGACCACAACTTCTTTATCCATTTTTCTCTTTCCTGGGATATTTAAGGTGTAAAGAAGTGGAGGTTCTTGTCAACAGAGCAGCCCTAAACTTTGGGGTGCCTGTGTCTTGCTGATTTTTAGTTTTCCCAATTTATACGCCCATAAGTGGAAGTGCCCTATGCTCTCTAAGTTGAGTTTTTTAGATGTTTCAGGACACACGGTACACTTCTCCAGAGTGGCTGTTGTCAATTTACATCCTGTCCATCAGCGTAGCAAGGCTCCCGTTTCTCCATGGCCTGTCCTGCATTTCTGGTTTTGACACTTTATTCAGCATGGCCCTTTTGACCGATGGGAAGCGAGACTTCTTTGTAGCGCTGATTTGCCTTTCCAGGTTGCTTGGTTGGCCAAAAAGGGCGTATGCGTTTTTTCCTGAATATATTCAGGAAAAAACGCATACGCCCTTTTTGGCCAAGGGCATCATTGTCGAGGTTTTGCCGCTTTTCCTGTGCTTTAAAGGCGATTCGAATCTACCTCCTGAAATCTGTTTCCTGCAATTCTGCCTTGCTTTCAAATCCTCTTCGTTGCCTTCCCTCAATATATTTGTGGACGAGAGTGATCATTTATAAGTCTGCAGGTTTGTGAATTGCAGTGCCCCTGAGTTCCATTTTTCAACTCTCTTTCTTGGGAGCTGGCCGCAAAAGCGCAGGATTGCTTCAGGCCCTACTCTGGTCCCGGGCGGCAGGCTGAGCCTGTGGTTAATTCTTCTTCCTGATGGGAAAATACAGTGACCTGTGCCTGTCCCAACACCTAGAGCTAGTCTCTCATTGGTTCCCCCTCTTCCCGTTCATCCTCAGGACAAATTGCAACCTGTACGGAACAGGAGGTTAAAGGTGCTGATTCTCCAAGGAGGGAGATTGCTTGTAAAGCGGCTGGAACGGCGAACCCGCGCACAAGGAGATGAGAAATGAGGTGCGTTTTAGAAACCTTTCCCGATCACACGGTGTACCATCTTCTGGGTTTCTCATGCATGTTTTCGATGTAGGAAGATGCCCTTGAACCTGGAGATTTGGGACCCATGGGAAGGGTACCACGCAGTATTACTTTAAAGGGTCTGCGTTTGCTCACCCAACCTCACCAAACCTCTCAGCCCCAAGAGTGTATACCCTTATGTCTCAATCAGCTGTGGGTCTAGATATGGTCAATCCAGGTGGCTTCACAGCCCCTGAACGAATTTTGTAAGAATTTCTCTCTCTTTCACTGTCTTTGTTTCACGGGTTTTTAAAAGTAATTGATTTTTATAATGGGGTTTTGCTGCTTTTCACTGCTGTGTTTATGCCGCTTTACACCCACTTGACTCACTTACAGAGAGATATCAATACATAGGTTTTAAGATTCTTACTAGTCAGATATATTCTTGGGCGGTGAATAGGGGGTGTTGAGTCCAATTCACTGAGCTAGGAGTAAGTCTTGTCTATTACATATTGGGTTTATGGAACGGTATCTGAGCTAATTTGAAACCCTTGTTTTATGCATCACCCCACCTCACCTTTCCCGTTAAGCAGCCATAGTGTGTTTTCTAAACGTGTGACTCTGTTCTGTTTTGTAATTTAGTTCAAGGGTAGCGGTGTTTACACTCCCTCTATAAGTGATATCTTATGATAAGTGTCTTTTTCTGTGTGACTTATTTCACTTAGAATCGTCGTACCTAAATCCACTTATCATGCTGCTGCTAGCCTTATGACGTTGATTTCATGGCTGAGTGATATTCCATTGTACATAAGGACCACAACTTCTTTATCCATTTTTCTCTTTCCTGGGATATTTAAGGTGTAACGAAGTGGAGGTTCTTGTCAACAGAGCAGCCCTAAACTTTGGGGTGCCTGTGTCTTGCTGATTTTTAGTTTTCCCAATTTATACGCCCATAAGTGGAAGTGCCCTATGCTCTCTAAGTTGAGTTTTTTAGATGTTTCAGGACACACGGTACACTTCTCCAGAGTGGCTGTTGTCAATTTACATCCTGTCCATCAGCGTAGCAAGGCTCCCGTTTCTCCATGGCCTGTCCTGCATTTCTGGTTTTGACACTTTATTCAGCATGGCCCTTTTGACCGATGGGAAGCGAGACTTCTTTGTAGCGCTGATTTGCCTTTCCAGGTTGCTTGGTTGGCCAAAAAGGGCGTATGCGTTTTTTCTTGAATATATTCAGGAAAAAACGCATACGCCCTTTTTGGCCAAGGGCATCATTGTCGAGGTTTTGCCGCTTTTCCTGTGCTTTAAAGGCGATTCGAATCTCCCTCCTGAAATCTGTTTCCTGCAATTCTGCCTTGCTTTCAAATCCTCTTCGTTGCCTTCCCTCAATATATTTGTGGACGAGAGTGATCATTTATAAGTCTGCAGGTTTGTGAATTGCAGTGCCCCTGAGCTCCATTTTTCAACTCGCTTTCTTGGGAGCTGGCCGCAAAAGCGCAGGATTGCTTCAGGCCCTACTCTGGTCCCGGGCGGCAGGCTGAGCCTGTGGTTAATTCTTCTTCCTGATGGGAAAATACAGTGACCTGTGCCTGTCCCAACACCTAGAGCTAGTCTCTCATTGGTTCCCCCTCTTCCCCTTCATCCTCAGGACAAATTGCAACCTGTACGGAACAGGAGGTTAAAGGTGCTGATTCTCCAAGGAGGGAGATTGCTTGTAAAGCGGCTGGAATGGCGAACCCGCGCACAAGGAGATGAGAAATGAGGTGCGTTTTAGAAACCTTTCCCGATCACACGGTGTACCATCTTCTGGGTTTCTCATGCATGTTTTCGATGTAGGAAGATGCCCTTGAACGTGGAGATTTGGGACCCATGGGATGGGTACCACGCAGTATTACTTTAAAGGGTCTGCGTTTGCTCACCCAACCTCACTAAACCTCTCAGCCCCAAGAGTGTCCAGCCTTATGTCTCAATCAGCTGTGGGTCTAGATATGGTCAATCCAGGTGGCATCACAGCCCCTGAACGAATTTTGGAAGAATTTCTCTCTCTTTCACTGTCTTTGTTTCACGGGTTTTTAAAAGTAATTGATTTTTATAATGGGGTTTAGCTGCTTTTCACTGCTGTGTTTATGCCGCTTTACACCCACTTGACTCACTTACAGAGAGATATCAATACATAGGTTTTAAGATTCTTACTAGTCAGATATATTCTTGGGCGGTGAATAGGGGGTGTTGAGTCCAATTCACTGAGCTAGGAGTAAGTCTTGTCTATTACATATTGGGTTTATGGAACGGTATCTGAGCTAATTTGAAACCCTTGTTTTATGCATCACCCCACCTCACCTTTCCCGTTAAGCAGCCATAGTGTGTTTTCTAAACGTGTGACTCTGTTCTGTTTTGTAATTTAGTTCAAGGGTAGCGGTGTTTACACTCCCTCTATAAGTGATATCTTATGATAAGTGTCTTTTTCTGTGTGACTTATTTCACTTAGAATCGTCGTACCTAAATCCACTTATCATGCTGCTGCTAGCCTTATGACGTTGATTTCATGGCTGAGTGATATTCCATTGTACATAAGGCCCACAACTTCTTTATCCATTTTTCTCTTTCCTGGGATATTTAAGGTGTAACGAAGTGGAGGTTCTTGTCAACAGAGCAGCTCTAAACTTTGGGGTGCCTGTGTCTTGCTGATTTTTAGTTTTCCCAATTTATACGCCCATAAGTGGAAGTGCCCTATGCTCTCTAAGTTGAGTTTTTTAGATGTTTCAGGACACACGGTACACTTCTCCAGAGTGGCTGTTGTCAATTTACATCCTGTCCATCAGCGTAGCAAGGCTCCCGTTTCTCCATGGCCTGTCCTGCATTTCTGGTTTTGACACTTTATTCAGCATGGCCCTTTTGACCGATGGGAAGCGAGACTTCTTTGTAGCGCTGATTTGCCTTTCCAGGTTGCTTGGTTGGCCAAAAAGGGCGTATGCGTTTTTTCCTGAATATATTCAGGAAAAAACGCATACGCCCTTTTTGGCCAAGGGCATCATTTTCGAGGTTTTGCCGCTTTTCCTGTGCTTTAAAGGCGATTCGAATCTCCCTCCTGAAATCTGTTTCCTGCAATTCTGCCTTGCTTTCAAATCCTCTTCGTTGCCTTCCCTCAATATATTTGTGGACGAGAGTGATCATTTATAAGTCTGCAGGTTTGTGAATTGCAGTGCCCCTGAGCTCCATTTTTCAACTCGCTTTCTTGGGAGCTGGCCGCAAAAGCGCAGGATTGCTTCAGGCCCTACTCTGGTCCCTGGCGGCAGGCTGAGTCTGTGGTTAATTCTTCTTCCTGATGGGAAAATACAGTGACCTGTGCCTGTCCCAACACCTAGAGCTAGTCTCTCATTGGTTCCCCCTCTTCCCCTTCATCCTCAGGACAAATTGCAACCTGTACGGAACAGGAGGTTAAAGGTGCTGATTCTCCAAGGAGGGAGATTGCTTGTAAAGCGGCTGGAATGGCGAACCCGCGCACAAGGAGATGAGAAATGAGGTGCGTTTTAGAAACCTTTCCCGATCACACGGTATACCATCTTCTGGGTTTCTCATGCATGTTTTCGATGTAGGAAGATGCCCTTGAACGTGGAGATTTGGGACCCATGGGATGGGTACCACGCAGTATTACTTTAAAGGGTCTGCGTTTGCTCACCCAACCTCACCAAACCTCTCAGCCCCAAGAGTGTCCAGCCTTATGTCTCAATCAGCTGTGGGTCTAGATATGGTCAATCCAGGTGGCATCACAGCCCCTGAACGAATTTTGGAAGAATTTATCTCTCTTTCACTGTCTTTGTTTCACGGGTTTTTAAAAGTAATTGATTTTTATAATGGGGTTTAGCTGCTTTTCACTGCTGTGTTTATGCCGCTTTACACCCACTTGACTCACTTACAGAGAGATATCAATACATAGGTTTTAAGATTCTTACTAGTCAGATATATTCTTGGGCGGTGAATAGGGGGTGTTGAGTCCAATTCACTGAGCTAGGAGTAAGTCTTGTCTATTACATATTGGGTTTATGGAACGGTATCTGAGCTAATTTGAAACCCTTGTTTTATGCATCACCCCACCTCACCTTTCCCGTTAAGCAGCCATAGTGTGTTTTCTAAACGTGTGACTCTGTTCTGTTTTGTAATTTAGTTCAAGAGTAGCGGTGTTTACACTCCCTCTATAAGTGATATCATATGATAAGTGTCTTTTTCTGTGTGACTTATTTCACTTAGAATCGTCGTACCTAAATCCACTTATCATGCTGCTGCTAGCCTTATGACGTTGATTTCATGGCTGAGTGATATTCCATTGTACATAAGGACCACAACTTCTTTATCCATTTTTCTCTTTCCTGGGATATTTAAGGTGTAACGAAGTGGAGGTTCTTGTCAACAGAGCAGCCCTAAACTTTGGGGTGCCTGTGTCTTGCTGATTTTTAGTTTTCCCAATTTATATGCCCATAAGTGGAAGTGCCCTATGCTCTCTAAGCTGAGTTTTTTAGATGTTTCAGGACACACCGTACACTTCTCCAGAGTGGCTGTTGTCAATTTACATCTCGCCCATCAGCGTAGCAAGGCTCCCGTTTCTCCATGGCCTGTCCTGCATTTCTGGTTTTGACACTTTATTCAGCATGGCCCTTTTGACCGATGGGAAGCGAGACTTCTTTTTAGCGCTGATTTGCCTTTCCAGGTTGCTTGGTTGGCCAAAAAGGGCGTATGCGTTTTTTCCTGAATATATTCAGGAAAAAACGCATACGCCCTTTTTGGCCAAGGGCAACATTGTCGAGGTTTTGCCGCTTTTCCTGTGCTTTAAAGGCGATTCGAATCTCCCTCCTGAAATCTGTTTCCTGCAATTCTGCCTTGCTTTCAAATCCTCTTCGTTTCCTTCCCTCAATATATTTGTGGACGAGAGTGATCATTTATACGTCTGCAGGTTTGTGAATTGCAGTGCCCCTGAGCTCCATTTTTCAACTCGCTTTCTTGGGAGCTGGCCGCAAAAGCGCAGGATTGCTTCAGGACCTACTCTGGTCCCGGGCGGCAGGCTGAGCCTGTGGTTAATTCTTCTTCCTGATGGGAAAATACAGTGACCTGTGCCTGTCCCAACACCTAGAGCTAGTCTCTCATTGGTTCCCCCTCTTCCCGTTCATCCTCAGGACAAATTGCAACCTGTACGGAACAGGAGGTTAAAGGTGCTGATTCTCCAAGGAGGGAGATTGCTTGTAAAGCGGCTGGAATGGCGAACCCGCGCACAAGGGAGATGAGAAATGAGGTGCGTTTTAGAAACCTTTCCCGATCACACGGTGTACCATCTTCTGGGTTTCTCATGCATGTTTTCGATGTAGGAAGATGCCCTTGAACCTGGAGATTTGGGACCCATGGGATGGGTACCACGCAGTATTACTTTAAAGGGTCTGCGTTTGCTGACCCAACCTCAACAAACCTCTCAGCCCCAAGAGTGTCCACCCTTATGTCTCAATCAGCTGTGGGTCTAGATATGGTCAATCCAGGTGGCATCACAGCCCCTGAACGAATTTTGTAAGAATTTCTATCTCTTTCACTGTCTTTGTTTCACGGGTTTTTAAAAGTAATTGATTTTTATAATGGGGTTTAGCTGCTTTTCACTGCTGTGTTTATGCCGCTTTACACCCACTTGACTCACTTACAGAGAGATATCAATACATAGGTTTTAAGATTCTTACTAGTCTGATATATTCTTGGGCGGTGAATAGGGGGTGTTGAGTCCAATTCACTGAGCTAGGAGTAAGTCTTGTCTATTACATATTGGGTTTATGGAACGGTATCTGAGCTAATTTGAAACCCTTGTTTTATGCATCACCCCACCTCACCTTTCCCGTTAAGCAGCCATAGTGTGTTTTCTAAACGTGTGACTCTGTTCTGTTTTGTAATTCAGTTCAAGGGTAGCGGTGTTTACACTCCCTCTATAAGTGATATCTTATGATAAGTGTCTTTTTCTGTGTGACTTATTTCACTTAGAATCGTCGTACCTAAATCCACTCATCATGCTGCTGCTAGCCTTATGACGTTGATTTCATGGCTGAGTGATATTCCATTGTACATAAGGACCACAACTTCTTTATCCATTTTTCTCTTTCCTGGGATATTTAAGGTGTAACGAAGTGGAGGTTCTTGTCAACAGAGCAGCCCTAAACTTTGGGGTGCCTGTGTCTTGCTGATTTTTAGTTTTCCCAATTTATACGCCCATAAGTGGAAGTGCCCTATGCTCTCTAAGTTGAGTTTTTTAGATGTTTCAGGACACACGGTACACTTCTCCAGAGTGGCTGTTGTCAATTTACATCCTGTCCATCAGCGTAGCAAGGCTCCCGTTTCTCCATGGCCTGTCCTGCATTTCTGGTTTTGACACTTTATTCAGCATGGCCCTTTTGACCGATGGGAAGCGAGACTTCTTTGTAGCGCTGATTTGCCTTTCCAGGTTGCTTGGTTGGCCAAAAAGGGCGTATGCGTTTTTTCCTGAATATATTCAGGAAAAAACGCATACGCCCTTTTTGGCCAAGGGCATCATTGTCGAGGTTTTGCCGCTTTTCCTGTGCTTTAAAGGCGATTCGAATCTCCCTCCTGAAATCTGTTTCCTGCAATTCTGCCTTGCTTTCAAATCCTCTTCGTTTCCTTCCCTCAATATATTTGTGGACGAGAGTGATCATTTATAAGACTGCAGGTTTGTGAATTGCAGTGCCCCTGAGCTCCATTTTTCAACTCTCTTTCTTGGGAGCTGGCCGCAAAAGCGCAGGATTGCTTCAGGCCCTACTCTGGTCCCGGGCGGCAGGCTGAGCCTGTGGTTAATTCTTCTTCCTGATGGGAAAATAGAGTGACCTGTGCCTGTCCCAACACCTAGAGCTAGTCTCTCATTGGTTCCCCCTCTTCCCGTTCATCCTCAGGACAAATTGCAACCTGTACGGAACAGGAGGTTAAAGGTGCTGATTCTCCAAGGAGGGAGATTGCTTGTAAAGCGGCTGGAATGGCGAACCCGCGCACAAGGAGATGAGAAATGAGGTGCGTTTTAGAAACCTTTCCCGATCACATGGTGTACCATCTTCTGGGTTTCTCATGCATGTTTTCGATGTAGGAAGATGCCCTTGAACCTGGAGATTTGGGACCCATGGGATGGGTACCACGCAGTATTACTTTAAAGGGTCTGCGTTTGCTCACCCAACCTCACCAAACCTCTCAGCCCCAAGAGTGTCCAGCCTTATGTCTCAATCAGCTGTGGGTCTAGATATGGTCAATCCAGGTGGCATCACAGCCCCTGAACGAATTTTGGAAGAATTTCTATCTCTTTCACTGTCTTTGTTTCACGGGTTTTTAAAAGTAATTGATTTTTATAATGGGGTTTAGCTGCTTTTCACTGCTGTGTTTATACCGCTTTACACCCACTTGACTCAGAGAGAGATATCAATACATAGGTTTTAAGATTCTTACTAGTCAGATATATTCTTGGGCGGTGAATAGGGGGTGTTGAGTCCAATTCACTGAGCTAAGAGTAAGTCTTGTCTATTACATATTGGGTTTATGGAACGGTATCTGAGCTAATTTGAAACCCTTGTTTTATGCATCACCCCACCTCACCTTTCCCGTTAAGCAGCCATAGTGTGTTTTCTAAACGTGTGACTCTGTTCTGTTTTGTAATTCAGTTCAAGGGTAGCGGTGTTTACACTCCCTCTATAAGTGATATCTTATGATAAGTGTCTTTTTCTGTGTGACTTATTTCACTTAGAATCGTCGTACCTAAATCCACTCATCATGCAGCTGCTAGCCTTATGACGTTGATTTCATGGCTGAGTGTTATTCCATTGTACATAAGGACCACAACTTCTTTATCCATTTTTCTCTTTCCTGGGATATTTAAGGTGTAACGAAGTGGAGGTTCTTGTCAACAGAGCAGCCCTAAACTTTGGGGTGCCTGTGTCTTGCTGATTTTTAGTTTTCCCAATTTATACGCCCATAAGTGGAAGTGCCCTATGCTCTCTAAGCTGAGTTTTTTAGATGTTTCAGGACACACGGTACACTTCTCCAGAGTGGCTGTTGTCAATTTACATCTCGCCCATCAGCATAGCAAGGCTCGCGTTTCTCCATGGCCTGTCCTGCATTTCTGGTTTTGACACTTTATTCAGCATGGCCCTTTTGACCGATGGGAAGCGAGACTTCTTTGTAGCGCTGATTTGCCTTTCCAGGTTGCTTGGTTGGCCAAAAAGGGCGTATGCGTTTTTTCCTGAATATATTCAGGAAAAAACGCATACGCCCTTTTTGGCCAAGGGCATCATTGTCGAGGTTTTGCCGCTTTTCCTGTGCTTTAAAGGCGATTCGAATCTCCCTCCTGAAATCTGTTTCCTGCAATTCTGCCTTGCTTTCAAATCCTCTTCGTTTCCTTCCCTCAATATATTTGTGGACGAGAGTGATCATTTATACGTCTGCAGGTTTGTGAATTGCAGTGCCCCTGAGCTCCATTTTTCAACTCGCTTTCTTGGGAGCTGGCCGCAAAAGTGCAGGATTGCTTCAGGACCTACTCTGGTCCCGGGCGGCAGGCTGAGCCTGTGGTTAATTCTTCTTCCTGATGGGAAAATACAGTGACCTGTGCCTGTCCCAACACCTAGAGCTAGTCTCTCATTGGTTCCCCCTCTTCCCGTTCATCCTCAGGACAAATTGCAACCTGTACGGAACAGGAGGTTAAAGGTGCTGATTCTCCAAGGAGGGAGATTGCTTGTAAAGCGGCTGGAATGGCAAACCCGCGCACAAGGAGATGAGAAATGAGGTGCGTTTTAGAAACCTTTCCCGATCACACGGTGTACCATCTTCTGGGTTTCTCATGCATGTTTTCGATGTAGGAAGATGCCCTTGAACCTGGAGATTTGGGACCCATGGGATGGGTACCACGCAGTATTACTTTAAAGGGTCTGCGTTTGCTCACCCAACCTCACCAAACCTCTCAGCCCCAAGAGTGTCCAGCCTTATGTCTCAATCAGCTGTGGGTCTAGATATGGTCAATCCAGGTGGCATCACAGCCCCTGAACGAATTTTGGAAGAATTTCTCTCTCTTTCACTGTCTTTGTTTCACGGGTTTTTAAAAGTAATTGATTTTTATAATGGGGTTTAGCTGCTTTTCACTGCTGTGTTTATGCCGCTTTACACCCACTTGACTCACTTACAGAGAGATATCAATACATAGGTTTTAAGATTCTTACTAGTCAGATATATTCTTCGGCGGTGAATAGGGGGTGTTGAGTCCAATTCACTGAGCTAAGAGTAAGTCTTGTCTATTACATATTGGGTTTATGGAACGGTATCTGAGCTAATTTGAAACCCTTGTTTTATGCATCACCCCACCTCACCTTTCCCATTAAGCAGCCATAGTGTGTTTTCTAAACGTGTGACTCTGTTCTGTTTTGTAATTCAGTTCAAGGGTAGTGGTGTTTACACTCCCTCTATAAGTGATATCTTATGATAAGTGTCTTATGCTGTGTGACTTATTTCACTTAGAATCGTCGTACCTAAATCCACTCATCATGCTGCTGCTAGCCTTATGACGTTGATTTCATGGCTGAGTGATATTCCATTGTACATAAGGACCACAACTTCTTTATCCATTTTTCTCTTTCCTGGGATATTTAAGGTGTAACGAAGTGGAGGTTCTTGTCAACAGAGCAGCCCTAAACTTTGGGGTGCCTGTGACTTGCTGATTTTTAGTTTTCCCAATTTATATGCCCATAAGTGGAAGTGCCCTATGCTCTCTAAGCTGAGTTTTTTAGATGTTTCAGGACACACCGTACACTTCTCCAGAGTGGCTGTTGTCAATTTACATCTCGCCCATCAGCGTAGAAAGGCTCCCGTTTCTCCATGGCCTGTCCTGCATTTCTGGTTTTGACACTTTATTCAGCATGGCCCTTTTGACCGATGGGAAGCGAGACTTCTTTGTAGCGCTGATTTGCCTTTCCAGGTTGCTTGGTTGGCCAAAAAGGGCGTATGCGTTTTTTCCTGAATATATTCAGGAAAAAACGCATACGCCCTTTTTGGCCAAGGGCATCATTGTCGAGGTTTTGCCGCTTTTCCTGTGCTTTAAAGGCGATTCGAATCTCCCTCCTGAAATCTGTTTCCTGCAATTCTGCCTTGCTTTCAAATCCTCTTCGTTTCCTTCCCTCAATATATTTGTGGACGAGAGTGATCATTTATACGTCTGCAGGTTTGTGAATTGCAGTGCCCCTGAGCTTCATTTTTCAACTCTCTTTCTTGGGAGCTGGCCGCAAAAGCGCAGGATTGCTTCAGGCCCTACTCTGGTCCCGGGCGGCAGGCTGGGCCTGTGGTTAATTCTTCTTCCTGATGGGAAAATAGAGTGACCTGTGCCTGTCCCAACACCTAGAGCTAGTCTCTCATTGGTTCCCCCTCTTCCCGTTCATCCTCAGGACAAATTGCAACCTGTACGGAACAGGAGGTTAAAGGTGCTGATTCTCCAAGGAGGGAGATTGCTTGTAAAGCGGCTGGAATGGCGAACCCGCGCACAAGGAGATGAGAAATGAGGTGCGTTTTAGAAACCTTTCCCGATCACATGGTGTACCATCTTCTGGGTTTCTCATGCATGTTTTCGATGTAGGAAGATGCCCTTGAACCTGGAGATTTGGGACCCATGGGATGGGTACCACGCAGTATTACTTTAAAGGGTCTGCGTTTGCTCACCCAACCTCACCAAACCTCTCAGCCCCAAGAGTGTCCAGCCTTATGTCTCAATCAGCTGTGGGTCTAGATATGGTCAATCCAGGTGGCATCACAGCCCCTGAACGAATTTTGGAAGAATTTCTATCTCTTTCACTGTCTTTGTTTCACGGGTTTTTAAAAGTAATTGATTTTTATAATGGGGTTTAGCTGCTTTTCACTGCTGTGTTTATGCCGCTTTACACCCACTTGACTCACAGAGAGATATCAATACATAGGTTTTAAGATTCTTACTAGTCAGATATATTCTTGGGCGGTGAATACGGGGTGTTGAGTCCAATTCACTGAGCTAGGAGTAAGTCTTGTCTATTACATATTGGGTTTATGGAACTGTATCTGAGCTAATTTGAAACCCTTGTTTTATGCATCACCCCACCTCACCTTTCCCGTTAAGCAGCCATAGTGTGTTTTCTAAACGTGTGACTCTGTTCTGTTTTGTAATTCAGTTCAAGGGTAGCGGTGTTTACACTCCCTCTATAAGTGATATCTTATGATAAGTGTCTTTTTCTGTGTGACTTATTTCACTTAGAATCGTCGTACCTAAATCCACTCATCATGCTGCTGCTAGCCTTATGACGTTGATTTCATGGCTGAGTGTTATTCCATTGTACATAAGGACCACAACTTCTTTATCCATTTTTCTCTTTCCTGGGATATTTAAGGTGTAACGAAGTGGAGGTTCTTGTCAACAGAGCAGCCCTAAACTTTGGGGTGCCTGTGTCTTGCTGATTTTTAGTTTTCCCAATTTATACGCCCATAAGTGGAAGTGCCCTATGCTCTCTAAGCTGAGTTTTTTAGATGTTTCAGGACACACGGTACACTTCTCCAGAGTGGCTGTTGTCAATTTACATCTCGCCCATCAGCATAGCAAGGCTCGCGTTTCTCCATGGCCTGTCCTGCATTTCTGGTTTTGACACTTTATTCAGCATGGCCCTTTTGACCGATGGGAAGCGAGACTTCTTTGTAGCGCTGATTTGCCTTTCCAGGTTGCTTGGTTGGCCAAAAAGGGCGTATGCGTTTTTTCCTGAATATATTCAGGAAAAAACGCATACGCCCTTTTTGGCCAAGGGCATCATTGTCGAGGTTTTGCCGCTTTTCCTGTGCTTTAAAGGCGATTCGAATCTCCCTCCTGAAATCTGTTTCCTGCAATTCTGCCTTGCTTTCAAATCCTCTTCGTTGCCTTCCCTCAATATATTTGTGGACGAGAGTGATCATTTATAAGTCTGCAGGTTTGTGAATTGCAGTGCCCCTGAGTTCCATTTTTCAACTCGCTTTCTTGGGAGCTGGCCGCAAAAGCGCAGGATTGCTTCAGGCCCTACTCTGGTCTCGGGCGGCAGGCTGAGCCTGTGGTTAATTCTTCTTCCTGATGGGAAAATACAGTGACCTGTGCCTGTCCCAACACCTAGAGCTAGTCTCTCATTGGTTCCCCCTCTTCCCGTTCATCCTCAGGACAAATTGCAACCTGTACGGAACAGGAGGTTAAAGGTGCTGATTCTCCAAGGAGGGAGATTGCTTTAAAGCGGCTGGAATGGCGAACCCGCGCACAAGGAGATGAGAAATGAGGTGCGTTTTAGAAACCTTTCCCGATCACACGGTGTACCATCTTCTGGGTTTCTCATGCATGTTTTCGATGTAGGAAGATGCCCTTGAACCTGGAGATTTGGGACCCATGGGATGGGTACCACGCAGTATTACTTTAAAGGGTCTGCGTTTGCTCACCCAACCTCACCAAACCTCTCAGCCCCAAGAGTGTATACCCTTATGTCTCAATCACCTGTGGGTCTAGATATGGTCAATCCAGGTGGCTTCACAGCCCCTGAACGAATTTTGTAAGAATTTCTCTCTCTTTCACTGTCTTTGTTTCACGGGTTTTTAAAAGTAATTGATTTTTATAATGGGGTTTAGCTGCTTTTCACTGCTGTGTTTATGCCGCTTTACACCCACTTGACTCACTTACAGAGAGATATCAATACATAGGTTTTAAGATTCTTACTAGTCAGATATATTCTTGGGCGGTGAATAGGGGGTGTTGAGTCCAATTCACTGAGCTAGGAGTAAGTCTTGTCTATTACATATTGGGTTTATGGAACGGTATCTGAGCTAATTTGAAACCCTTGTTTTATGCATCACCCCACCTCACCTTTCCCGTTAAGCAGCCATAGTGTGTTTTCTAAACGTGTGACTCTGTTCTGTTTTGTAATTCAGTTCAAGGGTAGCGGTGTTTACACTCCCTCTATAAGTGATATCTTATGATAAGTGTCTTTTTCTGTGTGACTTATTTCACTTAGAATCGTCGTACCTAAATCCACTCATCATGCTGCTACTAGCCTTATGACGTTGATTTCATGGCTGAGTGATATTCCATTGTACATAAGGACCACAACTTCTTTATCCATTTTTCTCTTTCCTGGGATATTTAAGGTGTAACGAAGTGGAGGTTCTTGTCAACAGAGCAGCCCTAAACTTTGGGGTGCCTGTGTCTTGCTGATTTTTAGTTTTCCCAATTTATATGCCCATAAGTGGAAGTGCCCTATGCTCTCTAAGCTGAGTTTTTTAGATGTTTCAGGACACACCGTACACTTCTCCAGAGTGGCTGTTGTCAATTTACATCTCGCCCATCAGCGTAGCAAGGCTCCCGTTTCTCCATGGCCTGTCCTGCATTTCTGGTTTTGACACTTTATTCACCATGGCCCTTTTGACCGATGGGAAGCGAGACTTGTTTGTAGCGCTGATTTGCCTTTCCAGGTTGCTTGTTTGGCCAAAAAGGGCGTATGCGTTTTTTCCTGAATATATTCAGGAAAAAACGCATACGCCCTTTTTGGCCAAGGGCATCATTGTCGAGGTTTTGCCGCTTTTCCTGTGCTTTAAAGGCGATTCGAATCTCCCTCCTGAAATCTGTTTCCTGCAATTCTGCCTTGCTTTCAAATCCTCTTCGTTGCCTTCCCTCAATATATTTGTGGACGAGAGTGATCATTTATAAGTCTGCAGGTTTGTGAATTGCAGTGCCCCTGAGCTCCATTTTTCAACTCGCTTTCTTGGGAGCTGGCCGCAAAAGCGCAGGATTGCTTCAGGCCCTCCTCTGGTCACGGGCGGCAGGCTGAGCCTGTGGTTAATTCTTCTTCCTGATGGGAAAATAGAGTGACCTGTGCCTGTCCCAACACCTAGAGCTAGTCTCTCATTGGTTCCCCCTCTTCCCGTTCATCCTCAGGACAAATTGCAACCTGTACGGAACAGGAGGTTAAAGGTGCTGATTCTCCAAGGAGGGAGATTGCTAGTAAAGCGGCTGGAATGGCGAACCCGCGCACAAGGAGATGAGAAATGAGGTGCGTTTTAGAAACCTTTCCCGATCACACGGTGTACCATCTTCTGGGTTTCTCATGCATGTTTTCGATGTAGGAAGATGCCCTTGAACCTGGAGATTTGGGACCCATGGGATGGGTACCACGCAGTATTACTTTAAAGGGTCTGCGTTTGCTCACCCAACCTCACCAAAACTCTCAGCCCCAAGAGTGTCCACCCTTATGTCTCAATCAGCTGTGGGTCTAGATATGGTCAATCCAGGTGGCATCACAGCCCCTGAACGAATTTTGTAAGAATTTCTCTCTCTTTCACTGTCTTTGTTTCACGGGTTTTTAAAAGTAATTGATTTTTATAATGGGGTTTAGCTGCTTTTCACTGCTGTGTTTATGCCGCTTTACACCCACTTGACTCACTTACAGAGAGATATCAATACATAGGTTTTAAGATTCTTACTAGTCAGATATATTCTTGGGCGGTGAATAGGGGGTGTTGAGTCCAATTCACTGAGCTAGGAGTAAGTCTTGTCTATTACATATTGGGTTTATGGAACGGTATCTGAGCTAATTTGAAACCCTTGTTTTATGCATCACCCCACCTCACCTTTCCCGTTAAGCAGCCATAGTGTGTTTTCTAAACGTGTGACTCTGTTCTGTTTTGTAATTTAGTTCAAGGGTAGCGTTGTTTACACTCCCTCTATAAGTGATATCTTATGATAAGTGTCTTTTTCTGTGTGACTTATTTCACTTAGAATCGTCGTACCTAAATCCACTTATCATGCTGCTGCTAGCCTTATGACGTTGATTTCATGGCTGAGTGATATTCCGTTGTACATAAGGACCACAACTTCTTTATCCATTTTTCTCTTTCCTGGGATATTTAAGGTGTAACGAAGTGGAGGTTCTTGTCAACAGAGCAGCCCTAAACTTTGGGGTGCCTGTGTCTTGCTGATTTTTAGTTTTCCCAATTTATATGCCCATAAGTGGAAGTGCCCTATGCTCTCTAAGCTGAGTTTTTTAGATGTTTCAGGACACACCGTACACTTCTCCAGAGTGGCTGTTGTCAATTTACATCTCGCCCATCAGCGTAGCAAGGCTCCCGTTTCTCCATGGCCTGTCCTGCATTTCTGGTTTTGACACTTTATTCAGCATGGCCCTTTTGACCGATGGGAAGCGAGACTTCTTTGTAGCGCTGATTTGCCTTTCCAGGTTGCTTGGTTGGCCAAAAAGGGCGTATGCGTTTTTTCCTGAATATATTCAGGAAAAAACGCATACGCCCTTTTTGGCCAAGGGCATCATTGTCGAGGTTTTGCCGCTTTTCCTGTGCTTTAAAGGCGATTCGAATCTCCCTCCTGAAATCTGTTTCCTGCAATTCTGCCTTGCTTTCAAATCCTCTTCGTTTCCTTCCCTCAATATATTTGTGGACGAGAGTGATCATTTATACGTCTGCAGGTTTGTGAATTGCAGTGCCCCTGAGCTCCATTTTTCAACTCGCTTTCTTGGGAGCTGGCCGCAAAAGCGCAGGATTGCTTCAGGACCTACTCTGGTCCCGGGCGGCAGGCTGAGGCTGTGGTTAATTCTTCTTCCTGATGGGAAAATACAGTGACCTGTGCCTGTCCCAACACCTAGAGCTAGTCTCTCATTGGTTCCCCCTCTTCCCGTTCATCCTCAGGACAAATTGCAACCTGTACGGAACAGGAGGTTAAAGGTGCTGATTCTCCAAGGAGGGAGATTGCTTGTAAAGCGGCTGGAATGGCGAACCCGCGCACAAGGGAGATGAGAAATGAGGTGCGTTTTAGAAACATTTCCCGATCACACGGTGTACCATCTTCTGGGTTTCTCATGCATGTTTTCGATGTAGGAAGATGCCCTTGAACCTGGAGATTTGGGACCCATGGGATGGGTACCACGCAGTATTACTTTAAAGGGTCTGCGTTTGCTGACCCAACCTCAACAAACCACTCAGCCCCAAGAGTGTCCACCCTTATGTCTCAATCAGCTGTGGGTCTAGATATGGTCAATCCAGGTGGCATCACAGCCCCTGAACGAATTTTGTAAGAATTTCTATCTCTTTCACTGTCTTTGTTTCACGGGATTTTAAAAGTAATTGATTTTTATAATGGGGTTTAGCTGCTTTTCACTGCTGTGTTTATGCCGCTTTACACCCACTTGACTCACTTACAGAGAGATATCAATACATAGGTTTTAATATTCTTACTAGTCAGATATATTCTTGGGCGGTGAATAGGGGGTGTTGAGTCCAATTCACTGAGTTAGGAGTAAGTCTTGTCTATTACATATTGGGTTTATGGAACGGTATCTGAGCTAATTTGAAACCCTTGTTTTATGCATCACCCAACCTCACCTTTCCCGTTAAGCAGCCATAGTGTGTTTTCTAAACGTGTGACTCTGTTCTGTTTTGTAATTCAGTTCAAGGGTAGCGGTGTTTACACTCCCTCTATAAGTGATATCTTATGATAAGTGTCTTTTTCTGTGTGACTTATTTCACTTAGAATCGTCGTACCTAAATCCACTCATCATGCTGCTGCTAGCCTTATGACGTTGATTTCATGGCTGAGTGATATTCCATTGTACATAAGGACCACAACTTCTTTATCCATTTTTCTCTTTCCTGAGATATTTAAGGTGTAACGAAGTGGAGGTTCTTGTCAACAGAGCAGCCCTAAACTTTGGGGTGCCTGTGTCTTGCTGATTTTTAGTTTTCCCAATTTATACGCCCATAAGTGGAAGTGCCCTATGCTCTCTAAGCTGAGTTTTTTAGATGTTTCAGGACACACCGTACACTTCTCCAGAGTGGCTGTTGTCAATTTACATCTCGCCCATCAGCGTAGCAAGGCTCCCGTTTCTCCATGGCCTGTCCTGCATTTCTGGTTTTGACACTTTATTCAGCATGGCCCTTTTGACCGATGGGAAGCGAGACTTTTTTGTAGCGCTGATTTGCCTTTCCAGGTTGCTTGGTTGGCCATAAAGGGCGTATGCGTTTTTTCCTGAATATATTCAGGAAAAAACGCATACGCCCTTTATGGCCAAGGGCATCATTGTCGAGGTTTTGCCGCTTTTCCTGTGCTTTAAAGGCGATTCGAATCTCCCTCCTGAAATCTGTTTCCTGCAATTCTGCCTTGCTTTCAAATCCTCTTCGTTGCCTTCCTTCAATATATTTGTGGACGAGAGTGATCATTTATAAGTCTGCAGGTTTGTGAATTGCAGTGCCCCTGAGCTCCATTTTTCAACTCGCTTTCTTGGGAGCTGGCCACAAAAGCGCAGGATTGCTTCAGGACCTACTCTGGTCCCGGGCGGCAGGCTGAGCCTGTGGTTAATTCTTCTTCCTGATGGGAAAATAGAGTGACCTGTGCCTGTCCCAACACCTAGAGCTAGTCTCTCATTGGTTCCCCCTCTTCCCGTTCATCCTCAGGACAAATTGCAACCTGTACGGAACAGGAGGTTAAAGGTGCTGATTCTCCAAGGAGGGAGATTGCTAGTAAAGCGGCTGGAATGGCGAACCCGCGCACAAGGAGATGAGAAATGAGGTGCGTTTTAGAAACCTTTCCCGATCACACGGTGTACCATCTTCTGGGTTTCTCATGCATGTTTTCGATGTAGGAAGATGCCCTTGAACCTGGAGATTTGGGACCCATGGGATGGGTACCACGCAGTATTACTTTAAAGGGTCTGCGTTTGCTCACCCAACCTCACCAAACCTCTCAGCCCCAACAGTGTCCAGCCTTATGTCTCAATCAGCTGTGGGTCTAGATATGGTCAATCCAGGTGGCATCACAGCCCCTGAACGAATTTTGGAAGAATTTCTCTCTCTTTCACTGTCTTTGTTTCACGGGTTTTTAAAAGTAATTGATTTTTATAATGGGGTTTAGCTGCTTTTCACTGCTGTGTTTATGCCGCTTTACACCCACTTGACTCACTTACAGAGAGATATCAATACATAGGTTTTAAGATTCTTACTAGTCAGATATATTCTTGGGCGGTGAATAGGGGGTTTTGAGTCCAATTCACTGAGCTAAGAGTAAGTCTTGTCTATTACATATTGGGTTTATGGAACGGTATCTGAGCTAATTTGAAACCCTTGTTTTATGCATCACCCCACCTCACCTTTCCCGTTAAGCAGCCATAGTGTGTTTTCTAAACGTGTGACTCTGTTCTGTTTTGTAATTCAGTTCAAGGGTAGCGGTGTTTACACTCCCTCTATAAGTGATATCTTATGATAAGTGTCTTATTCTGTGTGACTTATTTCACTTAGAATCGTCGTACCTAAATCCACTCATCATGCTGCTGCTAGCCTTATGACGTTGATTTCATGGCTGAGTGATATTCCATTGTACATAAGGACCACAACTTCTTTATCCATTTTTCTCTTTCCTGGGATATTTAAGGTGTAACGAAGTGGAGGTTCTTGTCAACAGAGCAGCCCTAAACTTTGGGGTGCCTGTGTCTTGCTGATTTTTAGTTTTCCCAATTTATATGCCCATAAGTGGAAGTGCCCTATGCTCTCTAAGCTGAGTTTTTTAGATGTTTCAGGACACACCGTACACTTCTCCAGAGTGGCTGTTGTCAATTTACATCTCGCCCATCAGCGTAGCAAGGCTCCCGTTTCTCCATGGCCTGTCCTGCATTTCTGGTTTTGACACTTTATTCAGCATGGCCCTTTTGACCGATGGGAAGCGAGACTTCTTTGTAGCGCTGATTTGCCTTTCCAGGTTGCTTGGTTGGCCAAAAAGGGCGTATGCGTTTTTTCCTGAATATATTCAGGAAAAAACGCATACGCCCTTTTTGGCCAAGGGCATCATTGTCGAGGTTTTGCCGCTTTTCCTGTGCTTTAAAGGCGATTCGAATCTCCCTCCTGAAATCTGTTTCCTGCAATTCTGCCTTGCTTTCAAATCCTCTTCGTTTCCTTCCCTCAATATATTTGTGGACGAGAGTGATCATTTATACGTCTGCAGGTTTGTGAATTGCAGTGCCCCTGAGCTCCATTTTTCAACTCGCTTTCTTGGGAGCTGGCCGCAAAAGCGCAGGATTGCTTCAGGACCTACTCTGGTCCCGGGCGGCAGGCTGAGCCTGTGGTTAATTCTTCTTCCTGATGGGAAAATACAGTGACCTGTGCCTGTCCCAACACCTAGAGCTAGTCTCTCATTGGTTCCCCCTCTTCCCGTTCATCCTCAGGACAAATTGCAACCTGTACGGAACAGGAGGTTAAAGGTGCTGATTCTCCAAGGAGGGAGATTGCTTGTAAAGCGGCTGGAATGGCGAACCCGCGCACAAGGGAGATGAGAAATGAGGTGCGTTTTAGAAACCTTTCCCGATCACACGGTGTACCATCTTCTGGGTTTCTCATGCATGTTTTCGATGTAGGAAGATGCCCTTGAACCTGGAGATTTGGGACCCATGGGATGGGTACCACGCAGTATTACTTTAAAGGGTCTGCGTTTGCTGAAACAACCTCAACAAACCTCTCAGCCCCAAGAGTGTCCACCCTTATGTCTCAATCAGCTGTGGGTCTAGATATGGTCAATCCAGGTGGCATCACAGCCCCTGAACGAATTTTGTAAGAATTTCTATCTCTTTCACTGTCTTTGTTTCACGGGATTTTAAAAGTAATTGATTTTTATAATGGGGTTTAGCTGCTTTTCACTGCTGTGTTTATGCCGCTTTACACCCACTTGACTCACTTACAGAGAGATATCAATACATAGGTTTTAAGATTCTTACTAGTCAGATATATTCTTGGGCGGTGAATAGGGGGTGTTGAGTCCAATTCACTGAGCTAGGAGTAAGTCTTGTCTATTACATATTGGGTTTATGGAACGGTATCTGAGCTAATTTGAAACCCTTGTTTTATGCATCACCCCACCTCACCTTTCCCGTTAAGCAGCCATAGTGTGTTTTCTAAACGTGTGACTCTGTTCTGTTTTGTAATTCAGTTCAAGGGTAGCGGTGTTTACACTCCCTCTATAAGTGATATCTTATGATAAGTGTCTTTTTCTGTGTGACTTATTTCACTTAGAATCGTCGTACCTAAATCCACTCATCATTCTGCTGCTAGCCTTATGACGTTGATTTCATGGCTGAGTGATATTCCATTGTACATAAGGACCACAACTTCTTTATCCATTTTTCTCTTTCCTGGGATATTTAAGGTGTAACGAAGTGGAGGTTCTTGTCAACAGAGCAGCCCTAAACTTTGGGGTGCCTGTGTCTTGCTGATTTTTAGTTTTCCCAATTTATACGCCCATAAGTGGAAGTGCCCTATGCTCTCTAAGCTGAGTTTTTTAGATGTTTCAGGACACACCGTACACTTCTCCAGAGTGGCTGTTGTCAATTTACATCTCGCCCATCAGCGTAGCAAGGCTCCCGTTTCTCCATGGCCTGAACTGCATTTCTGGTTTTGACACTTTATTCAGCATGGCCCTTTTGACCGATGGGAAGCGAGACTTCTTTGTAGCGCTGATTTGCCTTTCCAGGTTGCTTGGTTGGCCAAAAAGGGCGTATGCGTTTTTTCCTGAATATATTCAGGAAAAAAACGCATACGCCCTTTTTGGCCAAGGGCATCATTGTCGAGGTTTTGCCGCTTTTCCTGTGCTTTAAAGGCGATTCGAATCTCCCTCCTGAAATCTGTTTCCTGCAATTCTGCCTTGCTTTCAAATCCTCTTCGTTGCCTTCCTTCAATATATTTGTGGACGAGAGTGATCATTTATAAGTCTGCAGGTTTGTGAATTGCAGTGCCCCTGAGCTCCATTTTTCAACTCGCTTTCTTGGGAGCTGGCCACAAAAGCGCAGGATTGCTTCAGGACCTACTCTGGTCCCGGGCGGCAGGCTGAGCCTGTGGTTAATTCTTCTTCCTGATGGGAAAATAGAGTGACCTGTGCCTGTCCCAACACCTAGAGCTAGTCTCTCATTGGTTCCCCCTCTTCCCGTTCATCCTCAGGACAAATTGCAACCTGTACGGAACAGGAGGTTAAAGGTGCTGATTCTCCAAGGAGGGAGATTGCTAGTAAAGCGGCTGGAATGGCGAACCCGCGCACAAGGAGATGAGAAATGAGGTGCGTTTTAGAAACCTTTCCCGATCACACGGTGTACCATCTTCTGGGTTTCTCATGCATGTTTTCGATGTAGGAAGATGCCCTTGAACCTGGAGATTTGGGACCCATGGGATGGGTACCACGCAGTATTACTTTAAAGGGTCTGCGTTTGCTCACCCAAGCTCACCAAACCTCTCAGCCCCAACAGTGTCCAGCCTTATGTCTCAATCAGCTGTGGGTCTAGATATGGTCAATCCAGGTGGCATCACAGCCCCTGAACGAATTTTGGAAGAATTTCTCTCTCTTTCACTGTCTTTGTTTCACGGGTTTTTAAAAGTAATTGATTTTTATAATGGGGTTTAGCTGCTTTTCACTGCTGTGTTTATGCCGCTTTACACCCACTTGACTCACTTACAGAGAGATATCAATACATAGGTTTTAAGATTCTTACTAGTCAGATATATTCTTGGGCGGTGAATAGGGGGTGTTGAGTCCAATTCACTGAGCTAAGAGTAAGTCTTGTCTATTACATATTGGGTTTATGGAACGGTATCTGAGCTAATTTGAAACCCTTGTTTTATGCATCACCCCACCTCACCTTTCCCGTTAAGCAGCCATAGTGTGTTTTCTAAACGTGTGACTCTGTTCTGTTTTGTAATTCAGTTCAAGGGTAGCGGTGTTTACACTCCCTCTATAAGTGATATCTTATGATAAGTGTCTTATTCTGTGTGACTTATTTCACTTAGAATCGTCGTACCTAAATCCACTCATCATGCTGCTGCTAGCCTTATGACGTTGATTTCATGGCTGAGTGATATTCCATTGTACATAAGGACCACAACTTCTTTATCCATTTTTCTCTTTCCTGGGATATGTAAGGTGTAACGAAGTGGAGGTTCTTGTCAACAGAGCAGCCCTAAACTTTGGGGTGCCTGTGTCTTGCTGATTTTTAGTTTTCCCAATTTATATGCCCATAAGTGGAAGTGCCCTATGCTCTCTAAGCTGAGTTTTTTAGATGTTTCAGGACACACCGTACACTTCTCCAGAGTGGCTGTTGTCAATTTACATCTCGCCCATCAGGGTAGCAAGGCTCCCGTTTCTCCATGGCCTGTCCTGCATTTCTGGTTTTGACACTTTATTCAGCATGGCCCTTTTGACCGATGGGAAGCGAGACTTCTTTGTAGCGCTGATTTGCCTTTCCAGGTTGCTTGGTTGGCCAAAAAGGGCGAATGCGTTTTTTCCTGAATATATTCAGGAAAAAACGCATACGCCCTTTTTGGCCAAGGGCATCATTGTCGAGGTTTTGCCGCTTTTCCTGTGCTTTAAAGGCGATTCGAATCTCCCTCCTGAAATCTGTTTCCTGCAATTCTGCCTTGCTTTCAAATCCTCTTCGTTTCCTTCCCTCAATATATTTGTGGACGAGAGTGATCATTTATACGTCTGCAGGTTTGTGAATTGCAGTGCCCCTGAGCTCCATTTTTCAACTCGCTTTCTTGGGAGCTGGCCGCAAAAGCGCAGGATTGCTTCAGGACCTACTCTGGTCCCGGGCGGCAGGCTGAGCCTGTGGTTAATTCTTCTTCCTGATGGGAAAATACAGTGACCTGTGCCTGTCCCAACACCTAGAGCTAGTCTCTCATTGGTTCCCCCTCTTCCCGTTCATCCTCAGGACAAATTGCAACCTGTACGGAACAGGAGGTTAAAGGTGCTGATTCTCCAAGGAGGGAGATTGCTTGTAAAGCGGCTGGAATGGCGAACCCGCGCACAAGGGAGATGAGAAATGAGGTGCGTTTTAGAAACCTTTCCCGATCACACGGTGTACCATCTTCTGGGTTTCTCATGCATGTTTTCGATGTAGGAAGATGCCCTTGAACCTGGAGATTTGGGACCCATGGGATGGGTACCACGCAGTATTACTTTAAAGGGTCTGCGTTTGCTGAAACAACCTCAACAAACCTCTCAGCCCCAAGAGTGTCCACCCTTATGTCTCAATCAGCTGTGGGTCTAGATATGGTCAATCCAGGTGGCATCACAGCCCCTGAACGAATTTTGTAAGAATTTCTATCTCTTTCACTGTCTTTGTTTCACGGGATTTTAAAAATAATTGATTTTTATAATGGGGTTTAGCTGCTTTTCACTGCTGTGTTTATGCCGCTTTACACCCACTTGACTCACTTACAGAGAGATATCAATACATAGGTTTTAAGATTCTTACTAGTCAGATATATTCTTGGGCGGTGAATAGGGGGTGTTGAGTCCAATTCACTGAGCTAGGAGTAAGTCTTGTCTATTACATATTGGGTTTATGGAACGGTATCTGAGCTAATTTGAAACCCTTGTTTTATGCATCACCCGACCTCACCTTTCCCGTTAAGCAGCCATAGTGTGTTTTCTAAACGTGTGACTCTGTTCTGTTTTGTAATTCAGTTCAAGGGTAGCGGTGTTTACACTCCCTCTATAAGTGATATCTTATGATAAGTGTCTTTTTCTGTGTGACTTATTTCACTTAGAATCGTCGTACCTAAATCCACTCATCATGCTGCTGCTAGCCTTATGACGTTGATTTCATGGCTGAGTGATATTCCATTGTACATAAGGACCACAACTTCTTTATCCATTTTTCTCTTTCCTGGGATATGTAAGGTGTAACGAAGTGGAGGTTCTTGTCAACAGAGCAGCCCTAAACTTTGGGGTGCCTGTGTCTTGCTGATTTTTAGTTTTCCCAATTTATACGCCCATAAGTGGAAGTGCCCTATGCTCTCTAAGCTGAGTTTTTTAGATGTTTCAGGACACACCGTACACTTCTCCAGAGTGGCTGTTGTCAATTTACATCTCGCCCATCAGCGTAGCAAGGCTCCCGTTTCTCCATGGCCTGTCCTGCATTTCTGGTTTTGACACTTTATTCAGCATGGCCCTTTTGACCGATGGGAAGCGAGACTTCTTTGTAGCGCTGATTTGCCTTTCCAGGTTGCTTGGTTGGCCAAAAAGGGCGAATGCGTTTTTTCCTGAATATATTCAGGAAAAAACGCATTCGCCCTTTTTGGCCAAGGGCATCATTGTCGAGGTTTTGCCGCTTTTCCTGTGCTTTAAAGGCGATTCGAATCTCCCTCCTGAAATCTGTTTCCTGCAATTCTGCCTTGCTTTCAAATCCTCTTCGTTTCCTTCCCTCAATATATTTGTGGACGAGAGTGATCATTTATACGTCTGCAGGTTTGTGAATTGCAGTGCCCCTGAGCTCCATTTTTCAACTCGCTTTCTTGGGAGCTGGCCGCAAAAGCGCAGGATTGCTTCAGGACCTACTCTGGTCCCGGGCGGCAGGCTGAGCCTGTGGTTAATTCTTCTTCCTGATGGGAAAATACAGTGACCTGTGCCTGTCCCAACACCTAGAGCTAGTCTCTCATTGGTTCCCCCTCTTCCCGTTCATCCTCAGGACAAATTGCAACCTGTACGGAACAGGAGGTTAAAGGTGCTGATTCTCCAAGGAGGGAGATTGCTTGTAAAGCGGCTGGAATGGCGAACCCGCGCACAAGGGAGATGAGAAATGAGGTGCGTTTTAGAAACCTTTCCCGATCACACGGTGTACCATCTTCTGGGTTTCTCATGCATGTTTTCGATGTAGGAAGATGCCCTTGAACCTGGAGATTTGGGACCCATGGGATGGGTACCACGCAGTATTACTTTAAAGGGTCTGCGTTTGCTGAAACAACCTCAACAAACCTCTCAGCCCCAAGAGTGTCCACCCTTATGTCTCAATCAGCTGTGGGTCTAGATATGGTCAATCCAGGTGGCATCACAGCCCCTGAACGAATTTTGTAAGAATTTCTATCTCTTTCACTGTCTTTGTTTCACGGGATTTTAAAAGTAATTGATTTTTATAATGGGGTTTAGCTGCTTTTCACTGCTGTGTTTATGCCGCTTTACACCCACTTGACTCACTTACAGAGAGATATCAATACATAGGTTTTAAGATTCTTACTAGTCAGATATATTCTTGGGCGGTGAATAGGGGGTGTTGAGTCCAATTCACTGAGCTAGGAGTAAGTCTTGTCTATTACATATTGGGTTTATGGAACGGTATCTGAGCTAATTTGAAACCCTTGTTTTATGCATCACCCCACCTCACCTTTCCCGTTAAGCAGCCATAGTGTGTTTTCTAAACGTGTGACTGTTCTGTTTTGTAATTCAGTTCAAGGGTAGCGGTGTTTACACTCCCTCTATAAGTGATATCTTATGATAAGTGTCTTTTTCTGTGTGACTTATATCACTTAGAATCGTCGTACCTAAATCCACTCATCATGCTGCTGCTAGCCTTATGACGTTGATTTCATGGCTGAGTGATATTCCATTGTACATAAGGACCACAACTTCTTTATCCATTTTTCTCTTTCCTGGGATATGTAAGGTGTAACGAAGTGGAGGTTCTTGTCAACAGAGCAGCCCTAAACTTTGGGGTGCCTGTGTCTTGCTGATTTTTAGTTTTCCCAATTTATACGCCCATAAGTGGAAGTGCCCTATGCTCTCTAAGCTGAGTTTTTTAGATGTTTCAGGACACACCGTACACTTCTCCAGAGTGGCTGTTGTCAATTTACATCTCGCCCATCAGCGTAGCAAGGCTCCCGTTTCTCCATGGCCTGTCCTGCATTTCTGGTTTTGACACTTTATTCAGCATGGCCCTTTTGACCGATGGGAAGCGAGACTTCTTTGTAGCGCTGATTTGCCTTTCCAGGTTGCTTGGTTGGCCAAAAAGGGCGTATGCGTTTTTTCCTGAATATATCCAGGAAAAAACGCATACGCCCTTTTTGGCCAAGGGCATCATTGTCGAGGTTTTGCCGCTTTTCCTGTGCTTTAAACGCGATTCGAATCTCCCTCCTGAAATCTGTTTCCTGCAATTCTGCCTTGCTTTCAAATCCTCTTCGTTGCCTTCCCTCAATATATTTGTGGACGAGAGTGATCATTTATAAGTCTGCAGGTTTGTGAATTGCAGTGCCCCTGAGCTCCATTTTTCAACTCTCTTTCTTGGGAGCTGGCCGCAAAAGCGCAGGATTGCTTCAGGCCCTACTCTGGTCCCGGGCGGCAGGCTGAGCCTGTGGTTAATTCTTCTTCCTGATGGGAAAATAGAGTGACCTGTGCCTGTCCCAACACCTAGAGCTAGTCTCTCATTGGTTCCCCCTCTTCCCGTTCATCCTCAGGACAAATTGCAACCTGTACGGAACAGGAGGTTAAAGGTGCTGATTCTCCAAGGAGGGAGATTGCTTGTAAAGCGGCTGGAATGGCGAACCCGCGCACAAGGAGATGAGAAATGAGGTGCGTTTTAGAAACCTTTCCCGATCACACGGTGTACCATCTTCTGGGTTTCTCATGCATGTTTTCGATGTAGGAAGATGCCCTTGAACCTGGAGATTTGGGACCCATGGGATGGGTACCACGCAGTATTACTTTAAAGGGTCTGCGTTTGCTCACCCAACCTCACCAAACCTCTCAGCCCCAAGAGTGTCCAGCCTTATTTCTCAATCAGCTGTGGGTCTAGATATGGTCAATCCAGGTGGCATCACAGCCCCTGAACGAATTTTGGAAGAATTTCTCTCTCTTTCACTGTCTTTGTTTCACGGGTTTTTAAAAGTAATTGATTTTTATAATGGGGTTTAGCTGCTTTTCACTGCTGTGTTTATGCCGCTTTACACCCACTTGACTCACTTACAGAGAGATATCAATACATAGGTTTTAAGATTCTTACTAGTCAGATATATTCTTGGGCGGTGAATAGGGGGTGTTGAGTCCAATTCACTGAGCTAGGAGTAAGTCTTGTCTATTACATATTGGGTTTATGGAACGGTATCTGAGCTAATTTGAAACCCTTGTTTTATGCATCACCCCACCTCACCTTTCCCGTTAAGCAGCCATAGTGTGTTTTCTAAACGTGTGACTCTGTTCTGTTTTGTAATTCAGTTCAAGGGTAGCGGTGTTTACACTCCCTCTATAAGTGATATCTTGTGATAAGTGTCTTTTTCTATGTGACTTATTTCACTTAGAATCGTCGTACCTAAATCCACTCATCATGCTGCTGCTAGCCTTATGACGTTGATTTCATGGCTGAGTGATATTCCATTGTACATAAGGACCACAACTTCTTTATCCATTTTTCTCTTTCCTGGGATATGTAAGGTGTAACGAAGTGGAGGTTCTTGTCAACAGAGCAGCCCTAAACTTTGGGGTGCCTGTGTCTTGCTGATTTTTAGTTTTCCCAATTTATACGCCCATAAGTGGAAGTGCCCTATGCTCTCTAAGCTGAGTTTTTTAGATGTTTCAGGACACACCGTACACTTCTCCAGAGTGGCTGTTGTCAATTTACATCTCGCCCATCAGCGTAGCAAGGCTCCCGTTTCTCCATGGCCTGTCCTGCATTTCTGGTTTTGACACTTTATTCAGCATGGCCCTTTTGACCGATGGGAAGCGAGACTTCTTTGTAGCGCTGATTTGCCTTTCCAGGTTGCTTGGTTGGCCAAAAAGGGCGTATGCGTTTTTTCCTGAATATATCCAGGAAAAAACGCATACGCCCTTTTTGGCCAAGGGCATCATTGTCGAGGTTTTGCCGCTTTTCCTGTGCTTTAAACGCGATTCGAATCTCCCTCCTGAAATCTGTTTCCTGCAATTCTGCCTTGCTTTCAAATCCTCTTCGTTGCCTTCCCTCAATATATTTGTGGACGAGAGTGATCATTTATAAGTCTGCAGGTTTGTGAATTGCAGTGCCCCTGAGCTCCATTTTTCAACTCTCTTTCTTGGGAGCTGGCCGCAAAAGCGCAGGATTGCTTCAGGCCCTACTCTGGTCCCGGGCGGCAGGCTGAGCCTGTGGTTAATTCTTCTTCCTGATGGGAAAATAGAGTGACCTGTGCCTGTCCCAACACCTAGAGCTAGTCTCTCATTGGTTCCCCCTCTTCCCGTTCATCCTCAGGACAAATTGCAACCTGTACGGAACAGGAGGTTAAAGGTGCTGATTCTCCAAGGAGGGAGATTGCTTGTAAAGCGGCTGGAATGGCGAACCCGCGCACAAGGAGATGAGAAATGAGGTGCGTTTTAGAAACCTTTCCCGATCACACGGTGTACCATCTTCTGGGTTTCTCATGCATGTTTTCGATGTAGGAAGATGCCCTTGAACCTGGAGATTTGGGACCCATGGGATGGGTACCACGCAGTATTACTTTAAAGGGTCTGCGTTTGCTCACCCAACCTCACCAAACCTCTCAGCCCCAAGAGTGTCCAGCCTTATTTCTCAATCAGCTGTGGGTCTAGATATGGTCAATCCAGGTGGCATCACAGCCCCTGAACGAATTTTGGAAGAATTTCTCTCTCTTTCACTGTCTTTGTTTCACGGGTTTTTAAAAGTAATTGATTTTTATAATGGGGTTTAGCTGCTTTTCACTGCTGTGTTTATGCCGCTTTACACCCACTTGACTCACTTACAGAGAGATATCAATACATAGGTTTGAAGATTCTTACTAGTCAGATATATTCTTGGGCGGTGAATAGGGGGTGTTGAGTCCAATTCACTGAGCTAGGAGTAAGTCTTGTCTATTACATATTGGGTTTATGGAACGGTATCTGAGCTAATTTGAAACCCTTGTTTTATGCATCACCCCACCTCACCTTTCCCGTTAAGCAGCCATAGTGTGTTTTCTAAACGTGTGACTCTGTTCTGTTTTGTAATTCAGTTCAAGGGTAGCGGTGTTTACACTCCCTCTATAAGTGATATCTTATGATAAGTGTCTTTTTCTATGTGACTTATTTCACTTAGAATCGTCGTACCTAAATCCACTCATCATGCTGCTGCTAGCCTTATGACGTTGATTTCATGGCTGAGTGATATTCCATTGTACATAAGGACCACAACTTCTTTATCCATTTTTCTCTTTCCTGGGATATTTAAGGTGTAACGAAGTGGAGGTTCTTGTCAACAGAGCAGCCCTAAACTTTGGGGTGCCTGTGTCTTGCTGATTTTTAGTTTTCCCAATTTATACGCCCATAAGTGGAAGTGCCCTATGCTCTCTAAGTTGAGTTTTTTAGATGTTTCAGGACACACGGTACACTTCTCCAGAGTGGCTGTTGTCAATTTACATCCCGTCCATCAGCGTAGCAAGGCTCCCGTTTCTCCATGGCCTGTCCTGCATTTCTGGTTTTGACACTTTATTCAGCATGGCCCTTTTGACCGATGGGAAGCGAGACTTCTTTGTAGCGCTGATTTGCCTTTCCAGGTTGCTTGGTTGGCCAAAAAGGGCGTATGCGTTTTTTCCTGAATATATTCAGGAAAAAACGCATACGCCCTTTTTGGCCAAGGGCATCATTGTCGAGGTTTTGCCGCTTTTCCTGTGCTTTAAAGGCGATTCGAATCTCCCTCCTGAAATCTGTTTCCTGCAATTCTGCCTTGCTTTCAAATCCTCTTCGTTGCCTTCCCTCAATATATTTGTGGACGAGAGTGATCATTTATACGTCTGCAGGTTTGTGAATTGCAGTGCCCCTGAGCTCCATTTTTCAACTCGCTTTCTTGGGAGCTGGCCGCAAAAGCGCAGGATTGCTTAACGCCCTACTCTGGTCCCGGGCGGCAGGCTGAGCCTGTGGTTAATTCTTCTTCCTGATCGGAAAATAGAGTGAACTGTGCCTGTCCCAACACCTGGAGCTAGTCTCTCATTGGTTCCCCCTCTTCCCGTTCATCCTCAGGACAAATTGCGACCTGTACCGAACAGGAGGTTAAAGGTGCTGATTCTCCAAGGAGGGAGATTGCTTGTAAAGCGGCTGGAATGGCGAACCCGCGCACAAGGAGATGAGAAATGAGGTGCGTTTTAGAAACCTTTCCCGATCACACGGTATACCATCTTCTGGGTTTCTCATGCATGTTTTCGATGTAGGAAGATGCCCTTGAACCTGGAGATTTGGGACCCATGGGATGGGTACCACGCAGTATTACTTTAAAGGGTCTGCGTTTGCTGACCCAACCTCACCAAACCTCTCAGCCCCAAGAGTGTCCAGCCTTATGTCTCAATCAGCTGTGGGTCTAGATATGGTCAATCCAGGTGGCATCACAGCCTCTGAACGAATTTTGTAAGAATTTCTATCTCTTTCACTGTCTTTGTTTCACGGGATTTTAAAAGTAATTGATTTTTATAATGGGGTTTAGCTGCTTTTCACTGCTGTGTTTATGCCGCTTTACACCCACTTGACTCACTTACAGAGAGATATCAATACATAGGTTTTAAGATTCTTACTAGTCAGATATATTCTTGGGCGGTGAATAGGGGGTGTTGAATCCAATTCACTGAGCTAGGAGTAAGTCTTGTCTATTACATATTGGGTTTATGGAACGGTATCTGAGCTAATTTGAAACCCTTGTTTTATGCATCACCCCACCTCACCTTTCCCGTTAAGCAGCCATAGTGTGTTTTCTAAACGTGTGACTCTGTTCTGTTTTGTAATTCAGTTCAAGGGTTGCGGTGTTTACACTCCCTCTATAAGTGATATCTTATGATAAGTGTCTTTTTCTGTGTGACTTATTTCACTTAGAATCGTCGTACCTAAATCCACTCATCATGCTGCTGCTAGCCTTATGACGTTGATTTCATGGCTGAGTGTTATTCCATTGTACATAAGGACCACAACTTCTTTATCCATTTTTCTCTTTGCTGGGATATTTAAGGTGTAACGAAGTGGAGGTTCTTGTCAACAGAGCAGCCCTAAACTTTGGGGTGCCTGTGTCTTGCTGATTTTTAGTTTTCCCAATTTATACGCCCATAAGTGGAAGTGCCCTATGCTCTCTAAGCTGAGTTTTTTAGATGTTTCAGGACACACGGTACACTTCTCCAGAGTGGCTGTTGTCAATTTACATCTCGCCCATCAGCATAGCAAGGCTCGCGTTTCTCCATGGCCTGTCCTGCATTTCTGGTTTTGACACTTTATTCAGCATGGCCCTTTTGACCGATGGGAAGCGAGACTTCTTTGTAGCGCTGATTTGCCTTTCCAGGTTGCTTGGTTGGCCAAAAAGGGCGTATGCGTTTTTTCCTGAATATATTCAGGAAAAAACGCATACGCCCTTTTTGGCCAAGGGCATCATTGTCGAGGTTTTGCCGCTTTTCCTGTGCTTTAAAGGCGATTCGAATCTCCCTCCTGAAATCTGTTTCCTGCAATTCTGCCTTGCTTTCAAATCCTCTTCGTTGCCTTCCCTCAATATATTTGTGGACGAGAGTGATCATTTATAAGTCTGCAGGTTTGTGAATTGCAGTGCCCCTGAGTTCCATTTTTCAACTCGCTTTCTTGGGAGCTGGCCGCAAAAGCGCAGGATTGCTTCAGGCCCTACTCTGGTCCCGGGCGGCAGGCTGAGCCTGTGGTTAATTCTTCTTCCTGATGGGAAAATACAGTGACCTGTGCCTGTCCCAACACCTAGAGCTAGTCTCTCATTGGTTCCTCCTCTTCCCGTTCATCCTCAGGACAAATTGCAACCTGTACGGAACAGGAGGTTAAAGGTGCTGATTCTCCAAGGAGGGAGATTGCTTTAAAGCGGCTGGAATGGCGAACCCGCGCACAAGGAGATGAGAAATGAGGTGCGTTTTAGAAACCTTTCCCGATCACACGGTGTACCATCTTCTGGGTTTCTCATGCATGTTTTCGATGTAGGAAGATGCCCTTGAACCTGGAGATTTGGGACCCATGGGATGGGTACCACGCAGTATTACTTTAAAGGGTCTGCGTTTGCTCACCCAACCTCACCAAACCTCTCAGCCCCAAGAGTGTATACCCTTATGTCTCAATCACCTGTGGGTCTAGATATGGTCAATCCAGGTGGCTTCACAGCCCCTGAACGAATTTTGTAAGAATTTCTCTCTCTTTCACTGTCTTTGTTTCACGGGTTTTTAAAAGTAATTGATTTTTATAATGGGGTTTAGCTGCTTTTCACTGCTGTGTTTATGCCGCTTTACACCCACTTGACTCACTTACAGAGAGATATCAATACATAGGTTTTAAGATTCTTACTAGTCAGATATATTCTTGGGCGGTGAATAGGGGGTGTTGAGTCCAATTCACTGAGCTAGGAGTAAGTCTTGTCTATTACCTATAGGGTTTATGGAACGGTATCTGAGCTAATTTGAAACCCTTGTTTTATGCATCAACCCACCTCACCTTTCCCGTTAAGCAGCCATAGTGTGTTTTCTAAACGTGTGACTCTGTTCTGTTTTGTAATTCAGTTCAAGGGTAGCGGTGTTTACACTCCCTCTATAAGTGATATCTTATGATAAGTGTCTTTTTCTGTGTGACTTATTTCACTTAGAATCGTCGTACCTAAATCCACTCATCATGCTGCTACTAGCCTTATGACGTTGATTTCATGGCTGAGTGATATTCCATTGTACATAAGGACCACAACTTCTTTATCCATTTTTCTCTTTCCTGGGATATTTAAGGTGTAACGAAGTGGAGGTTCTTGTCAACAGAGCAGCCCTAAACTTTGGGGTGCCTGTGTCTTGCTGATTTTTAGTTTTCCCAATTTATATGCCCATAAGTGGAAGTGCCCTATGCTCTCTAAGCTGAGTTATTTAGATGTTTCAGGACACACCGTACACTTCTCCAGAGTGGCTGTTGTCAATTTACATCTCGCCCATCAGCGTAGCAAGGCTCCCGTTTCTCCATGGCCTGTCCTGCATTTCTGGTTTTGACACTTTATTCAGCATGGCCCTTTTGACCGATGGGAAGCGAGACTTGTTTGTAGCGCTGATTTGCCTTTCCAGGTTGCTTGTTTGGCCAAAAAGGGCGTATGCGTTTTTTCCTGAATATATTCAGGAAAAAACGCATACGCCCTTTTTGGCCAAGGGCATCATTGTCGAGGTTTTGCCGCTTTTCCTGTGCTTTAAAGGCGATTCGAATCTCCCTCCTGAAATCTGTTTCCTGCAATTCTGCCTTGCTTTCAAATCCTCTTCGTTTCCTTCCCTCAATATATTTGTGGACGAGAGTGATCATTTATACGTCTGCAGGTTTGTGAATTGCAGTGCCCCTGAGCTCCATTTTTCAACTCGCTTTCTTGGGAGCTGGCCGCAAAAGCGCAGGATTGCTTCAGGACCTACTCTGGTCCCGGGCGGCAGGCTGAGCCTGTGGTTAATTCTTCTTCCTGATGGGAAAATACAGTGACCTGTGCCTGTCCCAACACCTAGAGCTAGTCTCTCATTGGTTCCCCCTCTTCCCGTTCATCCTCAGGACAAATTGCAACCTGTACAGAACAGGAGGTTAAAGGTGCTGATTCTCCAAGGAGGGAGATTGCTTGTAAAGCGGCTGGAATGGCAAACCCGCGCACAAGGAGATGAGAAATGAGGTGCGTTTTAGAAACCTTTCCCGATCACACGGTGTACCATCTTCTGGGTTTCTCATGCATGTTTTCGATGTAGGAAGATGCCCTTGAACCTGGAGATTTGGGACCCATGGGATGGGTACCACGCAGTATTACTTTAAAGGGTCTGCGTTTGCTCACCCAACCTCACCAAACCTCTCAGCCCCAAGAGTGTCCAGCCTTATGTCTCAATCAGCTGTGGGTCTAGATATGGTCAATCCAGGTGGCATCACAGCCCCTGAACGAATTTTGGAAGAATTTCTCTCTCTTTCACTGTCTTTGTTTCACGGGTTTTTAAAAGTAATTGATTTTTATAATGGGGTTTAGCTGCTTTTCACTGCTGTGTTTATGCCGCTTTACACCCACTTGACTCACTTACAGAGAGATATCAATACATAGGTTTTAAGATTCTTACTAGTCAGATATATTCTTCGGCGGTGAATAGGGGGTGTTGAGTCCAATTCACTGAGCTAAGAGTAAGTCTTGTCTATTACATATTGGGTTTATGGAACGGTATCTGAGCTAATTTGAAACCCTTGTTTTATGCATCACCCCACCTCACCTTTCCCATTAAGCAGCCATAGTGTGTTTTCTAAACGTGTGACTCTGTTCTGTTTTGTAATTCAGTTCAAGGGTAGTGGTGTTTACACTCCCTCTATAAGTGATATCTTATGATAAGTGTCTTATTCTGTGTGACTTATTTCACTTAGAATCGTCGTACCTAAATCCACTCATCATGCTGCTGCTAGCCTTATGACGTTGATTTCATGGCTGAGTGATATTCCATTGTACATAAGGACCACAACTTCTTTATCCATTTTTCTCTTTCCTGGGATATTTAAGCTGTAACGAAGTGGAGGTTCTTGTCAACAGAGCAGCCCTAAACTTTGGGGTGCCTGTGTCTTGCTGATTTTTAGTTTTCCCAATTTATATGCCCATCAGTGGAAGTGCCCTATGCTCTCTAAGCTGAGTTTTTTAGATGTTTCAGGACACACCGTACACTTCTCCAGAGTGGCTGTTGTCAATTTACATCTCGCCCATCAGCGTAGCAAGGCTCCCGTTTCTCCATGGCCTGTCCTGCATTTCTGGTTTTGACACTTTATTCAGCATGGCCCTTTTGACCGATGGGAAGCGAGACTTCTTTGTAGCGCTGATTTGCCTTTCCAGGTTGCTTGGTTGGCCAAAAAGGGCGTATTCGTTTTTTCCTGAATATATTCAGGAAAAAACGCATACGCCCTTTTTGGCCAAGGGCATCATTGTCGAGGTTTTGCCGCTTTTCCTGTGCTTTAAAGGCGATTCGAATCTCCCTCCTGAAATCTGTTTCCTGCAATTCTGCCTTGCTTTCAAATCCTCTTCGTTTCCTTCCCTCAATATATTTGTGGACGAGAGTGATCATTTATACGTCTGCAGGTTTGTGAATTGCAGTGCCCCTGAGCTTCATTTTTCAACTCTCTTTCTTGGGAGCTGGCCGCAAAAGCGCAGGATTGCTTCAGGCCCTACTCTGGTCCCGGGCGGCAGGCTGAGCCTGTGGTTAATTCTTCTTCCTGATGGGAAAATAGAGTGACCTGTGCCTGTCCCAACACCTAGAGCTAGTCTCTCATTGGTTCCCCCTCTTCCCGTTCATCCTCAGGACAAATTGCAACGTGTACGGAACAGGAGGTTAAAGGTGCTGATTCTCCAAGGAGGGAGATTGCTTGTAAAGCGGCTGGAATGGCGAACCCGCGCACAAGGAGATGAGAAATGAGGTGCGTTTTAGAAACCTTTCCCGATCACATGGTGTACCATCTTCTGGGTTTCTCATGCATGTTTTCGATGTAGGAAGATGCCCTTGAACCTGGAGATTTGGGACCCATGGGATGGGTACCACGCAGTATTACTTTAAAGGGTCTGCGTTTGCTCACCCAACCTCACCAAAACTCTCAGCCCCAAGAGTGTCCACCCTTATGTCTCAATCAGCTGTGGGTCTAGATATGGTCAATCCAGGTGGCATCACAGCCCCTGAACGAATTTTGTAAGAATTTCTCTCTCTTTCACTGTCTTTGTTTCACGGGTTTTTAAAAGTAATTGATTTTTATAATGGGGTTTAGCTGCTTTTCACTGCTGTGTTTATGCCGCTTTACACCCACTTGACTCACTTACAGAGAGATATCAATACATAGGTTTTAAGATTCTTACTAGTCAGATATATTCTTGGGCGGTGAATAGGGGGTGTTGAGTCCAATTCACTGAGCTAGGAGTAAGTCTTGTCTATTACCTATTGGGTTTATGGAACGGTATCTGAGCTAATTTGAAACCCTTGTTTTATGCATCACCCCACCTCACCTTTCCCGTTAAGCAGCCATAGTGTGTTTTCTAAACGTGTGACTCTGTTCTGTTTTGTAATTTAGTTCAAGGGTAGCGTTGTTTACACTCCCTCTATAAGTGATATCTTATGATAAGTGTCTTTTTCTGTGTGACTTATTTCACTTAGAATCGTCGTACCTAAATCCACTTATCATGCTGCTGCTAGCCTTATGACGTTGATTTCATGGCTGAGTGATATTCCGTTGTACATAAGGACCACAACTTCTTTATCCATTTTTCTCTTTCCTGGGATATTTAAGGTGTACCGAAGTGGAGGTTCTTGTCAACAGAGCAGCCCTAAACTTTGGGGTGCCTGTGTCTTGCTGATTTTTAGTTTTCCCAATTTATATGCCCATAAGTGGAAGTGCCCTATGCTCTCTAAGCTGAGTTTTTTATATGTTTCAGGACACACCGTACACTTTTCCAGAGTGGCTGTTGTCAATTTACATCCTGTCCATCAGCGTAGCAAGGCTCCCGTTTCTCCATGGCCTGTCCTGCATTTCTGGTTTTGACACTTTATTCAGCATGGCCCTTTTGACCGATGGGAAGCGAGACTTCTTTGTAGCGCTGATTTGCCTTTCCAGGTTGCTTGGTTGGCCAAAAAGGGCGTATGCGTTTTTTCCTGAATATATTCAGGAAAAAACGCATACGCCCTTTTTGGCCAAGGGCATCATTGTCGAGGTTTTGCCGCTTTTCCTGTGCTTTAAAGGCGATTCGAATCTCCCTCCTGAAATCTGTTTCCTGCAATTCTGCCTTGCTTTCAAATCATCTTCGTTGCCTTCCCTCAATATATTTTTGGACGAGAGTGATCATTTATAAGTCTGCAGGTTTGTGAATTGCAGTGCCCCTGAGCTCCATTTTTCAACTCGCTTTCTTGGGAGCTGGCCGCAAAAGCGCAGGATTGCTTCAGGCCCTCCTCTGGTCACGGGCGGCAGGCTGAGCCTGTGGTTAATTCTTCTTCCTGATGGGAAAATAGAGGGACCTGTGCCTGTCCCAACACCTAGAGCTAGTCTCTCATTGGTTCCCCCTCTTCCCGTTCATCCTCAGGACAAATTGCAACCTGTACGGAACAGGAGGTTAAAGGTGCTGATTCTCCAAGGAGGGAGATTGCTTGTAAAGCGGCTGGAATGGCTAACCCGCGCACAAGGAGATGAGAAATGAGGTGTGTTTTAGAAACCTTTCCCGATCACACGGTGTACCATCTTCTGGGTTTCTCATGCATGTTTTCGATGTAGGAAGATGCCCTTGAACCTGGAGATTTGGGACCCATGGGATGGGTACCACGCAGTATTACTTTAAAGGGTCTGCGTTTGCTCACCCAACCTCACCAAACCTCTCAGCCCCAAGAGTGTCCACCCTTATGTCTCAATCAGCTGTGGGTCTAGATATGGTCAGTCCAGGTGGCAACACAGCCCCTGAACGAATTTTGGAAGAATTTCTCTCTCTTTCACTGTCTTTGTTTCACGGGTTTTTAAAAGTAATTGATTTTTATAATGGGGTTTAGCTGCTTTTCACTGCTGTGTTTATGCCGCTTTACACCCACTTGACTCACTTACAGAGAGATATCAATACATAGGTTTGAAGATTCTTACTAGTCAGATATATTCTTGGGCGGTGAATAGGGGGTGTTGAGTCCAATTCACTGAACTAGGAGTAGGTCTTGTCTATTACCTATTGGGTTTATGGAACGGTATCTGAGCTAATTTGAAACCCTTGTTTTATGCATCACCCCACCTCACCTTTCCCGTTAAGCAGCCATAGTGTGTTTTCTAAACGTGTGACTCTGTTCTGTTTTGTAATTCAGTTCAAGGGTAGCGGTGTTTACACTCCCTCTATAAGTGATATCTTATGATAAGTGTCTTTTTCTGTGTGACTTATTTCACATAGAATCGTCGTACCTAAATCCACTCATCATGCTGCTACTAGCCTTATGACGTTGATTTCATGGCTGAGTGATATTACATTGTACATAAGGACCACAACTTCTTTATTCATTTTTCTCTTTCCTGGGATATTTGAGGTGTAACGAAGTGGAGGTTCTTGTCAACAGAGCAGCCCTAAACTTTGGGGTGCCTGTGTCTTGCTGATTTTTAGTTTTCCCAATTTATACGCCCATGAGTGGAAGTACCCTATGATCTCTAAGCTGAGTTTTTTATATGTTTCAGGACACACCGTACACTTCTCCAGAGTGGCTGTTGGCAATTTACATCCTGCCCATCAGCGTAGCAAGGCTCCCGTTTCTCCATGGCCTGTCCTGCATTTCTGGTTTTGACACTTTATTCAGCATGGCCCTCTTGACCGATGGGAAGCGAGACTTCTTTGTAGCGCTGATTTGCCTTTCCAGGTTGCTTGGTTGGCCAAAAAGGGCGTATGCGTTTTTTCCTGAATATATTCAGGAAAAAACGCATACGCCCTTTTTGGCCAAGGGCATCATTGTCGAGGTTTTGCCGCTTTTCCTGTGCTTTAAAGGCGATTCGAATCTCCCTCCTGAAATCTGTTTCCTGCAATTCTGCCTTGCTTTCAAATCCTCTTCGTTGCCTTCCCTCAATATATTTTTGGACGAGAGTGATCATTTATAAGTCTGCAGGTTTGTGAATTGCAGTGCCCCTGAGCTCCATTTTTCAACTCGCTTTCTTGGGAGCTGGCCGCAAAAGCGCAGGATTGCTTCAGGCCCTCCTCTGGTCACGGGCGGCAGGCTGAGCCTGTGGTTAATTCTTCTTCCTGATGGGAAAATAGAGTGACCTGTGCCTGTCCCAACACCTAGAGCTAGTCTCTCATTGGTTCCCCCTCTTCCCGTTCATCCTCAGGACAAATTGCAACCTGTACGGAACAGGAGGTTAAAGGTGCTGATTCTCCAAGGAGGGAGATTGCTTGTAAAGCGGCTGGAATGGCGAACCCGCGCACAAGGAGATGAGAAATGAGGTGCGTTTTAGAAACCTTTCCCGATCACACGGTGTACCATCTTCTGGGTTTCTCATGCATGTTTTCGATGTAGGAAGATGCCCTTGAACCTGGAGATTTGGGACCCATGGGATGGGTACCACGCAGTATTACTTTAAAGGGTCTGCGTTTGCTCACCCAACCTCACCAAACCTCTCAGCCCCAAGAGTGTCCAGCCTTATGTCTCAATCAGCTGTGGGTCTAGATATGGTCAATCCAGGTGGCATCACAGCCCCTGAACGAATTTTGGAAGAATTTCTCTCTCTTTCACTGTCTTTGTTTCACGGGTTTTTAAAAGTAATTGATTTTTATAATGAGGTTTAGCTGCTTTTCACTGCTGTGTTTATGCCGCTTTACACCCACTTGACTCACTTACAGAGAGATATCAATACATAGGTTTGAAGATTCTTACTAGTCAGATATATTCTTGGGCGGTGAATAGGGGGTGTTGAGTCCAATTCACTGAGCTAGGAGTAAGTCTTGTCTATTACCTATTGGGTTTATGGAACGGTATCTGAGCTAATTTGAAACCCTTGTTTTATGCATCACCCCACCTCACCTTTCCCGTTAAGCAGCCATAGTGTGTTTTCTAAACGTGTGACTCTGTTCTGTTTTGTAATTCAGTTCAAGGGTAGCGGTGTTTACACTCCCTCTATAAGTGATATCTTATGATAATTGTCTTTTTCTGTGTGACTTATTTCACTTAGAATCGTCGTACCTAAATCCACTCATCATGCTGCTGCTAGCCTTATGACGTTGATTTCATGGCTGAGTGATATTCCATTGTACATAAGGACCACAACTTCTTTATCCATTTTTCTCTTTCCTGGGATATTTAAGGTGTAATGAAGTGGAGGTTCTTGTCAACAGAGCAGCCCTAAACTTTGGGGTGCCTGTGTCTTGCTGATTTTTAGTTTTCCCAATTTATACGCCCATGAGTGGAAGTGCCCTATGCTCTCTAAGCTGAGTATTTTAGATGTTTCAGGACACTCGGTACACTTCTCCAGAGTGGCTGTTGTCAATTTACATCCTGTCCATCAGCGTAGCAAGGCTCCCGTTTCTCCATGGCCTGTCCTGCATTTCTGGTTTTGACACTTTATTCAGCATGGCCCTTTTGACCGAAGGGAAGCGAGACTTCTTTGTAGCGCTGATTTGCCTTTCCAGGTTGCTTGGTTGGCCAAAAAGGGCGTATGCGTTTTTTCCTGAATATATTCAGGAAAAAACGCATACGCCCTTTTTGGCCAAGGGCATCATTGTCGAGGTTTTGCCGCTTTTCCTGTGCTTTAAAGGCGATTCGAACCTCCCTCGTGAAATCTGTTTCCTGCAATTCTGCCTGGCTTTCAAATGCTCTTCGTTGCCTTCCCTCAATATATTTGTGGACGAGAGTGATCATTTATAAGTCTGCAGGTTTGTGAATTGCAGTGCCCCTGAGCTCCATTTTTCACCTCGCTTTCTTGGGAGCTGGCCGCAAAAGCGCAGGATTGCTTCAGGCCCTACTCTGGTCCCGGGCGGCAGGCTGAGCCTGTGGTTAATTCTTCTTCCTGATGGGAAAATAGAGTGACCTGTGCCTGTCCCAACACCTAGAGCTAGTCTCTCATTGGTTCCCCCTCATCCCGTTCATCCTCAGGACAAATTGCAACCTGTACGGAACAGGAGGTTAAAGGTGCTGATTCTCCAAGGAGGGAGATTGCTTGTAAAGCGGCTGGAATGGCGAACCCGTGCACAAGGAGATGAGAAATGAGGTGCGTTTTAGAAACCTTTCCCGATCACACGGTGTACCATCTTCTGGGTTTCTCATGCATGTTTTCGATGTAGGAAGATGCCCTTGAACCTGGAGATTTGGGACCCATGGGATGGGTACCACGCAGTATTACTTTAAAGGGTCTGCGTTTGCTCACCCAACCTCACCAAACCTCTCAGCCCCAAGAGTGTCCACCCTTATGTCTCAATCAGCTGTGGGTCTAGATATGGTCAATCCAGGTGGCATCACAGCCCCTGAACGAATTTTGGAAGAATTTCTCTCTCTTTCACTGTCTTTGTTTCACGGGTTTTTAAAAGTAATTGATTTTTATAATGGGGTTTAGCTGCTTTTCACTGCTGTGTTTATGCCGCTTTACTCCCACTTGACTCACTTACAGAGAGATATCAATACATAGGTTTTAAGATTCTTACTAGTCAGATATATTCTTGGGCGGTGAATAGGGGGTGTTGAGTCCAATTCACTGAACTAGGAGTAGGTCTTGTCTATTACCTATTGGGTTTATGGAACGGTATCTGAGCTAATTTGAAACCCTTGTTTTATGCATCACCCCACCTCACCTTTCCCGTTAAGCAGCCATAGTGTGTTTTCTAAACGTGTGACTCTGTTCTGTTTTGTAATTCAGTTCAAGGGTAGCGGTGTTTACACTCCCTCTATAAGTGATATCTTATGATAAGTGTCTTTTTCTGTGTAACTTATTTCACATAGAATCGTCGTACCTAAATCCACTCATCATGCTGCTACTAGCCTTATGACGTTGATTTCATGGCTGAGTGATATTCCATTGTACATAAGGACCACAACTTCTTTATTCATTTTTCTCTTTCCTGGGATATTTAAGGTGTAACGAAGTGGAGGTTCTTGTCAACAGAGCAGCCCTAAACTTTGGGGTGCCTGTGTCTTGCTGATTTTTCGTTTTCCCAATTTATACGCCCATGAGTGGAAGTACCCTATGATCTCTAAGCTGAGTTTTTTACATGTTTCAGGACACACCGTACACTTCTCCAGAGTGGCTGTTGGCAATTTACATCCTGCCCATCAGCGTAGCAAGGCTCCCGTTTCTCCATGGCCTGTCCTGCATTTCTGGTTTTGACACTTTATTCAGCATGGCCCTCTTGACCGATGGGAAGCGAGACTTCTTTGTAGCGCTGATTTGCCTTTCCAGGTTGCTTGGTTGGCCAAAAAGGGCGTATGCGTTTTTTCCTGAATATATTCAGGAAAAAACGCATACGCCCTTTTTGGCCAAGGGCATCATTGTCGAGGTTTTGCCGCTTTTCCTGTGCTTTAAAGGCGATTCGAATCTCCCTCCTGAAATCTGTTTCCTGCAATTCTGCCTTGCTTTCAAATCCTCTTCGTTGCCTTCCCTCAATATATTTGTGGACGAGAGTGATCATTTATAAGTCTGCAGGTTTGTGAATTGCAGTGCCCCTGAGCTCCATTTTTCAACTCGCTTTCTTGGGAGCTGGCCGCAAAAGCGCAGGATTGCTTCAGGCCCTACTCTGGTCCCGGGCGGCAGGCTGAGCCTGTGGTTAATTCTTCTTCCTGATGGGAAAATAGAGTGACCTGTGCCTGTCCCAACACCTAGAGCTAGTCTCTCATTGGTTCCCCCTCTTCCCGTTCATCCTCAGGACAAATTGCAACCTGTACGGAACAGGAGGTTAAAGGTGCTGATTCTCCAAGGAGGGAGATTGCTTGTAAAGCGGCTGGAATGGCGAACCCGCGCACAAGGAGATGTGAAATGAGGTGCGTTTTAGAAACCTTTCCCGATCACACGGTGTACCATCTTCTGGGTTTCTCATGCATGTTTTCGATTAGGAAGATGCCCTTGAACCTGGAGATTTGGGACCCATGGGATGGGTACCACGTAGTATTACTTGAAAGGGTCTGCGTTTGCTCACCCAACCTCACCAAAACTCTCAGCCCCAAGAGTGTCCAGCCTTATGTCTCAATCAGCTGTGGGTCTAGATATGGTCAATCCAGGTGGCATCACAGCCCCTGAACGAATTTTGGAAGAATTTCTCTCTCTTTCACTGTCTTTGTTTCACGGGTTTTTAAAAGTAATTGATTTTTATAATGGGGTTTAGCTGCTTTTCACTGCTGTGTTTATGCCGCTTTACACCCACTTGACTCACTTACAGAGAGATATCAATACATAGGTTTTAAGATTCTTACTAGTCAGATATATTCTTGGGCGGTGAATAGGGGGTGTTGAGTCCAATTCACTGTGCTAGGAGTAAGTCTTGTCTATTACCTATTGGGTTTATGGAACGGTATCTGAGCTAATTTGAAACCCTTGTTTTATGCATCACCCCACCTCACCTTTCCCGTTAAGCAGCCATAGTGTGTTTTCTAAACGTGTGACTCTGTTCTGTTTTGTAATTCAGTTCAAGGGTAGCGGTGTTTACACTCCCTCTATAAGTGATATCTTATGATAAGTGTCTTTTTCTGTGTGACTTATTTCACATAGAATCCTCGTACCTAAATCCACTCATCATCCTGCTGCTAGCCTTATGACGTTGATTTCATGGCTGAGTGATATTCCATTGTACATAAGGACCACAACTTCTTTATCCATTTTTCTCTTTCCTGGGATATTTAAGGTGTAACGAAGTGGAGGTTCTTGTCAACAGAGCAGCCCTAAACTTTGGGGTGCCTGTGTCTTGCTGATTTTTAGTTTTCCCAATTTATAAGCCCATAAGTGGAAGTGCCCTATGCTCTCTAAGCTGAGTTTTTTAGATGTTTCAGGACACACGGTACACTTCTCCAGAGTGGCTGTTGTCAATTTACATCCTGTCCATCAGCGTAGCAAGGCTCCCGTTTCTCCATGGCCTGTCCTGCATTTCTGGTGTTGACACTTTATTCAGCATGGCCCTTTTGACCGATGGGAAGCGAGACTTCTTTGTAGCGCTGATTTGCCTTTCCAGGTTGCTTGGTTGGCCAAAAAGGGCGTATGCGTTTTTTCCTGAATATATTCAGGAAAAAACGCATACGCCCTTTTTGGCCAAGGGCCTCATTGTCGAGGTTTTGCCGCTTTTCCTGTGCTTTAAAGGCGATTCGAATCTCCCTCCTGAAATCTGTTTCCTGCAATTCTGCCTGGCTTTCAAATCCTCTTCGTTGCCTTCCCTCAATATATTTGTGGACGAGAGTGATCATTTATAAGTCTGCAGGTTTGTGAATTGCAGTGCCCCTGAGCTCCATTTTTCAACTCGCTTTCTTGGGAACTGGCCGCAAAAGCGCAGGATTGCTTCAGGCCCTACTCTGGTCACGGGCGGCAGGCTGAGCCTGTGATTAATTCTTCTTCCTGATGGGAAAATAGAGTGACCTGTGCCTGTCCCAACACCTAGAGCTAGTCTCTCATTGGTTCCCCCTCTTCCCGTTCATCCTCAGGACAAATTGCAACCTGTACGGAACAGGAGGTTAAAGGTGCTGATTCTCCAAGGAGGGAGATTGCTTGTAAAGCAGCTGGAATGGCGAACCCGCGCACAAGGAGATGAGAAATGAGGTGCGTTTTAGAAACCTTTCCCGATCACACGGTGTACCATCTTCTGGGTTTCTCATGCATGTTTTCGATGTAGGAAGATGCCCTTGAACCTGGAGATTTGGGACCCATGGGATGGGTACCACGCAGTATTACTTTAAAGGGTCTGCGTTTGCTCACCCAACCTCACCAAACCTCTCAGCCCCAAGAGTGTCCAGCCTTATGTCTCAATCAGCTGTGGGTCTAGATATGGTCAATCCAGGTGGCATCACAGCCCCTGAACGAATTTTGGAAGAATTTCTCTCTCTTTCACTGTCTTTGTTTCACGGGTTTTTAAAAGTAATTGATTTTTATAATGGGGTTAGCTGCTTTTCACTGCTGTGTTTATGCCGCTTTACTCCCACTTGACTCACTTACAGAGAGATATCAATACATAGGTTTTAAGATTCTTACTAGTCAGATATATTCTTGGGCGGTGAATAGGGGGTGTTGAGTCCAATTCACTGTGCTAGGAGTAAGTCTTGTCTATTACCTATTGGGTTTATGGAACGGTATCTGAGCTAATTTGAAACCCTTGTTTTATGCATCACCCCACCTCACCTTTCCCGTTAAGCAGCCATAGTGTGTTTTCTAAACGTGTGACTCTGTTCTGTTTTGTAATTCAGTTCAAGGGTAGCGGTGTTTACACTCCCTCTATAAGTGATATCTTATGATAAGTGTCTTTTTCTGTGTGACTTATTTCACATAGAATCCTCGTACCTAAATCCACTCATCATCCTGCTGCTAGCCTTATGACGTTGATTTCATGGCTGAGTGATATTCCATTGTACATAAGGACCACAACTTCTTTATCCATTTTTCTCTTTCCTGGGATATTTAAGGTGTAACGAAGTGGAGGTTCTTGTCAACAGAGCAGCCGTAAACTTTGGGGTGCCTGTGTCTTGCTGATTTTTCGTTTTCCCAATTTATACGCCCATGAGTGGAAGTACCCTATGATCTCTAAGCTGAGTTTTTTATATGTTTCAGGACACACCGTACACTTCTCCAGAGTGGCTGTTGGCAATTTACATCCTGCCCATCAGCGTAGCAAGGCTCCCGTTTCTCCATGGCCTGTCCTGCATTTCTGGTTTTGACACTTTATTCAGCATGGCCCTCTTGACCGATGGGAAGCGAGACTTCTTTGTAGCGCTGATTTGCCTTTCCAGGTTGCTTGGTTGGCCAAAAAGGGCGTATGCGTTTTTTCCTGAATATATTCAGGAAAAAATGCATACGCCCTTTTTGGCCAAGGGCATCATTGTCGAGGTTTTGCCGCTTTTCCTGTGCTTTAGAGGCGATTCGAATCTCCCTCCTGAAATCTGTTTCCTGCAATTCTGCCTTGCTTTCAAATCCTCTTCGTTGCCTTCCCTCAATATATTTGTGGACGAGAGTGATCATTTATATGTCTGCAGGTTTGTGAATTGCAGTGCCCCTGAGCTCCATTTTTCAACTCGCTTTCTTGGGAGCTGGCCGCAAAAGCGCAGGATTGCTTCAGGCCCTACTCTGGTCACGGGCGGCAGGCTGAGCCTGTGGTTAATTCTTCTTCCTGATGGGAAAATAGAGTGACCTGTGCCTGTCCCAACACCTAGAGCTAGTCTCTCATTGGTTCCCCCTCTTCCCGTTCATCCTCAGGACAAATTGCAACCTGTACGGAACAGGAGGTTAAAGGTGCTGATTCTCCAAGGAGGGAGATTGCTTGTAAAGCGGCTGGAATGGCGAACCCGCGTACAAGGAGATGAGAAATGAGGTGCGTTTTAGAAACCTTTCCCGATCACACGGTGTACCATCTTCTGGGTTTCTCATGCATGTTTTCGATGTAGGAAGATGCCCTTGAACCTGGAGATTTGGGACCCATGGGATGGGTACCACGCAGTATTACTTTAAAGGGTCTGCGTTTGCTCACCCAACCTCACCAAAACTCTCAGCCCCAAGAGTGTCCAGCCTTATGTCTCAATCAGCTGTGGGTCTAGATATGGTCAATCCAGGTGGCATCACAGCCCCTGAACGAATTTTGGAAGAATTTCTCTCTCTTTCACTGTCTTTGTTTCACGGGTTTTTAAAAGTAATTGATTTTTATAATGGGGTTTAGCTGCTTTTCACTGCTGTGTTTATGCCGCTTTACACCCACTTGACTCACTTACAGAGAGATATCAATACATAGGTTTTAAGATTCTTACTAGTCAGATATATTCTTGGGCGGTGAATATGGGGTGTTGAGTCCAATTCACTGAGCTAGGAGTAAGTCTTGTCTATTACCTATTGGGTTTATGGAACGGTATCTGAGCTAATTTGAAACCCTTGTTTTATGCATAACCCCACCTCACCTTTCCCGTTAAGCAGCCATAGTGTGTTTTCTAAACGTGTGACTCTGTTCTGTTTTGTAATTCAGTTCAAGGGTAGCGGTGTTTACACTCCCTCTATAAGTGATATCTTATGATAAGTGTCTTTTTCTGTGTGACTTATTTCACATAGAATCCTCGTACCTAAATCCACTCATCATCCTGCTGCTAGCCTTATGACGTTGATTTCATGGCTGAGTGATATTCCGTTGTACATAAGGACCACAACTTCTTTATCCATTTTTCTCTTTCCTGGGATATTTAAGGTGTAACGAAGTGGAGGTTCTTGTCAACAGAGCAGCCCTAAACTTTGGGGTGCCTGTGTCTTGCTGATTTTTAGTTTTCCCAATTTATAAGCCCATAAGTGGAAGTGCCCTATGCTCTCTAAGCTGAGTTTTTTAGATGTTTCAGGACACACGGTACACTTTTCCAGAGTGGCTCTTGTCAATTTACATCCTGTCCATCAGCGTAGCAAGGCTCCCGTTTCTCCATGGCCTGTCCTGCATTTCTGGTTTTGACACTTTATTCAGCATGGCCCTCTTGACCGATGGGAAGCGAGACTTCTTTGTAGCGCTGATTTGCCTTTCCAGGTTGCTTGGTTGGCCAAAAAGGGCGTATGCGTTTTTTCCTGAATATATTCAGGAAAAAACGCATACGCCCTTTTTGGCCAAGGGCATCATTGTCGAGGTTTTGCCGCTTTTCCTGTGCTTTAAAGGCGATTCGAATCTCCCTCCTGAAATCTGTTTCCTGCAATTCTGCCTGGCTTTCAAATGCTCTTCGTTGCCTTCCCTCAATATATTTGTGGACGAGTGTGATCATTTATAAGTCTGCAGGTTTGTGAATTGCAGTGCCCCTGAGCTCCATTTTTCAACTCGCTTTCTTGGGAGCTGGCCGCAAAAGCGCAGGATTGCTTCAGGCCCTACTCTGGTCCCGGGCGGCAGGCTGAGCCTGTGGTTAATTCTTCTTCCTGATGGGAAAATAGAGTGACCTGTGCCTGTCCCAACACCTAGAGCTAGTCTCTCATTGGTTCCCCCTCTTCCCGTTCATCCTCAGGACAAATTGCAACCTGTACGGAACAGGAGGTTAAAGGTGCTGATTCTCCAAGGAGGGAGATTGCTTGTAAAGCGGCTGGAATGGCGAACCCGCGCACAAGGAGATGAGAAATGAGGTGCGTTTTAGAAACCTTTCCCGATCACACGGTGTACCATCTTCTGGGTTTCTCATGCATGTTTTCGATGTAGGAAGATGCCCTTGAACCTGGAGATTTGGGACCCATGGGATGGGTACCACGCAGTATTACTTTAAAGGGTCTGCGTTTGCTCACCCAACCTCACCAAAACTCTCAGCCCCAAGAGTGTCCAGCCTTATGTCTCAATCAGCTGTGGGTCTAGATATGGTCAATCCAGGTGGCATCACAGCCCCTGAACGAATTTTGGAAGAATTTCTCTCTCTTTCACTGTCTTTGTTTCACGGGTTTTTAAAAGTAATTGATTTTTATAATGGGGTTTAGCTGCTTTTCACTGCTGTGTTTATGCCGCTTTACACCCACTTGACTCACTTACAGAGAGATATCAATACATAGGTTTTAAGATTCTTACTAGTCAGATATATTCTTGGGCGGTGAATAGGGGGTGTTGAGTCCAATTCACTGAGCTAGGAGTAAGTCTTGTCTATTACCTATTGGGTTTATGGAACGGTATCTGAGCTAATTTGAAACCCTTGTTTTATGCATCACCCCACCTCACCTTTCCCGTTAAGCAGCCATAGTGTGTTTTCTAAACGTGTGACTCTGTTCTGTTTTGTAATTCAGTTCAAGGGTAGCGGTGTTTACACTCCCTCTATAAGTGATATCTTATGATAAGTGTCTTTTTCTGTGTGACTTATTTCACATAGAATCGTCGTACCTAAATCCACTCATCATCCTGCTGCTAGCCTTATGACGTTGATTTCATGGCTGAGTGATATTCCATTGTACATAAGGACCACAACTTCTTTATCCATTTTTCTCTTTCCTGGGATATTTAAGGTGTAACGAAGTGGAGGTTCTTGTCAACAGAGCAGCCCTAAACTTTGGGGTGCCTGTGTCTTGCTGATTTTTAGTTTTCCCAATTTATAAGCCCATAAGTGGAAGTGCCCTATGCTCTCTAAGCTGAGTTTTTTAGATGTTTCAGGACACACGGTACACTTCTCCAGAGTGGCTGTTGTCAATTTACATCCTGCCCATCAGCGTAGCAAGGCTCCCGTTTCTCCATGGCCGGTCCTGCATTTCTGGTTTTGACACTTTATTCAGCATGGCCCTCTTGACCGATGGGAAGCGAGACTTCTTTGTAGCGCTGATTTGCCTTTCCAGGTTGCTTGGTTGGCCAAAAAGGGCGTATGCGTTTTTTCCTGAATATATTCAGGAAAAAACGCATACGCCCTTTTTGGCCAAGGGCATCATTGTCGAGGTTTTGCCGCTTTTCCTGTGCTTTAAAGGCGATTCGAATCTCCCTCCTGAAATCTGTTTCCTGCAATTCTGCCTTGCTTTCAAATCCTCTTCGTTGCCTTCCCTCAATATATTTGTGGACGAGAGTGATCATTTATAAGTCTTCAGGTTTGTGAATTGCAGTGCCCCTGAGCTCCATTTTTCAACTCGCTTTCTTGGGAGCTGGCCGCAAAAGCGCAGGATTGCTTCAGGCCCTACTCTGGTCACGGGCGGCAGGCTGAGCCTGTGGTTAATTCTTCTTCCTGATGGGAAAATAGAGTGACCTGTGCCTGTCCCAACACCTAGAGCTAGTCTCTCATTGGTTCCCCCTCTTCCCGTTCATCCTCAGGACAAATTGCAACCTGTACGGAACAGGAGGTTAAAGGTGCTGATTCTCCAAGGAGGGAGATTGCTTGTAAAGCGGCTGGAATGGCGAACCCGCGCACAAGGAGATGAGAAATGAGGTGCGTTTTAGAAACCTTTCCCGATCACACGGTGTACCATCTTCTGGGTTTCTCATGCATGTTTTCGATGTAGGAAGATGCCCTTGAACCTTGAGATTTGGGACTCATGGGATGGGTACCACGCAGTATTACTTTAAAGGGTCTGCGTTTGCTCACCCAACCTCACCAAACCTCTCAGCCCCAAGAGTGTCCAGCCTTATGTCTCAATCAGCTGTGGGTCTAGATATGGTCAATCCAGGTGGCATCACAGCCCCTGAACGAATTTTGGAAGAATTTCTCTCTCTTTCACTGTCTTTGTTTCACGGGTTTTTAAAAGTAATTGATTTTTATAATGGGGTTTAGCTGCTTTTCACTGCTGTGTTTATGCCGCTTTACACCCACTTGACTCACTTACAGAGAGATATCAATACATAGGTTTTAAGATTCTAACTAGTCAGATATATTCTTGGGCGGTGAATAGGGGGTGTTGAGTCCAATTCACTGAGCTAGGAGTAAGTCTTGTCTATTACCTATTGGGTTTATGGAACGGTATCTGAGCTAATTTGAAACCCTTGTTTTATGCATCACCCCACCTCACCTTTCCCGTTAAGCAGCCATAGTGTGTTTTCTAAACGTGTGACTCTGTTCTGTTTTGTAATTCAGTTCAAGGGTAGCGGTGTTTACACTCCCTCTATAAGTGATATCTTATGATAAGTGTCTTTTTATGTGTGACTTATTTCACATAGAATCGTCGTACCTAAATCCACTCATTATCCTGCTGCTAGCCTTATGACGTTGATTTCATGGCTGAGTGATATTCCATTGTACATAAGGACCACAACTTCTTTATCCATTTTTCTCTTTCCTGGGATATTTAAGGTGTAACGAAGTGGAGGTTCTTGTCAACAGAGCAGCCCTAAACTTTGGGGTGCCTGTGTCTTGCTGATTTTTAGTTTTCCCAATTTATAAGCCCATAAGTGGAAGTGCCCTATGCTCTCTAAGCTGAGTTTTTTAGATGTTTCAGGACACACGGTACACTTCTCCAGAGTGGCTGTTGTCAATTTACATCCTGCCCATCAGCGTAGCAAGGCTCCCGTTTCTCCATGGCCTGTCCTGCATTTCTGGTTTTGACACTTTATTCAGCATGGCCCTCTTGACCGATGGGAAGCGAGACTTCTTTGTAGCGCTGATTTGCCTTTCCAGGTTGCTTGGTTGGCCAAAAAGGGCGTATGCGTTTTTTCCTGAATATATTCAGGAAAAAATGCATACGCCCTTTTTGGCCAAGGGCATCATTGTCGAGGTTTTGCCGCTTTTCCTGTGCTTTAAAGGCGATTCGAATCTCCCTCCTGAAATCTGTTTCCTGCAATTCTGCCTTGCTTTCAAATCCTCTTCGTTGCCTTCCCTCAATATATTTGTGGACGAGAGTGATCATTTATAAGTCTGCAGGTTTGTGAATTGCAGTGCCCCTGAGCTCCATTTTTCAACTCGCTTTCTTGGGAGCTGGCCGCAAAAGCGCAGGATTGCTTCAGGCCCTACTCTGGTCCCGGGCGGCAGGCTGAGCCTGTGGTTAATTCTTCTTCCTGATGGGAAAATAGAGTGACCTGTGCCTGTCCCAACACCTAGAGCTAGTCTCTCATTGGTTCCCCCTCTTCCCGTTCATCCTCAGGATAAATTGCAACCTGTACGGAACAGGAGGTTAAAGGTGCTGATTCTCCAAGGAGGGAGATTGCTTGTAAAGCGGCTGGAATGGCGAACCCGCGCACAAGGAGATGAGAAATGAGGTGCGTTTTAGAAACCTTTCCCGATCACACGGTGTACCATCTTCTGGGTTTCTCATGCATGTTTTCGATGTAGGAAGATGCCCTTGAACCTGGAGATTTGGGACCCATGGGGTGGGTACCACGCAGTATTACTTTAAAGGGTCTGCGTTTGCTCACCCAACCTCACCAAACCTCTCAGCCCCAAGAGTGTCCAGCCTTATGTCTCAATCAGCTGTGGGTCTAGATATGGTCAATCCAGGTGGCATCACAGCCCCTGAACGAATTTTGGAAGAATTTCTCTCTCTTTCACTGTCTTTGTTTCACGGGTTTTTAAAAGTAATTGATTTTTATAATGGGGTTTAGCTGCTTTTCACTGCTGTGTTTATGCCGCTTTACACCCACTTGACTCACTTACAGAGAGATATCAATACATAGGTTTTAAGATTCTTACTAGTCAGATATATTCTTGGGCGGTGAATAGGGGGTGTTGAGTCCAATTCACTGAGCTAGGAGTAAGTCTTGTCTATTACGTATTGGGTTTATGGAACGGTATCTGAGCTAATTTGAAACCCTTGTTTTATGCATCACCCCACCTCACCTTTCCCGTTAAGCAGCCATAGTGTGTTTTCTAAACGTGTGACTCTGTTCTGTTTTGTAATTCAGTTCAAGGGTAGCGGTGTTTACACTCCCTCTATAAGTGATATCTTATGATAAGTGTCTTTTTATGTGTGACTTATTTCACATAGAATCGTCGTACCTAAATCCACTCATTATCCTGCTGCTAGCCTTATGACGTTGATTTCATGGCTGAGTGATATTCCATTGTACATAAGGACCACAACTTCTTTATCCATTTTTCTCTTTCCTGGGATATTTAAGGTGTAACGAAGTGGAGGTTCTTGTCAACAGAGCAGCCCTAAACTTTGGGGTGCCTGTGTCTTGCTGATTTTTAGTTTTCCCAATTTATAAGCCCATAAGTGGAAGTGCCCTATGCTCTCTAAGCTGAGTTTTTTAGATGTTTCAGGACACACGGTACACTTCTCCAGAGTGGCTGTTGTCAATTTACATCCTGCCCATCAGCGTAGCAAGGCTCCCGTTTCTCCATGGCCTGTCCTGCATTTCTGGTTTTGACACTTTATTCAGCATGGCCCTCTTGACCGATGGGAAGCGAGACTTCTTTGTAGCGCTGATTTGCCTTTCCAGGTTGCTTGGTTGGCCAAAAAGGGCGTATGCGTTTTTTCCTGAATATATTCAGGAAAAAACGCATACGCCCTTTTTGGCCAAGGGCATCATTGTCGAGGTTTTGCCGCTTTTCCTGTGCTTTAAAGGCGATTCGAATCTCCCTCCTGAAATCTGTTTCCTGCAATTCTGCCTTGCTTTCAAATCCTCTTCGTTGCCTTCCCTCAATATATTTGTGGACGAGAGTGATCATTTATAAGTCTGCAGGTTTGTGAATTGCAGTGCCCCTGAGCTCCATTTTTCAACTCGCTTTCTTGGGAGCTGGCCGCAAAAGCGCAGGATTGCTTCAGGCCCTACTCTGGTCACGGGCGGCAGGCTGAGCCTGTGGTTAATTCTTCTTCCTGATGGGAAAATAGAGTGACCTGTGCCTGTCCCAACACCTAGAGCTAGTCTCTCATTGGTTCCCCCTCTTCCCGTTCATCCTCAGGACAAATTGCAACCTGTACGGAACAGGAGGTTAAAGGTGCTGATTCTCCAAGGAGGGAGATTGCTTGTAAAGCGGCTGGAATGGCGAACCCGCGCACAAGGAGATGAGAAATGAGGTGCGTTTTAGAAACCTTTCCCGATCACACGGTGTACCATCTTCTGGGTTTCTCATGCATGTTTTCGATGTAGGAAGATGCCCTTGAACCTGGAGATTTGGGACCCATGGGATGGGTACCACGCAGTATTACTTTAAAGGGTCTGCGTTTGCTCACCCAACCTCACCAAACCTCTCAGCCCCAAGAGTGTCCAGCCTTATGTCTCAATCAGCTGTGGGTCTAGATATGGTCAATCCAGGTGGCATCACAGCCCCTGAACGAATTTTGGAAGAATTTCTCTCTCTTTCACTGTCTTTGTTTCACGGGTTTTTAAAAGTAATTGATTTTTATAATGGGGTTTAGCTGCTTTTCACTGCTGTGTTTATGCCGCTTTACACCCACTTGACTCACTTACAGAGAGATATCAATACATAGGTTTTAAGATTCTTACTAGTCAGATATATTCTTGGGCGGTGAATAGGGGGTGTTGAGTCCAATTCACTGAGCTAGGAGTAAGTCTTGTCTATTACCTATTGGGTTTATGGAACGGTATCTGAGCTAATTTGAAACCCTTGTTTTATGCATCACCCCACCTCACCTTTCCCGTAAAGCAGCCATAGTGTGTTTTCTAAACGTGTGACTCTGTTCTGTTTTGTAATTCAGTTCAAGGGTAGCGGTGTTTACACTCCCTCTATAAGTGATATCTTATGATAAGTGTCTTTTTATGTGTGACTTATTTCACATAGAATCGTCGTACCTAAATCCACTCATTATCCTGCTGCTAGCCTTATGACGTTGATTTCATGGCTGAGTGATATTCCATTGTACATAAGGACCACAACTTCTTTATCCATTTTTCTCTTTCCTGGGATATTTAAGGTGTAACGAAGTGGAGGTTCTTGTCAACAGAGCAGCCCTAAACTTTGGGGTGCCTGTGTCTTGCTGATTTTTAGTTTTCCCAATTTATAAGCCCATAAGTGGAAGTGCCCTATGCTCTCTAAGCTGAGTTTTTTAGATGTTTCAGGACACACGGTACACTTCTCCAGAGTGGCTGTTGTCAATTTACATCCTGCCCATCAGCGTAGCAAGGCTCCCGTTTCTCCATGGCCTGTCCTGCATTTCTGGTTTTGACACTTTATTCAGCATGGCCCTCTTGACCGATGGGAAGCGAGACTTCTTTGTAGCGCTGATTTGCCTTTCCAGGTTGCTTGGTTGGCCAAAAAGGGCGTATGCGTTTTTTCCTGAATATATTCAGGAAAAAACGCATACGCCCTTTTTGGCCAAGGGCATCATTGTCGAGGTTTTGCCGCTTTTCCTGTGCTTTAAAGGCGATTCGAATCTCCCTCCTGAAATCTGTTTCCTGCAATTCTGCCTTGCTTTCAAATCCTCTTCGTTGCCTTCCCTCAATATATTTGTGGACGAGAGTGATCATTTATAAGTCTGCAGGTTTGTGAATTGCAGTGCCCCTGAGCTCCATTTTTCAACTCGCTTTCTTGGGAGCTGGCCGCAAAAGCGCAGGATTGCTTCAGGCCCTACTCTGGTCACGGGCGGCAGGCTGAGCCTGTGGTTAATTCTTCTTCCTGATGGGAAAATAGAGTGACCTGTGCCTGTCCCAACACCTAGAGCTAGTCTCTCATTGGTTCCCCCTCTTCCCGTTCATCCTCAGGACAAATTGCAACCTGTACGGAACAGGAGGTTAAAGGTGCTGATTCTCCAAGGAGGGAGATTGCTTGTAAAGCGGCTGGAATGGCGAACCCGCGCACAAGGAGATGAGAAATGAGGTGCGTTTTAGAAACCTTTCCCGATCACACGGTGTACCATCTTCTGGGTTTCTCATGCATGTTTTCGATGTAGGAAGATGCCCTTGAACCTGGAGATTTGGGACCCATGGGATGGGTACCACGCAGTATTACTTTAAAGGGTCTGCGTTTGCTCACCCAACCTCACCAAACCTCTCAGCCCCAAGAGTGTCCAGCCTTATGTCTCAATCAGCTGTGGGTCTAGATATGGTCAATCCAGGTGGCATCACAGCCCCTGAACGAATTTTGGAAGAATTTCTCTCTCTTTCACTGTCTTTGTTTCACGGGTTTTTAAAAGTAATTGATTTTTATAATGGGGTTTAGCTGCTTTTCACTGCTGTGTTTATGCCGCTTTACACCCACTTGACTCACTTACAGAGAGATATCAATACATAGGTTTTAAGATTCTTACTAGTCAGATATATTCTTGGGCGGTGAATAGGGGGTGTTGAGTCCAATTCACTGAGCTAGGAGTAAGTCTTGTCTATTACCTATTGGGTTTATGGAACGGTATCTGAGCTAATTTGAAACCCATGTTTTATGCATCACCCCACCTCACCTTTCCCGTTAAGCAGCCATAGTGTGTTTTCTAAACGTGTGACTCTGTTCTGTTTTGTAATTCAGTTCAAGGGTAGCGGTGTTTACACTCCCTCTATAAGTGATATCTTATGATAAGTGTCTTTTTATGTGTGACTTATTTCACATAGAATCGTCGTACCTAAATCCACTCATTATCCTGCTGCTAGCCTTATGACGTTGATTTCATGGCTGAGTGATATTCCATTGTACATAAGGACCACAACTTCTTTATCCATTTTTCTCTTTCCTGGGATATTTAAGGTGTAACGAAGTGGAGGTTCTTGTCAACAGAGCAGCCCTAAACTTTGGGGTGCCTGTGTCTTGCTGATTTTTAGTTTTCCCAATTTATAAGCCCATAAGTGGAAGTGCCCTATGCTCTCTAAGCTGAGTTTTTTAGATGTTTCAGGACACACGGTACACTTCTCCAGAGTGGCTGTTGTCAATTTACATCCTGCCCATCAGCGTAGCAAGGCTCCCGTTTCTCCATGGCCTGTCCTGCATTTCTGGTTTTGACACTTTATTCAGCATGGCCCTCTTGACCGATGGGAAGCGAGACTTCTTTGTAGCGCTGATTTGCCTTTCCAGGTTGCTTGGTTGGCCAAAAAGGGCGTATGCGTTTTTTCCTGAATATATTCAGGAAAAAACGCATACGCCCTTTTTGGCCAAGGGCATCATTGTCGAGGTTTTGCCGCTTTTCCTGTGCTTTAAAGGCGATTCGAATCTCCCTCCTGAAATCTGTTTCCTGCAATTCTGCCTTGCTTTCAAATCCTCTTCGTTGCCTTCCCTCAATATATTTGTGGACGAGAGTGATCATTTATAAGTCTGCAGGTTTGTGAATTGCAGTGCCCCTGAGCTCCATTTTTCAACTCGCTTTCTTGGGAGCTGGCCGCAAAAGCGCAGGATTGCTTCAGGCCCTACTCTGGTCACGGGCGGCAGGCTGAGCCTGTGGTTAATTCTTCTTCCTGATGGGAAAATAGAGTGACCTGTGCCTGTCCCAACACCTAGAGCTAGTCTCTCATTGGTTCCCCCTCTTCCCGTTCATCCTCAGGACAAATTGCAACCTGTACGGAACAGGAGGTTAAAGGTGCTGATTCTCCAAGGAGGGAGATTGCTTGTAAAGCAGCTGGAATGGCGAACCCGCGCACAAGGAGATGAGAAATGAGGTGCGTTGTAGAAACCTTTCCCGATCACACGGTGTACCATCTTCTGGGTTTCCCATGCATGTTTTCGATGTAGGAAGATGCCCTTGAACCTGGAGATTTGGGACCCATGGGATGGGTACCACGCAGTATTACTTTAAAGGGTCTGCGTTTGCTCACCCAACCTCACCAAACCTCTCAGCCCCAAGAGTGTCCACCCTTATGTCTCAATCAGCTGTGGGTCTAGATATGGTCAATCCAGGTGGCATCACAGCCCCTGAACGAATTTTGGAAGAATTTCTCTCTCTTTCACTGTCTTTGTTTCACGGGTTTTTAAAAGTAATTGATTTTTATAATGGGGTTTAGCTGCTTTTCACTGCTGTGTTTATGCCGCTTTACACCCACTTGACTCACTTACAGAGAGATATCAATACATAGGTTTGAAGATTCTTACTAGTCAGATATATTCTTGGGCGGTGAATAGGGGGTGTTGAGTCCAATTCACTGAACTAGGAGTAGGTCTTGTCTATTACCTATTGGGTTTATGGAACGGTATCTGAGCTAATTTGAAACCCTTGTTTTATGCATCACCCCACCTCACCTTTCCCGTTAAGCAGCCATAGTGTGTTTTCTAAACGTGTGACTCTGTTCTGTTTTGTAATTCAGTTCAAGGGTAGCGGTGTTTACCCTCCCTCTATAAGTGATATCTTATGATAAGTGTCTTTTTCTGTGTGACTTATTTCACATAGAATCGTCGTACCTAAATCCACTCATCATGCTGCTACTAGCCTTATGACGTTGATTTCATGGCTGAGTGATATTCCATTGTACATAAGTACCACAATTTCTTTATTCATTTTTCTCTTTCCTGGGATATTTAAGGTGTAACGAAGTGGAGGTTCTTGTCAACAGAGCAGCCCTAAACTTTGGGGTGCCTGTGTCTTGCTGATTTTTAGTTTTCCCAATTTATACGCCCATGAGTGGAAGTACCCTATGATCTCTAAGCTGAGTTTTTTATATGTTTCAGGATACACCGTACACTTCTCCAGAGTGGCTGTTGTCAATTTACATCCTGTCCATCAGCGTAGCAAGGCTCCCGTTTCTCCATGGCCTGTCCTGCATTTCTGGTTTTGAAACTTTATTCAGCATGGCCCTCTTGACCGATGGGAAGCGAGACTTCTTTGTAGCGCTGATTTGCCTTTCCAGGTTGCTTGGTTGGCCAAAAAGGGCGTATGCGTTTTTTCCTGAATATATTCAGGAAAAAACGCATACGCCCTTTTTGGCCAAGGGCATCATTGTCGAGGTTTTGCCGCTTTTCCTGTGCTTTAAAGGCGATTCGAATCTCCCTCCTGAAATCTGTTTCCTGCAATTCTGCCTTGCTTTCAAATCCTCTTCGTTGCCTTCCCTCAATATATTTGTGGACGAGAGTGATCATTTATAAGTCTGCAGGTTTGTGAATTGCAGTGCCCCTGAGCTCCATTTTTCAACTCGCTTTCTTGGGAGCTGGCCGCAAAAGCGCAGGATTGCTTCAGGCCCTACTCTGGTCACGGGCGGCAGGCTGAGCCTGTGGTTAATTCTTCTTCCTGATGGGAAAATAGAGTGACCTGTGCCTGTCCCAACACCTAGAGCTAGTCTCTCATTGGTTCCCCCTCTTCCCGTTCATCCTCAGGACAAATTGCAACCTGTACGGAACAGGAGGTTAAAGGTGCTGATTCTCCAAGGAGGGAGATTGCTTGTAAAGCGGCTGGAATGGCGAACCCGCGCACAAGGAGATGAGAAATGAGGTGCGTTTTAGAAACCTTTCCCGATCACACGGTGTACCATCTTCTGGGTTTCTCATGCATGTTTTCGATGTAGGAAGATGCCCTTGAACCTGGAGATTTGGGACTCATGGGATGGGTACCACGCAGTATTACTTTAAAGGGTCTGCGTTTGCTCACCCAACCTCACCAAACCTCTCAGCCCCAAGAGTGTCCAGCCTTATGTCTCAATCAGCTGTGGGTCTAGATATGGTCAATCCAGGTGGCATCACAGCCCCTGAACGAATTTTGGAAGAATTTCTCTCTCTTTCACTGTCTTTGTTTCACGGGTTTTTAAAAGTAATTGATTTTTATAATGGGGTTTAGCTGCTTTTCACTGCTGTGTTTATGCCGCTTTACACCCACTTGACTCACTTACAGAGAGATATCAATACATAGGTTTTAAGATTCTTACTAGTCAGATATATTCTTGGGCGGTGAATAGGGGGTGTTGAGTCCAATTCACTGAGCTAGGAGTAAGTCTTGTCTATTACCTATTGGGTTTATGGAACGGTATCTGAGCTAATTTGAAACCCTTGTTTTATGCATCACCCCACCTCACCTTTCCCGTTAAGCAGCCATAGTGTGTTTTCTAAACGTGTGACTCTGTTCTGTTTTGTAATTCAGTTCAAGGGTAGCGGTGTTTACACTCCCTCTATAAGTGATATCTTATGATAAGTGTCTTTTTATGTGTGACTTATTTCACATAGAATCGTCGTACCTAAATCCACTCATTATCCTGCTGCTAGCCTTATGACGTTGATTTCATGGCTGAGTGATATTCCATTGTACATAAGGACCACAACTTCTTTATCCATTTTTCTCTTTCCTGGGATATTTAAGGTGTAACGAAGTGGAGGTTCTTGTCAACAGAGCAGCCCTAAACTTTGGGGTGCCTGTGTCTTGCTGATTTTTAGTTTTCCCAATTTATAAGCCCATAAGTGGAAGTGCCCTATGCTCTCTAAGCTGAGTTTTTTAGATGTTTCAGGACACACGGTACACTTCTCCAGAGTGGCTGTTGTCAATTTACATCTTGCCCATCAGCGTAGCAAGGCTCCCGTTTCTCCATGGCCTGTCCTGCATTTCTGGTTTTGACACTTTATTCAGCATGGCCCTCTTGACCGATGGGAAGCGAGACTTCTTTGTAGCGCTGATTTGCCTTTCCAGGTTGCTTGGTTGGCCAAAAAGGGCGTATGCGTTTTTTCCTGAATATATTCAGGAAAAAACGCATACGCCCTTTTTGGCCAAGGGCATCATTGTCGAGGTTTTGCCGCTTTTCCTGTGCTTTAAAGGCGATTCGAATCTCCCTCCTGAAATCTGTTTCCTGCAATTCTGCCTTGCTTTCAAATCCTCTTCGTTGCCTTCCCTCAATATATTTGTGGACGAGAGTGATCATTTATAAGTCTGCAGGTTTGTGAATTGCAGTGCCCCTGAGCTCCATTTTTCAACTCGCTTTCTTGGGAGCTGGCCGCAAAAGCGCAGGATTGCTTCAGGCCCTACTCTGGTCACGGGCGGCAGGCTGAGCCTGTGGTTAATTCTTCTTCCTGATGGGAAAATAGAGTGACCTGTGCCTGTCCCAACACCTAGAGCTAGTCTCTCATTGGTTCCCCCTCTTCCCGTTCATCCTCAGGACAAATTGCAACCTGTACGGAACAGGAGGTTAAAGGTGCTGATTCTCCAAGGAGGGAGATTGCTTGTAAAGCGGCTGGAATGGCGAACCCGCGCACAAGGAGATGAGAAATGAGGTGCGTTTTAGAAACCTTTCCCGATCACACGGTGTACCATCTTCTGGGTTTCTCATGCATGTTTTCGATGTAGGAAGATGCCCTTGAACCTGGAGATTTGGGACCCATGGGATGGGTACCACGCAGTATTACTTTAAAGGGTCTGCGTTTGCTCACCCAACCTCACCAAACCTCTCAGCCCCAAGAGTGTCCAGCCTTATGTCTCAATCAGCTGTGGGTCTAGATATGGTCAATCCAGGTGGCATCACAGCCCCTGAACGAATTTTGGAAGAATTTCTCTCTCTTTCACTGTCTTTGTTTCACGGGTTTTTAAAAGTAATTGATTTTTATAATGGGGTTTAGCTGCTTTTCACTGCTGTGTTTATGCCGCTTTACACCCACTTGACTCACTTACAGAGAGATATCAATACATAGGTTTTAAGATTCTTACTAGTCAGATATATTCTTGGGCGGTGAATAGGGGGTGTTGAGTCCAATTCACTGAGCTAGGAGTAAGTCTTGTCTATTACCTATTGGGTTTATGGAACGGTATCTGAGCTAATTTGAAACCCTTGTTTTATGCATCACCCCACCTCACCTTTCCCGTAAAGCAGCCATAGTGTGTTTTCTAAACGTGTGACTCTGTTCTGTTTTGTAATTCAGTTCAAGGGTAGCGGTGTTTACACTCCCTCTATAAGTGATATCTTATGATAAGTGTCTTTTTATGTGTGACTTATTTCACATAGAATCGTCGTACCTAAATCCACTCATTATCCTGCTGCTAGCCTTATGACGTTGATTTCATGGCTGAGTGATATTCCATTGTACATAAGGACCACAACTTCTTTATCCATTTTTCTCTTTCCTGGGATATTTAAGGTGTAACGAAGTGGAGGTTCTTGTCAACAGAGCAGCCCTAAACTTTGGGGTGCCTGTGTCTTGCTGATTTTTAGTTTTCCCAATTTATAAGCCCATAAGTGGAAGTGCCCTATGCTCTCTAAGCTGAGTTTTTTAGATGTTTCAGGACACACGGTACACTTCTCCAGAGTGGCTGTTGTCAATTTACATCCTGCCCATCAGCGTAGCAAGGCTCCCGTTTCTCCATGGCCTGTCCTGCATTTCTGGTTTTGACACTTTATTCAGCATGGCCCTCTTGACCGATGGGAAGCGAGACTTCTTTGTAGCGCTGATTTGCCTTTCCAGGTTGCTTGGTTGGCCAAAAAGGGCGTATGCGTTTTTTCCTGAATATATTCAGGAAAAAACGCATACGCCCTTTTTGGCCAAGGGCATCATTGTCGAGGTTTTGCCGCTTTTCCTGTGCTTTAAAGGCGATTCGAATCTCCCTCCTGAAATCTGTTTCCTGCAATTCTGCCTTGCTTTCAAATCCTCTTCGTTGCCTTCCCTCAATATATTTGTGGACGAGAGTGATCATTTATAAGTCTGCAGGTTTGTGAATTGCAGTGCCCCTGAGCTCCATTTTTCAACTCGCTTTCTTGGGAGCTGGCCGCAAAAGCGCAGGATTGCTTCAGGCCCTACTCTGGTCACGGGCGGCAGGCTGAGCCTGTGGTTAATTCTTCTTCCTGATGGGAAAATAGAGTGACCTGTGCCTGTCCCAACACCTAGAGCTAGTCTCTCATTGGTTCCCCCTCTTCCCGTTCATCCTCAGGACAAATTGCAACCTGTACGGAACAGGAGGTTAAAGGTGCTGATTCTCCAAGGAGGGAGATTGCTAGTAAAGCGGCTGGAATGGCGAACCCGCGCACAAGGAGATGAGAAATGAGGTGCGTTTTAGAAACCTTTCCCGATCACACGGTGTACCATCTTCTGGGTTTCTCATGCATGTTTTCGATGTAGGAAGATGCCCTTGAACCTGGAGATTTGGGACCCATGGGATGGGTACCACGCAGTATTACTTTAAAGGGTCTGCGTTTGCTCACCCAACCTCACCAAACCTCTCAGCCCCAAGAGTGTCCAGCCTTATGTCTCAATCAGCTGTGGGTCTAGATATGGTCAATCCAGGTGGCATCACAGCCCCTGAACGAATTTTGGAAGAATTTCTCTCTCTTTCACTGTCTTTGTTTCACGGGTTTTTAAAAGTAATTGATTTTTATAATGGGGTTTAGCTGCTTTTCACTGCTGTGTTTATGCCGCTTTACACCCACTTGACTCACTTACAGAGAGATATCAATACATAGGTTTTAAGATTCTTACTAGTCAGATATATTCTTGGGCGGTGAATAGGGGGTGTTGAGTCCAATTCACTGAGCTAGGAGTAAGTCTTGTCTATTACCTATTGGGTTTATGGAACGGTATCTGAGCTAATTTGAAACCCTTGTTTTATGCATCACCCCACCTCACCTTTCCCGTTAAGCAGCCATAGTGTGTTTTCTAAACGTGTGACTCGGTTCTGTTTTGTAATTCAGTTCAAGGGTAGCGGTGTTTACACTCCCTGTATAAGTGATATCTTATGATAAGTGTCTTTTTATGTGTGACTTATTTCACATAGAATCGTCGTACCTAAATCCACTCATTATCCTGCTGCTAGCCTTATGACGTTGATTTCATGGCTGAGTGATATTCCATTGTACATAAGGACCACAACTTCTTTATCCATTTTTCTCTTTCCTGGGATATTTAAGGTGTAACGAAGTGGAGGTTCTTGTCAACAGAGCAGCCCTAAACTTTGGGGTGCCTGTGTCTTGCTGATTTTTAGTTTTCCCAATTTATAAGCCCATAAGTGGAAGTGCCCTATGCTCTCTAAGCTGAGTTTTTTAGATGTTTCAGGACACACGGTACACTTCTCCAGAGTGGCTGTTGTCAATTTACATCCTGCCCATCAGCGTAGCAAGGCTCCCGTTTCTCCATGGCCTGTCCTGCATTTCTGGTTTTGACACTTTATTCAGCATGGCCCTCTTGACCGATGGGAAGCGAGACTTCTTTGTAGCGCTGATTTGCCTTTCCAGGTTGCTTGGTTGGCCAAAAAGGGCGTATGCGTTTTTTCCTGAATATATTCAGGAAAAAACGCATACGCCCTTTTTGGCCAAGGGCATCATTGTCGAGGTTTTGCCGCTTTTCCTGTGCTTTAAAGGCGATTCGAATCTCCCTCCTGAAATCTGTTTCCTGCAATTCTGCCTTGCTTTCAAATCCTCTTCGTTGCCTTCCCTCAATATATTTGTGGACGAGAGTGATCATTTATAAGTCTGCAGGTTTGTGAATTGCAGTGCCCCTGAGCTCCATTTTTCAACTCGCTTTCTTGGGAGCTGGCCGCAAAAGCGCAGGATTGCTTCAGGCCCTACTCTGGTCACGGGCGGCAGGCTGAGCCTGTGGTTAATTCTTCTTCCTGATGGGAAAATAGAGTGACCTGTGCCTGTCCCAACACCTAGAGCTAGTCTCTCATTGGTTCCCCCTCTTCCCGTTCATCCTCAGGACAAATTGCAACCTGTACGGAACAGGAGGTTAAAGGTGCTGATTCTCCAAGGAGGGAGATTGCTAGTAAAGCGGCTGGAATGGCGAATCCGCGCACAAGGAGATGAGAAATGAGGTGCGTTTTAGAAACCTTTCCCGATCACACGGTGTACCATCTTCTGGGTTTCTCATGCATGTTTTCGATGTAGGAAGATGCCCTTGAACCTGGAGATTTGGGACTCATGGGATGGGTACCACGCAGTATTACTTTAAAGGGTCTGCGTTTGCTCACCCAACCTCACCAAACCTCTCAGCCCCAAGAGTGTCCAGCCTTATGTCTCAATCAGCTGTGGGTCTAGATATGGTCAATCCAGGTGGCATCACAGCCCCTGAACGAATTTTGGAAGAATTTCTCTCTCTTTCACTGTCTTTGTTTCACGGGTTTTTAAAAGTAATTGATTTTTATAATGGGGTTTAGCTGCTTTTCACTGCTGTGTTTATGCCGCTTTACACCCACTTGACTCACTTACAGAGAGATATCAATACATAGGTTTTAAGATTCTTACTAGTCAGATATATTCTTGGGCGGTGAATAGGGGGTGTTGAGTCCAATTCACTGAGCTAGGAGTAAGTCTTGTCTATTACCTATTGGGTTTATGGAACGGTATCTGAGCTAATTTGAAACCCTTGTTTTATGCATCACCCCACCTCACCTTTCCCGTTAAGCAGCCATAGTGTGTTTTCTAAACGTGTGACTCGGTTCTGTTTTGTAATTCAGTTCAAGGGTAGCGGTGTTTACACTCCCTCTATAAGTGATATCTTATGATAAGTGTCTTTTTATGTGTGACTTATTTCACATAGAATCGTCGTACCTAAATCCACTCATTATCCTGCTGCTAGCCTTATGACGTTGATTTCATGGGTGAGTGATATTCCATTGTACATAAGGACCACAACTTCTTTATCCATTTTTCTCTTTCCTGGGATATTTAAGGTGTAACGAAGTGGAGGTTCTTGTCAACAGAGCAGCCCTAAACTTTGGGGTGCCTGTGTCTTGCTGATTTTTAGTTTTCCCAATTTATAAGCCCATAAGTGGAAGTGCCCTATGCTCTCTAAGCTGAGTTTTTTAGATGTTTCAGGACACACGGTACACTTCTCCAGAGTGGCTGTTGTCAATTTACATCCTGCCCATCAGCGTAGCAAGGCTCCCGTTTCTCCATGGCCTGTCCTGCATTTCTGGTTTTGACACTTTATTCAGCATGGCCCTCTTGACCGATGGGAAGCGAGACTTCTTTGTAGCGCTGATTTGCCTTTCCAGGTTGCTTGGTTGGCCAAAAAGGGCGTATGCGTTTTTTCCTGAATATATTCAGGAAAAAACGCATACGCCCTTTTTGGCCAAGGGCATCATTGTCGAGGTTTTGCCGCTTTTCCTGTGCTTTAAAGGCGATTCGAATCTCCCTCCTGAAATCTGTTTCCTGCAATTCTGCCTTGCTTTCAAATCCTCTTCGTTGCCTTCCCTCAATATATTTGTGGACGAGAGTGATCATTTATAAGTCTGCAGGTTTGTGAATTGCAGTGCCCCTGAGCTCCATTTTTCAACTCGCTTTCTTGGGAGCTGGCCGCAAAAGCGCAGGATTGCTTCAGGCCCTACTCTGGTCACGGGCGGCAGGCTGAGCCTGTGGTTAATTCTTCTTCCTGATGGGAAAATAGAGTGACCTGTGCCTGTCCCAACACCTAGAGCTAGTCTCTCATTGGTTCCCCCTCTTCCCGTTCATCCTCAGGACAAATTGCAACCTGTACGGAACAGGAGGTTAAAGGTGCTGATTCTCCAAGGAGGGAGATTGCTAGTAAAGCGGCTTGAATGGCGAACCCGCGCACAAGGAGATGAGAAATGAGGTGCGTTTTAGAAACCTTTCCCGATCACACGGTGTACCATCTTCTGGGTTTCTCATGCATGTTTTCGATGTAGGAAGATGCCCTTGAACCTGGAGATTTGGGACTCATGGGTTGGGTACCACGCAGTATTACTTTAAAGGGTCTGCGTTTGCTCACCCAACCTCACCAAACCTCTCAGCCCCAAGAGTGTCCAGCCTTATGTCTCAATCAGCTGTGGGTCTAGATATGGTCAATCCAGGTGGCATCACAGCCCCTGAACGAATTTTGGAAGAATTTCTCTCTCTTTCACTGTCTTTGTTTCACGGGTTTTTAAAAGTAATTGATTTTTATAATGGGGTTTAGCTGCTTTTCACTGCTGTGTTTATGCCGCTTTACACCCACTTGACTCACTTACAGAGAGATATCAATACATAGGTTTTAAGATTCTTACTAGTCAGATATATTCTTGGGCGGTGAATAGGGGGTGTTGAGTCCAATTCACTGAGCTAGGAGTAAGTCTTGTCTATTACCTATTGGGTTTATGGAACGGTATCTGAGCTAATTTGAAACCCTTGTTTTATGCATCACCCCACCTCACCTTTCCCGTTAAGCAGCCATAGTGTGTTTTCTAAACGTGTGACTCGGTTCTGTTTTGTAATTCAGTTCAAGGGTAGCGGTGTTTACACTCCCTCTATAAGTGATATCTTATGATAAGTGTCTTTTTATGTGTGACTTATTTCACATAGAATCGTCGTACCTAAATCCACTCATTATCCTGCTGCTAGCCTTATGACGTTGATTTCATGGCTGAGTGATATTCCATTGTACATAAGGACCACAACTTCTTTATCCATTTTTCTCTTTCCTGGGATATTTAAGGTGTAACGAAGTGGAGGTTCTTGTCAACAGAGCAGCCCTAAACTTTGGGGTGCCTGTGTCTTGCTGATTTTTAGTTTTCCCAATTTATAAGCCCATAAGTGGAAGTGCCCTATGCTCTCTAAGCTGAGTTTTTTAGATGTTTCAGGACACACGGTACACTTCTCCAGAGTGGCTGTTGTCAATTTACATCCTGCCCATCAGCGTAGCAAGGCTCCCGTTTCTCCATGGCCTGTCCTGCATTTCTGGTTTTGACACTTTATTCAGCATGGCCCTCTTGACCGATGGGAAGCGAGACTTCTTTGTAGCGCTGATTTGCCTTTCCAGGTTGCTTGGTTGGCCAAAAAGGGCGTATGCGTTTTTTCCTGAATATATTCAGGAAAAAACGCATACGCCCTTTTTGGCCAAGGGCATCATTGTCGAGGTTTTGCCGCTTTTCCTGTGCTTTAAAGGCGATTCGAATCTCCCTCCTGAAATCTGTTTCCTGCAATTCTGCCTTGCTTTCAAATCCTCTTCGTTGCCTTCCCTCAATATATTTGTGGACGAGAGTGATCATTTATAAGTCTGCAGGTTTGTGAATTGCAGTGCCCCTGAGCTCCATTTTTCAACTCGCTTTCTTGGGAGCTGGCCGCAAAAGCGCAGGATTGCTTCAGGCCCTACTCTGGTCACGGGCGGCAGGCTGAGCCTGTGGTTAATTCTTCTTCCTGATGGGAAAATAGAGTGACCTGTGCCTGTCCCAACACCTAGAGCTAGTCTCTCATTGGTTCCCCCTCTTCCCGTTCATCCTCAGGACAAATTGCAACCTGTACGGAACAGGAGGTTAAAGGTGCTGATTCTCCAAGGAGGGAGATTGCTTGTAAAGCGGCTGGAATGGCGAACCCGCGCACAAGGAGATGAGAAATGAGGTGCGTTTTAGAAACCTTTCCCGATCACACGGTGTACCATCTTCTGGGTTTCTCATGCATGTTTTCGATGTAGGAAGATGCCCTTGAACCTGGAGATTTGGGACCCATGGGATGGGTACCACGCAGTATTACTTTAAAGGGTCTGCGTTTGCTCACCCAACCTCACCAAACCTCTCAGCCCCAAGAGTGTCCAGCCTTATGTCTCAATCAGCTGTGGGTCTAGATATGGTCAATCCAGGTGGCATCACAGCCCCTGAACGAATTTTGGAAGAATTTCTCTCTCTTTCACTGTCTTTGTTTCACGGGTTTTTAAAAGTAATTGATTTTTATAATGGGGTTTAGCTGCTTTTCACTGCTGTGTTTATGCCGCTTTACACCCACTTGACTCACTTACAGAGAGATATCAATACATAGGTTTTAAGATTCTTACTAGTCAGATATATTCTTGGGCGGTGAATAGGGGGTGTTGAGTCCAATTCACTGAGCTAGGAGTAAGTCTTGTCTATTACCTATTGGGTTTATGGAACGGTATCTGAGCTAATTTGAAACCCTTGTTTTATGCATCACCCCACCTCACCTTTCCCGTAAAGCAGCCATAGTGTGTTTTCTAAACGTGTGACTCTGTTCTGTTTTGTAATTCAGTTCAAGGGTAGCGGTGTTTACACTCCCTCTATAAGTGATATCTTATGATAAGTGTCTTTTTATGTGTGACTTATTTCACATAGAATCGTCGTACCTAAATCCACTCATTATCCTGCTGCTAGCCTTATGACGTTGATTTCATGGCTGAGTGATATTCCATTGTACATAAGGACCACAACTTCTTTATCCATTTTTCTCTTTCCTGGGATATTTAAGGTGTAACGAAGTGGAGGTTCTTGTCAACAGAGCAGCCCTAAACTTTGGGGTGCCTGTGTCTTGCTGATTTTTAGTTTTCCCAATTTATAAGCCCATAAGTGGAAGTGCCCTATGCTCTCTAAGCTGAGTTTTTTAGATGTTTCAGGACACACGGTACACTTCTCCAGAGTGGCTGTTGGCAATTTACATCCTGCCCATCAGCGTAGCAAGGCTCCCGTTTCTCCATGGCCTGTCCTGCATTTCTGGTTTTGACACTTTATTCAGCATGGCCCTCTTGACCGATGGGAAGCGAGACTTCTTTGTAGCGCTGATTTGCCTTTCCAGGTTGCTTGGTTGGCCAAAAAGGGCGTATGCGTTTTTTCCTGAATATATTCAGGAAAAAACGCATACGCCCTTTTTGGCCAAGGGCATCATTGTCGAGGTTTTGCCGCTTTTCCTGTGCTTTAAAGGCGATTCGAATCTCCCTCCTGAAATCTGTTTCCTGCAATTCTGCCTTGCTTTCAAATCCTCTTCGTTGCCTTCCCTCAATATATTTGTGGACGAGAGTGATCATTTATAAGTCTGCAGGTTTGTGAATTGCAGTGCCCCTGAGCTCCATTTTTCAACTCGCTTTCTTGGGAGCTGGCCGCAAAAGCGCAGGATTGCTTCAGGCCCTACTCTGGTCACGGGCGGCAGGCTGAGCCTGTGGTTAATTCTTCTTCCTGATGGGAAAATAGAGTGACCTGTGCCTGTCCCAACACCTAGAGCTAGTCTCTCATTGGTTCCCCCTCTTCCCGTTCATCCTCAGGACAAATTGCAACCTGTACGGAACAGGAGGTTAAAGGTGCTGATTCTCCAAGGAGGGAGATTGCTTGTAAAGCGGCTGGAATGGCGAACCCGCGCACAAGGAGATGAGAAATGAGGTGCGTTTTAGAAACCTTTCCCGATCACACGGTGTACCATCTTCTGGGTTTCTCATGCATGTTTTCGATGTAGGAAGATGCCCTTGAACCTGGAGATTTGGGACCCATGGGATGGGTACCACGCAGTATTACTTTAAAGGGTCTGCGTTTGCTCACCCAACCTCACCAAACCTCTCAGCCCCAACAGTGTCCAGCCTTATGTCTCAATCAGCTGTGGGTCTAGATATGGTCAATCCAGGTGGCATCACAGCCCCTGAACGAATTTTGGAAGAATTTCTCTCTCTTTCACTGTCTTTGTTTCACGGGTTTTTAAAAGTAATTGATTTTTATAATGGGGTTTAGCTGCTTTTCACTGCTGTGTTTATGCCGCTTTACACCCACTTGACTCACTTACAGAGAGATATCAATACATAGGTTTTAAGATTCTTACTAGTCAGATATATTCTTGGGCGGTGAATAGGGGGTGTTGAGTCCAATTCACTGAGCTAGGAGTAAGTCTTGTCTATTACCTATTGGGTTTATGGAACGGTATCTGAGCTAATTTGAAACCCTTGTTTTATGCATCACCCCACCTCACCTTTCCCGTAAAGCAGCCATAGTGTGTTTTCTAAACGTGTGACTCTGTTCTGTTTTGTAATTCAGTTCAAGGGTAGCGGTGTTTACACTCCCTCTATAAGTGATATCTTATGATAAGTGTCTTTTTATGTGTGACTTATTTCACATAGAATCGTCGTACCTAAATCCACTCATTATCCTGCTGCTAGCCTTATGACGTTGATTTCATGGCTGAGTGATATTCCATTGTACATAAGGACCACAACTTCTTTATCCATTTTTCTCTTTCCTGGGATATTTAAGGTGTAACGAAGTGGAGGTTCTTGTCAACAGAGCAGCCCTAAACTTTGGGGTGCCTGTGTCTTGCTGATTTTTAGTTTTCCCAATTTATAAGCCCATAAGTGGAAGTGCCCTATGCTCTCTAAGCTGAGTTTTTTAGATGTTTCAGGACACACGGTACAATTCTCCAGAGTGGCTGTTGTCAATTTACATCCTGCCCATCAGCGTAGCAAGGCTCCCGTTTCTCCATGGCCTGTCCTGCATTTCTGGTTTTGACACTTTATTCAGCATGGCCCTCTTGACCGATGGGAAGCGAGACTTCTTTGTAGCGCTGATTTGCCTTTCCAGGTTGCTTGGTTGGCCAAAAAGGGCGTATGCGTTTTTTCCTGAATATATTCAGGAAAAAACGCATACGCCCTTTTTGGCCAAGGGCATCATTGTCGAGGTTTTGCCGCTTTTCCTGTGCTTTAAAGGCGATTCGAATCTCCCTCCTGAAATCTGTTTCCTGCAATTCTGCCTTGCTTTCAAATCCTCTTCGTTGCCTTCCCTCAATATATTTGTGGACGAGAGTGATCATTTATAAGTCTGCAGGTTTGTGAATTGCAGTGCCCCTGAGCTCCATTTTTCAACTCGCTTTCTTGGGAGCTGGCCGCAAAAGCGCAGGATTGCTTCAGGCCCTACTCTGGTCACGGGCGGCAGGCTGAGCCTGTGGTTAATTCTTCTTCCTGATGGGAAAATAGAGTGACCTGTGCCTGTCCCAACACCTAGAGCTAGTCTCTCATTGGTTCCCCCTCTTCCCGTTCATCCTCAGGACAAATTGCAACCTGTACGGAACAGGAGGTTAAAGGTGCTGATTCTCCAAGGAGGGAGATTGCTTGTAAAGCGGCTGGAATGGCGAACCCGCGCACAAGGAGATGAGAAATGAGGTGCGTTTTAGAAACCTTTCCCGATCACACGGTGTACCATCTTCTGGGTTTCTCATGCATGTTTTCGATGTAGGAAGATGCCCTTGAACCTGGAGATTTGGGACCCATGGGATGGGTACCACGCAGTATTACTTTAAAGGGTCTGCGTTTGCTCACCCAACCTCACCAAACCTCTCAGCCCCAAGAGTGTCCAGCCTTATGTCTCAATCAGCTGTGGGTCTAGATATGGTCAATCCAGGTGGCATCACAGCCCCTGAACGAATTTTGGAAGAATTTCTCTCTCTTTCACTGTCTTTGTTTCACGGGTTTTTAAAAGTAATTGATTTTTATAATGGGGTTTAGCTGCTTTTCACTGCTGTGTTTATGCCGCTTTACACCCACTTGACTCACTTACAGAGAGATATCAATACATAGGTTTTAAGATTCTTACTAGTCAGATATATTCTTGGGCGGTGAATAGGGGGTGTTGAGTCCAATTCACTGAGCTAGGAGTAAGTCTTGTCTATTACCTATTGGGTTTATGGAACGGTATCTGAGCTAATTTGAAACCCATGTTTTATGCATCACCCCACCTCACCTTTCCCGTTAAGCAGCCATAGTGTGTTTTCTAAACGTGTGACTCTGTTCTGTTTTGTAATTCAGTTCAAGGGTAGCGGTGTTTACACTCCCTCTATAAGTGATATCTTATGATAAGTGTCTTTTTATGTGTGACTTATTTCACATAGAATCGTCGTACCTAAATCCACTCATTATCCTGCTGCTAGCCTTATGACGTTGATTTCATGGCTGAGTGATATTCCATTGTACATAAGGACCACAACTTCTTTATCCATTTTTCTCTTTCCTGGGATATTTAAGGTGTAACGAAGTGGAGGTTCTTGTCAACAGAGCAGCCCTAAACTTTGGGGTGCCTGTGTCTTGCTGATTTTTAGTTTTCCCAATTTATAAGCCCATAAGTGGAAGTGCCCTATGCTCTCTAAGCTGAGTTTTTTAGATGTTTCAGGACACACGGTACAATTCTCCAGAGTGGCTGTTGTCAATTTACATCCTGCCCATCAGCGTAGCAAGGCTCCCGTTTCTCCATGGCCTGTCCTGCATTTCTGGTTTTGACACTTTATTCAGCATGGCCCTCTTGACCGATGGGAAGCGAGACTTCTTTGTAGCGCTGATTTGCCTTTCCAGGTTGCTTGGTTGGCCAAAAAGGGCGTATGCGTTTTTTCCTGAATATATTCAGGAAAAAACGCATACGCCCTTTTTGGCCAAGGGCATCATTGTCGAGGTTTTGCCGCTTTTCCTGTGCTTTAAAGGCGATTCGAATCTCCCTCCTGAAATCTGTTTCCTGCAATTCTGCCTTGCTTTCAAATCCTCTTCGTTGCCTTCCCTCAATATATTTGTGGACGAGAGTGATCATTTATAAGTCTGCAGGTTTGTGAATTGCAGTGCCCCTGAGCTCCATTTTTCAACTCGCTTTCTTGGGAGCTGGCCGCAAAAGCGCAGGATTGCTTCAGGCCCTACTCTGGTCACGGGCGGCAGGCTGAGCCTGTGGTTAATTCTTCTTCCTGATGGGAAAATAGAGTGACCTGTGCCTGTCCCAACACCTAGAGCTAGTCTCTCATTGGTTCCCCCTCTTCCCGTTCATCCTCAGGACAAATTGCAACCTGTACGGAACAGGAGGTTAAAGGTGCTGATTCTCCAAGGAGGGAGATTGCTTGTAAAGCGGCTGGAATGGCGAACCCGCGCACAAGGAGATGAGAAATGAGGTGCGTTTTAGAAACCTTTCCCGATCACACGGTGTACCATCTTCTGGGTTTCTCATGCATGTTTTCGATGTAGGAAGATGCCCTTGAACCTGGAGATTTGGGACCCATGGGATGGGTACCACGCAGTATTACTTTAAAGGGTCTGCGTTTGCTCACCCAACCTCACCAAACCTCTCAGCCCCAAGAGTGTCCAGCCTTATGTCTCAATCAGCTGTGGGTCTAGATATGGTCAATCCAGGTGGCATCACAGCCCCTGAACGAATTTTGGAAGAATTTCTCTCTCTTTCACTGTCTTTGTTTCACGGGTTTTTAAAAGTAATTGATTTTTATAATGGGGTTTAGCTGCTTTTCACTGCTGTGTTTATGCCGCTTTACACCCACTTGACTCACTTACAGAGAGATATCAATACATAGGTTTTAAGATTCTTACTAGTCAGATATATTCTTGGGCGGTGAATAGGGGGTGTTGAGTCCAATTCACTGAGCTAGGAGTAAGTCTTGTCTATTACCTATTGGGTTTATGGAACGGTATCTGAGCTAATTTGAAACCCATGTTTTATGCATCACCCCACCTCACCTTTCCCGTTAAGCAGCCATAGTGTGTTTTCTAAACGTGTGACTCTGTTCTGTTTTGTAATTCAGTTCAAGGGTAGCGGTGTTTACACTCCCTCTATAAGTGATATCTTATGATAAGTGTCTTTTTATGTGTGACTTATTTCACATAGAATCGTCGTACCTAAATCCACTCATTATCCTGCTGCTAGCCTTATGACGTTGATTTCATGGCTGAGTGATATTCCATTGTACATAAGGACCACAACTTCTTTATCCATTTTTCTCTTTCCTGGGATATTTAAGGTGTAACGAAGTGGAGGTTCTTGTCAACAGAGCAGCCCTAAACTTTGGGGTGCCTGTGTCTTGCTGATTTTTAGTTTTCCCAATTTATAAGCCCATAAGTGGAAGTGCCCTATGCTCTCTAAGCTGAGTTTTTTAGATGTTTCAGGACACACGGTACACTTCTCCAGAGTGGCTGTTGTCAATTTACATCCTGCCCATCAGCGTAGCAAGGCTCCCGTTTCTCCATGGCCTGTCCTGCATTTCTGGTTTTGACACTTTATTCAGCATGGCCCTCTTGACCGATGGGAAGCGAGACTTCTTTGTAGCGCTGATTTGCCTTTCCAGGTTGCTTGGTTGGCCAAAAAGGGCGTATGCGTTTTTTCCTGAATATATTCAGGAAAAAACGCATACGCCCTTTTTGGCCAAGGGCATCATTGTCGAGGTTTTGCCGCTTTTCCTGTGCTTTAAAGGCGATTCGAATCTCCCTCCTGAAATCTGTTTCCTGCAATTCTGCCTTGCTTTCAAATCCTCTTCGTTGCCTTCCCTCAATATATTTGTGGACGAGAGTGATCATTTATAAGTCTGCAGGTTTGTGAATTGCAGTGCCCCTGAGCTCCATTTTTCAACTCGCTTTCTTGGGAGCTGGCCGCAAAAGCGCAGGATTGCTTCAGGCCCTATTCTGGTCACGGGCGGCAGGCTGAGCCTGTGGTTAATTCTTCTTCCTGATGGGAAAATAGAGTGACCTGTGCCTGTCCCAACACCTAGAGCTAGTCTCTCATTGGTTCCCCCTCTTCCCGTTCATCCTCAGGACAAATTGCAACCTGTACGGAACAGGAGGTTAAAGGTGCTGATTCTCCAAGGAGGGAGATTGCTTGTAAAGCGGCTGGAATGGCGAACCCGCGCACAAGGAGATGAGAAATGAGGTGCGTTTTAGAAACCTTTCCCGATCACACGGTGTACCATCTTCTGGGTTTCTCATGCATGTTTTCGATGTAGGAAGATGCCCTTGAACCTGGAGATTTGGGACCCATGGGATGGGTACCACGCAGTATTACTTTAAAGGGTCTGCGTTTGCTCACCCAACCTCACCAAACCTCTCAGCCCCAAGAGTGTCCAGCCTTATGTCTCAATCAGCTGTGGGTCTAGATATGGTCAATCCAGGTGGCATCACAGCCCCTGAACGAATTTTGGAAGAATTTCTCTCTCTTTCACTGTCTTTGTTTCACGGGTTTTTAAAAGTAATTGATTTTTATAATGGGGTTTAGCTGCTTTTCACTGCTGTGTTTATGCCGCTTTACACCCACTTGACTCACTTACAGAGAGATATCAATACATAGGTTTTAAGATTCTTACTAGTCAGATATATTCTTGGGCGGTGAATAGGGGGTGTTGAGTCCAATTCACTGAGCTAGGAGTAAGTCTTGTCTATTACCTATTGGGTTTATGGAACGGTATCTGAGCTAATTTGAAACCCATGTTTTATGCATCACCCCACCTCACCTTTCCCGTTAAGCAGCCATAGTGTGTTTTCTAAACGTGTGACTCTGTTCTGTTTTGTAATTCAGTTCAAGGGTAGCGGTGTTTACACTCCCTCTATAAGTGATATCTTATGATAAGTGTCTTTTTATGTGTGACTTATTTCACATAGAATCGTCGTACCTAAATCCACTCATTATCCTGCTGCTAGCCTTATGACGTTGATTTCATGGCTGAGTGATATTCCATTGTACATAAGGACCACAACTTCTTTATCCATTTTTCTCTTTCCTGGGATATTTAAGGTGTAACGAAGTGGAGGTTCTTGTCAACAGAGCAGCCCTAAACTTTGGGGTGCCTGTGTCTTGCTGATTTTTAGTTTTCCCAATTTATAAGCCCATAAGTGGAAGTGCCCTATGCTCTCTAAGCTGAGTTTTTTAGATGTTTCAGGACACACGGTACACTTCTCCAGAGTGGCTGTTGTCAATTTACATCCTGCCCATCAGCGTAGCAAGGCTCCCGTTTCTCCATGGCCTGTCCTGCATTTCTGGTTTTGACACTTTATTCAGCATGGCCCTCTTGACCGATGGGAAGCGAGACTTCTTTGTAGCGCTGATTTGCCTTTCCAGGTTGCTTGGTTGGCCAAAAAGGGCGTATGCGTTTTTTCCTGAATATATTCAGGAAAAAACGCATACGCCCTTTTTGGCCAAGGGCATCATTGTCGAGGTTTTGCCGCTTTTCCTGTGCTTTAAAGGCGATTCGAATCTCCCTCCTGAAATCTGTTTCCTGCAATTCTGCCTTGCTTTCAAATCCTCTTCGTTGCCTTCCCTCAATATATTTGTGGACGAGAGTGATCATTTATAAGTCTGCAGGTTTGTGAATTGCAGTGCCCCTGAGCTCCATTTTTCAACTCGCTTTCTTGGGAGCTGGCCGCAAAAGCGCAGGATTGCTTCAGGCCCTATTCTGGTCACGGGCGGCAGGCTGAGCCTGTGGTTAATTCTTCTTCCTGATGGGAAAATAGAGTGACCTGTGCCTGTCCCAACACCTAGAGCTAGTCTCTCATTGGTTCCCCCTCTTCCCGTTCATCCTCAGGACAAATTGCAACCTGTACGGAACAGGAGGTTAAAGGTGCTGATTCTCCAAGGAGGGAGATTGCTTGTAAAGCGGCTGGAATGGCGAACCCGCGCACAAGGAGATGAGAAATGAGGTGCGTTTTAGAAACCTTTCCCGATCACACGGTGTACCATCTTCTGGGTTTCTCATGCATGTTTTCGATGTAGGAAGATGCCCTTGAACCTGGAGATTTGGGACCCATGGGATGGGTACCACGCAGTATTACTTTAAAGGGTCTGCGTTTGCTCACCCAACCTCACCAAACCTCTCAGCCCCAAGAGTGTCCAGCCTTATGTCTCAATCAGCTGTGGGTCTAGATATGGTCAATCCAGGTGGCATCACAGCCCCTGAACGAATTTTGGAAGAATTTCTCTCTCTTTCACTGTCTTTGTTTCACGGGTTTTTAAAAGTAATTGATTTTTATAATGGGGTTTAGCTGCTTTTCACTGCTGTGTTTATGCCGCTTTACACCCACTTGACTCACTTACAGAGAGATATCAATACATAGGTTTTAAGATTCTTACTAGTCAGATATATTCTTGGGCGGTGAATAGGGGGTGTTGAGTCCAATTCACTGAGCTAGGAGTAAGTCTTGTCTATTACCTATTGGGTTTATGGAACGGTATCTGAGCTAATTTGAAACCCTTGTTTTATGCATCACCCCACCTCACCTTTCCCGTAAAGCAGCCATAGTGTGTTTTCTAAACGTGTGACTCTGTTCTGTTTTGTAATTCAGTTCAAGGGTAGCGGTGTTTACACTCCCTCTATAAGTGATATCTTATGATAAGTGTCTTTTTATGTGTGACTTATTTCACATAGAATCGTCGTACCTAAATCCACTCATTATCCTGCTGCTAGCCTTATGACGTTGATTTCATGGCTGAGTGATATTCCATTGTACATAAGGACCACAACTTCTTTATCCATTTTTCTCTTTCCTGGGTTATTTAAGGTGTAACGAAGTGGAGGTTCTTGTCAACAGAGCAGCCCTAAACTTTGGGGTGCCTGTGTCTTGCTGATTTTTAGTTTTCCCAATTTATAAGCCCATAAGTGGAAGTGCCCTATGCTCTCTAAGCTGAGTTTTTTAGATGTTTCAGGACACACGGTACAATTCTCCAGAGTGGCTGTTGTCAATTTACATCCTGCCCATCAGCGTAGCAAGGCTCCCGTTTCTCCATGGCCTGTCCTGCATTTCTGGTTTTGACACTTTATTCAGCATGGCCCTCTTGACCGATGGGAAGCGAGACTTCTTTGTAGCGCTGATTTGCCTTTCCAGGTTGCTTGGTTGGCCAAAAAGGGCGTATGCGTTTTTTCCTGAATATATTCAGGAAAAAACGCATACGCCCTTTTTGGCCAAGGGCATCATTGTCGAGGTTTTGCCGCTTTTCCTGTGCTTTAAAGGCGATTCGAATCTCCCTCCTGAAATCTGTTTCCTGCAATTCTGCCTTGCTTTCAAATCCTCTTCGTTGCCTTCCCTCAATATATTTGTGGACGAGAGTGATCATTTATAAGTCTGCAGGTTTGTGAATTGCAGTGCCCCTGAGCTCCATTTTTCAACTCGCTTTCTTGGGAGCTGGCCGCAAAAGCGCAGGATTGCTTCAGGCCCTACTCTGGTCACGGGCGGCAGGCTGAGCCTGTGGTTAATTCTTCTTCCTGATGGGAAAATAGAGTGACCTGTGCCTGTCCCAACACCTAGAGCTAGTCTCTCATTGGTTCCCCCTCTTCCCGTTCATCCTCAGGACAAATTGCAACCTGTACGGAACAGGAGGTTAAAGGTGCTGATTCTCCAAGGAGGGAGATTGCTTGTAAAGCGGCTGGAATGGCGAACCCGCGCACAAGGAGATGAGAAATGAGGTGCGTTTTAGAAACCTTTCCCGATCACACGGTGTACCATCTTCTGGGTTTCTCATGCATGTTTTCGATGTAGGAAGATGCCCTTGAACCTGGAGATTTGGGACCCATGGGATGGGTACCACGCAGTATTACTTTAAAGGGTCTGCGTTTGCTCACCCAACCTCACCAAACCTCTCAGCCCCAAGAGTGTCCAGCCTTATGTCTCAATCAGCTGTGGGTCTAGATATGGTCAATCCAGGTGGCATCACAGCCCCTGAACGAATTTTGGAAGAATTTCTCTCTCTTTCACTGTCTTTGTTTCACGGGTTTTTAAAAGTAATTGATTTTTATAATGGGGTTTAGCTGCTTTTCACTGCTGTGTTTATGCCGCTTTACACCCACTTGACTCACTTACAGAGAGATATCAATACATAGGTTTTAAGATTCTTACTAGTCAGATATATTCTTGGGCGGTGAATAGGGGGTGTTGAGTCCAATTCACTGAGCTAGGAGTAAGTCTTGTCTATTACCTATTGGGTTTATGGAACGGTATCTGAGCTAATTTGAAACCCATGTTTTATGCATCACCCCACCTCACCTTTCCCGTTAAGCAGCCATAGTGTGTTTTCTAAACGTGTGACTCTGTTCTGTTTTGTAATTCAGTTCAAGGGTAGCGGTGTTTACACTCCCTCTATAAGTGATATCTTATGATAAGTGTCTTTTTATGTGTGACTTATTTCACATAGAATCGTCGTACCTAAATCCACTCATTATCCTGCTGCTAGCCTTATGACGTTGATTTCATGGCTGAGTGATATTCCATTGTACATAAGGACCACAACTTCTTTATCCATTTTTCTCTTTCCTGGGATATTTAAGGTGTAACGAAGTGGAGGTTCTTGTCAACAGAGCAGCCCTAAACTTTGGGGTGCCTGTGTCTTGCTGATTTTTAGTTTTCCCAATTTATAAGCCCATAAGTGGAAGTGCCCTATGCTCTCTAAGCTGAGTTTTTTAGATGTTTCAGGACACACGGTACACTTCTCCAGAGTGGCTGTTGTCAATTTACATCCTGCCCATCAGCGTAGCAAGGCTCCCGTTTCTCCATGGCCTGTCCTGCATTTCTGGTTTTGACACTTTATTCAGCATGGCCCTCTTGACCGATGGGAAGCGAGACTTCTTTGTAGCGCTGATTTGCCTTTCCAGGTTGCTTGGTTGGCCAAAAAGGGCGTATGCGTTTTTTCCTGAATATATTCAGGAAAAAACGCATACGCCCTTTTTGGCCAAGGGCATCATTGTCGAGGTTTTGCCGCTTTTCCTGTGCTTTAAAGGCGATTCGAATCTCCCTCCTGAAATCTGTTTCCTGCAATTCTGCCTTGCTTTCAAATCCTCTTCGTTGCCTTCCCTCAATATATTTGTGGACGAGAGTGATCATTTATAAGTCTGCAGGTTTGTGAATTGCAGTGCCCCTGAGCTCCATTTTTCAACTCGCTTTCTTGGGAGCTGGCCGCAAAAGCGCAGGATTGCTTCAGGCCCTATTCTGGTCACGGGCGGCAGGCTGAGCCTGTGGTTAATTCTTCTTCCTGATGGGAAAATAGAGTGACCTGTGCCTGTCCCAACACCTAGAGCTAGTCTCTCATTGGTTCCCCCTCTTCCCGTTCATCCTCAGGACAAATTGCAACCTGTACGGAACAGGAGGTTAAAGGTGCTGATTCTCCAAGGAGGGAGATTGCTTGTAAAGCGGCTGGAATGGCGAACCCGCGCACAAGGAGATGAGAAATGAGGTGCGTTTTAGAAACCTTTCCCGATCACACGGTGTACCATCTTCTGGGTTTCTCATGCATGTTTTCGATGTAGGAAGATGCCCTTGAACCTGGAGATTTGGGACCCATGGGATGGGTACCACGCAGTATTACTTTAAAGGGTCTGCGTTTGCTCACCCAACCTCACCAAACCTCTCAGCCCCAAGAGTGTCCAGCCTTATGTCTCAATCAGCTGTGGGTCTAGATATGGTCAATCCAGGTGGCATCACAGCCCCTGAACGAATTTTGGAAGAATTTCTCTCTCTTTCACTGTCTTTGTTTCACGGGTTTTTAAAAGTAATTGATTTTTATAATGGGGTTTAGCTGCTTTTCACTGCTGTGTTTATGCCGCTTTACACCCACTTGACTCACTTACAGAGAGATATCAATACATAGGTTTTAAGATTCTTACTAGTCAGATATATTCTTGGGCGGTGAATAGGGGGTGTTGAGTCCAATTCACTGAGCTAGGAGTAAGTCTTGTCTATTACCTATTGGGTTTATGGAACGGTATCTGAGCTAATTTGAAACCCTTGTTTTATGCATCACCCCACCTCACCTTTCCCGTAAAGCAGCCATAGTGTGTTTTCTAAACGTGTGACTCTGTTCTGTTTTGTAATTCAGTTCAAGGGTAGCGGTGTTTACACTCCCTCTATAAGTGATATCTTATGATAAGTGTCTTTTTATGTGTGACTTATTTCACATAGAATCGTCGTACCTAAATCCACTCATTATCCTGCTGCTAGCCTTATGACGTTGATTTCATGGCTGAGTGATATTCCATTGTACATAAGGACCACAACTTCTTTATCCATTTTTCTCTTTCCTGGGATATTTAAGGTGTAACGAAGTGGAGGTTCTTGTCAACAGAGCAGCCCTAAACTTTGGGGTGCCTGTGTCTTGCTGATTTTTAGTTTTCCCAATTTATAAGCCCATAAGTGGAAGTGCCCTATGCTCTCTAAGCTGAGTTTTTTAGATGTTTCAGGACACACGGTACACTTCTCCAGAGTGGCTGTTGTCAATTTACATCCTGCCCATCAGCGTAGCAAGGCTCCCGTTTCTCCATGGCCTGTCCTGCATTTCTGGTTTTGACACTTTATTCAGCATGGCCCTCTTGACCGATGGGAAGCGAGACTTCTTTGTAGCGCTGATTTGCCTTTCCAGGTTGCTTGGTTGGCCAAAAAGGGCGTATGCGTTTTTTCCTGAATATATTCAGGAAAAAACGCATACGCCCTTTTTGGCCAAGGGCATCATTGTCGAGGTTTTGCCGCTTTTCCTGTGCTTTAAAGGCGATTCGAATCTCCCTCCTGAAATCTGTTTCCTGCAATTCTGCCTTGCTTTCAAATCCTCTTCGTTGCCTTCCCTCAATATATTTGTGGACGAGAGTGATCATTTATAAGTCTGCAGGTTTGTGAATTGCAGTGCCCCTGAGCTCCATTTTTCAACTCGCTTTCTTGGGAGCTGGCCGCAAAAGCGCAGGATTGCTTCAGGCCCTACTCTGGTCACGGGCGGCAGGCTGAGCCTGTGGTTAATTCTTCTTCCTGATGGGAAAATAGAGTGACCTGTGCCTGTCCCAACACCTAGAGCTAGTCTCTCATTGGTTCCCCCTCTTCCCGTTCATCCTCAGGACAAATTGCAACCTGTACGGAACAGGAGGTTAAAGGTGCTGATTCTCCAAGGAGGGAGATTGCTTGTAAAGCGGCTGGAATGGCGAACCCGCGCACAAGGAGATGAGAAATGAGGTGCGTTTTAGAAACCTTTCCCGATCACACGGTGTACCATCTTCTGGGTTTCTCATGCATGTTTTCGATGTAGGAAGATGCCCTTGAACCTGGAGATTTGGGACCCATGGGATGGGTACCACGCAGTATTACTTTAAAGGGTCTGCGTTTGCTCACCCAACCTCACCAAACCTCTCAGCCCCAAGAGTGTCCAGCCTTATGTCTCAATCAGCTGTGGGTCTAGATATGGTCAATCCAGGTGGCATCACAGCCCCTGAACGAATTTTGGAAGAATTTCTCTCTCTTTCACTGTCTTTGTTTCACGGGTTTTTAAAAGTAATTGATTTTTATAATGGGGTTTAGCTGCTTTTCACTGCTGTGTTTATGCCGCTTTACACCCACTTGACTCACTTACAGAGAGATATCAATACATAGGTTTTAAGATTCTTACTAGTCAGATATATTCTTGGGCGGTGAATAGGGGGTGTTGAGTCCAATTCACTGAGCTAGGAGTAAGTCTTGTCTATTACCTATTGGGTTTATGGAACGGTATCTGAGCTAATTTGAAACCCTTGTTTTATGCATCACCCCACCTCACCTTTCCCGTTAAGCAGCCATAGTGTGTTTTCTAAACGTGTGACTCGGTTCTGTTTTGTAATTCAGTTCAAGGGTAGCGGTGTTTACACTCCCTCTATAAGTGATATCTTATGATAAGTGTCTTTTTCTGTGTGACTTATTTCACATAGAATCGTCGTACCTAAATCCACTCATCATGCTGCTACTAGCCTTATGACGTTGATTTCATGGCTGAGTGATATTCCATTGTACATAAGGACCACAACTTCTTTATTCATTTTTCTCTTTCCTGGGATATTTAAGGTGTAACGAAGTGGAGGTTCTTGTCAACAGAGCAGCCCTAAACTTTGGGGTGCCTGTGTCTTGCTGATTTTTAGTTTTCCCAATTTATACGCCCATGAGTGGAAGTGCCCTATGATCTCTAAGCTGAGTTTTTTATATGTTTCAGGATACACCGTACACTTCTCCAGAGTGGCTGTTGGCAATTTACATCCTGCCCATCAGCGTAGCAAGGCTCCCGTTTCTCCATGGCCTGTCCTGCATTTCTGGTTTTGACACTTTATTCAGCATGGCCCTCTTGACCGATGGGAAGCGAGACTTCTTTGTAGCGCTGATTTGCCTTTCCAGGTTGCTTGGTTGGCCAAAAAGGGCGTATGCGTTTTTTCCTGAATATATTCAGGAAAAAACGCATACGCCCTTTTTGGCCAAGGGCATCATTGTCGAGGTTTTGCCGCTTTTCCTGTGCTTTAAAGGCGATTCGAATCTCCCTCCTGAAATCTGTTTCCTGCAATTCTGCCTTGCTTTCAAATCATCTTCGTTGCCTTCCCTCAATATATTTTTGGACGAGAGTGATCATTTATAAGTCTGCAGGTTTGTGAATTGCAGTGCCCCTGAGCTCCATTTTTCAACTCGCTTTCTTGGGAGCTGGCCGCAAAAGCGCAGGATTGCTTCAGGCCCTCCTCTGGTCACGGGCGGCAGGCTGAGCCTGTGGTTAATTCTTCTTCCTGATGGGAAAATAGAGTGACCTGTGCCTGTCCCAACACCTAGAGCTAGTCTCTCATTGGTTCCCCCTCTTCCCGTTCATCCTCAGGACAAATTGCAACCTGTCCGGAACAGGAGGTTAAAGGTGCTGATTCTCCAAGGAGGGAGATTGCTTGTAAAGCGGCTGGAATGGCGAACCCGCGCACAAGGAGATGAGAAATGAGGTGCGTTTTAGAAACCTTTCCCGATCACACGGTGTACCATCTTCTGGGTTTCTCATGCATGTTTTCGATGTAGGAAGATGCCCTTGAACCTGGAGATTTGGGACCCATGGGATGGGTACCACGCAGTATTACTTTAAAGGGTCTGCGTTTGCTCACCCAACCTCACCAAACCTCTCAGCCCCAAGAGTGTCCAGCCTTATGTCTCAATCAGCTGTGGGTCTAGATATGGTCAATCCAGGTGGCATCACAGCCCCTGAACGAATTTTGGAAGAATTTCTCTCTCTTTCACTGTCTTTGTTTCACGGGTTTTTAAAAGTAATTGATTTTTATAATGGGGTTTAGCTGCTTTTCACTGCTGTGTTTATGCCGCTTTACACCCACTTGACTCACTTACAGAGAGATATCAATACATAGGTTTGAAGATTCTTACTAGTCAGATATATTCTTGGGCGGTGAATAGGGGGTGTTGAGTCCAATTCACTGAGCTAGGAGTAAGTCTTGTCTATTACCTATTGGGTTTATGGAACGGTATCTGAGCTAATTTGAAACCCTTGTTTTATGCATCACCCCACCTCACCTTTCCCGTTAAGCAGCCATAGTGTGTTTTCTAAACGTGTGACTCGGTTCTGTTTTGTAATTCAGTTCAAGGGTAGCGGTGTTTACACTCCCTCTATAAGTGATATCTTATGATAAGTGTCTTTTTCTGTGTGACTTATTTCACATAGAATCGTCGTACCTAAATCCACTCATCATGCTGCTACTAGCCTTATGACGTTGATTTCATGGCTGAGTGATATTCCATTGTACATAAGGACCACAACTTCTTTATTCATTTTTCTCTTTCCTGGGATATTTAAGGTGTAACGAAGTGGAGGTTCTTGTCAACAGAGCAGCCCTAAACTTTGGGGTGCCTGTGTCTTGCTGATTTTTAGTTTTCCCAATTTATACGCCCATGAGTGGAAGTGCCCTATGCTCTCTAAGCTGAGTTTTTTATATGTTTCAGGATACACCGTACACTTCTCCAGAGTGGCTGTTGGCAATTTACATCCTGCCCATCAGCGTAGCAAGGCTCCCGTTTCTCCATGGCCTGTCCTGCATTTCTGGTTTTGACACTTTATTCAGCATGGCCCTCTTGACCGATGGGAAGCGAGACTTCTTTGTAGCGCTGATTTGCCTTTCCAGGTTGCTTGGTTGGCCAAAAAGGGCGTATGCGTTTTTTCCTGAATATATTCAGGAAAAAACGCATACGCCCTTTTTGGCCAAGGGCATCATTGTCGAGGTTTTGCCGCTTTTCCTGTGCTTTAAAGGCGATTCGAATCTCCCTCCTGAAATCTGTTTCCTGCAATTCTGCCTTGCTTTCAAATCCTCTTCGTTGCCTTCCCTCAATATATTTTTGGACGAGAGTGATCATTTATAAGTCTGCAGGTTTGTGAATTGCAGTGCCCCTGAGCTCCATTTTTCAACTCGCTTTCTTGGGAGCTGGCCGCAAAAGCGCAGGATTGCTTCAGGCCCTCCTCTGGTCACGGGCGGCAGGCTGAGCCTGTGGTTAATTCTTCTTCCTGATGGGAAAATAGAGTGACCTGTGCCTGTCCCAACACCTAGAGCTAGTCTCTCATTGGTTCCCCCTCTTCCCGTTCATCCTCAGGACAAATTGCAACCTGTCCGGAACAGGAGGTTAAAGGTGCTGATTCTCCAAGGAGGGAGATTGCTTGTAAAGCGGCTGGAATGGCGAACCCGCGCACAAGGAGATGAGAAATGAGGTGCGTTTTAGAAACCTTTCCCGATCACACGGTGTACCATCTTCTGGGTTTCTCATGCATGTTTTCGATGTAGGAAGATGCCCTTGAACCTGGAGATTTGGGACCCATGGGATGGGTACCACGCAGTATTACTTTAAAGGGTCTGCGTTTGCTCACCCAACCTCACCAAACCTCTCAGCCCCAAGAGTGTCCAGCCTTATGTCTCAATCAGCTGTGGGTCTAGATACGGTCAATCCAGGTGGCATCACAGCCCCTGAACGAATTTTGGAAGAATTTCTCTCTCTTTCACTGTCTTTGTTTCACGGGTTTTTAAAAGTAATTGATTTTTATAATGGGGTTTAGCTGCTTTTCACTGCTGTGTTTATGCCGCTTTACACCCACTTGACTCACTTACAGAGAGATATCAATACATAGGTTTTAAGATTCTTACTAGTCAGATATATTCTTGGGCGGTGAATAGGGGGTGTTGAGTCCAATTCACTGAACTAGGAGTAGGTCTTGTCTATTACCTATTGGGTTTATGGAACGGTATCTGAGCTAATTTGAAACCCTTGTTTTATGCATCACCCCACCTCACCTTTCCCGTTAAGCAGCCATAGTGTGTTTTCTAAACGTGTGACTCGGTTCTGTTTTGTAATTCAGTTCAAGGGTAGCGGTGTTTACACTCCCTCTATAAGTGATATCTTATGATAAGTGTCTTTTTATGTGTGACTTATTTCACATAGAATCGTCGTACCTAAATCCACTCATCATGCTGCTACTAGCCTTATGACGTTGATTTCATGGCTGAGTGATATTCCATTGTACATAAGGACCACAACTTCTTTATTCATTTTTCTCTTTCCTGGGATATTTAAGGTGTAACGAAGTGGAGGTTCTTGTCAACAGAGCAGCCCTAAACTTTGGGGTGCCTGTGCCTTGCTGATTTTTAGTTTTCCCAATTTATACGCCCATGAGTGGAAGTACCCTATGATCTCTAAGCTGAGTTTTTTATATGTTTCAGGATACACCGTACACTTCTCCAGAGTGGCTGTTGGCAATTTACATCCTGCCCATCAGCGTAGCAAGGCTCCCGTTTCTCCATGGCCTGTCCTGCATTTCTGGTTTTGACACTTTATTCAGCATGGCCCTCTTGACCGATGGGAAGCGAGACTTCTTTGTAGCGCTGATTTGCCTTTCCAGGTTGCTTGGTTGGCCAAAAAGGGCGTATGCGTTTTTTCCTGAATATATTCAGGAAAAAACGCATACGCCCTTTTTGGCCAAGGGCATCATTGTCGAGGTTTTGCCGCTTTTCCTGTGCTTTAAAGGCGATTCGAATCTCCCTCCTGAAATCTGTTTCCTGCAAATCTGCCTTGCTTTCAAATCCTCTTCGTTGCCTTCCCTCAATATATTTGTGGACGAGAGTGACCATTTATAAGTCTGCAGCTTTGTGAATTGCAGTGCCCCTGAGCTCCATTTTTCAACTCGCTTTCTTGGGAGCTGGCCGCAAAAGCGCAGGATTGCTTCAGGCCCTCCTCTGGTCACGGGCGGCAGGCTGAGCCTGTGGTTAATTCTTCTTCCTGATGGGAAAATAGAGTGACCTGTGCCTGTCCCAACACCTAGAGCTAGTCTCTCATTGGTTCCCCCTCTTCCCGTTCATCCTCAGGACAAATTGCAACCTGTCCGGAACAGGAGGTTAAAGGTGCTGATTCTCCAAGGAGGGAGATTGCTTGTAAAGCGGCTGGAATGGCGAACCCGCGCACAAGGAGATGAGAAATGAGGTGCGTTTTAGAAACCTTTCCCGATCACACGGTGTACCATCTTCTGGGTTTCTCATGCATGTTTTCGATGTAGGAAGATGCCCTTGAACCTGGAGATTTGGGACCCATGGGATGGGTACCACGCAGTATTACTTTAAAGGGTCTGCGTTTGCTCACCCAACCTCACCAAACCTCTCAGCCCCAAGAGTGTCCAGCCTTATGTCTCAATCAGCTGTGGGTCTAGATATGGTCAATCCAGGTGGCATCACAGCCCCTGAACCAATTTTGGAAGAATTTCTCTCTCTTTCACTGTCTTTGTTTCACGGGTTTTTAAAAGTAATTGATTTTTATAATGGGGTTTAGCTGCTTTTCACTGCTGTGTTTATGCCGCTTTACACCCACTTGACTCACTTACAGAGAGATATCAATACATAGGTTTGAAGATTCTTACTAGTCAGATATATTCTTGGGCGGTGAATAGGGGGTGTTGAGTCCAATTCACTGAGCTAGGAGTAAGTCTTGTCTATTACCTATTGGGTTTATGGAACGGTATCTGAGCTAATTTGAAACCCTTGTTTTATGCATCACCCCACCTCACCTTTCCCGTTAAGCAGCCATAGTGTGTTTTCTAAACGTGTGACTCTGTTCTGTTTTGTAATTCAGTTCAAGGGTAGCGGTGTTTACACTCCCTCTATAAGTGATATCTTATGATAAGTGTCTTTTTATGTGTGACTTATTTCACATAGAATCGTCGTACCTAAATCCACTCATTATCCTGCTGCTAGCCTTATGACGTTCATTTCATGGCTGAGTGATATTCCATTGTACATAAGGACCACAACTTCTTTATCCATTTTTCTCTTTCCTGGGATATTTAAGGTGTAACGAAGTGGAGGTTCTTGTCAACAGAGCAGCCCTAAACTTTGGGGTGCCTGTGTCTTGCTGATTTTTAGTTTTCCCAATTTATAAGCCCATAAGTGGAAGTGCCCTATGCTCTCTAAGCTGAGTTTTTTAGATGTTTCAGGACACACGGTACACTTCTCCAGAGTGGCTGTTGGCAATTTACATCCTGCCCATCAGCGTAGCAAGGCTCCCGTTTCTCCATGGCCTGTCCTGCATTTCTGGTTTTGACACTTTATTCAGCATGGCCCTCTTGACCGATGGGAAGCGAGACTTCTTTGTAGCGCTGATTTGCCTTTCCAGGTTGCTTGGTTGGCCAAAAAGGGCGTATGCGTTTTTTCCTGAATATATTCAGGAAAAAACGCATACGCCCTTTTTGGCCAAGGGCATCATTGTCGAGGTTTTGCCGCTTTTCCTGTGCTTTAAAGGCGATTCGAATCTCCCTCCTGAAATCTGTTTCCTGCAATTCTGCCTTGCTTTCAAATCCTCTTCGTTGCCTTCCCTCAATATATTTTTGGACGAGAGTGATCATTTATAAGTTTGCAGGTTTGTGAATTGCAGTGACCCTGAGCTCCATTTTTCAACTCGCTTTCTTGGGAGCTGGCCGCAAAAGCGCAGGATTGCTTCAGGCCCTCCTCTGGTCACGGGCGGCAGGCTGAGCCTGTGGTTAATTCTTCTTCCTGATGGGAAAATAGAGTGACCTGTGCCTGTCCCAACACCTAGAGCTAGTCTGTCATTGGTTCCCCCTCTTCCCGTTCATCCTCAGGACAAATTGCAACCTGTACGGAACAGGAGGTTAAAGGTGCTGATTCTCCAAGGAGGGAGATTGCTTGTAAAGCGGCTGGAATGGCGAACCCGCGCACAAGGAGATGAGAAATGAGGTGCGTTTTAGAAACCTTTCCCGATCACACGGTGTACCATCTTTTGGGTTTCTCATGCATGTTTTCGATGTAGGAAGATGCCCTTGAACCTGGAGATTTGGGACCCATGGGATGGGTACCACGCAGTATTACTTTAAAGGGTCTGCGTTTGCTCACCCAACCTCACCAAACCTCTCAGCCCCAAGAGTGTCCAGCCTTATGTCTCAATCAGCTGTGGGTCTAGATATGGTCAATCCAGGTGGCATCACAGCCCCTGAACCAATTTTGGAAGAATTTCTCTCTCTTTCACTGTCTTTGTTTCACGGGTTTTTAAAAGTAATTGATTTTTATAATGGGGTTTAGCTGCTTTTCACTGCTGTGTTTATGCCGCTTTACACCCACTTGACTCACTTACAGAGAGATATCAATACATAGGTTTGAAGATTCTTACTAGTCAGATATATTCTTGGGCGGTGAATAGGGGGTGTTGAGTCCAATTCACTGAACTAGGAGTAGGTCTTGTCTATTACCTATTGGGTTTATGGAACGGTATCTGAGCTAATTTGAAACCCTTGTTTTATGCATCACCCCACCTCACCTTTCCCGTTAAGCAGCCATAGTGTGTTTTCTAAACGTGTGACTCTGTTCTGTTTTGTAATTCAGTTCAAGGGTAGCGGTGTTTACACTCCCTCTATAAGTGATATCTTATGATAAGTGTCTTTTTCTGTGTGACTTATTTCACATAGAATCGTCGTACCTAAATCCACTCATCATGCTGCTACTAGCCTTATAACGTTGATTTCATGGCTGAGTGATATTCCATTGTACATAAGGACCACAACTTCTTTATTCATTTTTCTCTTTCCTGGGATATTTAAGGTGTAACGAAGTGGAGGTTCTTGTCAACAGAGCAGCCCTAAACTTTGGGGTGCCTGTGCCTTGCTGATTTTTAGTTTTCCCAATTTATACGCCCATGAGTAGAAGTACCCTATGATCTCTAAGCTGAGTTTTTTATATGTTTCAGGACACACCGTACACTTCTCCAGAGTGGCTGTTGGCAATTTACATCCTGCCCATCAGCGTAGCAAGGCTCCCGTTTCTCCATGGCCTGTCCTGCATTTCTGGTTTTGACACTTTATTCAGCATGGCCCTCTTGACCGATGGGAAGCGAGACTTCTTTGTAGCGCTGATTTGCCTTTCCAGGTTGCTTGGTTGGCCAAAAAGGGCGTATGCGTTTTTTCCTGAATATATTCAGGAAAAAACGCATACGCCCTTTTTGGCCAAGGGCATCATTGTCGAGGTTTTGCCGCTTTTCCTGTGCTTTAAAGGCGATTCGAATCTCCCTCCTGAAATCTGTTTCCTGCAATTCTGCCTTGCTTTCAAATCCTCTTCGTTGCCTTCCCTCAATATATTTGTGGACGAGAGTGACCATTTATAAGTCTGCAGCTTTGTGAATTGCAGTGCCCCTGAGCTCCATTTTTCAACTCGCTTTCTTGGGAGCTGGCCGCAAAAGCGCAGGATTGCTTCAGGCCCTCCTCTGGTCCCGGGCGGCAGGCTGAGCCTGTGGTTAATTCTTCTTCCTGATGGGAAAATAGAGTGACCTGTGCCTGTCCCAACACCTAGAGCTAGTCTCTCATTGGTTCCCCCTCTTCCCGTTCATCCTCAGGACAAATTGCAACCTGTACGGAACAGGAGGTTAAAGGTGCTGATTCTCCAAGGAGGGAGATTGCTTGTAAAGCGGCTGGAATGGCGAACCCGCGCACAAGGAGATGAGAAATGAGGTGCGTTTTAGAAACCTTTCCCGATCACACGGTGTACCATCTTCTGGGTTTCTCATGCATGTTTTCGATGTAGGAAGATGCCCTTGAACCTGGAGATTTGGGACCCATGGGATGGGTACCACGCAGTATTACTTTAAAGGGTCTGCGTTTGCTCACCCAACCTCACCAAACCTCTCAGCCCCAAGAGTGTCCAGCCTTATGTCTCAATCAGCTGTGGGTCTAGATATGGTCAATCCAGGTGGCATCACAGCCCCTGAACCAATTTTGGAAGAATTTCTCTCTCTTTCACTGTCTTTGTTTCACGGGTTTTTAAAAGTAATTGATTTTTATAATGGGGTTTAGCTGCTTTTCACTGCTGTGTTTATGCCGCTTTACACCCACTTGACTCACTTACAGAGAGATATCAATACATAGGTTTTAAGATTCTTACTAGTCAGATATATTCTTGGGCGGTGAATAGGGGGTGTTGAGTCCAATTCACTGAGCTAGGAGTAAGTCTTGTCTATTACCTATTGGGTTTATGGAACGGTATCTGAGCTAATTTGAAACCCTTGTTTTATGCATCACCCCACCTCACCTTTCCCGTTAAGCAGCCATAGTGTGTTTTCTAAACGTGTGACTCTGTTCTGTTTTGTAATTCAGTTCAAGGGTAGCGGTGTTTACACTCCCTCTATAAGTGATATCTTATGATAAGTGTCTTTTTATGTGTGACTTATTTCACATAGAATCGTCGTACCTAAATCCACTCATTATCCTGCTGCTAGCCTTATGACGTTCATTTCATGGCTGAGTGATATTCCATTGTACATAAGGACCACAACTTCTTTATCCATTTTTCTCTTTCCTGGGATATTTAAGGTGTAACGAAGTGGAGGTTCTTGTCAACAGAGCAGCCCTAAACTTTGGGGTGCCTGTGTCTTGCTGATTTTTAGTTTTCCCAATTTATAAGCCCATAAGTGGAAGTGCCCTATGCTCTCTAAGCTGAGTTTTTTAGATGTTTCAGGACACACGGTACACTTCTCCAGAGTGGCTGTTGGCAATTTACATCCTGCCCATCAGCGTAGCAAGGCTCCCGTTTCTCCATGGCCTGTCCTGCATTTCTGGTTTTGACACTTTATTCAGCATGGCCCTCTTGACCGATGGGAAGCGAGACTTCTTTGTAGCGCTGATTTGCCTTTCCAGGTTGCTTGGTTGGCCAAAAAGGGCGTATGCGTTTTTTCCTGAATATATTCAGGAAAAAACGCATACGCCCTTTTTGGCCAAGGGCATCATTGTCGAGGTTTTGCCGCTTTTCCTGTGCTTTAAAGGCGATTCGAATCTCCCTCCTGAAATCTGTTTCCTGCAATTCTGCCTTGCTTTCAAATCCTCTTCGTTGCCTTCCCTCAATATATTTTTGGACGAGAGTGATCATTTATAAGTTTGCAGGTTTGTGAATTGCAGTGCCCCTGAGCTCCATTTTTCAACTCGCTTTCTTGGGAGCTGGCCGCAAAAGCGCAGGATTGCTTCAGGCCCTCCTCTGGTCACGGGCGGCAGGCTGAGCCTGTGGTTAATTCTTCTTCCTGATGGGAAAATAGAGTGACCTGTGCCTGTCCCAACACCTAGAGCTAGTCTGTCATTGGTTCCCCCTCTTCCCGTTCATCCTCAGGACAAATTGCAACCTGTACGGAACAGGAGGTTAAAGGTGCTGATTCTCCAAGGAGGGAGATTGCTTGTAAAGCGGCTGGAATGGCGAACCCGCGCACAAGGAGATGAGAAATGAGGTGCGTTTTAGAAACCTTTCCCGATCACACGGTGTACCATCTTTTGGGTTTCTCATGCATGTTTTCGATGTAGGAAGATGCCCTTGAACCTGGAGATTTGGGACCCATGGGATGGGTACCACGCAGTATTACTTTAAAGGGTCTGCGTTTGCTCACCCAACCTCACCAAACCTCTCAGCCCCAAGAGTGTCCAGCCTTATGTCTCAATCAGCTGTGGGTCTAGATATGGTCAATCCAGGTGGCATCACAGCCCCTGAACGAATTTTGGAAGAATTTCTCTCTCTTTCACTGTCTTTGTTTCACGGGTTTTTAAAAGTAATTGATTTTTATAATGGGGTTTAGCTGCTTTTCACTGCTGTGTTTATGCCGCTTTACACCCACTTGACTCACTTACAGAGAGATATCAATACATAGGTTTGAAGATTCTTACTAGTCAGATATATTCTTGGGCGGTGAATAGGGGGTGTTGAGTCCAATTCACTGAACTAGGAGTAGGTCTTGTCTATTACCTATTGGGTTTATGGAACGGTATCTGAGCTAATTTGAAACCCTTGTTTTATGCATCACCCCACCTCACCTTTCCCGTTAAGCAGCCATAGTGTGTTTTCTAAACGTGTGACTCTGTTCTGTTTTGTAATTCAGTTCAAGGGTAGCGGTGTTTACACTCCCTCTATAAGTGATATCTTATGATAAGTGTCTTTTTCTGTGTGACTTATTTCACATAGAATCGTCGTACCTAAATCCACTCATCATGCTGCTACTAGCCATATGACGTTGATTTCATGGCTGAGTGATATTCCATTGTACATAAGGACCACAACTTCTTTATTCATTTTTCTCTTTCCTGGGATATTTAAGGTGTAACGAAGTGGAGGTTCTTGTCAACAGAGCAGCCCTAAACTTTGGGGTGCCTGTGTCTTGCTGATTTTTAGTTTTCCCAATTTATACGCCCATGAGTGGAAGTACCCTATGATCTCTAAGCTGAGTTTTTTATATGTTTCAGGACACACCGTACACTTCTCCAGAGTGGCTGTTGGCAATTTACATCCTGCCCATCAGCGTAGCAAGGCTCCCGTTTCTCCATGGCCTGTCCTGCATTTCTGGTTTTGACACTTTATTCAGCATGGCCCTCTTGACCGATGGGAAGCGAGACTTCTTTGTAGCGCTGATTTGCCTTTCCAGGTTGCTTGGTTGGCCAAAAAGGGCGTATGCGTTTTTTCCTGAATATATTCAGGAAAAAACGCATACGCCCTTTTTGGCCAAGGGCATCATTGTCGAGGTTTTGCCGCTTTTCCTGTGCTTTAAAGGCGATTCGAATCTCCCTCCTGAAATCTGTTTCCTGCAATTCTGCCTTGCTTTCAAATCCTCTTCGTTGCCTTCCCTCAATATATTTGTGGACGAGAGTGACCATTTATAAGTCTGCAGCTTTGTGAATTGCAGTGCCCCTGAGCTCCATTTTTCAACTCGCTTTCTTGGGAGCTGGCCGCAAAAGCGCAGGATTGCTTCAGGCCCTCCTCTGGTCACGGGCGGCAGGCTGAGCCTGTGGTTAATTCTTCTTCCTGATGGGAAAATAGAGTGACCTGTGCCTGTCCCAACACCTAGAGCTAGTCTCTCATTGGTTCCCCCTCTTCCCGTTCATCCTCAGGACAAATTGCAGCCTGTCCGGAACAGGAGGTTAAAGGTGCTGATTCTCCAAGGAGGGAGATTGCTTGTAAAGCGGCTGGAATGGCGAACCCGCACACAAGGAGATGAGAAATGAGGTGCGTTTTAGAAACCTTTCCCGATCACACGGTGTACCATCTTCTGGGTTTCTCATGCATGTTTTCGATGTAGGAAGATGCCCTTGAACCTGGAGATTTGGGACCCATGGGATGGGTACCACGCAGTATTACTTTAAAGGGTCTGCGTTTGCTCACCCAACCTCACCAAACCTCTCAGCCCCAAGAGTGTCCACCCTTATGTCTCAATCAGCTGTGGGTCTAGATACGGTCAATCCAGGTGGCATCACAGCCCCTGAACGAATTTTGGAAGAATTTCTCTCTCTTTCACTGTCTTTGTTTCACGGGTTTTTAAAAGTAATTGATTTTTATAATGGGGTTTAGCTGCTTTTCACTGCTGTGTTTATGCCGCTTTACACCCACTTGACTCACTTACAGAGAGATATCAATATATAGGTTTGAAGATTCTTACTAGTCAGATATATTCTTGGGCGGTGAATAGGGGGTGTTGAGTCCAATTCACTGAACTAGGAGTAGGTCTTGTCTATTACCTATTGGGTTTATGGAACGGTATCTGAGCTAATTTGAAACCCTTGTTTTATGCATCACCCCACCTCACCTTTCCCGTTAAGCAGCCATAGTGTGTTTTCTAAACGTGTGACTCTGTTCTGTTTTGTAATTCAGTTCAAGGGTAGCGGTGTTTACACTCCCTCTATAAGTGATATCTTATGATAAGTGTCTTTTTCTGTGTGACTTATTTCACATAGAATCGTCGTACCTAAATCCACTCATCATGCTGCTACTAGCCTTATGACGTTGATTTCATGGCTGAGTGATATTCCATTGTACATAAGGACCACAACTTCTTTATTCATTTTTCTCTTTCCTGGGATATTTAAGGTGTAACGAAGTGGAGGTTCTTGTCAACAGAGCAGCCCTAAACTTTGGGGTGCCTGTGTCTTGCTGATTTTTAGTTTTCCCAATTTATACGCCCATGAGTAGAAGTACCCTATGATCTCTAAGCTGAGTTTTTTATATGTTTCAGGACACACCGTACACTTCTCCAGAGTGGCTGTTGGCAATTTACATCCTGCCCATCAGCGTAGCAAGGCTCCCGTTTCTCCATGGCCTGTCCTGCATTTCTGGTTTTGACACTTTATTCAGCATGGCCCTCTTGAACGATGGGAAGCGAGACTTCTTTGTAGCGCTGATTTGCCTTTCCAGGTTGCTTGGTTGGCCAAAAAGGGCGTATGCGTTTTTTCCTGAATATATTCAGGAAAAAACGCATACGCCCTTTTTGGCCAAGGGCATCATTGTCGAGGTTTTGCCGCTTTTCCTGTGCTTTAAAGGCAATTCGAATCTCCCTCCTGAAATCTGTTTCCTGCAATTCTGCCTTGCTTTCAAATCCTCTTCGTTGCCTTCCCTCAATATATTTGTGGACGAGAGTGACCATTTATAAGTCTGCAGCTTTGTGAATTGCAGTGCCCCTGAGCTCCATTTTTCAACTCGCTTTCTTGGGAGCTGGCCGCAAAAGCGCAGGATTGCTTCAGGCCCTCCTCTGGTCCCGGGCGGCAGGCTGAGCCTGTGGTTAATTCTTCTTCCTGATGGGAAAATAGAGTGACCTGTGCCTGTCCCAACACCTAGAGCTAGTCTCTCATTGGTTCCCCCTCTTCCCGTTCATCCTCAGGACAAATTGCAACCTGTCCGGAACAGGAGGTTAAAGGTGCTGATTCTCCAAGGAGGGAGATTGCTTGTAAAGCGGCTGGAATGGCGAACCCGCGCACAAGGAGATGAGAAATGAGGTGCGTTTTAGAAACCTTTCCCGATCACACGGTGTACCATCTTCTGGGTTTCTCATGCATGTTTTCGATGTAGGAAGATGCCCTTGAACCTGGAGATTTGGGACCCATGGGATGTGTACCACGCAGTATTACTTTAAAGGGTCTGCGTTTGCTCACCCAACCTCACCAAACCTCTCAGCCCCAAGAGTGTCCACCCTTATGTCTCAATCAGCTGTGGGTCTAGATACGGTCAATCCAGGTGGCATCACAGCCCCTGAACGAATTTTGGAAGAATTTCTCTCTCTTTCACTGTCTTTGTTTCACGGGTTTTTAAAAGTAATTGATTTTTATAATGGGGTTTAGCTGCTTTTCACTGCTGTGTTTATGCCGCTTTACACCCACTTGACTCACTTACAGAGAGATATCAATACATAGGTTTGAAGATTCTTACTAGTCAGATATATTCTTGGGCGGTGAATAGGGGGTGTTGAGTCCAATTCACTGAACTAGGAGTAGGTCTTGTCTATTACCTATTGGGTTTATGGAACGGTATCTGAGCTAATTTGAAACCCTTGTTTTATGCATCACCCCACCTCACCTTTCCCGTTAAGCAGCCATAGTGTGTTTTCTAAACGTGTGACTCTGTTCTGTTTTGTAATTCAGTTCAAGGGTAGCGGTGTTTACACTCCCTCTATAAGTGATATCTTATGATAAGTGTCTTTTTCTGTGTGACTTATTTCACATAGAATCGTCGTACCTAAATCCACTCATCATGCTGCTACTAGCCTTATGACGTTGATTTCATGGCTGAGTGATATTCCATTGTACATAAGGACCACAACTTCTTTATTCATTTTTCTCTTTCCTGGGATATTTAAGGTGTAACGAAGTGGAGGTTCTTGTCAACAGAGCAGCCCTAAACTTTGGGGTGCCTGTGTCTTGCTGATTTTTAGTTTTCCCAATTTATACGCCCATGAGTAGAAGTACCCTATGATCTCTAAGCTGAGTTTTTTATATGTTTCAGGACACACCGTACACTTCTCCAGAGTGGCTGTTGGCAATTTACATCCTGCCCATCAGCGTAGCAAGGCTCCCGTTTCTCCATGGCCTGTCCTGCATTTCTGGTTTTGACACTTTATTCAGCATGGCCCTCTTGACCGATGGGAAGCGAGACTTCTTTGTAGCGCTGATTTGCCTTTCCAGGTTGCTTGGTTGGCCAAAAAGGGCGTATGCGTTTTTTCCTGAATATATTCAGGAAAAAACGCATACGCCCTTTTTGGCCAAGGGCATCATTGTCGAGGTTTTGCCGCTTTTCCTGTGCTTTAAAGGCGATTCGAATCTCCCTCCTGAAATCTGTTTCCTGCAATTCTGCCTTGCTTTCAAATCCTCTTCATTGCCTTCCCTCAATATATTTGTGGACGAGAGTGATCATTTATAAGTCTGCAGGTTTGTGAATTGCAGTGCCCCTGAGCTCCATTTTTCAACTCGCTTTCTTGGGAGCTGGCCGCAAAAGCGCAGGATTGCTTCAGGCCCTCCTCTGGTCCCGGGCGGCAGGCTGAGCCTGTGGTTAATTCTTCTTCCTGATGGGAAAATAGAGTGACCTGTGCCTGTCCCAACACCTAGAGCTAGTCTCTCATTGGTTCCCCCTCTTCCCGTTCATCCTCAGGACAAATTGCAACCTGTACGGAACAGGAGGTTAAAGGTGCTGATTCTCCAAGGAGGGAGATTGCTTGTAAAGCGGCTGGAATGGCGAACCCGCGCACAAGGAGATGAGAAATGAGGTGCGTTTTAGAAACCTTTCCCGATCACACGGTGTACCATCTTCTGGGTTTCTCATGCATGTTTTCGATGTAGGAAGATGCCCTTGAACCTGGAGATTTGGGACCCATGGGATGTGTACCACGCAGTATTACTTTAAAGGGTCTGCGTTTGCTCACCCAACCTCACCAAACCTCTCAGCCCCAAGAGTGTCCAGCCTTATGTCTCAATCAGCTGTGGGTCTAGATATGGTCAATCCAGGTGGCATCACAGCCCCTGAACGAATTTTGGAAGAATTTCTCTCTCTTTCACTGTCTTTGTTTCACGGGTTTTTAAAAGTAATTGATTTTTATAATGGGGTTTAGCTGCTTTTCACTGCTGTGTTTATGCCGCTTTACACCCACTTGACTCACTTACAGAGAGATATCAATACATAGGTTTGAAGATTCTTACTAGTCAGATATATTCTTGGGCGGTGAATAGGGGGTGTTGAGTCCAATTCACTGAACTAGGAGTAGGTCTTGTCTATTACCTATTGGGTTTATGGAACGGTATCTGAGCTAATTTGAAACCCTTGTTTTATGCATCACCCCACCTCACCTTTCCCGTTAAGCAGCCATAGTGTGTTTTCTAAACGTGTGACTCTGTTCTGTTTTGTAATTCAGTTCAAGGGTAGCGGTGTTTACACTCCCTCTATAAGTGATATCTTATGATAAGTGTCTTTTTCTGTGTGACTTATTTCACATAGAATCGTCGTACCTAAATCCACTCATCATGCTGCTACTAGCCTTATGACGTTGATTTCATGGCTGAGTGATATTCCATTGTACATAAGGACCACAACTTCTTTATTCATTTTTCTCTTTCCTGGGATATTTAAGGTGTAACGAAGTGGAGGTTCTTGTCAACAGAGCAGCCCTAAACTTTGGGGTGCCTGTGTCTTGCTGATTTTTAGTTTTCCCAATTTATACGCCCATGAGTGGAAGTACCCTATGATCTCTAAGCTGAGTTTTTTATATGTTTCAGGACACACCGTACACTTCTCCAGAGTGGCTGTTGGCAATTTACATCCTGCCCATCAGCGTAGCAAGGCTCCCGTTTCTCCATGGCCTGTCCTGCATTTCTGGTTTTGACACTTTATTCAGCATGGCCCTCTTGACCGATGGGAAGCGAGACTTCTTTGTAGCGCTGATTTGCCTTTCCAGGTTGCTTGGTTGGCCAAAAAGGGCGTATGCGTTTTTTCCTGAATATATTCAGGAAAAAACGCATACGCCCTTTTTGGCCAAGGGCATCATTGTCGAGGTTTTGCCGCTTTTCCTGTGCTTTAAAGGCGATTCGAATCTCCCTCCTGAAATCTGTTTCCTGCAATTCTGCCTTGCTTTCAAATCCTCTTCGTTGCCTTCCCTCAATATATTTGTGGACGAGAGTGATCATTTATAAGTCTGCAGGTTTGTGAATTGCAGTGCCCCTGAGCTCCATTTTTCAACTCGCTTTCTTGGGAGCTGGCCGCAAAAGCGCAGGATTGCTTCAGGCCCTCCTCTGGTCACGGGCGGCAGGCTGAGCCTGTGGTTAATTCTTCTTCCTGATGGGAAAATAGAGTGACCTGTGCCTGTCCCAACACCTAGAGCTAGTCTCTCATTGGTTCCCCCTCTTCCCGTTCATCCTCAGGACAAATTGCAACCTGTACGGAACAGGAGGTTAAAGGTGCTGATTCTCCAAGGAGGGAGATTGCTTGTAAAGCGGCTGGAATGGCGAACCCGCGCACAAGGAGATGAGAAATGAGGTGCGTTTTAGAAACCTTTCCCGATCACACGGTGTACCATCTTCTGGGTTTCTCATGCATGTTTTCGATGTAGGAAGATGCCCTTGAACCTGGAGATTTGGGACCCATGGGATGGGTACCACGCAGTATTACTTTAAAGGGTCTGCGTTTGCTCACCCAACCTCACCAAACCTCTCAGCCCCAAGAGTGTCCAGCCTTATGTCTCAATCAGCTGTGGGTCTAGATATGGTCAATCCAGGTGGCATCACAGCCCCTGAACGAATTTTGGAAGAATTTCTCTCTCTTTCACTGTCTTTGTTTCACGGGTTTTTAAAAGTAATTGATTTTTATAATGGGGTTTAGCTGCTTTTCACTGCTGTGTTTATGCCGCTTTACACCCACTTGACTCACTTACAGAGAGATATCAATACATAGGTTTGAAGATTCTTACTAGTCAGATATATTCTTGGGCGGTGAATAGGGGGTGTTGAGTCCAATTCACTGAACTAGGAGTAGGTCTTGTCTATTACCTATTGGGTTTATGGAACGGTATCTGAGCTAATTTGAAACCCTTGTTTTATGCATCACCCCACCTCACCTTTCCCGTTAAGCAGCCATAGTGTGTTTTCTAAACGTGTGACTCTGTTCTGTTTTGTAATTCAGTTCAAGGGTAGCGGTGTTTACACTCCCTCTATAAGTGATATCTTATGATAAGTGTCTTTTTCTGTGTGACTTATTTCACATAGAATCGTCGTACCTAAATCCACTCATCATGCTGCTACTAGCCTTATGACGTTGATTTCATGGCTGAGTGATATTCCATTGTACATAAGGACCACAACTTCTTTATTCATTTTTCTCTTTCCTGGGATATTTAAGGTGTAACGAAGTGGAGGTTCTTGTCAACAGAGCAGCCCTAAACTTTGGGGTGCCTGTGTCTTGCTGATTTTTAGTTTTCCCAATTTATACACCCATGAGTGGAAGTACCCTATGATCTCTAAGCTGAGTTTTTTATATGTTTCAGGACACACCGTACACTTCTCCAGAGTGGCTGTTGGCAATTTACATCCTGCCCATCAGCGTAGCAAGGCTCCCGTTTCTCCATGGCCTGTCCTGCATTTCTGGTTTTGACACTTTATTCAGCATGGCCCTCTTGACCGATGGGAAGCGAGACTTCTTTGTAGCGCTGATTTGCCTTTCCAGGTTGCTTGGTTGGCCAAAAAGGGCGTATGCGTTTGTTCCTGAATATATTCAGGAAAAAACGCATACGCCCTTTTTGGCCAAGGGCATCATTGTCGAGGTTTTGCCGCTTTTCCTGTGCTTTAAAGGCGATTCTAATCTCCCTCCTTAAATCTGTTTCCTGCAATTCTGCCTTGCTTTCAAATCCTCTTCGTTGCCTTCCCTCAATATATTTGTGGACGAGAGTGACCATTTATAAGTCTGCAGCTTTGTGAATTGCAGTGCCCCTGAGCTCCATTTTTCAACTCGCTTTCTTGGGAGCTGGCCGCAAAAGCGCAGGATTGCTTCAGGCCCTCCTCTGGTCACGGGCGGCAGGCTGAGCCTGTGGTTAATTCTTCTTCCTGATGGGAAAATAGAGTGACCTGTGCCTGTCCCAACACCTAGAGCTAGTCTCTCATTGGTTCCCCCTCTTCCCGTTCATCCTCAGGACAAATTGCAACCTGTACGGAACAGGAGGTTAAAGGTGCTGATTCTCCAAGGAGGGAGATTGCTTGTAAAGCGGCTGGAATGGCGAACCCGCGCACAAGGAGATGAGAAATGAGGTGCGTTTTAGAAACCTTTCCCGATCACACGGTGTACCATCTTCTGGGTTTCTCATGCATGTTTTCGATGTAGGAAGATGCCCTTGAACCTGGAGATTTGGGACCCATGGGATGGGTACCACGCAGTATTACTTTAAAGGGTCTGCGTTTGCTCACCCAACCTCACCAAACCTCTCAGCCCCAAGAGTGTCCACCCTTATGTCTCAATCAGCTGTGGGTCTAGATATGGTCAATCCAGGTGGCATCACAGCCCCTGAACGAATTTTGGAAGAATTTCTCTCTCTTTCACTGTCTTTGTTTCACGGGTTTTTAAAAGTAATTGATTTTTATAATGGGGTTTAGCTGCTTTTCACTGCTGTGTTTATGCCGCTTTACACCCACTTGACTCACTTACAGAGAGATATCAATACATAGGTTTGAAGATTCTTACTAGTCAGATATATTCTTGGGCGGTGAATAGGGGGTGTTGAGTCCAATTCACTGAACGAGGAGTAGGTCTTGTCTATTACCTATTGGGTTTATGGAACGGTATCTGAGCTAATTTGAAACCCTTGTTTTATGCATCACCCCACCTCACCTTTCCCGTTAAGCAGCCATAGTGTGTTTTCTAAACGTGTGACTCTGTTCTGTTTTGTAATTCAGTTCAAGGGTAGCGGTGTTTACACTCCCTCTATAAGTGATATCTTATGATAAGTGTCTTTTTCTGTGTGACTTATTTCACATAGAATCGTCGTACCTAAATCCACTCATCATGCTGCTACTAGCCTTATGACGTTGATTTCATGGCTGAGTGATATTCCATTGTACATAAGGACCACAACTTCTTTATTCATTTTTCTCTTTCCTGGGATATTTAAGGTGTAACGAAGTGGAGGTTCTTGTCAACAGAGCAGCCCTAAACTTTGGGGTGCCTGTGTCTTGCTGATTTTTAGTTTTCCCAATTTATACGCCCATGAGTGGAAGTACCCTATGATCTCTAAGCTGAGTTTTTTATATGTTTCAGGACACACCGTACACTTCTCCAGAGTGGCTGTTGGCAATTTACATCCTGCCCATCAGCGTAGCAAGGCTCCCGTTTCTCCATGGCCTGTCCTGCATTTCTGGTTTTGACACTTTATTCAGCATGGCCCTCTTGACCGATGGGAAGCGAGACTTCTTTGTAGCGCTGATTTGCCTTTCCAGGTTGCTTGGTTGGCCAAAAAGGGCGTATGCGTTTTTTCCTGAATATATTCAGGAAAAAACGCATACGCCCTTTTTGGCCAAGGGCATCATTGTCGAGGTTTTGCCGCTTTTCCTGTGCTTTAAAGGCGATTCGAATCTCCCTCCTGAAATCTGTTTCCTGCAATTCTGCCTTGCTTTCAAATCCTCTTCGTTGCCTTCCCTCAATATATTTGTGGACGAGAGTGATCATTTATAAGTCTGCAGGTTTGTGAATTGCAGTGCCCCTGAGCTCCATTTTTCAACTCGCTTTCTTGGGAGCTGGCCGCAAAAGCGCAGGATTGCTTCAGGCCCTACTCTGGTCACGGGCGGCAGGCTGAGCCTGTGGTTAATTCTTCTTCCTGATGGGAAAATAGAGTGACCTGTGCCTGTCCCAACACCTAGAGCTAGTCTCTCATTGGTTCCCCCTCTTCCCGTTCATCCTCAGGACAAATTGCAACCTGTACGGAACAGGAGGTTAAAGGTGCTGATTCTCCAAGGAGGGAGATTGCTTGTAAAGCGGCTGGAATGGCGAACCCGCGCACAAGGAGATGAGAAATGAGGTGCGTTTTAGAAACCTTTCCCGATCACACGGTGTACCATCTTCTGGGTTTCTCATGCATGTTTTCGATGTAGGAAGATGCCCTTGAACCTGGAGATTTGGGACCCATGGGATGGGTACCACGCAGTATTACTTTAAAGGGTCTGCGTTTGCTCACCCAACCTCACCAAACCTCTCAGCCCCAAGAGTGTCCAGCCTTATGTCTCAATCAGCTGTGGGTCTAGATATGGTCAATCCAGGTGGCATCACAGCCCCTGAACGAATTTTGGAAGAATTTCTCTCTCTTTCACTGTCTTTGTTTCACGGGTTTTTAAAAGTAATTGATTTTTATAATGGGGTTTAGCTGCTTTTCACTGCTGTGTTTATGCCGCTTTACACCCACTTGACTCACTTACAGAGAGATATCAATACATAGGTTTTAAGATTCTTACTAGTCAGATATATTCTTGGGCGGTGAATAGGGGGTGTTGAGTCCAATTCACTGAGCTAGGAGTAGGTCTTGTCTATTACATATTGGGTTTATGGAACGGTATCTGAGCTAATTTGAAACCCTTGTTTTATGCATCACCCCACCTCACCTTTCCCGTTAAGCAGCCATAGTGTGTTTTCTAAACGTGTGACTCTGTTCTGTTTTGTAATTCAGTTCAAGGGTAGCGGTGTTTACACTCCCTCTATAAGTGATATCTTATGATAAGTGTCTTTTTCTGTGTGACTTATTTCACATAGAATCGTCGTACCTAAATCCACTCATCATGCTGCTACTAGCCTTATGACGTTGATTTCATGGCTGAGTGATATTCCATTGTACATAAGGACCACAACTTCTTTATTCATTTTTCTCTTTCCTGGGATATTTAAGGTGTAACGAAGTGGAGGTTCTTGTCAACAGAGCAGCCCTAAACTTTGGGGTGCCTGTGTCTTGCTGATTTTTAGTTTTCCCAATTTATACGCCCATGAGTGGAAGTACCCTATGATCTCTAAGCTGAGTTTTTTATATGTTTCAGGACACACCGTACACTTCTCCAGAGTGGCTGTTGGCAATTTACATCCTGCCCATCAGCGTAGCAAGGCTCCCGTTTCTCCATGGCCTGTCCTGCATTTCTGGTTTTGACACTTTATTCAGCATGGCCCTCTTGACCGATGGGAAGCGAGACTTCTTTGTAGCGCTGATTTGCCTTTCCAGGTTGCTTGGTTGGCCAAAAAGGGCGTATGCGTTTTTTCCTGAATATATTCAGGAAAAAACGCATACGCCCTTTTTGGCCAAGGGCATCATTGTCGAGGTTTTGCCGCTTTTCCTGTGCTTTAAAGGCGATTCGAATCTCCCTCCTGAAATCTGTTTCCTGCAATTCTGCCTTGCTTTCAAATCCTCTTCGTTGCCTTCCCTCAATATATTTGTGGACGAGAGTGATCATTTATAAGTCTGCAGGTTTGTGAATTGCAGTGCCCCTGAGCTCCATTTTTCAACTCGCTTTCTTGGGAGCTGGCCGCAAAAGCGCAGGATTGCTTCAGGCCCTCCTCTGGTCACGGGCGGCAGGCTGAGCCTGTGGTTAATTCTTCTTCCTGATGGGAAAATACAGTGACCTGTGCCTGTCCCAACACCTAGAGCTAGTCTCTCATTGGTTCCCCCTCTTCCCGTTCATCCTCAGGACAAATTGCAACCTGTACGGAACAGGAGGTTAAAGGTGCTGATTCTCCAAGGAGGGAGATTGCTTGTAAAGCGGCTGGAATGGCGAACCCGCGCACAAGGAGATGAGAAATGAGGTGCGTTTTAGAAACCTTTCCCGATCACACGGTGTACCATCTTCTGGGTTTCTCATGCATGTTTTCGATGTAGGAAGATGCCCTTGAACCTGGAGATTTGGGACCCATGGGATGGGTACCACGCAGTATTACTTTAAAGGGTCTGCGTTTGCTCACCCAACCTCACCAAACCTCTCAGCCCCAAGAGTGTCCAGCCTTATGTCTCAATCAGCTGTGGGTCTAGATATGGTCAATCCAGGTGGCATCACAGCCCCTGAACGAATTTTGGAAGAATTTCTCTCTCTTTCACTGTCTTTGTTTCACGGGTTTTTAAAAGTAATTGATTTTTATAATGGGGTTTAGCTGCTTTTCACTGCTGTGTTTATGCCGCTTTACACCCACTTGACTCACTTACAGAGAGATATCAATACATAGGTTTGAAGATTCTTACTAGTCAGATATATTCTTGGGCGGTGAATAGGGGGTGTTGAGTCCAATTCACTGAACTAGGAGTAGGTCTTGTCTATTACCTATTGGGTTTATGGAACGGTATCTGAGCTAATTTGAAACCCTTGTTTTATGCATCACCCCACCTCACCTTTCCCGTTAAGCAGCCATAGTGTGTTTTCTAAACGTGTGACTCTGTTCTGTTTTGTAATTCAGTTCAAGGGTAGCGGTGTTTACACTCCCTCTATAAGTGATATCTTATGATAAGTGTCTTTTTCTGTGTGACTTATTTCACATAGAATCGTCGTACCTAAATCCACTCATCATGCTGCTACTAGCCTTATGACGTTGATTTCATGGCTGAGTGATATTCCATTGTACATAAGGACCACAACTTCTTTATTCATTTTTCTCTTTCCTGGGATATTTAAGGTGTAACGAAGTGGAGGTTCTTGTCAACAGAGCAGCCCTAAACTTTGGGGTGCCTGTGTCTTGCTGATTTTTAGTTTTCCCAATTTATACGCCCATGAGTGGAAGTACCCTATGATCTCTAAGCTGAGTTTTTTATATGTTTCAGGACACACCGTACACTTCTCCAGAGTGGCTGTTGGCAATTTACATCCTGCCCATCAGCGTAGCAAGGCTCCCGTTTCTCCATGGCCTGTCCTGCATTTCTGGTTTTGACACTTTATTCAGCATGGCCCTCTTGACCGATGGGAAGCGAGACTTCTTTGTAGCGCTGATTTGCCTTTCCAGGTTGCTTGGTTGGCCAAAAAGGGCGTATGCGTTTTTTCCTGAATATATTCAGGAAAAAACGCATACGCCCTTTTTGGCCAAGGGCATCATTGTCGAGGTTTTGCCGCTTTTCCTGTGCTTTAAAGGCGATTCGAATCTCCCTCCTGAAATCTGTTTCCTGCAATTCTGCCTTGCTTTCAAATCCTCTTCGTTGCCTTCCCTCAATATATTTGTGGACGAGAGTGATCATTTATAAGTCTGCAGGTTTGTGAATTGCAGTGCCCCTGAGCTCCATTTTTCAACTCGCTTTCTTGGGAGCTGGCCGCAAAAGCGCAGGATTGCTTCAGGCCCTCCTCTGGTCACGGGCGGCAGGCTGAGCCTGTGGTTAATTCTTCTTCCTGATGGGAAAATACAGTGACCTGTGCCTGTCCCAACACCTAGAGCTAGTCTCTCATTGGTTCCCCCTCTTCCCGTTCATCCTCAGGACAAATTGCAACCTGTACGGAACAGGAGGTTAAAGGTGCTGATTCTCCAAGGAGGGAGATTGCTTGTAAAGCGGCTGGAATGGCGAACCCGCGCACAAGGAGATGAGAAATGAGGTGCGTTTTAGAAACCTTTCCCGATCACACGGTGTACCATCTTCTGGGTTTCTCATGCATGTTTTCGATGTAGGAAGATGCCCTTGAACCTGGAGATTTGGGACCCATGGGATGGGTACCACGCAGTATTACTTTAAAGGGTCTGCGTTTGCTCACCCAACCTCACCAAACCTCTCAGCCCCAAGAGTGTCCAGCCTTATGTCTCAATCAGCTGTGGGTCTAGATATGGTCAATCCAGGTGGCATCACAGCCCCTGAACGAATTTTGGAAGAATTTCTCTCTCTTTCACTGTCTTTGTTTCACGGGTTTTTAAAAGTAATTGATTTTTATAATGGGGTTTAGCTGCTTTTCACTGCTGTGTTTATGCCGCTTTACACCCACTTGACTCACTTACAGAGAGATATCAATACATAGGTTTGAAGATTCTTACTAGTCAGATATATTCTTGGGCGGTGAATAGGGGGTGTTGAGTCCAATTCACTGAACTAGGAGTAGGTCTTGTCTATTACCTATTGGGTTTATGGAACGGTATCTGAGCTAATTTGAAACCCTTGTTTTATGCATCACCCCACCTCACCTTTCCCGTTAAGCAGCCATAGTGTGTTTTCTAAACGTGTGACTCTGTTCTGTTTTGTAATTCAGTTCAAGGGTAGCGGTGTTTACACTCCCTCTATAAGTGATATCTTATGATAAGTGTCTTTTTCTGTGTGACTTATTTCACATAGAATCGTCGTACCTAAATCCACTCATCATGCTGCTACTAGCCTTATGACGTTGATTTCATGGCTGAGTGATATTCCATTGTACATAAGGACCACAACTTCTTTATTCATTTTTCTCTTTCCTGGGATATTTAAGGTGTAACGAAGTGGAGGTTCTTGTCAACAGAGCAGCCCTAAACTTTGGGGTGCCTGTGTCTTGCTGATTTTTAGTTTTCCCAATTTATACGCCCATGAGTGGAAGTACCCTATGATCTCTAAGCTGAGTTTTTTATATGTTTCAGGACACACCGTACACTTCTCCAGAGTGGCTGTTGGCAATTTACATCCTGCCCATCAGCGTAGCAAGGCTCCCGTTCTCCATGGCCTGTCCTGCATTTCTGGTTTTGACACTTTATTCAGCATGGCCCTCTTGACCGATGGGAAGCGAGACTTCTTTGTAGCGCTGATTTGCCTTTCCAGGTTGCTTGGTTGGCCAAAAAGGGCGTATGCGTTTTTTCCTGAATATATTCAGGAAAAAACGCATACGCCCTTTTTGGCCAAGGGCATCATTGTCGAGGTTTTGCCGCTTTTCCTGTGCTTTAAAGGCGATTCGAATCTCCCTCCTGAAATCTGTTTCCTGCAATTCTGCCTTGCTTTCAAATCCTCTTCGTTGCCTTCCCTCAATATATTTTTGGACGAGAGTGATCATTTATAAGTCTGCAGGTTTGTGAATTGCAGTGCCCCTGAGCTCCATTTTTCAACTCGCTTTCTTGGGAGCTGGCCGCAAAAGCGCAGGATTGCTTCAGGCCCTCCTCTGGTCACGGGCGGCAGGCTGAGCCTGTGGTTAATTCTTCTTCCTGATGGGAAAATAGAGTGACCTGTGCCTGTCGCAACACCTAGAGCTAGTCTCTCATTGGTTCCCCCTCTTCCCGTTCATCCTCAGGACAAATTGCAACCTGTACGGAACAGGAGGTTAAAGGTGCTGATTCTCCAAGGAGGGAGATTGCTTGTAAAGCGGCTGGAATGGCGAACCCGCGCACAAGGAGATGAGAAATGAGGTGCGTTTTAGAAACCTTTCCCGATCACACGGTGTACCATCTTCTGGGTTTCTCATGCATGTTTTCGATGTAGGAAGATGCCCTTGAACCTGGAGATTTGGGACCCATGGGATGGGTACCACGCAGTATTACTTTAAAGGGTCTGCGTTTGCTCACCCAACCTCACCAAACCTCTCAGCCCCAAGAGTGTGCAGCCTTATGTCTCAATCAGCTGTGGGTCTAGATATGGTCAATCCAGGTGGCATCACAGCCCCTGAACGAATTTTGGAAGAATTTCTCTCTCTTTCACTGTCTTTGTTTCACGGGTTTTTAAAAGTAATTGATTTTTATAATGGGGTTTAGCTGCTTTTCACTGCTGTGTTTATGCCGCTTTACACCCACTTGACTCACTTACAGAGAGATATCAATACATAGGTTTGAAGATTCTTACTAGTCAGATATATTCTTGGGCGGTGAATAGGGGGTGTTGAGTCCAATTCACTGAGCTAGGAGTAAGTCTTGTCTATTACCTATTGGGTTTATGGAACGGTATCTGAGCTAATTTGAAACCCTTGTTTTATGCATCACCCCACCTCACCTTTCCCGTTAAGCAGCCATAGTGTGTTTTCTAAACGTGTGACTCTGTTCTGTTTTGTAATTCAGTTCAAGGGTAGCGGTGTTTACACTCCCTCTATAAGTGATATCTTATGATAAGTGTCTTTTTCTGTGTGACTTATTTCACATAGAATCGTCGTACCTAAATCCACTCATCATGCTGCTACTAGCCTTATGACGTTGATTTCATGGCTGAGTGATATTCCATTGTACATAAGGACCACAACTTCTTTATTCATTTTTCTCTTTCCTGGGATATTTAAGGTGTAACGAAGTGGAGGTTCTTGTCAACAGAGCAGCCCTAAACTTTGGGGTGCCTGTGTCTTGCTGATTTTTAGTTTTCCCAATTTATACGCCCATGAGTGGAAGTACCCTATGATCTCTAAGCTGAGTTTTTTATATGTTTCAGGACACACCGTACACTTCTCCAGAGTGGCTGTTGGCAATTTACATCCTGCCCATCAGCGTAGCAAGGCTCCCGTTTCTCCATGGCCTGTCCTGCATTTCTGGTTTTGACACTTTATTCAGCATGGCCCTCTTGACCGATGGGAAGCGAGACTTCTTTGTAGCGCTGATTTGCCTTTCCAGGTTGCTTGGTTGGCCAAAAAGGGCGTATGCATTTTTTCCTCAATATATTCAGGAAAAAACGCATACGCCCTTTTTGGCCAAGGGCATCATTGTCGAGGTTTTGCCGCTTTTCCTGTGCTTTAAAGGCGATTCGAATCTCCCTCCTGAAATCTGTTTCCTGCAATTCTGCCTTGCTTTCAAATCCTCTTCGTTGCCTTCCCTCAATATATTTGTGGACGAGAGTGATCATTTATAAGTCTGCAGGTTTGTGAATTGCAGTGACCCTGAGCTCAATTTTTCAACTCGCTTTCTTGGGAGCTGGCCGCAAAAGCGCAGGATTGCTTCAGGCCCTACTCTGGTCACGGGCGGCAGGCTGAGCCTGTGGTTAATTCTTCTTCCTGATGGGAAAATAGAGTGACCTGTGCCTGTCCCAACACCTAGAGCTAGTCTCTCATTGGTTCCCCCTCTTCCCGTTCATCCTCAGGACAAATTGCAACATGTACGGAACAGGAGGTTAAAGGTGCTGATTCTCCAAGGAGGGAGATTGCTTGTAAAGCGGCTGGAATGGCGAACCCGCGCACAAGGAGATGAGAAATGAGGTGCGTTTTAGAAACCTTTCCCGATCACACGGTGTACCATCTTCTGGGTTTCTCATGCATGTTTTCGATGTAGGAAGATGCCCTTGAACCTGGAGATTTGGGACCCATGGGATGGGTACCACGCAGTATTACTTTAAAGGGTCTGCGTTTGCTCACCCAACCTCACCAAACCTCTCAGCCCCAAGAGTGTCCAGCCTTATGTCTCAATCAGCTGTGGGTCTAGATATGGTCAATCCAGGTGGCATCACAGCCCCTGAACGAATTTTGGAAGAATTTCTCTCTCTTTCACTGTCTTTGTTTCACGGGTTTTTAAAAGTAATTGATTTTTATAATGGGGTTTAGCTGCTTTTCACTGCTGTGTTTATGCCGCTTTACACCCACTTGACTCACTTAGAGAGAGATATCAATACATAGGTTTTAAGATTCTTACTAGTCAGATATATTCTTGGGCGGTGAATAGGGGGTGTTGAGTCCAATTCACTGAGCTAGGAGTAAGTCTTGTCTATTACATATTGGGTTTATGGAACGGTATCTGAGCTAATTTGAAACCCTTGTTTTATGCATCACCCCACCTCACCTTTCCCGTTAAGCAGCCATAGTGTGTTTTCTAAACGTGTGACTCTGTTCTGTTTTGTAATTCAGTTCAAGGGTAGCGGTGTTTACACTCCCTCTATAAGTGATATCTTATGATAAGTGTCTTTTTCTGTGTGACTTATTTCACTTAGAATCGTCGTACCTAAATCCACTCATCATGCTGCTGCTAGCCTTATGACGTTGATTTCATGGCTGAGTGATATTCCATTGTACATAAGGACCACAACTTCTTTATCCATTTTTCTCTTTGCTGGGATATTTAAGGTGTAACGAAGTGGAGGTTCTTATCAACAGAGCAGCCCTAATCTTTGGGGTGCCTGTGTCTTGCTGATTTTTCGTTTTCCCAATTTATACGCCCATGAGTGGAAGTACCCTATGATCTCTAAGCTGAGTTTTTTATATGTTTCAGGACACACCGTACACTTCTCCAGAGTGGCTGTTGGCAATTTACATCCTGCCCATCAGCGTAGCAAGGCTCCCGTTTCTCCATGGCCTGTCCTGCATTTCTGGTTTTGACACTTTATTCAGCATGGCCCTCTTGACCGATGGGAAGCGAGACTTCTTTGTAGCGCTGATTTGCCTTTCCAGGTTGCTTGGTTGGCCAAAAAGGGCGTATGCGTTTTTTCCTGAATATATTCAGGAAAAAACGCATACGCCCTTTTTGGCCAAGGGCATCATTGTCGAGGTTTTGCCGCTTTTCCTGTGCTTTAAAGGCGATTCGAATCTCCCTCCTGAAATCTGTTTCCTGCAATTCTGCCTTGCTTTCAAATCCTCTTCGTTGCCTTCCCTCAATATATTTGTGGACGAGAGTGATCATTTATAAGTCTGCAGGTTTGTGAATTGCAGTGCCCCTGAGCTCCATTTTTCAACTCGCTTTCTTGGGAGCTGGCCGCAAAAGCGCAGGATTGCTTCAGGCCCTACTCTGGTCACGGGCGGCAGGCTGAGCCTGTGGTTAATTCTTCTTCCTGATGGGAAAATACAGTGACCTGTGCCTGTCCCAACACCTAGAGCTAGTCTCTCATTGGTTCCCCCTCTTCCCGTTCATCCTCAGAACAAATTGCAACCTGTACGGAACAGGAGGTTAAAGGTGCTGATTCTCCAAGGAGGGAGATTGCTTGTAAAGCGGCTGGAATGGCGAACCCGCGCACAAGGAGATGAGAAATGAGGTGCGTTTTAGAAACCTTTCCCGATCACACGGTGTACCATCTTCTGGGTTTCTCATGCATGTTTTCGATGTAGGAAGATGCCCTTGAACCTGGAGATTTGGGACCCATGGGATGGGTACCACGCAGTATTACTTTAAAGGGTCTGCGTTTGCTCACCCAACCTCACCAAACCTCTCAGCCCCAAGAGTGTCCAGCCTTAAGTCTCAATCAGCTGTGGGTCTAGATATGGTCAATCCTGGTGGCATCACAGCCCCTGAACTAATTTTGGAAGAATTTCTCTCTCTTTCACTGTCTTTGTTTCACGGGTTTTTAAAAGTAATTGATTTTTATAATGGGGTTTAGCTGCTTTTCACTGCTGTGTTTATGCCGCTTTACACCCACTTGACTCACTTACAGAGAGATATCAATACATAGGTTTTAAGATTCTTACTAGTCAGATATATTCTTGGGCGGTGAATAGGGGGTGTTGAGTCCAATTCACTGAGCTAGGAGTAAGTCTTGTCTATTACCTATTGGGTTTATGGAACGGTATCTGAGCTAATTTGAAACCCTTGTTTTATGCATCACCCCACCTCACCTTTCCCGTTAAGCAGCCATAGTGTGTTTTCTAAACGTGTGACTCTGTTCTGTTTTGTAATTCAGTTCAAGGGTAGCGGTGTTTACACTCCCTCTATAAGTGATATCTTATGATAAGTGTCTTTTTCTGTGTGACTTATTTCACATAGAATCGTCGTACCTAATTCCACTCATCATCCTGCTGCTAGCCTTATGACGTTGATTTCATGGCTGAGTGATATTCCATTGTACATAAGGACCACACCTTCTTTATCCATTTTTCTCTTTCCTGGGATATTTAAGGTGTAACGAAGTGGAGGTTCTTGTCAACAGAGCAGCCCTAAACTTTGGGGTGCCTGTGTCTTGCTGATTTTTAGTTTTCCCAATTTATAAGCCCATAAGTGGAAGTGCCCTATGCTCTCTAAGCTGAGTTTTTTAGATGTTTCAGGACACACGGTACACTTCTCCAGAGTGGCTGTTGTCAACTTACATCCTGTCCATCAGCGTAGCAAGGCTCCCGTTTCTCCATGGCCTGTCCTGCATTTCTGGTTTTGACACTTTATTCAGCATGGCCCTTTTGACCGATGGGAAGCGAGACTTCTTTGTAGCGCTGATTTGCCTTTCCAGGTTGCTTGGTTGGCCAAAAAGGGCGTATGCGTTTTTTCCTGAATATATTCAGGAAAAAACGCATACGCCCTTTTTGGCCAAGGGCATCATTGTCGAGGTTTTGCCGCTTTTCCTGTGCTTTAAAGGCGATTCGAATCTCCCTCCTGAAATCTGTTTCCTGCAATTCTGCCTTGCTTTCAAATCCTCTTCGTTGCCTTCCCTCAATATATTTGTGGACGAGAGTGATCATTTATAAGTCTGCAGGTTTGTGAATTGCAGTGCCCCTGAGCTCCATTTTTCAACTCGCTTTCTTGGGAGCTGGCCGCAAAAGCGCAGGATTGCTTCAGGCCCTACTCTGGTCACGGGCGGCAGGCTGAGCCTGTGGTTAATTCTTCTTCCTGATGGGAAAATAGAGTGACCTGTGCCTGTCCCAACACCTAGAGCTAGTCTCTCATTGGTTCCCCCTCTTCCCGTTCATCCTCAGGACAAATTGCAACCTGTACGGAACAGGAGGTTAAAGGTGCTGATTCTCTAAGGAGGGAGATTGCTTGTAAAGCAGCTGGAATGGCGAACCCGCGCACAAGGAGATGAGAAATGAGGTGCGTTTTAGAAACCTTTCCCGATCACACGGTGTACCATCTTCTGGGTTTCTCATGCATGTTTTCGATGTAGGAAGATGCCCTTGAACCTGGAGATTTGGGACCCATGGGATGGGTACCACGCAGTATTACTTTAAAGGGTCTGCGTTTGCTCACCCAACCTCACCAAACCTCTCAGCCCCAAGAGTGTCCACCCTTATGTCTCAATCAGCTGTGGGTCTAGATATGGTCAATCCAGGTGGCATCACAGCCCCTGAACGAATTTTGGAAGAATTTCTCTCTCTTTCACTGTCTTTGTTTCACGGGTTTTTAAAAGTAATTGATTTTTATAATGGGGTTTAGCTGCTTTTCACTGCTGTGTTTATGCCGCTTTACACCCACTTGACTCACTTACAGAGAGATATCAATACATAGGTTTGAAGATTCTTACTAGTCAGATATATTCTTGGGCGGTGAATAGGAGGTGTTGAGTCCAATTCACTGAACTAGGAGTAGGTCTTGTCTATTACCTATTGGGTTTATGGAACGGTATCTGAGCTAATTTGAAACCCTTGTTTTATGCATCACCCCACCTCACCTTTCCCGTTAAGCAGCCATAGTGTGTTTTCTAAACGTGTGACTCTGTTCTGTTTTGTAATTCAGTTCAAGGGTAGCGGTGTTTACACTCCCTCTATAAGTGATATCTTATGATAAGTGTCTTTTTCTGTGTGACTTATTTCACTTAGAATCGTCGTACCTAAATCCACTCATCATGCTGCTGCTAGCCTTATGACGTTGATTTCATGGCTGAGTGATATTCCATTGTACATAAGGACCACAACTTCTTTATTCATTTTTCTCTTTCCTGGGATATTTAAGGTGTAACGAAGTGGAGGTTCTTGTCAACAGAGCAGCCCTAAACTTTGGGGTGCCTGTGTCTTGCTGATTTTTAGTTTTCCCAATTTATACGCCCATGAGTGGAAGTACCCTATGATCTCTAAGCTGAGTTTTTTATATGTTTCAGGACACACCGTACACTTCTCCAGAGTGGCTGTTGGCAATTTACATCCTGCCCATCAGCGTAGCAAGGCTCCCGTTTCTCCATGGCCTGTCCTGCATTTCTGGTTTTGACACTTTATTCAGCATGGCCCTCTTGACCGATGGGAAGCGAGACTTCTTTGTAGCGCTGATTTGCCTTTCCAGGTTGCTTGGTTGGCCAAAAAGGGCGTATGCGTTTTTTCCTGAATATATTCAGGAAAAAACGCATACGCCCTTTTTGGCCAAGGGCATCATTGTCGAGGTTTTGCCGCTTTTCCTGTGCTTTAAAGGCGATTCGAATCTCCCTCCTGAAATCTGTTTCCTGCAATTCTGCCTTGCTTTCAAATCCTCTTCGTTGCCTTCCCTCAATATATTTGTGGACGAGAGTGATCATTTATAAGTCTGCAGGTTTGTGAATTGCAGTGCCCCTGAGCTCCATTTTTCAACTCGCTTTCTTGGGAGCTGGCCGCAAAAGCGCAGGATTGCTTCAGGCCCTCCTCTGGTCACGGGCGGCAGGCTGAGCCTGTGGTTAATTCTTCTTCCTGATGGGAAAATAGAGTGACCTGTGCCTGTCCCAACACCTAGAGCTAGTCTCTCATTGGTTCCCCCTCTTCCCGTTCATCCTCAGGACAAATTGCAACCTGTACGGAACAGGAGGTTAAAGGTGCTGATTCTCCAAGGAGGGAGATTGCTTGTAAAGCGGCTGGAATGGCGAACCCGCGCACAAGGAGATGAGAAATGAGGTGCGTTTCAGAAACCTTTCCCGATCACACGGTGTACCATCTTCTGGGTTTCTCATGCATGTTTTCGATGTAGGAAGATGCCCTTGAACCTGGAGATTTGGGACCCATGGGATGGGTACCACGCAGTATTACTTTAAAGGGTCTGCGTTTGCTCACCCAACCTCACCAAACCTCTCAGCCCCAAGAGTGTCCAGCCTTATGTCTCAATCAGCTGTGGGTCTAGATATGGTCAATCCAGGTGGCATCACAGCCCCTGAACGAATTTTGGAAGAATTTCTCTCTCTTTCACTGTCTTTGTTTCACGGGTTTTTAAAAGTAATTGATTTTTATAATGGGGTTTAGCTGCTTTTCACTGCTGTGTTTATGCCGCTTTACACCCACTTGACTCACTTACAGAGAGATATCAATACATAGGTTTTAAGATTCTTACTAGTCAGATATATTCTTGGGCGGTGAATAGGGGGTGTTGAGTCCAATTCACTGAGCTAGGAGTAAGTCTTGTCTATTACATATTGGGTTTATGGAACGGTATCTGAGCTAATTTGAAACCCTTGTTTTATGCATCACCCCACCTCACCTTTCCCGTTAAGCAGCCATAGTGTGTTTTCTAAACGTGTGACTCTGTTCTGTTTTGTAATTCAGTTCAAGGGTAGCGGTGTTTACACTCCCTCTATAAGTGATATCTTATGATAAGTGTCTTTTTCTGTGTGACTTATTTCACATAGAATCGTCATACCTAAATCCACTCATCATGCTGCTACTAGCCTTATGACGTTGATTTCATGGCTGAGTGATATTCCATTGTACATAAGGACCACAACTTCTTTATTCATTTTTCTCTTTCCTGGGATATTTAAGGTGTAACGAAGTGGAGGTTCTTGTCAACAGAGCAGCCCTAAACTTTGGGGTGCCTGTGTCTTGCTGATTTTTAGTTTTCCCAATTTATACGCCCACGAGTGGAAGTACCCTATGATCTCTAAGCTGAGTTTTTTATATGTTTCAGGACACACCGTACACTTCTCCAGAGTGGCTGTTGGCAATTTACATCCTGCCCATCAGCGTAGCAAGGCTCCCGTTTCTCCATGGCCTGTCCTGCATTTCTGGTTTTGACACTTTATTCAGCATGGCCCTCTTGACCGATGGGAAGCGAGACTTCTTTGTAGCGCTGATTTGCCTTTCCAGATTGCTTGGTTGGCCAAAAAGGGCGTATGCGTTTTTTCCTGAATATATTCAGGAAAAAACGCATACGCCCTTTTTGGCCAAGGGCATCATTGTCGAGGTTTTGCCGCTTTTCCTGTGCTTTAAAGGCGATTCGAATCTCCCTCCTGAAATCTGTTTCCTGCAATTCTGCCTTGCTTTCAAATCCTCTTCGTTGCCTTCCCTCAATATATTTTTGGACGAGAGTGATCATTTATAAGTCTGCAGGTTTGTGAATTGCAGTGCCCCTGAGCTCCATTTTTCAACTCGCTTTCTTGGGAGCTGGCCGCAAAAGCGCAGGATTGCTTCAGGCCCTCCTCTGGTCACGGGCGGCAGGCTGAGCCTGTGGTTAATTCTTCTTCCTGATGGGAAAATAGAGTGACCTGTGCCTGTCCCAACACCTAGAGCTAGTCTCTCATTGGTTCCCCCTCTTCCCGTTCATCCTCAGGACAAATTGCAACCTGTACGGAACAGGAGGTTAAAGGTGCTGATTCTCCAAGGAGGGAGATTGCTTGTAAAGCGGCTGGAATGGCGAACCCGCGCACAAGGAGATGAGAAATGAGGTGCGTTTTAGAAACCTTTCCCGATCACACGGTGTACCATCTTCTGGGTTTCTCATGCATGTTTTCGATGTAGGAAGATGCCCTTGAACCTGGAGATTTGGGACCCATGGGATGGGTACCACGCAGTATTACTTTAAAGGGTCTGCGTTTGCTCACCCAACCTCACCAAACCTCTCATCCCCAAGAGTGTCCACCCTTATGTCTCAATCAGCTGTGGGTCTAGATATGGTCAATCCAGGTGGCATCACAGCCCCTGAACGAATTTTGGAAGAATTTCTCTCTCTTTCACTGTCTTTGTTTCACGGGTTTTTAAAAGTAATTGATTTTTATAATGGGGTTTAGCTGCTTTTCACTGCTGTGTTTATGCCGCTTTACACCCACTTGACTCACTTACAGAGAGATATCAATACATAGGTTTGAAGATTCTTACTAGTCAGATATATTCTTGGGCGGTGAATAGGGGGTGTTGAGTCCAATTCACTGAGCTAGGAGTAAGTCTTGTCTATTACATATTGGGTTTATGGAACGGTATCTGAGCTAATTTGAAACCCTTGTTTTATGCATCACCCCACCTCACCTTTCCCGTTAAGCAGCCATAGTGTGTTTTCTAAACGTGTGACTCTGTTCTGTTTTGTAATTCAGTTCAAGGGTAGCGGTGTTTACACTCCCTCTATAAGTGATATCTTATGATAAGTGTCTTTTTCTGTGTGACTTATTTCACTTAGAATCGTCGTACCTAAATCCACTCATCATGCTGCTGCTAGCCTTATGACGTTGATTTCATGGCTGAGTGATATTCCATTGTACATAAGGACCACAAATTCTTTATCCATTTTTCTCTTTGCTGGGATATTTAAGGTGTAACGAAGTGGAGGTTCTTATCAACAGAGCAGCCCTAATCTTTGGGGTGCCTGTGTCTTGCTGATTTTTCGTTTTCCCAATTTATACGCCCATGAGTGGAAGTACCCTATGATCTCTAAGCTGAGTTTTTTATATGTTTCAGGACACACCGTACACTTCTCCAGAGTGGCTGTTGGCAATTAACATCCTGCCCATCAGCGTAGCAAGGCTCCCGTTTCTCCATGGCCTGTCCTGCATTTCTGGTTTTGACACTTTATTCAGCATGGCCCTCTTGACCGATGGGAAGCGAGACTTCTTTGTAGCGCTGATTTGCCTTTCCAGGTTGCTTGGTTGGCCAAAAAGGGCGTATGCGTTTTTTCCTGAATATATTCAGGAAAAAACGCATACGCCCTTTTTGGCCAAGGGCATCATTGTCGAGGTTTTGCCGCTTTTCCTGTGCTTTAAAGGCGATTCGAATCTCCCTCCTGAAATCTGTTTCCTGCAATTCTGCCTTGCTTTCAAATCCTCTTCGTTGCCTTCCCTCAATATATTTGTGGACGAGAGTGATCATTTATAAGTCTGCAGGTTTGTGAATTGCAGTGCCCCTGAGCTCCATTTTTCAACTCGCTTTCTTGGGAGCTGGCCGCAAAAGCGCAGGATTGCTTCAGGCCCTACTCTGGTCACGGGCGGCAGGCTGAGCCTGTGGTTAATTCTTCTTCCTGATGGGAAAATACAGTGACCTGTGCCTGTCCCAACACCTAGAGCTAGTCTCTCATTGGTTCCCCCTCTTCCCGTTCATCCTCAGAACAAATTGCAACCTGTACGGAACAGGAGGTTAAAGGTGCTGATTCTCCAAGGAGGGAGATTGCTTGTAAAGCGGCTGGAATGGCGAACCCGCGCACAAGGAGATGAGAAATGAGGTGCGTTTTAGAAACCTTTCCCGATCACACGGTGTACCATCTTCTGGGTTTCTCATGCATGTTTTCGATGTAGGAAGATGCCCTTGAACCTGGAGATTTGGGACCCATGGGATGGGTACCACGCAGTATTACTTTAAAGGGTCTGCGTTTGCTCACCCAACCTCACCAAACCTCTCAGCCCCAAGAGTGTCCAGCCTTAAGTCTCAATCAGCTGTGGGTCTAGATATGGTCAATCCTGGTGGCATCACAGCCCCTGAACGAATTTTGGAAGAATTTCTCTCTCTTTCACTGTCTTTGTTTCACGGGTTTTTAAAAGTAATTGATTTTTATAATGGGGTTTAGCTGCTTTTCACTGCTGTGTTTATGCCGCTTTACACCCACTTGACTCACTTACAGAGAGATATCAATACATAGGTTTTAAGATTCTTACTAGTCAGATATATTCTTGGGCGGTGAATAGGGGGTGTTGAGTCCAATTCACTGAGCTAGGAGTAAGTCTTGTCTATTACCTATTGGGTTTATGGAACGGTATCTGAGCTAATTTGAAACCCTTGTTTTATGCATCACCCCACCTCACCTTTCCCGTTAAGCAGCCATAGTGTGTTTTCTAAACGTGTGACTCGGTTCTGTTTTGTAATTCAGTTCAAGGGTAGCGGTGTTTACACTCCCTCTATAAGTGATATCTTATGATAAGTGTCTTTTTCTGTGTGACTTATTTCACATAGAATCGTCGTACCTAATTCCACTCATCATCCTGCTGCTAGCCTTATGACGTTGATTTCATGGCTGAGTGATATTCCATTGTACATAAGGACCACAACTTCTTTATCCATTTTTCTCTTTCCTGGGATATTTAAGGTGTAACGAAGTGGAGGTTCTTGTCAACAGAGCAGCCCTAAAATTTGGGGTGCCTGTGTCTTGCTGATTTTTAGTTTTCCCAATTTATAAGCCCATAAGTGGAAGTGCCCTATGCTCTCTAAGCTGAGTTTTTTAGATGTTTCAGGACACATGGTACACTTCTCCAGAGTGGCTGTTGTCAACTTACATCCTGTCCATCAGCGTAGCAAGGCTCCCGTTTCTCCATGGCCTGTCCTGCATTTCTGGTTTTGACACTTTATTCAGCATGGCCCTTTTGACCGATGGGAAGCGAGACTTCTTTGTAGCGCTGATTTGCCTTTCCAGGTTGCTTGGTTGGCCAAAAAGGGCGTATGCGTTTTTTCCTGAATATATTCAGGAAAAAACGCATACGCCCTTTTTGGCCAAGGGCATCATTGTCGAGGTTTTGCCGCTTTTCCTGTGCTTTAAAGGCGATTCGAATCTCCCTCCTGAAATCTGTTTCCTGCAATTCTGCCTTGCTTTCAAATCCTCTTCGTTGCCTTCCCTCAATATATTTGTGGACGAGAGTGATCATTTATAAGTCTGCAGGTTTGTGAATTGCAGTGCCCCTGAGCTCCATTTTTCAACTCGCTTTCTTGGGAGCTGGCCGCAAAAGCGCAGGATTGCTTCAGGCCCTACTCTGGTCACGGGCGGCAGGCTGAGCCTGTGGTTAATTCTTCTTCCTGATGGGAAAATAGAGTGACCTGTGCCTGTCCCAACACCTAGAGCTAGTCTCTCATTGGTTCCCCCTCTTCCCGTTCATCCTCAGGACAAATTGCAACCTGTACGGAACAGGAGGTTAAAGGTGCTGATTCTCTAAGGAGGGAGATTGCTTGTAAAGCAGCTGGAATGGCGAACCCGCGCACAAGGAGATGAGAAATGAGGTGCGTTTTAGAAACCTTTCCCGATCACACGGTGTACCATCTTCTGGGTTTCTCATGCATGTTTTCGATGTAGGAAGATGCCCTTGAACCTGGAGATTTGGGACCCATGGGATGGGTACCACGCAGTATTACTTTAAAGGGTCTGCGTTTGCTCACCCAACCTCACCAAACCTCTCAGCCCCAAGAGTGTCCACCCTTATGTCTCAATCAGCTGTGGGTCTAGATATGGTCAATCCAGGTGGCATCACAGCCCCTGAACGAATTTTGGAAGAATTTCTCTCTCTTTCACTGTCTTTGTTTCACGGGTTTTTAAAAGTAATTGATTTTTATAATGGGGTTTAGCTGCTTTTCACTGCTGTGTTTATGCCACTTTACACCCACTTGACTCACTTACAGAGAGATATCAATACATAGGTTTGAAGATTCTTACTAGTCAGATATATTCTTGGGCGGTGAATAGGGGGTGTTGAGTCCAATTCACTGAACTAGGAGTAGGTCTTGTCTATTACCTATTGGGTTTATGGAACGGTATCTGAGCTAATTTGAAACCCTTGTTTTATGCATCACCCCACCTCACCTTTCCCGTTAAGCAGCCATAGTGTGTTTTCTAAACGTGTGACTCTGTTCTGTTTTGTAATTCAGTTCAAGGGTAGCGGTGTTTACACTCCCTCTATAAGTGATATCTTATGATAAGTGTCTTTTTCTGTGTGACTTATTTCACATAGAATCGTCGTACCTAAATCCACTCATCATGCTGCTACTAGCCTTATGACGTTGATTTCATGGCTGAGTGATATTCCATTGTACATAAGGACCACAACTTCTTTATTCATTTTTCTCTTTCCTGGGATATTTAAGGTGTAACGAAGTGGAGGTTCTTGTCAACAGAGCAGCCCTAAAGTTTGGGGTGCCTGTGTCTTGCTGATTTTTAATTTTCCCAATTTATACGCCCCTGAGTGGAAGTACCCTATGATCTCTAAGCTGAGTTTTTTATATGTTTCAGGATACACCGTACACTTCTCCAGAGTGGCTGTTGGCAATTTACATCCTGCCCATCAGCGTAGCAAGGCTCCCGTTTTTCCATGGCCTGTCCTGCATTTCTGGTTTTGACACTTTATTCAGCATGGCCCTCTTGACCGATGGGAAGCGAGACTTCTTTGTAGCGCTGATTTGCCTTTCCAGTTTGCTTGGTTGGCCAAAAAGGGCGTATGCGTTTTTTCCTGAATATATTCAGGAAAAAACGCATACGCCCTTTTTGGCCAAGGGCATCATTGTCGAGGTTTTGCCGCTTTTCCTGTGCTTTAAAGGCGATTCGAATCTCCCTCCTGAAATCTGTTTCCTGCAATTCTGCCTTGCTTTCAAATCCTCTTCGTTGCCTTCCCTCAATATATTTGTGGACGAGAGTGATCATTTATAAGTCTGCAGGTTTGTGAATTGCAGTGCCCTTGAGCTCCATTTTTCAACTCGCTTTCTTGGGAGCTGGCCTCAAAAGCGCAGGATTGCTTCAGGCCCTACTCTGGTCACGGGCGGCAGGCTGAGCCTGTGGTTAATTCTTCTTCCTGATCGGAAAATAGAGTGACCTGTGCCTGTCCCAACACCTAGAGCTAGTCTCTCATTGGTTCCCCCTCTTCCCGTTCATCCTCAGGACAAATTGCAACCTGTACGGAACAGGAGGTTAAAGGTGCTGATTCTCCAAGGAGGGAGATTGCTTGTAAAGCGGCTGGAATGGCGAACCCGCGCACAAGGAGATGAGAAATGAGGTGCGTTTTAGAAACCTTTCCCGATCACACGGTGTACCATCTTCTGGGTTTCTCATGCATGTTTTCGATGTAGGAAGATGCCCTTGAACCTGGAGATTTGGGACCCATGGGATGGGTACCACGCAGTATTACTTTAAAGGGTCTGCGTTTGCTCACCCAACCTCACCAAACCTCTCAGCCCCAAGAGTGTCCACCCTTATGTCTCAATCAGCTGTGGGTCTAGATATGGTCAATCCAGGTGGCATCACAGCCCCTGAACGAATTTTGGAAGAATTTCTCTCTCTTTCACTGTCTTTGTTTCACGGGTTTTTAAAAGTAATTGATTTTTATAATGGGGTTTAGCTGCTTTTCACTGCTGTGTTTATGCCACTTTACACCCACTTGACTCACTTACAGAGAGATATCAATACATAGGTTTGAAGATTCTTACTAGTCAGATATATTCTTGGGCGGTGAATAGGGGGTGTTGAGTCCAATTCACTGAACTAGGAGTAGGTCTTGTCTATTACCTATTGGGTTTATGGAACGGTATCTGAGCTAATTTGAAACCCTTGTTTTATGCATCACCCCACCTCACCTTTCCCGTTAAGCAGCCATAGTGTGTTTTCTAAACGTGTGACTCTGTTCTGTTTTGTAATTCAGTTCAAGGGTAGCGGTGTTTACACTCCCTCTATAAGTGATATCTTATGATAAGTGTCTTTTTCTGTGTGACTTATTTCACATAGAATCGTCGTACCTAAATCCACTCATCATGCTGCTACTAGCCTTATGACGTTGATTTCATGGCTGAGTGATATTCCATTGTACATAAGGACCACAACTTCTTTATTCATTTTTCTCTTTCCTGGGATATTTAAGGTGTAACGAAGTGGAGGTTCTTGTCAACAGAGCAGCCCTAAAGTTTGGGGTGCCTGTGTCTTGCTGATTTTTAATTTTCCCAATTTATACGCCCCTGAGTGGAAGTACCCTATGATCTCTAAGCTGATTTTTTTATATGTTTCAGGATACACCGTACACTTCTCCAGAGTGGCTGTTGGCAATTTACATCCTGCCCATCAGCGTAGCAAGGCTCCCGTTTTTCCATGGCCTGTCCTGCATTTCTGGTTTTGACACTTTATTCAGCATGGCCCTCTTGACCGATGGGAAGCGAGACTTCTTTGTAGCGCTGATTTGCCTTTCCAGTTTGCTTGGTTGGCCAAAAAGGGCGTATGCGTTTTTTCCTGAATATATTCAGGAAAAAACGCATACGCCCTTTTTGGCCAAGGGCATCATTGTCGAGGTTTTGCCGCTTTTCCTGTGCTTTAAAGGCGATTCGAATCTCCCTCCTGAAATCTGTTTCCTGCAATTCTGCCTTGCTTTCAAAGCCTCTTCGTTGCCTTCCCTCAATATATTTGTGGACGAGAGTGATCATTTATAAGTCTGCAGGTTTGTGAATTGCAGTGCCCTTGAGCTCCATTTTTCAACTCGCTTTCTTGGGAGCTGGCCTCAAAAGCGCAGGATTGCTTCAGGCCCTACTCTGGTCACGGGCGGCAGGCTGAGCCTGTGGTTAATTCTTCTTCCTGATCGGAAAATAGAGTGACCTGTGCCTGTCCCAACACCTAGAGCTAGTCTCTCATTGGTTCCCCCTCTTCCCGTTCATCCTCAGGACAAATTGCAACCTGTACGGAACAGGAGGTTAAAGGTGCTGATTCTCCAAGGAGGGAGATTGCTTGTAAAGCGGCTGGAATGGCGAACCCGCGCACAAGGAGATGAGAAATGAGGTGCGTTTTAGAAACCTTTCCCGATCACACGGTGTACCATCTTCTGGGTTTCTCATGCATGTTTTCGATGTAGGAAGATGCCCTTGAACCTGGAGATTTGGGACCCATGGGATGGGTACCACGCAGTATTACTTTAAAGGGTCTGCGTTTGCTCACCCAACCTCACCAAACCTCTCAGCCCCAAGAGTGTCCAGCCTTATGTCTCAATCAGCTGTGGGTCTAGATATGGTCAATCCAGGTGGCATCACAGCCCCTGAACGAATTTTGGAAGAATTTCTCTCTCTTTCACTGTCTTTGTTTCACGGGTTTTTAAAAGTAATTGATTTTTATAATGGGGTTTAGCTGCTTTTCACTGCTGTGTTTATGCCGCTTTACACCCACTTGACTCACTTACAGAGAGATATCAATACATAGGTTTTAAGATTCTTACTAGTCAGATATATTCTTGGGCGGTGAATAGGGGGTGTTGAGTCCAATTCACTGAGCTAGGAGTAAGTCTTGTCTATTACATATTGGGTTTATGGAACGGTATCTGAGCTAATTTGAAACCCTTGTTTTATGCATCACCCCACCTCACCTTTCCCGTTAAGCAGCCATAGTGTGTTTTCTAAACGTGTGACTCTGTTCTGTTTTGTAATTCAGTTCAAGGGTAGCGGTGTTTACACTCCCTCTATAAGTGATATCTTATGATAAGTGTCTTTTTCTGTGTGACTTATTTCACTTAGAATCGTCGTACCTAAATCCACTCATCATGCTGCTGCTAGCCTTATGACGTTGATTTCATGGCTGAGTGATATTCCATTGTACATAAGGACCACAACTTCTTTATTCATTTTTCTCTTTCCTGGGATATTTAAGGTGTAACGAAGTGGAGGTTCTTGTCAACAGAGCAGCCCTAAAGTTTGGGGTGCCTGTGTCTTGCTGATTTTTAATTTTCCCAATTTATACGCCCATGAGTGGAAGTACCCTATGATCTCTAAGCTGATTTTTTTATATGTTTCAGGATACACCGTACACTTCTCCAGAGTGGCTGTTGGCAATTTACATCCTGCCCATCAGCGTAGCAAGGCTCCCGTTTTTCCATGGCCTGTCCTGCATTTCTGGTTTTGACACTTTATTCAGCATGGCCCTCTTGACCGATGGGAAGCGAGACTTCTTTGTAGCGCTGATTTGCCTTTCCAGTTTGCTTGGTTGGCCAAAAAGGGCGTATGCGTTTTTTCCTGAATATATTCAGGAAAAAACGCATACGCCCTTTTTGGCCAAGGGCATCATTGTCGAGGTTTTGCCGCTTTTCCTGTGCTTTAAAGGCGATTCGAATCTCCCTCCTGAAATCTGTTTCCTGCAATTCTGCCTTGCTTTCAAATCCTCTTCGTTGCCTTCCCTCAATATATTTGTGGACGAGAGTGATCATTTATAAGTCTGCAGGTTTGTGAATTGCAGTGCCCTTGAGCTCCATTTTTCAACTCGCTTTCTTGGGAGCTGGCCTCAAAAGCGCAGGATTGCTTCAGGCCCTACTCTGGTCACGGGCGGCAGGCTGAGCCTGTGGTTAATTCTTCTTCCTGATGGGAAAATAGAGTGACCTGTGCCTGTCCCAACACCTAGAGCTAGTCTCTCATTGGTTCCCCCTCTTCCCGTTCATCCTCAGGACAAATTGCAACCTGTACGGAACAGGAGGTTAAAGGTGCTGATTCTCCAAGGAGGGAGATTGCTTGTAAAGCGGCTGGAATGGCGAACCCGCGCACAAGGAGATGAGAAATGAGGTGCGTTTTAGAAACCTTTCCCGATCACACGGTGTACCATCTTCTGGGTTTCTCATGCATGTTTTCGATGTAGGAAGATGCCCTTGAACCTGGAGATTTGGGACCCATGGGATGGGTACCACGCAGTATTACTTTAAAGGGTCTGCGTTTGCTCACCCAACCTCACCAAACCTCTCAGCCCCAAGAGTGTCCAGCCTTATGTCTCAATCAGCTGTGGGTCTAGATATGGTCAATCCAGGTGGCATCACAGCCCCTGAACGAATTTTGGAAGAATTTCTCTCTCTTTCACTGTCTTTGTTTCACGGGTTTTTAAAAGTAATTGATTTTTATAATGGGGTTTAGCTGCTTTTCACTGCTGTGTTTATGCCGCTTTACACCCACTTGACTCACTTACAGAGAGATATCAATACATAGGTTTTAAGATTCTTACTAGTCAGATATATTCTTGGGCGGTGAATAGGGGGTGTTGAGTCCAATTCACTGAGCTAGGAGTAAGTCTTGTCTATTACATATTGGGTTTATGGAACGGTATCTGAGCTAATTTGAAACCCTTGTTTTATGCATCACCCCACCTCACCTTTCCCGTTAAGCAGCCATAGTGTGTTTTCTAAACGTGTGACTCTGTTCTGTTTTGTAATTCAGTTCAAGGGTAGCGGTGTTTACACTCCCTCTATAAGTGATATCTTATGATAAGTGTCTTTTTCTGTGTGACTTATTTCACTTAGAATCGTCGTACCTAAATCCACTCATCATGCTGCTGCTAGCCTTATGACGTTGATTTCATGGCTGAGTGATATTCCATTGTACATAAGGACCACAACTTCTTTATTCATTTTTCTCTTTCCTGGGATATTTAAGGTGTAACGAAGTGGAGGTTCTTGTCAACAGAGCAGCCCTAAACTTTGGGGTGCCTGTGTCTTGCTGATTTTTAATTTTCCCAATTTATACGCCCATGAGTGGAAGTACCCTATGATCTCTAAGCTGATTTTTTTATATGTTTCAGGATACACCGTACACTTCTCCAGAGTGGCTGTTGGCAATTTACATCCTGCCCATCAGCGTAGCAAGGCTCCCGTTTTTCCATGGCCTGTCCTGCATTTCTGGTTTTGACACTTTATTCAGCATGGCCCTCTTGACCGATGGGAAGCGAGACTTCTTTGTAGCGCTGATTTGCCTTTCCAGTTTGCTTGGTTGGCCAAAAAGGGCGTATGCGTTTTTTCCTGAATATATTCAGGAAAAAACGCATACGCCCTTTTTGGCCAAGGGCATCATTGTCGAGGTTTTGCCGCTTTTCCTGTGCTTTAAAGGCGATTCGAATCTCCCTCCTGAAATCTGTTTCCTGCAATTCTGCCTTGCTTTCAAATCCTCTTCGTTGCCTTCCCTCAATATATTTGTGGACGAGAGTGATCATTTATAAGTCTGCAGGTTTGTGAATTGCAGTGCCCTTGAGCTCCATTTTTCAACTCGCTTTCTTGGGAGCTGGCCTCAAAAGCGCAGGATTGCTTCAGGCCCTACTCTGGTCACGGGCGGCAGGCTGAGCCTGTGGTTAATTCTTCTTCCTGATGGGAAAATAGAGTGACCTGTGCCTGTCCCAACACCTAGAGCTAGTCTCTCATTGGTTCCCCCTCTTCCCGTTCATCCTCAGGACAAATTGCAACCTGTACGGAACAGGAGGTTAAAGGTGCTGATTCTCCAAGGAGGGAGATTGCTTGTAAAGCGGCTGGAATGGCGAACCCGCGCACAAGGAGATGAGAAATGAGGTGCGTTTTAGAAACCTTTCCCGATCACACGGTGTACCATCTTCTGGGTTTCTCATGCATGTTTTCGATGTAGGAAGATGCCCTTGAACCTGGAGATTTGGGACCCATGGGATGGGTACCACGCAGTATTACTTTAAAGGGTCTGCGTTTGCTCACCCAACCTCACCAAACCTCTCAGCCCCAAGAGTGTCCAGCCTTATGTCTCAATCAGCTGTGGGTCTAGATATGGTCAATCCAGGTGGCATCACAGCCCCTGAACGAATTTTGGAAGAATTTCTCTCTCTTTCACTGTCTTTGTTTCACGGGTTTTTAAAAGTAATTGATTTTTATAATGGGGTTTAGCTGCTTTTCACTGCTGTGTTTATGCCGCTTTACACCCACTTGACTCACTTACAGAGAGATATCAATACATAGGTTTTAAGATTCTTACTAGTCAGATATATTCTTGGGCGGTGAATAGGGGGTGTTGAGTCCAATTCACTGAGCTAGGAGTAAGTCTTGTCTATTACATATTGGGTTTATGGAACGGTATCTGAGCTAATTTGAAACCCTTGTTTTATGCATCACCCCACCTCACCTTTCCCGTTAAGCAGCCATAGTGTGTTTTCTAAACGTGTGACTCTGTTCTGTTTTGTAATTCAGTTCAAGGGTAGCGGTGTTTACACTCCCTCTATAAGTGATATCTTATGATAAGTGTCTTTTTCTGTGTGACTTATTTCACTTAGAATCGTCGTACCTAAATCCACTCATCATGCTGCTGCTAGCCTTATGACGTTGATTTCATGGCTGAGTGATATTCCATTGTACATAAGGACCCCAACTTCTTTATCCATTTTTCTCTTTGCTGGGATATTTAAGGTGTAACGAAGTGGAGGTTCTTATCAACAGAGCAGCCCTAATCTTTGGGGTGCCTGTGTCTTGCTGATTTTTCGTTTTCCCAATTTATACGCCCATGAGTGGAAGTACCCTATGATCTCTAAGCTGAGTTTTTTATATGTTTCAGGACACACCGTACACTTCTCCAGAGTGGCTGTTGGCAATTTACATCCTGCCCATCAGCGTAGCAAGGCTCCCGTTTCTCCATGGCCTGTCCTGCATTTCTGGTTTTGACACTTTATTCAGCATGGCCCTCTTGACCGATGGGAAGCGAGACTTCTTTGTAGCGCTGATTTGCCTTTCCAGGTTGCTTGGTTGGCCAAAAAGGGCGTATGCGTTTTTTCCTGAATATATTCAGGAAAAAACGCATACGCCCTTTTTGGCCAAGGGCATCATTGTCGAGGTTTTGCCGCTTTTCCTGTGCTTTAAAGGCGATTCGAATCTCCCTCCTGAAATCTGTTTCCTGCAATTCTGCCTTGCTTTCAAATCCTCTTCGTTGCCTTCCCTCAATATATTTGTGGACGAGAGTGATCATTTATAAGTCTGCAGGTTTGTGAATTGCAGTGCCCCTGAGCTCCATTTTTCAACTCGCTTTCTTGGGAGCTGGCCTCAAAAGTGCAGGATTGCTTCAGGCCCTACTCTGGTCACGGGCGGCAGGCTGAGCCTGTGGTTAATTCTTCTTCCTGATGGGAAAATAGAGTGACCTGTGCCTGTCCCAACACCTAGAGCTAGTCTCTCATTGGTTCCCCCTCTTCCCGTTCATCCTCAGGACAAATTGCAACCTGTACGGAACAGGAGGTTAAAGGTGCTGATTCTCCAAGGAGGGAGATTGCTTGTAAAGCGGCTGGAATGGCGAACCCGTGCACAAGGAGATGAGAAATGAGGTGCGTTTTAGAAACCTTTCCCGATCACACGGTGTACCATCTTCTGGGTTTCTCATGCATGTTTTCGATGTAGGAAGATGCCCTTGAACCTGGAGATTTGGGACCCATGGGATGGGTACCACGCAGTATTACTTTAAAGGGTCTGCGTTTGCTCACCCAACCTCACCAAACCTCTCAGCCCCAAGAGTGTCCACCCTTATGTCTCAATCAGCTGTGGGTCTAGATATGGTCAATCCAGGTGGCATCACAGCCCCTGAACGAATTTTGGAAGAATTTCTCTCTCTTTCACTGTCTTTGTTTCACGGGTTTTTAAAAGTAATTGATTTTTATAATGGGGTTTAGCTGCTTTTCACTGCTGTGTTTATGCCGCTTTACACCCACTTGACTCACTTACAGAGAGATATCAATACATAGGTTTGAAGATTCTTACTAGTCAGATATATTCTTGGGCGGTGAATAGGAGGTGTTGAGTCCAATTCACTGAACTAGGAGTAGGTCTTGTCTATTACCTATTGGGTTTATGGAACGGTATCTGAGCTAATTTGAAACCCTTGTTTTATGCATCACCCCACCTCACCTTTCCCGTTAAGCAGCCATAGTGTGTTTTCTAAACGTGTGACTCTGTTCTGTTTTGTAATTCAGTTCAAGGGTAGCGGTGTTTACACTCCCTCTATAAGTGATATCTTATGATAAGTGTCTTTTTCTGTGTGACTTATTTCACATAGAATCGTCGTACCTAAATCCACTCATCATGCTGCTACTAGCCTTATGACGTTGATTTCATGGCTGAGTGATATTCCATTGTACATAAGGACCACAACTTCTTTATTCATTTTTCTCTTTCCTGGGATATTTAAGGTGTAACGAAGTGGAGGTTCTTGTCAACAGAGCAGCCCTAAACTTTGGGGTGCCTGTGTCTTGCTGATTTTTAATTTTCCCAATTTATACGCCCATGAGTGGAAGTACCCTATGATCTCTAAGCTGAGTTTTTTATATGTTTCAGGATACACCGTACACTTCTCCAGAGTGGCTGTTGGCAATTTACATCCTGCCCATCAGCGTAGCAAGGCTCCCGTTTTTCCATGGCCTGTCCTGCATTTCTGGTTTTGACACTTTATTCAGCATGGCCCTCTTGACCGATGGGAAGCGAGACTTCTTTGTAGCGCTGATTTGCCTTTCCAGGTTGCTTGGTTGGCCAAAAAGGGCGTATGCGTTTTTTCCTGAATATATTCAGGAAAAAACGCATACGCCCTTTTTGGCCAAGGGCATCATTGTCGAGGTTTTGCCGCTTTTCCTGTGCTTTAAAGGCGATTCGAATCTCCCTCCTGAAATCTGTTTCCTGCAATTCTGCCTTGCTTTCAAATCCTCTTCGTTGCCTTCCCTCAATATATTTGTGGACGAGAGTGATCATTTATAAGTCTGCAGGTTTGTGAATTGCAGTGCCCCTGAGCTCCATTTTTCAACTCGCTTTCTTGGGAGCTGGCCTCAAAAGCGCAGGATTGCTTCAGGCCCTACTCTGGTCATGGGCGGCAGGCTGAGCCTGTGGTTAATTCTTCTTCCTGATGGGAAAATAGAGTGACCTGTGCCTGTCCCAACACCTAGAGCTAGTCTCTCATTGGTTCCCCCTCTTCCCGTTCATCCTCAGGACAAATTGCAACCTGTACGGAACAGGAGGTTAAAGGTGCTGATTCTCCAAGGAGGGAGATTGCTTGTAAAGCGGCTGGAATGGCGAACCCGTGCACAAGGAGATGAGAAATGAGGTGCGTTTTAGAAACCTTTCCCGATCACACGGTGTACCATCTTCTGGGTTTCTCATGCATGTTTTCGATGTAGGAAGATGCCCTTGAACCTGGAGATTTGGGACCCATGGGATGGGTACCACGCAGTATTACTTTAAAGGGTCTGCGTTTGCTCACCCAACCTCACCAAACCTCTCAGCCCCAAGAGTGTCCAGCCTTATGTCTCAATCAGCTGTGGGTCTAGATATGGTCAATCCAGGTGGCATCACAGCCCCTGAACGAATTTTGGAAGAATTTCTCTCTCTTTCACTGTCTTTGTTTCACGGGTTTTTAAAAGTAATTGATTTTTATAATGGGGTTTAGCTGCTTTTCACTGCTGTGTTTATGCCGCTTTACACCCACTTGACTCACTTACAGAGAGATATCAATACATAGGTTTTAAGATTCTTACTAGTCAGATATATTCTTGGGCGGTGAATAGGGGGTGTTGAGTCCAATTCACTGAGCTAGGAGTAAGTCTTGTCTATTACATATTGGGTTTATGGAACGGTATCTGAGCTAATTTGAAACCCTTGTTTTATGCATCACCCCACCTCACCTTTCCCGTTAAGCAGCCATAGTGTGTTTTCTAAACGTGTGACTCTGTTCTGTTTTGTAATTCAGTTCAAGGGTAGCGGTGTTTACACTCCCTCTATAAGTGATATCTTATGATAAGTGTCTTTTTCTGTGTGACTTATTTCACTTAGAATCGTCGTACCTAAATCCACTCATCATGCTGCTGCTAGCCTTATGACGTTGATTTCATGGCTGAGTGATATTCCATTGTACATAAGGACCACAACTTCTTTATTCATTTTTCTCTTTCCTGGGATATTTAAGGTGTAACGAAGTGGAGGTTCTTGTCAACAGAGCAGCCCTAAACTTTGGGGTGCCTGTGTCTTGCTGATTTTTAGTTTTCCCAATTTATACGCCCATGAGTGGAAGTACCCTATGATCTCTAAGCTGAGTTTTTTATATGTTTCAGGACACACCGTACACTTCTCCAGAGTGGCTGTTGGCAATTTACATCCTGCCCATCAGCGTAGCAAGGCTCCCGTTTCTCCATGGCCTGTCCTGCATTTCTGGTTTTGACACTTTATTCAGCATGGCCCTCTTGACCGATGGGAAGCGAGACTTCTTTGTAGCGCTGATTTGCCTTTCCAGGTTGCTTGGTTGGCCAAAAAGGGCGTATGCGTTTTTTCCTGAATATATTCAGGAAAAAACGCATACGCCCTTTTTGGCCAAGGGCATCATTGTCGAGGTTTTGCCGCTTTTCCTGTGCTTTAAAGGCGATTCGAATCTCCCTCCTGAAATCTGTTTCCTGCAATTCTGCCTTGCTTTCAAATCCTCTTCGTTGCCTTCCCTCAATATATTTGTGGACGAGAGTGATCATTTATAAGTCTGCAGGTTTGTGAATTGCAGTGCCCCTGAGCTCCATTTTTCAACTCGCTTTCTTGGGAGCTGGCCGCAAAAGCGCAGGATTGCTTCAGGCCCTCCTCTGGTCACGGGCGGCAGGCTGAGCCTGTGGTTAATTCTTCTTCCTGATGGGAAAATAGAGTGACCTGTGCCTGTCCCAACACCTAGAGCTAGTCTCTCATTGGTTCCCCCTCTTCCCGTTCATCCTCAGGACAAATTGCAACCTGTACGGAACAGGAGGTTAAAGGTGCTGATTCTCCAAGGAGGGAGATTGCTTGTAAAGCGGCTGGAATGGCGAACCCGCGCACAAGGAGATGAGAAATGAGGTGCGTTTCAGAAACCTTTCCCGATCACACGGTGTACCATCTTCTGGGTTTCTCATGCATGTTTTCGATGTAGGAAGATGCCCTTGAACCTGGAGATTTGGGACCCATGGGATGGGTACCACGCAGTATTACTTTAAAGGGTCTGCGTTTGCTCACCCAACCTCACCAAACCTCTCAGCCCCAAGAGTGTCCAGCCTTATGTCTCAATCAGCTGTGGGTCTAGATATGGTCAATCCAGGTGGCATCACAGCCCCTGAACGAATTTTGGAAGAATTTCTCTCTCTTTCACTGTCTTTGTTTCACGGGTTTTTAAAAGTAATTGATTTTTATAATGGGGTTTAGCTGCTTTTCACTGCTGTGTTTATGCCGCTTTACACCCACTTGACTCACTTACAGAGAGATATCAATACATAGGTTTTAAGATTCTTACTAGTCAGATATATTCTTGGGCGGTGAATAGGGGGTGTTGAGTCCAATTCACTGAGCTAGGAGTAAGTCTTGTCTATTACATATTGGGTTTATGGAACGGTATCTGAGCTAATTTGAAACCCTTGTTTTATGCATCACCCCACCTCACCTTTCCCGTTAAGCAGCCATAGTGTGTTTTCTAAACGTGTGACTCTGTTCTGTTTTGTAATTCAGTTCAAGGGTAGCGGTGTTTACACTCCCTCTATAAGTGATATCTTATGATAAGTGTCTTTTTCTGTGTGACTTATTTCACATAGAATCGTCATACCTAAATCCACTCATCATGCTGCTACTAGCCTTATGACGTTGATTTCATGGCTGAGTGATATTCCATTGTACATAAGGACCACAACTTCTTTATTCATTTTTCTCTTTCCTGGGATATTTAAGGTGTAACGAAGTGGAGGTTCTTGTCAACAGAGCAGCCCTAAACTTTGGGGTGCCTGTGTCTTGCTGATTTTTAGTTTTCCCAATTTATACGCCCACGAGTGGAAGTACCCTATGATCTCTAAGCTGAGTTTTTTATATGTTTCAGGACACACCGTACACTTCTCCAGAGTGGCTGTTGGCAATTTACATCCTGCCCATCAGCGTAGCAAGGCTCCCGTTTCTCCATGGCCTGTCCTGCATTTCTGGTTTTGACACTTTATTCAGCATGGCCCTCTTGACCGATGGGAAGCGAGACTTCTTTGTAGCGCTGATTTGCCTTTCCAGATTGCTTGGTTGGCCAAAAAGGGCGTATGCGTTTTTTCCTGAATATATTCAGGAAAAAACGCATACGCCCTTTTTGGCCAAGGGCATCATTGTCGAGGTTTTGCCGCTTTTCCTGTGCTTTAAAGGCGATTCGAATCTCCCTCCTGAAATCTGTTTCCTGCAATTCTGCCTTGCTTTCAAATCCTCTTCGTTGCCTTCCCTCAATATATTTTTGGACGAGAGTGATCATTTATAAGTCTGCAGGTTTGTGAATTGCAGTGCCCCTGAGCTCCATTTTTCAACTCGCTTTCTTGGGAGCTGGCCGCAAAAGCGCAGGATTGCTTCAGGCCCTCCTCTGGTCACGGGCGGCAGGCTGAGCCTGTGGTTAATTCTTCTTCCTGATGGGAAAATAGAGTGACCTGTGCCTGTCCCAACACCTAGAGCTAGTCTCTCATTGGTTCCCCCTCTTCCCGTTCATCCTCAGGACAAATTGCAACCTGTACGGAACAGGAGGTTAAAGGTGCTGATTCTCCAAGGAGGGAGATTGCTTGTAAAGCGGCTGGAATGGCGAACCCGCGCACAAGGAGATGAGAAATGAGGTGCGTTTTAGAAACCTTTCCCGATCACACGGTGTACCATCTTCTGGGTTTCTCATGCATGTTTTCGATGTAGGAAGATGCCCTTGAACCTGGAGATTTGGGACCCATGGGATGGGTACCACGCAGTATTACTTTAAAGGGTCTGCGTTTGCTCACCCAACCTCACCAAACCTCTCATCCCCAAGAGTGTCCACCCTTATGTCTCAATCAGCTGTGGGTCTAGATATGGTCAATCCAGGTGGCATCACAGCCCCTGAACGAATTTTGGAAGAATTTCTCTCTCTTTCACTGTCTTTGTTTCACGGGTTTTTAAAAGTAATTGATTTTTATAATGGGGTTTAGCTGCTTTTCACTGCTGTGTTTATGCCGCTTTACACCCACTTGACTCACTTACAGAGAGATATCAATACATAGGTTTGAAGATTCTTACTAGTCAGATATATTCTTGGGCGGTGAATAGGGGGTGTTGAGTCCAATTCACTGAGCTAGGAGTAAGTCTTGTCTATTACATATTGGGTTTATGGAACGGTATCTGAGCTAATTTGAAACCCTTGTTTTATGCATCACCCCACCTCACCTTTCCCGTTAAGCAGCCATAGTGTGTTTTCTAAACGTGTGACTCTGTTCTGTTTTGTAATTCAGTTCAAGGGTAGCGGTGTTTACACTCCCTCTATAAGTGATATCTTATGATAAGTGTCTTTTTCTGTGTGACTTATTTCACTTAGAATCGTCGTACCTAAATCCACTCATCATGCTGCTGCTAGCCTTATGACGTTGATTTCATGGCTGAGTGATATTCCATTGTACATAAGGACCACAAATTCTTTATCCATTTTTCTCTTTGCTGGGATATTTAAGGTGTAACGAAGTGGAGGTTCTTATCAACAGAGCAGCCCTAATCTTTGGGGTGCCTGTGTCTTGCTGATTTTTCGTTTTCCCAATTTATACGCCCATGAGTGGAAGTACCCTATGATCTCTAAGCTGAGTTTTTTATATGTTTCAGGACACACCGTACACTTCTCCAGAGTGGCTGTTGGCAATTAACATCCTGCCCATCAGCGTAGCAAGGCTCCCGTTTCTCCATGGCCTGTCCTGCATTTCTGGTTTTGACACTTTATTCAGCATGGCCCTCTTGACCGATGGGAAGCGAGACTTCTTTGTAGCGCTGATTTGCCTTTCCAGGTTGCTTGGTTGGCCAAAAAGGGCGTATGCGTTTTTTCCTGAATATATTCAGGAAAAAACGCATACGCCCTTTTTGGCCAAGGGCATCATTGTCGAGGTTTTGCCGCTTTTCCTGTGCTTTAAAGGCGATTCGAATCTCCCTCCTGAAATCTGTTTCCTGCAATTCTGCCTTGCTTTCAAATCCTCTTCGTTGCCTTCCCTCAATATATTTGTGGACGAGAGTGATCATTTATAAGTCTGCAGGTTTGTGAATTGCAGTGCCCCTGAGCTCCATTTTTCAACTCGCTTTCTTGGGAGCTGGCCGCAAAAGCGCAGGATTGCTTCAGGCCCTACTCTGGTCACGGGCGGCAGGCTGAGCCTGTGGTTAATTCTTCTTCCTGATGGGAAAATAGAGTGACCTGTGCCTGTCCCAACACCTAGAGCTAGTCTCTCATTGGTTCCCCCTCTTCCCGTTCATCCTCAGAACAAATTGCAACCTGTACGGAACAGGAGGTTAAAGGTGCTGATTCTCCAAGGAGGGAGATTGCTTGTAAAGCGGCTGGAATGGCGAACCCGCGCACAAGGAGATGAGAAATGAGGTGCGTTTTAGAAACCTTTCCCGATCACACGGTGTACCATCTTCTGGGTTTCTCATGCATGTTTTCGATGTAGGAAGATGCCCTTGAACCTGGAGATTTGGGACCCATGGGATGGGTACCACGCAGTATTACTTTAAAGGGTCTGCGTTTGCTCACCCAACCTCACCAAACCTCTCAGCCCCAAGAGTGTCCAGCCTTAAGTCTCAATCAGCTGTGGGTCTAGATATGGTCAATCCTGGTGGCATCACAGCCCCTGAACGAATTTTGGAAGAATTTCTCTCTCTTTCACTGTCTTTGTTTCACGGGTTTTTAAAAGTAATTGATTTTTATAATGGGGTTTAGCTGCTTTTCACTGCTGTGTTTATGCCGCTTTACACCCACTTGACTCACTTACAGAGAGATATCAATACATAGGTTTTAAGATTCTTACTAGTCAGATATATTCTTGGGCGGTGAATAGGGGGTGTTGAGTCCAATTCACTGAGCTAGGAGTAAGTCTTGTCTATTACCTATTGGGTTTATGGAACGGTATCTGAGCTAATTTGAAACCCTTGTTTTATGCATCACCCCACCTCACCTTTCCCGTTAAGCAGCCATAGTGTGTTTTCTAAACGTGTGACTCGGTTCTGTTTTGTAATTCAGTTCAAGGGTAGCGGTGTTTACACTCCCTCTATAAGTGATATCTTATGATAAGTGTCTTTTTCTGTGTGACTTATTTCACATAGAATCGTCGTACCTAATTCCACTCATCATCCTGCTGCTAGCCTTATGACGTTGATTTCATGGCTGAGTGATATTCCATTGTACATAAGGACCACAACTTCTTTATCCATTTTTCTCTTTCCTGGGATATTTAAGGTGTAACGAAGTGGAGGTTCTTGTCAACAGAGCAGCCCTAAAATTTGGGGTGCCTGTGTCTTGCTGATTTTTAGTTTTCCCAATTTATAAGCCCATAAGTGGAAGTGCCCTATGCTCTCTAAGCTGAGTTTTTTAGATGTTTCAGGACACACGGTACACTTCTCCAGAGTGGCTGTTGTCAACTTACATCCTGTCCATCAGCGTAGCAAGGCTCCCGTTTCTCCATGGCCTGTCCTGCATTTCTGGTTTTGACACTTTATTCAGCATGGCCCTTTTGACCGATGGGAAGCGAGACTTCTTTGTAGCGCTGATTTGCCTTTCCAGGTTGCTTGGTTGGCCAAAAAGGGCGTATGCGTTTTTTCCTGAATATATTCAGGAAAAAACGCATACGCCCTTTTTGGCCAAGGGCATCATTGTCGAGGTTTTGCCGCTTTTCCTGTGCTTTAAAGGCGATTCGAATCTCCCTCCTGAAATCTGTTTCCTGCAATTCTGCCTTGCTTTCAAATCCTCTTCGTTGCCTTCCCTCAATATATTTGTGGACGAGAGTGATCATTTATAAGTCTGCAGGTTTGTGAATTGCAGTGCCCCTGAGCTCCATTTTTCAACTCGCTTTCTTGGGAGCTGGCCGCAAAAGCGCAGGATTGCTTCAGGCCCTACTCTGGTCACGGGCGGCAGGCTGAGCCTGTGGTTAATTCTTCTTCCTGATGGGAAAATAGAGTGACCTGTGCCTGTCCCAACACCTAGAGCTAGTCTCTCATTGGTTCCCCCTCTTCCCGTTCATCCTCAGGACAAATTGCAACCTGTACGGAACAGGAGGTTAAAGGTGCTGATTCTCTAAGGAGGGAGATTGCTTGTAAAGCAGCTGGAATGGCGAACCCGCGCACAAGGAGATGAGAAATGAGGTGCGTTTTAGAAACCTTTCCCGATCACACGGTGTACCATCTTCTGGGTTTCTCATGCATGTTTTCGATGTAGGAAGATGCCCTTGAACCTGGAGATTTGGGACCCATGGGATGGGTACCACGCAGTATTACTTTAAAGGGTCTGCGTTTGCTCACCCAACCTCACCAAACCTCTCAGCCCCAAGAGTGTCCACCCTTATGTCTCAATCAGCTGTGGGTCTAGATATGGTCAATCCAGGTGGCATCACAGCCCCTGAACGAATTTTGGAAGAATTTCTCTCTCTTTCACTGTCTTTGTTTCACGGGTTTTTAAAAGTAATTGATTTTTATAATGGGGTTTAGCTGCTTTTCACTGCTGTGTTTATGCCACTTTACACCCACTTGACTCACTTACAGAGAGATATCAATACATAGGTTTGAAGATTCTTACTAGTCAGATATATTCTTGGGCGGTGAATAGGGGGTGTTGAGTCCAATTCACTGAACTAGGAGTAGGTCTTGTCTATTACCTATTGGGTTTATGGAACGGTATCTGAGCTAATTTGAAACCCTTGTTTTATGCATCACCCCACCTCACCTTTCCCGTTAAGCAGCCATAGTGTGTTTTCTAAACGTGTGACTCTGTTCTGTTTTGTAATTCAGTTCAAGGGTAGCGGTGTTTACACTCCCTCTATAAGTGATATCTTATGATAAGTGTCTTTTTCTGTGTGACTTATTTCACATAGAATCGTCGTACCTAAATCCACTCATCATGCTGCTACTAGCCTTATGACGTTGATTTCATGGCTGAGTGATATTCCATTGTACATAAGGACCACAACTTCTTTATTCATTTTTCTCTTTCCTGGGATATTTAAGGTGTAACGAAGTGGAGGTTCTTGTCAACAGAGCAGCCCTAAAGTTTGGGGTGCCTGTGTCTTGCTGATTTTTAATTTTCCCAATTTATACGCCCCTGAGTGGAAGTACCCTATGATCTCTAAGCTGATTTTTTTATATGTTTCAGGATACACCGTACACTTCTCCAGAGTGGCTGTTGGCAATTTACATCCTGCCCATCAGCGTAGCAAGGCTCCCGTTTTTCCATGGCCTGTCCTGCATTTCTGGTTTTGACACTTTATTCAGCATGGCCCTCTTGACCGATGGGAAGCGAGACTTCTTTGTAGCGCTGATTTGCCTTTCCAGTTTGCTTGGTTGGCCAAAAAGGGCGTATGCGTTTTTTCCTGAATATATTCAGGAAAAAACGCATACGCCCTTTTTGGCCAAGGGCATCATTGTCGAGGTTTTGCCGCTTTTCCTGTGCTTTAAAGGCGATTCGAATCTCCCTCCTGAAATCTGTTTCCTGCAATTCTGCCTTGCTTTCAAATCCTCTTCGTTGCCTTCCCTCAATATATTTGTGGACGAGAGTGATCATTTATAAGTCTGCAGGTTTGTGAATTGCAGTGCCCTTGAGCTCCATTTTTCAACTCGCTTTCTTGGGAGCTGGCCTCAAAAGCGCAGGATTGCTTCAGGCCCTACTCTGGTCACGGGCGGCAGGCTGAGCCTGTGGTTAATTCTTCTTCCTGATGGGAAAATAGAGTGACCTGTGCCTGTCCCAACACCTAGAGCTAGTCTCTCATTGGTTCCCCCTCTTCCCGTTCATCCTCAGGACAAATTGCAACCTGTACGGAACAGGAGGTTAAAGGTGCTGATTCTCCAAGGAGGGAGATTGCTTGTAAAGCGGCTGGAATGGCGAACCCGCGCACAAGGAGATGAGAAATGAGGTGCGTTTTAGAAACCTTTCCCGATCACACGGTGTACCATCTTCTGGGTTTCTCATGCATGTTTTCGATGTAGGAAGATGCCCTTGAACCTGGAGATTTGGGACCCATGGGATGGGTACCACGCAGTATTACTTTAAAGGGTCTGCGTTTGCTCACCCAACCTCACCAAACCTCTCAGCCCCAAGAGTGTCCAGCCTTATGTCTCAATCAGCTGTGGGTCTAGATATGGTCAATCCAGGTGGCATCACAGCCCCTGAACGAATTTTGGAAGAATTTCTCTCTCTTTCACTGTCTTTGTTTCACGGGTTTTTAAAAGTAATTGATTTTTATAATGGGGTTTAGCTGCTTTTCACTGCTGTGTTTATGCCGCTTTACACCCACTTGACTCACTTACAGAGAGATATCAATACATAGGTTTTAAGATTCTTACTAGTCAGATATATTCTTGGGCGGTGAATAGGGGGTGTTGAGTCCAATTCACTGAGCTAGGAGTAAGTCTTGTCTATTACATATTGGGTTTATGGAACGGTATCTGAGCTAATTTGAAACCCTTGTTTTATGCATCACCCCACCTCACCTTTCCCGTTAAGCAGCCATAGTGTGTTTTCTAAACGTGTGACTCTGTTCTGTTTTGTAATTCAGTTCAAGGGTAGCGGTGTTTACACTCCCTCTATAAGTGATATCTTATGATAAGTGTCTTTTTCTGTGTGACTTATTTCACTTAGAATCGTCGTACCTAAATCCACTCATCATGCTGCTGCTAGCCTTATGACGTTGATTTCATGGCTGAGTGATATTCCATTGTACATAAGGACCACAACTTCTTTATTCATTTTTCTCTTTCCTGGGATATTTAAGGTGTAACGAAGTGGAGGTTCTTGTCAACAGAGCAGCCCTAAACTTTGGGGTGCCTGTGTCTTGCTGATTTTTAATTTTCCCAATTTATACGCCCATGAGTGGAAGTACCCTATGATCTCTAAGCTGATTTTTTTATATGTTTCAGGATACACCGTACACTTCTCCAGAGTGGCTGTTGGCAATTTACATCCTGCCCATCAGCGTAGCAAGGCTCCCGTTTTTCCATGGCCTGTCCTGCATTTCTGGTTTTGACACTTTATTCAGCATGGCCCTCTTGACCGATGGGAAGCGAGACTTCTTTGTAGCGCTGATTTGCCTTTCCAGTTTGCTTGGTTGGCCAAAAAGGGCGTATGCGTTTTTTCCTGAATATATTCAGGAAAAAACGCATACGCCCTTTTTGGCCAAGGGCATCATTGTCGAGGTTTTGCCGCTTTTCCTGTGCTTTAAAGGCGATTCGAATCTCCCTCCTGAAATCTGTTTCCTGCAATTCTGCCTTGCTTTCAAATCCTCTTCGTTGCCTTCCCTCAATATATTTGTGGACGAGAGTGATCATTTATAAGTCTGCAGGTTTGTGAATTGCAGTGCCCTTGAGCTCCATTTTTCAACTCGCTTTCTTGGGAGCTGGCCTCAAAAGCGCAGGATTGCTTCAGGCCCTACTCTGGTCACGGGCGGCAGGCTGAGCCTGTGGTTAATTCTTCTTCCTGATGGGAAAATAGAGTGACCTGTGCCTGTCCCAACACCTAGAGCTAGTCTCTCATTGGTTCCCCCTCTTCCCGTTCATCCTCAGGACAAATTGCAACCTGTACGGAACAGGAGGTTAAAGGTGCTGATTCTCCAAGGAGGGAGATTGCTTGTAAAGCGGCTGGAATGGCGAACCCGCGCACAAGGAGATGAGAAATGAGGTGCGTTTTAGAAACCTTTCCCGATCACACGGTGTACCATCTTCTGGGTTTCTCATGCATGTTTTCGATGTAGGAAGATGCCCTTGAACCTGGAGATTTGGGACCCATGGGATGGGTACCACGCAGTATTACTTTAAAGGGTCTGCGTTTGCTCACCCAACCTCACCAAACCTCTCAGCCCCAAGAGTGTCCAGCCTTATGTCTCAATCAGCTGTGGGTCTAGATATGGTCAATCCAGGTGGCATCACAGCCCCTGAACGAATTTTGGAAGAATTTCTCTCTCTTTCACTGTCTTTGTTTCACGGGTTTTTAAAAGTAATTGATTTTTATAATGGGGTTTAGCTGCTTTTCACTGCTGTGTTTATGCCGCTTTACACCCACTTGACTCACTTACAGAGAGATATCAATACATAGGTTTTAAGATTCTTACTAGTCAGATATATTCTTGGGCGGTGAATAGGGGGTGTTGAGTCCAATTCACTGAGCTAGGAGTAAGTCTTGTCTATTACATATTGGGTTTATGGAACGGTATCTGAGCTAATTTGAAACCCTTGTTTTATGCATCACCCCACCTCACCTTTCCCGTTAAGCAGCCATAGTGTGTTTTCTAAACGTGTGACTCTGTTCTGTTTTGTAATTCAGTTCAAGGGTAGCGGTGTTTACACTCCCTCTATAAGTGATATCTTATGATAAGTGTCTTTTTCTGTGTGACTTATTTCACTTAGAATCGTCGTACCTAAATCCACTCATCATGCTGCTGCTAGCCTTATGACGTTGATTTCATGGCTGAGTGATATTCCATTGTACATAAGGACCCCAACTTCTTTATCCATTTTTCTCTTTGCTGGGATATTTAAGGTGTAACGAAGTGGAGGTTCTTATCAACAGAGCAGCCCTAATCTTTGGGGTGCCTGTGTCTTGCTGATTTTTCGTTTTCCCAATTTATACGCCCATGAGTGGAAGTACCCTATGATCTCTAAGCTGAGTTTTTTATATGTTTCAGGACACACCGTACACTTCTCCAGAGTGGCTGTTGGCAATTTACATCCTGCCCATCAGCGTAGCAAGGCTCCCGTTTCTCCATGGCCTGTCCTGCATTTCTGGTTTTGACACTTTATTCAGCATGGCCCTCTTGACCGATGGGAAGCGAGACTTCTTTGTAGCGCTGATTTGCCTTTCCAGGTTGCTTGGTTGGCCAAAAAGGGCGTATGCGTTTTTTCCTGAATATATTCAGGAAAAAACGCATACGCCCTTTTTGGCCAAGGGCATCATTGTCGAGGTTTTGCCGCTTTTCCTGTGCTTTAAAGGCGATTCGAATCTCCCTCCTGAAATCTGTTTCCTGCAATTCTGCCTTGCTTTCAAATCCTCTTCGTTGCCTTCCCTCAATATATTTGTGGACGAGAGTGATCATTTATAAGTCTGCAGGTTTGTGAATTGCAGTGCCCCTGAGCTCCATTTTTCAACTCGCTTTCTTGGGAGCTGGCCTCAAAAGTGCAGGATTGCTTCAGGCCCTACTCTGGTCACGGGCGGCAGGCTGAGCCTGTGGTTAATTCTTCTTCCTGATGGGAAAATAGAGTGACCTGTGCCTGTCCCAACACCTAGAGCTAGTCTCTCATTGGTTCCCCCTCTTCCCGTTCATCCTCAGGACAAATTGCAACCTGTACGGAACAGGAGGTTAAAGGTGCTGATTCTCCAAGGAGGGAGATTGCTTGTAAAGCGGCTGGAATGGCGAACCCGCGCACAAGGAGATGAGAAATGAGGTGCGTTTTAGAAACCTTTCCCGATCACACGGTGTACCATCTTCTGGGTTTCTCATGCATGTTTTCGATGTAGGAAGATGCCCTTGAACCTGGAGATTTGGGACCCATGGGATGGGTACCACACAGTATTACTTTAAAGGGTCTGCGTTTGCTCACCCAACCTCACCAAACCTCTCAGCCCCAAGAGTGTCCACCCTTATGTCTCAATCAGCTGTGGGTCTAGATATGGTCAATCCAGGTGGCATCACAGCCCCTGAACGAATTTTGGAAGAATTTCTCTCTCTTTCACTGTCTTTGTTTCACGGGTTTTTAAAAGTAATTGATTTTTATAATGGGGTTTAGCTGCTTTTCACTGCTGTGTTTATGCCGCTTTACACCCACTTGACTCACTTACAGAGAGATATCAATACATAGGTTTGAAGATTCTTACTAGTCAGATATATTCTTGGGCGGTGAATAGGGGGTGTTGAGTCCAATTCACTGAACTAGGAGTAGGTCTTGTCTATTACCTATTGGGTTTATGGAACGGTATCTGAGCTAATTTGAAACCCTTGTTTTATGCATCACCCCACCTCACCTTTCCCGTTAAGCAGCCATAGTGTGTTTTCTAAATGTGTGACTCTGTTCTGTTTTGTAATTCAGTTCAAGGGTAGCGGTGTTTACACTCCCTCTATAAGTGATATCTTATGATAAGTGTCTTTTTCTGTGTGACTTATTTCACATAGAATCGTCGTACCTAAATCCACTCATCATGCTGCTACTAGCCTTATGACGTTGATTTCATGGCTGAGTGATATTCCATTGTACATAAGGACCACAACTTCTTTATTCATTTTTCTCTTTCCTGGGATATTTAAGGTGTAACGAAGTGGAGGTTCTTGTCAACAGAGCAGCCCTAAACTTTGGGGTGCCTGTGTCTTGCTGATTTTTAATTTTCCCAATTTATACGCCCATGAGTGGAAGTACCCTATGATCTCTAAGCTGAGTTTTTTATATGTTTCAGGATACACCGTACACTTCTCCAGAGTGGCTGTTGGCAATTTACATCCTGCCCATCAGCGTAGCAAGGCTCCCGTTTTTCCATGGCCTGTCCTGCATTTCTGGTTTTGACACTTTATTCAGCATGGCCCTCTTGACCGATGGGAAGCGAGACTTCTTTGTAGCGCTGATTTGCCTTTCCAGGTTGCTTGGTTGGCCAAAAAGGGCGTATGCGTTTTTTCCTGAATATATTCAGGAAAAAACGCATACGCCCTTTTTGGCCAAGGGCATCATTGTCGAGGTTTTGCCGCTTTTCCTGTGCTTTAAAGGCGATTCGAATCTCCCTCCTGAAATCTGTTTCCTGCAATTCTGCCTTGCTTTCAAATCCTCTTCGTTGCCTTCCCTCAATATATTTGTGGACGAGAGTGATCATTTATAAGTCTGCAGGTTTGTGAATTGCAGTGCCCCTGAGCTCCATTTTTCAACTCGCTTTCTTGGGAGCTGGCCTCAAAAGCGCAGGATTGCTTCAGGCCCTACTCTGGTCACGGGCGGCAGGCTGAGCCTGTGGTTAATTCTTCTTCCTGATGGGAAAATAGAGTGACCTGTGCCTGTCCCAACACCTAGAGCTAGTCTCTCATTGGTTCCCCCTCTTCCCGTTCATCCTCAGGACAAATTGCAACCTGTACGGAACAGGAGGTTAAAGGTGCTGATTCTCCAAGGAGGGAGATTGCTTGTAAAGCAGCTGGAATGGCGAACCCGCGCACAAGGAGATGAGAAATTAGGTGCGTTTTAGAAACCTTTCCCGATCACACGGTGTACCATCTTCTGGGTTTCTCATGCATGTTTTCGATGTAGGAAGATGCCCTTGAACCTGGAGATTTGGGACCCATGGGATGGGTACCACGCAGTATTACTTTAAAGGGTCTGCGTTTGCTCACCCAACCTCACCAAACCTCTCAGCCCCAAGAGTGTCCAGCCTTATGTCTCAATCAGCTGTGGGTCTAGATATGGTCAATCCAGGTGGCATCACAGCCCCTGAACGAATTTTGTAAAATTTCTCTCTTTCACTGTCTTTGTTTCACGGGTTTTTAAAAGTAATTGATTTTTATAATGGGGTTTAGCTGCTTTTCACTGCTGTGTTTATGCCGCTTTACACCCACTTGACTCACTTACAGAGAGATATCAATACATAGGTTTTAAGATTCTTACTAGTCAGATATATTCTTGGGCGGTGAATAGGGGGTGTTGAGTCCAATTCACTGAGCTAGGAGTAAGTCTTGTCTATTACCTATTGGGTTTATGGAACGGTATCTGAGCTAATTTGAAACCCTTGTTTTATGCATCACCCCACCTCACCTTTCCCGTTAAGCAGCCATAGTGTGTTTTCTAAACGTGTGACTCTGTTCTGTTTTGTAATTCAGTTCAAGGGTAGCGGTGTTTACACTCCCTCTATAAGTGATATCTTATGATAAGTGTCTTTTTCTGTGTGACTTATTTCACGTAGAATCGTCGTACCTAAATCCACTCATCATCCTGCTGCTAGCCTTATGACGTTGATTTCATGGCTGAGTGATATTCCATTGTACATAAGGACCACAACTTCTTTATCCATTTTTCTCTTTCCTGGGATATTTAAGGTGTAACGAAGTGGAGGTTCTTGTCAACAGAGCAGCCCTAAACTTTGGGGTGCCTGTGTCTTGCTGATTTTTAGTTTTCCCAATTTATAAGCCCATAAGTGGAAGTGCCCTATGCTCTCTATGCTGAGTTTTTTAGATGTTTCAGGACACACGTTACACTTCTCCAGAGTGGCTGTTGTCAATTTACATCCTGTCCATCAGCGTAGCAAGGCTCCCGTTTCTCCATGGCCTGTCCTGCATTTCTGGTTTTGACACTTTATTCAGCATGGCCCTTTTGACCGATTGGAAGCGAGACTTCTTTGTAGCGCTGATTTGCCTTTCCAGGTTGCTTGGTTGGCCGAAAAGGGCGTATGCGTTTTTTCCTGAATATATTCAGGAAAAAACGCATACGCCCTTTTTGGCCAAGGGCATCATTGTCGAGGTTTTGCCGCTTTTCCTGTGCTTTAAAGGCGATTCGAATCTCCCTCCTGAAATCTGTTTCCTGCAATTCTGCCTGGCTTTCAAATCCTCTTCGTTGCCTTCCCTCAATATATTTGTGGACGAGAGTGATCATTTATAAGTCTGCAGGTTTGTGAATTGCAGTGCCCCTGAGCTCCATTTTTCAACTCGCTTTCTTGGGAGCTGGCCGCAAAAGCGCAGGATTGCTTCAGGCCCTACTCTGGTCCCGGGCGGCAGGCTGAGCCTGTGGTTAATTCTTCTTCCTGATGGGAAAATACAGTGACCTGTGCCTGTCCCAACACCTAGAGCTAGTCTCTCATTGGTTCCCCCTCTTCCCGTTCATCCTCAGGACAAATTGCAACCTGTACGGAACAGGAGGTTAAAGGTGCTGATTCTCCAAGGAGGGAGATTGCTTGTAAAGCGGCTGGAATGGCGAACCCGCGCACAAGGAGATGAGAAATGAGGTGCGTTTTAGAAACCTTTCCCGATCACACGGTGTACCATCTTCCGGGTTTCTCATGCATGTTTTCGATGTAGGAAGATGCCCTTGAACCTGGAGATTTGGGACCCATGGGATGGGTACCACGCAGTATTACTTTAAAGGGTCTGCGTTTGCTCACCCAACCTCACCAAACCTCTCATCCCCAAGAGTGTCCAGCCTTATGTCTCAATCAGCTGTGGGTGTAGATATGGTCAATCCAGGTGGCATCACAGCCCCTGAACGAATTTTGGAAGAATTTCTCTCTCTTTCACTGTCTTTGTTTCACGGGTTTTTAAAAGTAATTGATTTTTATAATGGGGTTTAGCTGCTTTTCACTGCTGTGTTTATGCCGCTTTACACCCACTTGACTCACTTACAGAGAGATATCAATACATAGGTTTTAAGATTCTTACTAGTCAGATATATTCTTGGGCGGTGAATAGGGGGTGTTGAGTCCAATTCACTGAACTAGGAGTAGGTCTTGTCTATTACCTACTGGGTTTATGGAACGGTATCTGAGCTAATTTGAAACCCTTGTTTTATGCATCACCCCACCTCACCTTTCCCGTTAAGCAGCCATAGTGTGTTTTCTAAACGTGTGACTCGGTTCTGTTTTGTAATTCAGTTCAAGGGTAGCGGTGTTTACACTCCCTCTATAAGTGATATCTTATGATAAGTGTCTTTTTCTGTGTGACTTATTTCACATAGAATCGTCGTACCTAAATCCACTCATCATGCTGTTACTAGCCTTATGACGTTGATTTCATGGCTGAGTGATATTCCATTGTACATAAGGACCACAACTTCTTTATTCATTTTTCTCTTTCCTGGGATATTTAAGGTGTAATGAAGTGGAGGTTCTTGTCAACAGAGCAGCCCTAAACTTTGGGGTGCCTGTGTCTTGCTGATTTTTAGTTTTCCCAATTTATACGCCCATGAGTGGAAGTACCCTATGATCTCTAAGCTGAGTTTTTTATATGTTTCAGGACACACCGTACACTTCTCCAGAGTGGCTGTTGGCAATTTACATCCTGCCCATCAGCGTAGCAAGGCTCCCGTTTCTCCATGGCCTGTCCTGCATTTCTGGTTTTGACACTTTATTCAGCATGGCCCTCTTGACCGATGGGAAGCGAGACTTCTTTGTAGCGCTGATTTGCCTTTCCAGGTTGCTTGGTTGGCCGAAAAGGGCGTATGCGTTTTTTCCTGAATATATTCAGGAAAAAACGCATACGCCCTTTTTGGCCAAGGGCATCATTGTCGAGGTTTTGCCGCTTTTCCTGTGCTTTAAAGGCGATTCGAATCTCCCTCCTGAAATCTGTTTCCTGCAATTCTGCCTTGCTTTCAAATCCTCTTCGTTGCCTTCCCTCAATATATTTTTGGACGAGAGTGATCATTTATAAGTCTGCAGGTTTGTGAATTGCAGTGCCCCTGAGCTCCATTTTTCAACTCGCTTTCTTGGGAGCTGGCCGCAAAAGCGCAGGATTGCTTCAGGCCTTCCTTTGGTCACGGGTGGCAGGCTGAGCCTGTGGTTAATTCTTCTTCCTGATGGGAAAATAGAGTGACCTGTGCCTGTCCCAACACCTAGAGCTAGTCTCTCATTGGTTCCCCCTCTTCCCGTTCATCCTCAGGACAAATTGCAACCTGTACGGAACAGGAGGTTAAAGGTGCTGATTCTCCAAGGAGGGAGATTGCTTGTAAAGCGGCTGGAATGGCGAACCCGCGCACAAGGAGATGAGAAATGAGGTGCGTTTTAGAAACCTTTCCCGATCACACGGTGTACCATCTTCTGGGTTTCTCATGCATGTTTTCGATGTAGGAAGATGCCCTTGAACCTGGAGATTTGGGACCCATGGGATGGGTACCACGCAGTATTACTTTAAAGGGTCTGCGTTTGCTCACCCAACCTCACCAAACCTCTCAGCCCCAAGAGTGTCCACCCTTATGTCTCAATCAGCTGTGGGTCTAGATATGGTCAATCCAGGTGGCATCACAGCCCCTGAACGAATTTTGGAAGAATTTCTCTCTCTTTCACTGTCTTTGTTTCACGGGTTTTTAAAAGTAATTGATTTTTATAATGGGGTTTAGCTGCTTTTCACTGCTGTGTTTATGCCGCTTTACACCCACTTGACTCACTTACAGAGAGATATCAATACATAGGTTTTAAAATTCTTACTAGTCAGATATATTCTTGGGCGGTGAATAGGGGGTGTTGAGTCCAATTCACTGAACTAGGAGTAGGTCTTGTCTATTACCTATTGGGTTTATGGAACGGTATCTGAGCTAATTTGAAACCCTTGTTTTATGCATCACCCCACCTCACCTTTCCCGTTAAGCAGCCATAGTGTGTTTTCTAAACGTGTGACTCTGTTCTGTTTTGTAATTCAGTTCAAGGGTAGCGGTGTTTACACTCCCTCTATAAGTGATATCTTATGATAAGTGTCTTTTTCTGTGTGACTTATTTCACGTAGAATCGTCGTACCTAAATCCACTCATCATCCTGCTGCTAGCCTTATGACGTTGATTTCATGGCTGAGTGATATTCCATTGTACATAAGGACCACAACATCTTTATCCATTTTTCTCTTTCCTGGGATATTTAAGGTGTAACGAAGTGGAGGTTCTTGTCAACAGAGCAGCCCTAAACTTTGGGGTGCCTGTGTCTTGCTGATTTTTAATTTTCCCAATTTATAAGCCCATAAGTGGAAGTGCCCTATGCTCTCTATGCTGAGTTTTTTAGATGTTTCAGGACACACGTTACACTTCTCCAGAGTGGCTGTTGTCAATTTACATCCTGTCCATCAGCGTAGCAAGGCTCCCGTTTCTCCATGGCCTGTCCTGCATTTCTGGTTTTGACACTTTATTCAGCATGGCCCTTTTGACCGATGGGAAGCGAGACTTCTTTGTAGCGCTGATTTGCCTTTCCAGGTTGCTTGGTTGGCCAAAAAGGGCGTATGCGTTTTTTCCTGAATATATTCAGGAAAAAACGCATACGCCCTTTTTGGCCAAGGGCATCATTGTCGAGGTTTTGCCGCTTTTCCTGTGCTTTAAAGGCGATTCGAATCTCCCTCCTGAAATCTGTTTCCTGCAATTCTGCCTGGCTTTCAAATCCTCTTCGTTGCCTTCCCTCAATATATTTGTGGACGAGAGTGATCATTTATAAGTCTGCAGGTTTGTGAATTGCAGTGCCCCTGAGCTCCATTTTTCAACTCGCTTTCTTGGGAGCTGGCCGCAAAAGCGCAGGATTGCTTCAGGCCCTACTCTGGTCCCGGGCGGCAGGCTGAGCCTGTGGTTAATTCTTCTTCCTGATGGGAAAATACAGTGACCTGTGCCTGTCCCAACACCTAGAGCTAGTCTCTCAT